>NC_140586.1:726538302-727138302 GCF_964204655.1 Triturus cristatus
ATATGTGCCATCACATTTACCCACAGAGAAAATGGGTAAAACCCATTGATACATCAGCCCCCAGTTTCTAGTGAGTTAGAATTCATAGTAGGTGAATTGCCAACACCCCAGGCTTTAAACATTCAATGCAAGGTATAGTGACAAGTATATGTGAAAAGAGTGCTATCACCACTCAGTACAAGTTCTAGATCCCTTTCGGAAAGGGAATCTTCTCTGTCGTTTCAAAAGTGCTGCTTCACTTTTGACTGCTTTAATAAATCTGTGGGCATAAGCGCCCAGTTTAACGCAAATGTTGCAGAACCTGCCCAGAGAATCGCAATCTTCAAGTGCACCAGTATTGGCATGGAAAGCTATGTCAGTGGCCAGAGTTAGCAAATTGTGTACTGGCTGTTTTGTTGTTGCCAGTCTCAAGTGCCAATACTGGGAGGGCCTTTTCACAGAAAAAAGTTTACATGGGAAGGAAAGAGTGAGCGCACATTACCAAAGACTCACTGAAGAAGTATTGTATGGTATACTACAATAAGTTGGATTTGCAAAAATGTATTTGGACCTCGTATACACTGTACGTACACTGTCTATATACCATGCACTATCAGAGCAGAAAGCAAGCAATAATAAAAGCAAAACATTCCATAAACACCAGAAAAACACTGTTTCTGTTGTTTTTAATGGTGTGAAAATGTGTAACCATTGATAACCACTGTTGTTTTAAGGTATTGAAATCACTTGAAAACACTGAAAACCCCCCACCAGAATTTACCAAAAATAGAAACTGAAAACAGGAAAGCCTATACTATATCCGTATATACGATATACGTGCCGGTTAATGTAAGCTGGTACTGGTCACTTGCTACAGAGCATGTAAACTAGGCATCCTGTGAAGCATGTCAAAGTGACTCAATGTCAGTTGGGAGCCTCCAATGTGACCCAAAATGTGCAGGGAAAACAATGATCACAAAGGAAGGAGGTCATAATCTAGGAACACAGTCAATTACTTATCCAGAGTAGAGAAAAGTTCCTCGTCCTCATTAATCACAAAGGGGGACTTGCTGTCAAGAAGCACAATGTATCTGGATTCCAGGATTCTCAGCTGTCTCTCTCTGTCTCCCCCTCTTGGGGTTCCCTCACCCTGTCAATACCAAAGAAAGAGAGATTGTCAGGATTCTGATTGTGATATTTTAACAGTGCCTGGCTGTCGAATAGCTCAAATCACCATTTTTGATTGCTCTTAGGTGTTCCAAAATTCTCTTTTTCATCGGAAAAATTGTGCTCCCTACATACATTTTCTCACAGGGGCACACAATCACATACACACAAAAGTTAGTATTGCAGCTCATGAATTTCTTAATATCTGCTGTTTTCCCTGTGGGTAAGGGAAACGTTTTCCTATTTCTGCTGCCCAGGCAGGATTTACATTTACCACATTTAAAGAAACCTTTTTGCTGCCGTAACCATCCTTGCTGTTTGGTATTGCCCAAGTAGCTATTCACTAACATATCCTTCAAGGATTGAGATTTGCTGTATGTGACCAATGGGTGTGTGGTAACATGTGAGCCTATCAGTGGGTCATTTCTGATCATGTGCCAATGTTTATTGAGGACATTTTGAATAGTGGCTGACTCTGTTTTGTATGTAGTGATTAATCTTACTCTGTTCCCTTCTTTGATGTTTCTAGGTCTCTTAGTTAGCAATGTAGATCTACTCAGATTAGCTGCCTTTCTGTCTGGTGCCTTTAGCACCTTTAGGGGGTAACTTCTGCTCCTGAATCTACCAAACATCCTCCCCTTTTCCTTTTCATAGGTCTGTGTTACACTACAGTTATGTTTCGCCCTAATGAACTCCCCAAAGGAAATGCTCCATTTAAGTTTGGGCAGATGGTGGTTTCCTTAATGCAAAATACTGTTGCCTGATGTAGCTTTCTTGTGTATATTGGTTACAATCATGCTGTTCTCTACTCTCACAGACACATCCAGAAAGTCCATTTCATTCTGATCACACCTATGTGTGAATCACAAATTAATTTAATTATCGGCTATCATCCCAAAGAACCTCTCTAGCTCTGCTTTGGTGCCATTCCATATCATAAAGATGTCATCAATGAATCTTGTCCCGAATACAATATGTCTGATAAGCTGTTCATTCCTTTCTTTCCACACCATTTGTTCTTCCCACCAGCCTATGAACAAACAGGCGTCGCTTGGTGCGAAGCAGATTCCCATGGCAGTTCCGACCACCTGCTTGTACCACTTGTCCTCAAACAGGAAGAAAGTATTCTCAAGGCAAAACTTTAGCATACTTATTAACATCATGGAGTGGTCATAAAGGAAAATAGACTTGTCTCGAAAGAAATGTCTAAACACTGTAATGCCCTTAGTGTGTTCAACGCACATGTATAGTGAGACTACATCAATTGTAACCAGCCAATAGTTATTCTGCCAGGGAATGCCTTCTATTTTTTTAATGAAACCTGTACTGTCCCTGCAGTATGAGGGGAGGCTTAAAATGTATGGGAATAGGAATGAGCCCAGAAACAGAGAAGTGTTTTCTAAAAGATTACCATTAGCTGACACTATTGGCCTGCCTGGTGGATTGATGATATCCTTGTGGATATTTGGCAGCATATAAAAACATGGTGCTGTGGGTTTTTTGATAGTAAGGAAGCGTAATTCCTCCTCCTCTAAAATCTCCTGTTGTCTCCATTCTGTTAATGCAGTATAACATTTTCTGGTTGCATAGTCGAACGCCTCCTTACTGGTCTATACATAACTCCCTGAGGAAATAAGTTGTCTATTGGCCTCTTTCCTATTCTTGTCTATGTCCCATAGGACCACATTGCCCCCTTTTGTCGATGGCTTAATGACAAAACTCTGTTCATCATTAAGTGTACCCAGCGCTACTCTCTGTTCTGGGGTAAGGTTATGTGCATGTTCATTTCTGGTGTTAGTCCATATCCTCATGTGTGCCCTTATAAGTATCTCAAATAAATACCTTCAGTTCTGAAATGCATGTAAAACAAGTTTGAGGCATACCCCGTGCTGAGTTAACATAAATATTTCTGGTTCCTTGGTACCATAGGTCACTTACCACCACAACTGTTAATTTGTGATTTCTTCTAAAGCATTTCATTATGCACATTAATCCAGTATCCAATGTATTAAAGATGCTGTCCGAGGCTTGTACTTTTAAGTATGGTTCAAACTGTTCTGTCTGTTGCTTGATTCTACGTAGGTCTACGTAACATAGTAGTACCATTAGTCTCTAAGCCTGAAGGATCTGTAGCACTGCTGCTGTCCACAGCCTGTGATTAATTGTGATATATTTATTTATACATATCTACATATTATCTACTCGCGGTCGCCAGTAGATAGTTATAGTTAGGACCGTGTTTCCATAGGAAATCCGCAACATTCTATTTGGAATAACTTTGGCGCCAGTTGACGAATCCTCGCGAAATTTTCAAAATAGGTGGGGCGCTCCGCTCCTACCCTGAAAGTCTCGGGGGGATTCATCAAGCGGGGGCTGAGAAAAAAGGGGGGTCCCAAAACGCGTTTTCCCCATGCATTTTCCCATAGGACCTTTAGTCCGAGCTACAGCCTGAACGGCTGAACAGAATTACTCGAAATTTGGCAGAGAGGTAGTCCTCAAGTCAGAGATGTGCCTTTTGCAGGTCTGGTGTAAATCTGTTCAGTAGGTCCTGAGAAAATAGCATTTAAATCAATATATATATCTGTAAGCGCGCTCCGTGCGCTTACGGTAAGCTTACCGTACGCGTACGGTGCCGTGCGCGAGCTCAATTCTGATTGGTGGTTACATGACTGTAAACATTCGAATCGGTCGAAATCAGAAAGTGTCGGCCGCCATTTTCTGTCTCTCGCACTGAGAAACAAAGGTGGATAACGTGAAAAGGGGGCAACGGAGAGAGTTGCAGACCCCCTAGCGTTTGTCAGGGGGTCCACGAAGGACCAAAAAGTACGAAAAATACATTTAATAATTTTAAAAAAAAATCGCGGAGTGCGCGTACGGTAAGCTTACCGTATGCGCACGGCAAAAAAAAAAAAAAACGAAATAACAATCACATTTATTATATAAATTGAAGGACCCGCAAGGGAAAAAAAAAATTGTTACTGTGTAAAAAAAGGCGAGGCGCGCACGGTATGAACTGCGCAACGTGGGCGCTCGGTGCGCGAAGTGCACCGAGTGCCCACAGCGCGCTCACGGTGCGCGAAGCGCACCGTGCGCGCAGGGTGTGCGCAGGGTGAAAAACCAGAAAAAAAAATTAAAAATAAATACATAACTTAGCATTTAAAAAAACGTACAAATTCACTGAAAAAACCATAGGTTTCACACACGTTATAGTTAGGAATTAGCATTTAAAAAACCTTGCAAATTCACTTAAAAAACCATAGGTTTCACACATGTTATAGTTAGCTGTACATTTCACTCGTAAAAAACCAATGAAATTCCACGTTATAGTTAGATCAGGTAACTATAACTTGCGCGACCGCAATCCACAATGTGTCATTTCAGATGTCATCATTGATGTGATGAGTGATGTCACTGACCATGTCATGAGTGATGTAATATGTGACGTCATCAGCAGTTTATTGTGGGCGCGCAAGTTATAGTTACCTGATCTAACTATAACGTGGAATTTCATTGGTTTTTTACGAGTGAAATGTACAGCTAACTATAACATGTGTGAAACCTATGGTTTTTTAAGTGATATATATATATATATACATTAGCATGAACTTCGTCGGCTTATGCAAACTTCTCAGTACAACGAAGCACAGACCACAAAGTAATGCAGCAACATAAACTCTTTAATCCCAAAAGACCTCTACAGCCATGACGCGTTTCAGCCTGGATGGGCCTTGATCACATGACCTATATATATATATATATATAGCAGTTAGTTATAGTTAGGACCTATTATCCATTGGAAATCCGCAACATTCTATTTAGAATAACTTTGGCACCGGTTGACGAATCATCGCGACATTTTCAAAACTCGTGGCCCGCTCCGGTCCGCTCCCATCCTGAAAGTCTCGGGGTGATTTGTTAAGCGGGGGCCGAGAAAAATGGGGGGTCCCAAAACGTATTTTCCCCATGCAATTTTCCATAGGGACCTTTAGTCGTAGCTACAGCCCGTACTGCTGAACAGAATTACACCAAATTTGGCAGAAAGTTAGACCTTGGTTCATAGTCATGCCTTTTGCTTACATGGTGTAAATCCGTTCAGTAGTTCCTGAGAAAATCAACAGTAAAATCACATATAAATCTGGGCGATGCCTAACCACACATCTCATCGTGAGATCAGATTGGCTGTCAGCAGTTCATCCAAGAAGTGTTGGCAGCCATCTTGGGACCAATATACATGATAGCACCTCATTAAAAAGCATTGCAGTTAATAGAAGGTTTTAAGACTTTAGTTACATTATAAATCATTTGCTGATGGTGCTGATAGAGCGCAGAAACCCTGGTAACGGGGAAAGCAAACCCGTACCGGTATCCTCCCTGCGTCACAGACCCAAAATCACACTAACTCATTCACACATGCAGTCATTGGTGGGGCCCATAACACCAACACTTACACTGACCATTCACCGGTCTGCACACAGTTGGAGGGATGAGCGGTTCAAGCACTTGACATGTGAGGGGAGTACCTAATAACCTATAGGGAAAGAAAAGTTAATCTACAAAATATACATCAATACCCCTTCCACCTACAAATCTCATTCCTAAACATCAAGGCACTCCTCCCACGTGGTCAATGGACCAAATAGTTGGATTGGTTGATGGTGATCTAGAACCAGCTAAAACACATTTTAAGATTTATATCTTACACTTCTCAATAAACCACAAACTCATTTCTTGTTAATCAACATCTATTTATCTAAAATTTCTTGAAGAGTCCGGACTATCTGGAGTCCACTAAGTCTGTCGTCATTCGTCAAAGCAGATTAATGTTCAAAGTTCTGTGCTCAGCACGCCAGTCTCAAAGATCGGCCAAGACCAGAGACGTGCAAGCATCTGTCAGTGCCCATAGAATTAGGAAAAGTTCACAGTCATCAGGTAATTGGGCAGCATCCGGACCATTTAGGATTCAGGAACGCAGCAGTCACCCTAAGTATTAGAGTTCGCGTAGCGTCACCGTCGTCATTGTTGTCATCGAAAAAGCGATTGCCAGTCAATAGTTAGCCGTCGGTCAGAAGGTAAGTCCCTCTCTATTCTACCATGTACTTTTATAATAAAATCACAGTAAAAAGTTACATTTCGATAATTTCGTACGGTCGTGATTGGTTGGTTGAAATCGTCCGATGGGGTTTAGCATAGTTTGAGGGGTGAGGTCACGAGTTCAGTCCGTACTGGTTTTTTGTGAATGTTCATTGTCTTGTCACTTGGCTGGCGTCCCACCGTGGCCTTGCCTTGGTACAGTGGGATATGGGTCATGAAGAGGCCGTAGGCGTCTTTGTTGCTCATGCGTGGTTCGCTCCGCACCTCGTGGGACAGTGGCCACTTCATCGTGTCGCGTCGGCGGCCATTTTAGAATTTAGGCCCAAACGCCAACTTAAGCGAAACAAACACAAAAGAGTAATTAATGCATAGAAATAATAAATCTAATGTTAATCCCTTACTAATCCCTCTATGTGATTGTATTTATCTAGCGTATAGCAACATTTAAAGCATTTATATTCACCCTTTTGGTCCTCCTCTCGAGCAACATTACAGAGACATCACAAAAGCTACATGTATCATGCATTATTCTATTTATTACATACACTAATATTAATATGCATACACATTTTAGTCATAAAGGTTATTTAGGCATGCAAAATGCAAATCCCACGTATATTTTGTATATTAATAATATTGATTAATAAAACATGCAAACTCATTTAATTAAATATTATAGTTAATAGATTATTCAATTAGTGATCTCATGCAGAGTAGGGGGGGTATACAACATTTTGTACTACCCGCTCCATCAGTACCATACTTATTTTAGGAATTGTGGTATGTTCTAAGGTGATTTTTACATGTGAAAAAGCCTTCTGCTGGGATATCATGAATCATGTTTGAGAGAAAACTATGTTCTCATGCTTTTCCCACAGAGGTTTGGAAGGTGATCTATAAGCTGAACTGAGAGCAGATTTTCTGAAAATTCACATTATCTTTCTCAGTCATGTGAGAATGAAGTCTGACATTCTCAGTAAAACATGTACACTCAACAAGGGCAGAGACTTCAGTTTTGTTCTACTGCAGCTTCCCAGAGTGTTCCAAAGAACAACTAGAGCGCGAACAGTCCTATTTATGATAAACATATGGCACACCTGAAGCCATCTGGATTGGAATAAAGTGGTAACTCTTAAAACATTTAATTTAAAAAGGAACACAATGAGGGGGTTTATTTTGCCATAGAAAGTATGATTAGTGCTGCAGAAAGAAAAATTAGGGTACATTTTGAGTGACTTCTCAAATCCTCTTCTATTTCATTAAAAAATTCTGGCATGCAGACTGAAACATGCACTTTGAATACCACAGCAGACTTCCCTGGTGAGCAGTAGCTTTACTACAGTGATCTAATGAGCAACTAGAGTGCTACCATTCAGAAATTAATGGCAAATGTGTGACACATCTGAATGCCTTCTTGATGGAATCAAAGTAAAAAACTGAAAGCACTGAAAATGCAATAGGCCTCGCCCTTGTTTAAGTTAAAGCAATTCTGTTTGTAATTAGGTGGCTTTTTAGCTTTGCTTGTATTAGTGTTTTTCAAACTTTCATGTACATAACATGCATATGAATGCATATATGTATATGTAAATGTATGCATGCATTTATATTTGTATTTATATAGATATGCAGATTATATATAGGTTTATATATGTATATATATATATATACACATACATATATATATCAATGCATATGCATATATATGCAAATATATATGTGCATATGTGTGCGTGTAGAGAGAAGTAGAGAGAGGTAGAGAGGTAATGGTGTAGAGGTAGAGGTGTAGAAGTAGCGAGGTAGAGGTAGAGAGGTAGAGAGTAGTAGAGAGAGAGGTAGAGAGAAGTAGAGAGTAGAGAGTGAGTAATAGAGAGTAGAGAGTGAGTAGTAGAGAGTAGTAGAGAGAGTAGCAGAGAGTGAGTAGTAGAGAGTAGTAGAGTGAGCAGTAGAGAGTGAGTAGTAGAGAGTGAGTAGTAGAGAGTAGTAGAGAGTGAGTATTAGAAAGTGAGTAGTAGAGAGTGAGCAGTAGAGAGTGGTAGATAGTAGTAGAGAGTGAGTAGTAGAGTGAGTAGTAGAGTGAGTAGTAGAGAGTAGTAGAGAGTCAGTAGTAGAGAGTAGTAGAGTGTGAGTAGTAGAGACTGAGTAGTAGAGAGTAGTAGAGAGTGGAGACAGAGTATTAGAGAGTAGTAGAGAGTGAGTAGTAGAGTGAGTAGTAGAGAGTAGTAGAGAGAGTAGTAGAGAGTGAATAGTAGAGAGTGAGTAGTAGGGTGAGTAGAAGTGAGTAGTATAGAGTGAGTAGTAGAGAGTGAGTAGTAGAGAGAGTAGTAGAGAGTAAGTAGTAGAGAGTAGTAGAGAGTGAGTAGTAGAGATTGAGTAGTAGAGAGTAGTAAAGACTGAGTAGTAGAAAGTGAGTAGTAGAGAGAGTAGTAGAGAGTGAGTAGTAGTGAGTGAGTTGTAGAGAGAGACTAGTAGAGAGTAGTAGAGTAGTAGAGAGTGAGTAGTAGAGAGTAGTGGAGTAGTAGAGAGTGAGTGGTAGAGAGTGCGTAGTAGAGAATAGAAGAGTGAGTAGTAGAGTGAGTACTAGAGAGTAGTAGGGAGCAAGTATTAGAGAGCAAGTAGTAGACTGTGTGTAGTAGATAGTGAGTAGTAGAGAGTGAGTAGTAGAGAGAGTAGTAGAGAGTGAGAAGTAGAGAGAGTAAGAGAGAGTAGTAGGGTAGTAGAGAGTGAGTAGTAGAGTGAGTAGTAGAGAGTAGTTGAGAGCGAGAAGTAGAGAGTGAGTAGTGGAGAGTGAGCAGTTGAGAGTAGTAGAGAGTAGGTAGTAGAGAGTGAGTAGTAGAGAGCAGTAGAGAGTGAGTAGTAGAGAGTGAGTAGGAGAGAGTGAGTAGTAGAGAGAGAGTAGTAGAGTAATAGAGAGTGAGTGGTAGAGAGTAGTAGAGAGTAGTAGAGTGAGTAGTAGAGAATAGTAGAGACTGAGTAGTAGAGAGAGTAGTAGAGAGAAGTAGAGTAGTAGAGAGTGAGTAGTAGAGAGTGAGTAGTAGAGAGTGAGTAGTAGAGAGAGTAGTAGAGAGTAGTAGAGTAGTGGAGAGTGAGTGGTAGACAGTGAGTAGTAGAGAGTAGTAGAGTGAGTAGTAGAGAGTGAGTAGTAGAGAGAGTAGTAGAGAATGAGTAGTAGAGTAGTAGAGAGTGAGTGGTAGAGAGTAGTAGAGAGTGAGTAGTAGAGAGTGAATAGTAGATTAGTAGTAGAGAATAGTAGAGAGAGAGTAGTAGAGAGTAGTAGAGAGAGAGTAGTAGAGAGTGAGTAATAGAGAGTAGTAGCGAGTGAGTAGTAGAGAGTGAGTAGTAGAGAGTAATAGAGAGTGAGTAGTAGAGAGTGAGAAGTAGAGAGTAGTAGAGTGAGTAGTAGAGAGTAGTAGAGAGTGAGTAGCAGAAAGAGTAGTAGAGAGAAGCAGAGTGAGTAGTAGAGAGAGAGTAGTAGAGAGTGAGTAGTAGAGAGTAGTAGAGAGTGAGTAGTAGAGAGTGAGTAGTAGAGAGTAGTAAAGAGAGAGTATTGGAGAGAGAGTGGTAGAGAGTGACTAGTAGAGAGAGAGTAGTAGAGAGTGAGTAATAGAGAGTGAGTAGTAGAGAGTAGTAGAGTAGTAGAGAGTGAGTAGCAGAGAGTAGTAGAGAGTGAGAAGTAAAGAGAGTGTAGTAGAGAGTATTAGAGAGTGAGTAGTAGAGTAGTAGAGAGTAGTCAGTCAGTGTCAGTCAGTGTAAGTCAGTGTCAGTCAGTCAGTGTCAGTCAGTCAGTCAGTCAGTCAGTGCCAGTCAATCAGTGTCAGTCAATCAGTGTCAATCAGACCAGGTTCTATGGCTCTAAAGCAGTTCTGCTGACATGGTTCTCTGGCTCTAGAGCAGCTCTGCTGACCTGGTTCTCTGGCTCTAAAGCAGCTCTGCTGACCTGTTTCTCTCCCTCTAAAGCAGCTCTGCTGACCTGGTTCTCTGGCTCTAGAGCAGCTCTGCTGACCTAGCTCTTAGGCTCTAGAGCAGCTCTGCTGACTTCGTTCTCTGGCTCTACAACAGCTCTACTGACCTGGTTCTCTGGCTCTAAAGCAGCCCTGCTAACACGGTTCTATGGCTCTAAAGCAGGTCTGCTGACCTGGTTCTTTGGCTCTAGAGCAGCTCTGCTGACCTGGTCCCTTGGCTCTAAAGCAGCTCTGCTGACCTGGTTCTCTCCCTCTAAAGGAGCTCTGCTGACCTGGTTCTCTCACTCTAAAGCAGCTCTACTGACCTGGTTTCTCTGGCTCTACAGCAGCTCTGCTGACCTGGTTCTCTGGCTCTAAAACAGCTCTGCTGACCTGGTTCTATGGCTCTAAAGAAGCTCTGCTGACCTGGTGCTCTGGCTCTAGAGCAGCTCTGCTGACCTGGTTCTCTGGCTCTAAAGAATCTCTGCTGACCTGGTTCTCTCCCTCTAAATCAGCTCTACTGACCTGGTTCTCTGCCTCTAGAGCAGCTCTGCTGACCTGGTTCTATGGCTCTAAAGCAGCTCTGCTGACCTGGTTCTCTGGCTCTAGAACAGCTCTGCTGACCTGGTTCTCTGGCTCTAAAGCAGCTCTGCTGACCTGGTTCTCTCCCTCTAAAGCAGCTCTGCTGACCTGGCTCTCTGCCTCTAGAGCAGTTCTGCTGACCTGGTTCTCTGGCTCTAAAGCAGCTCTGCTGACCTGGTTCTATGGCTCTAAAGCAGCTCTGCTGGCCTGGTTCTCTGGCTCTAGAGCAGCTCTGCTGACCTGGTTCTCTGGCTCTAAAGCAGCTCTGCTGACCTGGTTCTCACCCTCTAAATCAGCTCTACTGACCTGGTTCTCTGCCTCTAGAGCAGCTATGCTGACCTGGTTCTATGGCTCTAAAGCAGCTCTGCTGACCTGGTTCTCTGGCTCTAGAGCAGCTCTGCTGACCTGGTTCTCTGGCTCTAAAGCACCTCTGCTGACCTGGTTTTCTCCCTCTAAAGCAGCTCTGCTGACCTGGTTCTCTGCATCTAGAGCAGTTCTGCTGACCTGGCTCTCTGACTCTAAAGCAGCTCTGCTGACCTGGTTCTCTGGCTCTACAGCAGTTCTGCTGACCTGGTTCTCTGCTGGCTCTAAAGCAGCTCTGCTGACCTGGTTCTCTCCCTCTAAAGAGCTCTGCTGACCTGGTTCTCTCCCTCTAAAGAGCTCTGCTGACCTGGTTCTCTGGCTCTGAAGCAGTTCTGCTGACCTGGTTCTCTGCCTCTAGAGCAGCTCTGCTGACCTGGTTCTATGGCTCTAAAACAGCTCTGCTGACCTGGTTCTATGGCTCTAAAGAAGCTCTGCTGACCTGGTTCTCTGGCCCTAGAGCAGCTCTGCTGACCTGGTTCTCTGGCTCTAAAGCATCTCTGCTGACCTGGTTCTCTCCCTCTAAATCAGCTCTACTGACCTGGTTCTCTGCCTCTAGAGCAGCTCTGCTGACCTGGTTCTATGGCTCTAAAGCAGCTCTGCTGACCTGGTTCTCTGGCTCTAGAACAGCTCTGCTGACCTGGTTCTCTGGCTCTAAAGCAGCTCTGCTGACCTGGTTCTCTCCCTCTAAAGCAGCTCTGCTGACCTGGTTCTCTGCCTCTAGAGCAGTTCTGCTGACCTGGTTCTCTGACTCTAAAGCAGCTCTGCTGACCTGGTTCTCTGCATCTAGAGCAGTTCTGCTGACCTGGCTCTCTGACTCTAAAGCAGCTCTGCTGACCTGGTTCTCTGGCTCTACAGCAGTTCTGCTGACCTGGTTCTCTGGCTCTAAAGCAGCTCTGCTGACCTGGTTCTCTCCCTCTAAAGAGCTCTGCTGACCTGGTTCTCTCCCTCTAAAGAGCTCTGCTGACCTGGTTCTCTGGCTCTGAAGCAGTTCTGCTGACCTGGTTCTCTGCCTCTAGAGCAGCTCTGCTGACCTGGTTCTATGGCTCTAAAGCAGCTCTGCTGACCTGGTTCTCTGGCTCTGGAGCAGCTCTGCTGACCTGGTTCTCTGGCTCTAAAGCAGTTTTGCTGACCTGGTTCTCTCCCTCTAAAGCAGCTCTGCTGACCTGGTTTCTCTGGCTCTACAGCAGCTCTGCTGACCTGGTTCTCGGCCTCTACAGCAGCTCTGCTGACCTGGGTCTCTGGTTCTTGAGCAGCTCTGCTGACCTGCTTCTTAGAATCTAGAGCAGTTCTGCTGACCTGGTTCTCTGGCTCTACAACGGCTCTGCTGACCTGGTTTCTCTGGCTCTATAGCAGCTCTGCTGACCTAGTCCTCTGCACTCACGATGCACGCACCCGACTTCATGAAAATATATTTAAAAAGAATATAAGTTTATTATAAATACAAATATATTATTTTTATGAATATCTTAGATAAGCTCTTTCCCTAATATGTATATTAAAGACACATACATATCATTTTGGAACATAATTTTTTTTTGCAGGAATCGCGCACCCAGCACTCCCCAGCACGTATATGACGTCACGTGGGACCCGTAACCGCGCAAGCATCTCGTACCGTAATGTGCATGTGTCGCGAATGCGCGGGAGCAGGAGTCGTGGACTGGTCGCATACCAATCTCGCTCATCACGTAATATTAAATGTATTTGATGTAACTGAAAAACACGCAGCCGTCACACACCGTACGCGGATTCTTCACGACTTTTCTAAAATGGCGGCTAGAATGCGCGCACCCACCATGATGGGTACGCTTTGAGTGCGCGACTCCGAAAAAAATTTGGATTTTTTTTTAACAAAATAATATAAATAAATTAAAATAAAAAATGAAAACAAGAAAATTAATCAATATTTCAGTTTGAAATTTTTTCTTTTTTTGCAATTTTCAGAAAAATATAATGTTATTTAATTAATAAAATATTTATAAATAAACAGTTAAAACTGTAAAAAAGCAGTACAAAAAAATAGGTATAACTACTATCACACTTCAAAATTAGCATTTAAAAATCCTTTGAAATTCACTGAAAAAAACATAGGTTTCAGAGACGTTATAGTTAGAAATTAGCATTTTTTTTACAAATGCTAATTTCTAACTATAACGTCTCTGAAACCTATTTATGTTTCAGTGAATTTCAAAGGATTTTTAAATGCAAATTTTTAAGTGTGATAGTAGTTATACCCATTTTTTTGTACTGATTTGATCTTCACTGAAAAAACCATAGGTTTCAGAGACGTTATAGTTAGAAATTAGCATTTAAAAAACATTAGAAATTCAGAGAAAAAAAACATAGGTTTCAGGGGTATTATAGTTAGCTGGCCATTTCACTCGCACAAAACCATAGAAATTCCACCGTTATAGTTGGTCAGTGACATCACTGATGACATCACTGATGACATCTCAAATGACCGGATGCTCCTTGCTCTCTTTGCCTATTAACAGACCTATGCATGCTCTACCAAGTATGGTTCCTCTATCTCCAATTCCATGACTGATGGAAATGATGGCTGCATCTTCCAAAATGGAGTAACCGGTACCAACTGACATATCTGCCTCTTCACCTGTACCAATACTCTCTGAATCATCGAGAATGGAGGACATGCATAACATCTCATTCCCCTCCAACCCTGCATAAAAACATCTACTGCTATTGCTCCCGGATCCGACCTCCAAGTGATATAACTTGGCAAATGATAAGTCAGCCTGGAAGCAAACAGATCTACCTCTAATGGCCCAATCAGCCTCAGAATCCTTTGAAAAACATTCTCTCTCAACTTCCAATCGCCGTAATCTATCACACTGCATAAATTCCAATGAGGTATCACATTCTGCTTGCCTGGCAAATATTCTGGTCGCAAATTTATTTTGTGCTCCAAGCAAAATGTCCAAATTTCTCTAGCTAAATCCGACAATCTCTTTGACCTAATTCCTCCCAATTTGTTTATAAATGCCACTGCAGTCAGATTGTTCATCTTTAACAGCACTGAGTTTTCCTTCAAATTTCTCTTGAAACTTTGCAATGCAAACAACCCTGCTTGCATTTCCAAACAATTTAGATGCTGTTCCTTTTTCACCATTTTCCAAACTCCACCTGTTTTCTGACCTAGACAAGCCACTCCCTAACCTAGATCTCTAAAACAAATTCTGGATTTGACCGAAAAATAATCCCAGCCATTCCAAGCTTCCAAATTCTCCTTCCAGCATACTAACTCCTTCCTCACATCTCTGCTCAGAGACACCATGTCTCTGTATCACAAACCGATCGCCAGATCATGAGTCTTTAAACGCTGATGCGCCCTGTAATGTAATGGCCCTGGAAAAACAGCTTGAATTGATGATGATGAAAGACCAATCACTGGAGCAAACACCCTCAATTTCACCAATCCCTTCTTTGACAACGAGTTCAACTCTTTTCTTATCTTCCTCACTTTCTTCTTTGGTAATCGTAACTGACTTACCACTGTGTCTACCACAAAACCTAGACCCCCTACTGTCTGGGTTGGAATCCCAACTGATTTGTCCAAATCCATGACAAAACCTAGACTCTGAAGCAAGTTCATTACATATGTAGTTTCTTTTTTTTTTACTTGTCTGCCTTTTGATTTTTTATCAACATATCGTCCAAGTATATAATCATTCTTATTCCCCTTTCGCTTAATGAAACTTGCCACTGGTCTCAGCACCATTGTGAAGCACTAAGGAGCTGCAGACAGTCTGAATGGGAGACTTTGCAATTGATACAACTGTTTCTTCCATCTGAACTGTAAGTATCTCTAATTCTCTTTCCCTATGGAAATCTTGAAATATACATCCTTGAGATCCAATTTGACCAAACAATCCAAATCCTGAAGTAAATCCCTCAACAAATGAATCCTTTTCATTTTGAAATGGCAATATGTCACATATTGATTCAAAGTTCTTAAATGTATCACTGGTCTTGAACCTCATCCTTTTTTTCCAGTAGAAAGAAGGTGCTTACAAACTTCTTTTCCTTCTCTCCTACCTTTACTTTTGCGTTCTTCTCCAACATTTGCAAAACCTCCTCTTGAACTATGTTCTACAGGTCACTCTGAAACACCATTTCAACATAAGAGGGGGGACGAGGAGCTTTTTGAAAAGGTCCTGTACCAGGGCTCCCAAATTAATTGCGATAGCAGTAAGATGGTAACAGTTCCTTATGAATAAAAGAGGAGAGAATCAGACAGCCAATTGGGCTGTGGAAAAATGTGAAGTGTCTCCAAGTAGGTTTGAGTGTGCCGAGAAAGAGTGAAGGTACTCCTGTGTGGATCTAGAAGTGCCCTCACACACCCTAACAGGTGTATAGCATCATCATTGGGCTGGTGCTCCTCGTGGGGGTGGCGCTGCAGTCCCTCACGGGCCCGTTTGACGGGGCTCTTTGTCGGAGATCTTTAAGGAGTTTGCCGCACTTGTGCATGGGGGTGTGTGGGACTAAGTGGTAGTGGTGATAGTGAGTGAAGTCTAAAAAGAGCCCAAGGACACTAGCAATTTATTAAAGATGTCCTAGGGGTCTGGTTTAAAATATATCACGGGGATGGAGAAGCAACATCAGTTGCCTGTGTGAGAGGGGAAAATGAAACAAATATAATCCCTCTTCTCTCACCCGTGTGGTGAATCGTGTGGGTGTGTCAAGGGGTCGACATGTTTCGCGCTATAAGTAGTCCCTAATGGATCTGGGAGCACTTCATCAGGACCAAGAGAGTAAGGTATGTCAAATGGGAATCGGGAAAGAAACACCCTATAAACCCATGAGTCCTAAATATAGGAGATACTGTAGAGTAGATAAATAAGGGACACGTCGTCTTTGCGTGTCCCTGGTTGCGGCCCTCCCTCTTTCCAGGATAGACCTCGTCAGCTTCGCCGAAAACCAGAGAAGGTAGTTCGTACTCTTCTTCTGTGCTCCGGATCACCTACCCGGTAGCTTCAGCAGCCGAAGCTACCGGGTAGGTGATCCGGAGCACAGAAGAAGAGTACGAACTACCTTCTCTGGTTTTCGGCGAAGCTGACAAGGTCTATCCTGGAAAGAGGGAGGGCCGCAACCAGGCATTTGACATACCTTACTCTCTTGGTCCTGATGAAGCGCTCCCAGATCCATTAGGGACTACTTATAGCGCGAAACATGTCGACCCCTTGACACACCCACACGATTCACCACACGGGTGAGAGAAGAGGGATTATATTTGTTTCATTTTCCCCTCTCACACAGGCAACTGATGTTGCTTCTCCATCCCCGTGATATATTTTAAACCAGACCCCTAGGACATCTTTAATAAATTGCTAGTGTCCTTGGGCTCTTTTTAGACTTCACTCACTATCACCACTACCACTTAGTCCCACACACCCCCATGCACAAGTGCGGCAAACTCCTTAAAGATCTCCGACAAAGAGCACCGTCAAACGGGCCCGTGAGGGTCTGCAGCGACACCCCCACGAGGAGCACCAGCCCAATGATGATGCTATACACCTGTTAGGGTGTGTGAGGGCACTTCTAGATCCACACAGGAGTACCTTCACTCTTTCTCGGCACACTCAAACCCACTTGGAGACACTTCACATTTTTCCACAGCCCAATTGGCTGTCTGATTCTCTCCTCTTTTATTCATAAGGAACTGTTACCATCTTACTGCTATCACACTCTGAAACACCAACTCGCTTGGTTACCTCAACTGGTATGGCTCTGAATTGAACTGTATACGTATATTCGTATCATGGTAAAACTGACTTCCTTCTTGGTTTCCTCTGTAGGCTTCATTACCTTGATATACATGATTTTGGTAATGGGCTTTGCAATTTGATTGTCCGGAAAGGTGCCCTCTCCTACCAGCACTGCCATAAAAAAACTGCTTGAGAATACTCTACGCATAGAATACTGCGCCTTGCCTAAACTGGTGAATATTTTCCCATTTTGAACATATAGGTAATTAATCCGGGGTACAAATTTGGTGTTAAAATCACATTTCCATCAATTACAGGTATGGAGACCCCGCCCGCATGATATTTCCTCCTTTTCCAAGGACTTACACAATCTAGTCTTACTTTCAACTGAAATGTGGTCTAAAGGCCACTAGCCTTTACCCCTGGGATGCCTAATAACTCATGGGTCGAATAATTTTTCCCCGAATGGGTCAACCACTGTTCACAGATCCTTTACCTTATGCTTACTGCTTATCTCACTTATCTCATCTAACTCATCCTTATATTCTAAGTCTAGAATATATTAATCTAGACCGTCATTCGATCTATCTCCTTGCATCTGTAACTGCACTTCTAAATTGTTCTCTCTCGCAGTGAAAAACTGCCCTTTTTGTGTGCCGCTTCTGACACCTGTTCTCTGTGAGCCGCTCTGGACTCCTCTGTCATTGAATAAACCATGCAATGTCTCTTCTTCCTGAGACACTTCTGACCAACACCTCTACTCAGGTCTACATTCTCTGATATAGAAAAAAAACTTCTCATCCATATTATGCCTATCTCTTTTGCCCACAACCTGTTTATCTGTCTTCTGTGCAACTGCCTGTACTTCTTTGCTCACCATTCTCAATAATACTTCCTCCTGACTAGAGTTTTCATTCTGATTTTCTGTCATAATGACTTTATTCTCCCAAGTCACAACTTAAAACTAACTTACTTCACCTCACCTTGTTGTTATTTAGTTTTTATAAATATTTTTCATAATTTTCCTTGCTTATTTTATAAAGATTTCACATTTCTATATTGAATCTCAAGTAAATATACTCTCCTCAAAGAAAAATGAAGAGCACACAACTCTTTTTTCACAACAAACGGACCTACCAAGCGTTAAGTTGCCTAGGTACAGCTTTGCATACCTGCCCTGAAGCACCAGTACTTTTGCACGACGGACTACACCTCCCAGGCTGCCACGTGCCCAGGAGGGAGGAGGAACCCGCCAAAACCGCGCTTAAAAGCGCCCTGCTAAGACCGCGGCGCGGGACGCGCATACCTGCCCTGAAGCACCAGCACTTTTGCACGACGGACTACACCTCCCAGGCTGCCACGCGCCCAGGAGGGAGGAGGAACCCGCCAAAACCGCGCTTAAAAGCGCCCTGCTAACACCGCGGCGCGGGACGCGCATACCTGCCCTGAAGCACCAGCACTTTTGCACGACGGACTACACCTCCCAGGCTGCCACGCGCCCAGGAGGGAGGAGGAACCCGCCAAAACCGCGCTTAAAAGTGCCCTGCTAACACCGCGGCGCGGGACGCGCATACCTGCCCTGAAGCACCAGCACTTTTGCACGACGGACTACACCTCCCAGGCTGCCACGGGCCCAGGAAGGAGGAGGAACCCGCCACAACCGCGCTTAAAAGCGCCCTGCTAACACCGCGGCGCGGGGCGCGCATACCTGCCCTGAAGCACCAGCACTTTTGCACGACGGACTACACCTCCCAGGCTGCCACGCGCCCAGGAGGGAGGAGGAACCCGCCAAAACCGCGCTTAAAAGTGCCCTGCTAACACCGCGGCGCGGGACGCGCATACCTGCCCTGAAGCACCAGCACTTTTGCACGACGGACTACACCCCCCAGGCTGCCACGGGCCCAGGAGGGAGGAGGAACCCGCCAAAACCGCGCTTAAAAGCGCCCTGCTAACACCGCGGCACGGGACGCGCATACCTGCCCTGAAGCACCAGCACTTTTGCACGACGGACTACACCTCCCAGGCTGCCACGCGCCCAGGAGGGAGGAGGAACCCGCCAAAACCGCACTTAAAAGCGCCCTGCTAACACCGAGGCGCAGGACGCTCATACCTGCCCTGAAGCACCAGCACTTTTGCACGACGGACTACACCTCCCAGGCTGCCACGTGCCCAGGAGGGAGGAGGAACCCGCCAAAACCGCGCTTAAAAGCGCCCTGCTAAGACCGCGGCGCGGGACGCGCATACCTGCCCTGAAGCACCAGCACTTTTGCACGACGGACTACACCTCCCAGGCTGCCACGCGCCCAGGAGGGAGGAGGAACCCGCCAAAACCGCGCTTAAAAGCGCCCTGCTAACACCGCGGCGCGGGACGCGCATACCTGCCCTGAAGCACCAGCACTTTTGCACGACGGACTACACCTCCCAGGCTGCCACGCGCCCAGGAGGGAGGAGGAACCCGCCAAAACCGCGCTTAAAAGTGCCCTGCTAACACGGATGACTTATCCGATAAATTAGCTAGTCTGGAAAATCAGGCCCGTAGAAACAATTTGCGTTTTTTGGGAATCCCTGAAAATAAAGAAGGAGGGGACCCGAGGAAGTTTATTATTAATTTATTAAAAGACGCTTTTCCTGACATTACCGATTGGGATTGGTCTCGGGAAATACAGCGAGCACATAGATTTCCTTTTACAATAAGGAAATCAAGACAAGGGCAAGGTCAAGAAAATTATCCTAGGGCTATTTTGGTATCATTTAATAACTTCCTTGCCCGCGAAGTGATATTTGCAAATGCTAGACCTGACAAGAAAGCGGATGGTCCAGGGTTTCAGTTCTTTGTTCGGCCAGACTATTGCCAAGCTACTGTGGCTCAACGATGGCAATTGAAGCAATTAATTCCTGACTTCCAGAAGAAAGAAGTGGCAGTATTTCTGCAAGGCCCTGCAAAACTAAAGACAATTTATAAGGGTCAGATAAAATACTTTATTTCCACAACCAAAGCTAAGGAGTATCTGGAGTCTCTTTGAACAGTTAAAACGATTTCTTTGGATGTGTAGTATGACAGACACAGAACCGGGGCGTAATAATAGTATTGTACTGTATAATAATTATTTGACTGTAGGTTTATTACGCTTCTATATCTTTATATTTGTTCTCCCTCTTTTTCTTGCTTTATTTCTTTTCTTAGGGACGCCACGGGTCGGGGGCACGGCATCCATTCGCTTCAGGAACTGACAGTTCCTGTGCCTCATATTTTGGGGAGGGTGGGGGGAGGGGTTCTGGGTCTAGGGGTTGGGGTGGGTAAGGGCAAGGGTTGGTGGTGGGGGTGTAAGGCAGAGGCGCTCAATACAGGGATGACTATAAGGTATTCAAATGGTAATATTGAAGAACAAATACGTTTGTTGACGATCGATAACTTGTTTTCATTATTTTGGAAATGTATAAAAAGGTGAAAATATGTTCCATTAATATTAATGGTCTCAATGATGTAAAGAAGATTGCCATGCTTCGAACAATGCTTCAAGGGTTGAATATCGATCTCCTATGTTTACAGGAAACTCATATTTCATGGGATAAACGTTGTCTCTTGAATAATCTTGGACTAGAAGTCTTGATTACGTCTAAGCAAATGGGTATTAAAAGAGGTGTTGCAATTTGCATGCGAAAGGGAATAGGGAAATGTGTAAAAACTCTTTCTGATAAATGGGGAAGATGGGGATTGGTTGAGCTCAAAATTGGAAGTTGTAAATTTACTTTATGTTGTATCTATGGTCCCAATTTGGATGATGCAGAATTATTTAATACTATGAACGCAGAACTATCCACTTGGGCACAACCGATCATAGTTTGTGGAGACTTAAACATACACATGCCAGCCGACTGGGATATTAAATCAGAGAAGAGATATGTGGGTAGAAAGGGGCAAACTTACAAAGCACTTAGAGACCTGGTTCTAAGTAATGGATTAACTGATGTTTGGAACAAATTTCATCACAATGATCCAGGTTATACTTTCTTTTCTACTCCTCATCAAAAATTTGTTCGTTTAGACTATTTTTTTGTATCATCATTTTTTCTTGAGAAAACTCGTATTGAGATACTACCTCAAGTCATCTCAGATCATAATCCTATAATTGCAGAGATGCAATTTTCTATTGACCATCCAAATTCAATCAGATCTTGGTCATTTCAAAGAAATTTATTACTAGATGAAGAATACCTTCAATTTATGGTTAATATTATTAAAGATTATTTTTTGATAAATAACGATACTGCTTCTCCACAAATAGTTTGGGACTCTTTTAAATCCATTATACGGGGAGAGACAATTAGTTTTGCAAATTATAAGAGGAAAAAAACCCAAGCAGACTTCAGGGACAGGCTAAATAAGATAAGGCGGGTGGAGATGGAATTATCTGTCGCATGCAAAAATAATGCTAATATAGAGGATGTACAAACACGTTTAACTATTGAACGCTCAGGTCTTCGCACACATTTGGCTGAAGAAGTAGCTGCAAAATTTAAACAACACAAAACGGAACGCTACGAACTTAGCGAACGCACGGGTAAAATTCTAGCTCAGCGTCTACGACAAAAATCTTCTTTTAACGAAATATATTGTGTCAAAGATATAAATGGGGTTCCTCATGAAAGCCGCGAGGGAATATTAGAGGCATTCCAGGGCTTCTATAAGGCGTTGTATAACGACTTTAACAACGAAGTCGACAAGACCCTTGATCCCAAAGAGTATTTACAAAACTTCAATCAACTATTTCTGTGCACAGAAGATATAGATTCACTTTCTAGATTAATAAGCTGGGACGAGATTGAAAGGGCCATAGTGAGTCTTGCAGCTGGTAAAGCTATGGGGCCCGATCAGATTCCTTTAGAATTTTATCGGACATTCAGACGTTTGTTAAAACCAGAGCTGCTTAAAATTTTTAATGCAGCTTTCCAAGAGAAAGCTCCTGATTCCTGGTCTACAGCTACTATAGTTGTGTTTGTTAAAAAGAATAAGGACCCAAAGGAATTAGGCTCGTATCGTCCTATCTCCCTGATTACAGCTGATAGCAAGATTTTTTTCCAAAATCCTTGCAAATAGATTGAACGAAGTTATGTCGGGCCTGGTTTCTAATATCCAGCATGGGTTTATCAAACACAGGGACACCACAGATCACGTTAAACGTGTTATTGCAATATTGGATTGGGCCCAAGCAAAGGAATCCCCAGTCGGAGTTATCTTACTCGACGCTGAAAAAGCGTTTGACAGAGTAGACTGGGGGTTCCTTTGGTCCGTATTAAAATGGAAGCGTCTTCCACCACAATTTATCAAAGCTATTCAGTCACTTTATTTTAATGCAAAGGGTGTAATAAGATTAGGCACGGACATATCCAGCCCATTTTCAATTACCAGGGGGACCAGACAAGGGTGCCCCTGCTCTCCACTCTTGTTCGCACTCTACTTAGAACCCTATTTGAACAGATTAATTATAGAGCCCGGTATACCACCTGTACGGCTCCATGAGATAGACCACAAGGTCTTAGCATATGCAGACGACGTGGCCATTGTCACCTCCGATTCTTCTTCTGCCTTACCCAAAATAATAGAAATTGCTAGTGAATTCGGTAAATTATCCGGATACAAATTAAATGTTTCAAAAACCCAAATCATACATTCTAAAACCTGTATGCCCACTGATATTGTTTTAAGTGAAACTGCCACATACCTCGGTGTAACCATTTCATCTAAAATAGATGACATTGTTGGATTAAATCTGGATCCTTTACTCACATCCACCAATAGAACTTTAGAAAGGATAAATAATTTACATTTATCTCTATTCGGACGGACTAATGTTATCAAGATGTTGATTTTTCCAAAATTTCTCTATTTTTTTCGTACTATTCCATTATTCTTCTCTATGTCTCTTTTTAATAAAATAGATAGGATGTTGTCCAGATTTTTATGGGGCTATCGTCGTTCAAGAAGATCTCTAAAATGGTGCACTTTACCGCCAGGACGTGGTGGGCTAGGATTCCCGAATCTCAGAATGTACTATTGGGCTATAACCCTTAAAAATATAAAGGTTTTATTATTTCATGATCACATTAACGAAACTTTTCTCTCACCATCTATTTTTGAGATGCTTATGGGTGTTCAGGTGCGCCAATCCTTATTGATATTCATGGAGCCAAGCTATTACAAAAAAATAAGATTTAAGGTTCTTCTCTCTGCTTTTTTGGTGTGGAGGCAAATCAATAAAACTCTAGGGTTAACTTTAAAATATAATTTTTATACACCAATTTGCTGTAATTTCTCTTTATCTGGCATTTCCCAAAGCATTCCTATGAATCGATTCCGTCTGGGACAGATTCATTCAACTGGGCAACTGTACCAAAATGGAGCTTTAATGTCTTTTAGTAATCTCCAAAATATATTTGGTCTATCTAGAAACGAATTTTTTAAATATTTACAAATTCGTAGCTTTTTGGAAAAAAAACACCTCTTACATACTAATGCGATGGAGACCAATATAGTCTTGGAAAATGCTAGGAGGGATAGCCGCATTGGCACAATTTACCAATCAATGATCACCATGTTGCATGATGATCTTGATTTCCAAACCCAGAAATGGGAAAAGACACTGTGCACAGACGGAATCGATCTTGCAAGGGCATTTGAGATCAGTAACAAAATACTAGTGAACAGCTCTCTTAAAAGTCAACATTACATGGCATCTCTAGATCTTTATTATACACCGGCAAAACTGGTTAAATGGAAAGCTACGAAAGGTATTAACTGCAGCCGTTGTGGAACTCTAGCAGCTGATTCTTGTCATATGTTCTTTAGCTGCTCTGAATTAACTGTATTTTTAAACAGGATAGAAAAGTTTTTGACCAATTTGCTCAATGTTAATATTAAATTATGTCCATCTGTGATTATCCTTGGTTTATATGCTCCATCTGAGAGTTTAACCGATGACCAAGAACATTTTCTTTTCATTGGAATGTCTGTTTATCGCTCATGTATTATTTCAAGATGGCTAGATTCTGATCCACCATCATTTGAACAATGGTTGGGAAAACTGTTAAATGTTTACAGATTGGATAAAGCTGTGTATAATTTGAAAGGACACAAAAAGAAGACATTTGTTAGGAAACTTTGGTCTCCTATTGAAAACTGGATTTAATTTAATTTAATGTACTAATAGCTGTGTGATCGATTGTCATTGCTTAAAATGTTGTTTCTTTTTCTTTTTTTTTTTTCTCATCCTTGTACCCTGTTTGCCTCTGCCATTGAAAATAATAAAAATAATTAAAAAAAAAAAAAATAAAAGCGCCCTGCTACCACCGCGGCGCGGGACGCGCATACCTGCCCTGAAGCACCAGCACTTTTGCACGACGGACTACACCTCCCAGGCTGCCACGCACCGAGGAGGGAGGTGGAACCCGCCAAAACCGTGCTTAAAAGCGCCCTGATAACACCGCAGCGCAGGACGCGCGGGGGCCGCGCCCGGGCAAAGCCCGGGCCAAGGGCGGGCCCGTCCTTGCCTGTCAGGGACCGGAAGAGGCTGGGCTGGGCCACCCCGTGTCCTGAGTCAAGGTTATTGTATCTGGTGACATTGGCAGTAGTAACAACTAGTGTGTGTTAGGTCAAATTGTTATAGCGCCTAGTTAGTCGCCATCTGGTATATATACACCGATTGCTCAATTATTAGACTTTTAAACTGTGGGGTGGATCTTTGAGTCTAATTGAATAGGGTTTGTCAAACCTTAATCATCGGGCATTATTATCAGGGACTATGGTAAAAAATAAAAACTTAATGCAGCCCCGTCCTAGTACGAGGCAAACGGCTACCACTAATGCCCCATTACCCAGTTTGACCGCAATAGACCTAATGTTGCAAAAGACAATAGGAGAAGTTGCCTCAGCGATTGAAAACACAGAGAGGCGTCTCTCGCTCCCGTCCGGTATGCTCCCTCCCCTACAACCAGCAACTATACCCTCAACTACGGCACATTCTTTTGAATCTATACTGATCTCATCCTATATTGATCTCCCAGTTGCACAAACCCAAATGATCCCTACAACACAGCCTCACTCGCCTCATGTTTCTTCCCCTCCCAATAGTAGACTCTCTTTAACACCCTCTATGTTGCCACTAAATGTATGCATGGAGCATCACCATTCAACTGATGAACCAGCAGGTCAGAATAAGAACGCTGCACCTTCAAGTGTAGCTCCCATATTACTAGATAGCTCCAAGAGTGATAGTCCACCAGTAAGAACCAGAGGGCAAAAAGCAAAAAGTAAGCAAAAGCATATTATCAGAGATCTGCCCTTAAATAAACTCAAGGAAAAGGGTAGCCGAATACAGCGAAACGCGATACCAACAACAACTCGACAAAAGGGGAAAAAGGCTGAGGAACAGATAGCTGTTGCTGATACCAAAACTGTTGTGGGATGTACCGAGGTTGGTGATGATAGTTTCTGGACAAGAATGGAGACAATGCTATCATCATTACTGGGGCCCATTAACCTCAAAATCACGAATATTGAAACGAGGCTAGATATTATGGAGAACCTGTTGACCAATAATAATAGGAGCTCAATTAAAGCTCCTATTAACGATCAATCTGTTAAGAGTCCTCTAAATAAAAACACCCCAACGTCTAAAAGAAATTTAACCCCTTCCTTAGACCAGGGCACCGGGAGGCAAGAAAACACAGTAGTAGTTGAAGATGTCAATAGGGGCACTAGAGTTCAAACAGGGAATGATGATAGCTCGGTCCCTGCTTTTATAAACCTACCTCCAGAATGCAGCGCCTATGTCGCAGTACTTACAAATGTTCCCAAGTTAAGAAAGGACCAAATAGAAACCCATGCTGCACTAAAAAATAAATCCCTCCATTGGTTATCCACTAAATGTGGCTTCCCAATGGAGAGGGCTAACCAGATTATATTAACGCAGCGGGTGGGATGGGTGGGTCCGCTTAAGAAAAAGGTGGAGGGGGATTGTATTATTATTCATTTCCGATCCCCGCATTTGGCTCAAACTACTCTTGCCAATGCACCACCTCCATCAGCTTGGGAGTTTAACACGACCCTATTACCCCTGGGTTATTTTTATAGGCATCTACTGGAAAATAAACTTGTTGATAACAACAACCCTTTGGCATATAGTTCTGCAAAATTTTCTATGCTTCGACCACGCTACACAATACCTACCTATAATAGATTACAGGCCTTTGATTCCTTAGAGCATAACGACTGACTTAAGTTGGCAAAGGAAAAAACCAATACAGGGCCTAACTGGGAAGAACGAGACATTATGGGTAGGCAATCGATTTCTTCGTCAGCACTGTCGGCACAGGAACCACTAATACTAACTAGTAATAGAGTTGCAAAGGACGATGTATCAGGTATAATTAATTGGGGTTTACCCCCAGTAACGTTGGTTACAACTATACCAAATAATGTACCTGTAGTACCTTTGACTGATACAATGAGAGGTGACCCAGTCCTGGAAACAGGTTATAATTTAGTAACATGGAACATTGCAGGGCTCTATAGAAAACTGGATACACCATTCTGGCTGGACTTTATTAAGGCAGGTTATGACATCATTTGCCTTCAGGAAACATGGTGTAAAGAGAGTATTTATATAGAAGGTTATACCTCTCATTGGTTAAATGCAACTTTGTCCATGGCTGAGAGAGCTAAAGGTGGTCTTCTTATTTTGATATCTAACAAATTACCTATGTATAAGATTAAAAGTTACACCACAGTAGATACTCATTGTCAGTTGTTGCGATTAGAATTTACCAAAGGTAAAGATCTTCTATTGGTGAATTTTTACAATAATGTTTTTGATGCAACCAGGGACAAAGTCTTAAACCCACTTGAAAAAGAGATTAAAAGGGTACTTACATCGTCACGCAGACAGACTATTATACTATGGGCAGGTGATTTTAACATCCAACCCAGCCCTTTGGCTATGACCAACTCCTTTGGCTTTAGGAAGGAGATTGGTGATGACGATGGGGCTGACCATTTACATTTCCCGCATTGCAGGTATGGTACAGCACTGAATAAATTAATGGTAAAACTTGATCTGGACCTTTTAAATTCTTCCAAGAACAAGGTTAATACCAAGTGCCCGACTTTTACTGGTAGGAATGCGCAGACAAATATTGATCACATCCCACTCTCCAGTAATACGGAATTTTCGAATTTATGGATTGAGGAACAGGTTTTAAGTGATCATAATAGCATCTCCATCTCTCTATTATGTTGGGGTAAAAAGCAACCTAATGCACCGGATTGTATTAAT
The DNA here is from genome assembly GCF_964204655.1 of Triturus cristatus. Classification (NCBI taxonomy): domain Eukaryota; kingdom Metazoa; phylum Chordata; class Amphibia; order Caudata; family Salamandridae; genus Triturus; species Triturus cristatus. The sequence goes on from NC_140586.1 coordinate 726,565,480, forward strand.
GATGTAGCCACTACCCGAATAAATGGTATGAGATTAAAATGGGCTGGAATCGATCCTCAGAAAATGCACAAGGAGGTAGAAAGATGTGTAGGAACGAGATTGACTATTGTCTTAGCGATGAAGCAACCCCTGAGACATTGCTTCTTACTTTTGTTAATATTAATGGAATTATAGAAGCCTTATTTACTAAAAAAAGTTGTGGTAAAAGGGAACCAACTTTAGGGTGGTTTGACCTAAATTGCACTAGAACACTGCAAGATTTAAAAGACGCCCTGGGCAAAAGGCCACGTGATAATTTATATATCAAAATTTTAAGGGCTAACTATAAACTGGCACTTTCAAATAGGAAGAATGAACTCCAAGATGAAGCATGGAATAATCTTAACCTAGCAGCAGATACCAATAACAGCAAATTGTACGGGGCAACTATTAATAGCCCTTTTTTAAAGAGTGACAGGGTACCAGAAATAACTTCATATGTAGAATGTAATGCATGGATTGAACATTTTTCCAAATTTTTTAACCCCGATAGGTTTATTTTAAATCCAATTATATGTAATGAATTTTTATGGTTACCATTACCGTTGTCAGTAAGCTTAGATGAAGTAAAAGAGGGTTTAACTAACAGCAAAGGAGGTAAAGCGCCTGGCCCAGATGGGGTGCCGGTGGAACTATATAAAACCGAAATGAATCTCTGGGCCCCAATTTTAGTACGACTTTTTAATGCAGCAGCTGTAGGAAGCCTCCCGGAGACATGGGGTCAGTCTATAATTATCCCTCTATTCAAAAAAGGATCCAAATCTGAGGCGTGTAATTACCGTACCATCTCTTTACTAGATGCATCTATTAAAGTAATGAGTAGAATTATTTTAAAGAGACTGGATTCATGGGCAGCAGAGAATGGGATTTTATCAAAGGTTCAATATGGATTTAGGAAAGGTCTGGGGACATTAGAACAGTGTATTAATCTTGACCTTCTTATTAATAAATACACTGTTGCCAAGGAAGGAAATCTGTATCTTTGTTTTGCTGACCTAAGTAGTGCCTTTGATCTCGTGGATCACGCCATCTTATGGCGTGTCTTACTTGAATTAGGGGCACCTAATGAAATTGTACATTTTCTAGCGAGGTTGTACGCGAAACTAACTTGTAAAGTACGTTATGGTCCTGCTGGCGAATGTACTCCTTTTTTCAAGGTCACTAGAGGTATTCGTCAGGGTTGTGTCCTGGCACCACTTTTATTTTCATTATTTATTAACAAAGTCGACTCAACCCTTGGCCAGATTTCTGCAGATGCCCCGTTGATAGATGGGAAAGCAGTGCCTAATATATTATATGCGGATGATGCCGTTTTATTATCACGTACCCAGATGAAGTACTGGGTATTTTAGACCCAGCGGTGCAGGGGCACACACCCTATGACTTCTGGGTTCACCCTGTTCCAGACCTACAGAAACACAGAGTCTTCTGGGTGAAGTCAAAGATTCGTTTATTGGCTGCAGACCAATGACAGGTATCCTAGAAGTACAACAGCGTGTATGTTCTCAGGAGACTGCTGCAAATCATAGGAACGGACTTCTCCTTAAGTACAAAATATCATGCTCCAGGCACACATTCCTTGGTTTACGATATGGCCATATAAAGGTATACATTACAAACGAAAAAGCAGAGTCATGATGACCATCCCACATTCCAGTTCGGCCAGCCCACAATGATTTACACAGTAAGGTTCAGATCCCACATCGTATGTCAATAGACCCCCCAATAAACATGAGCATCTCCTGTTTTGGGAAACAAGTCATAAAGCAGGAACAAGCAGGTGTGGAAGAGATTAGCCGGGGGATTGTGTAGAATGAAAGGGTTTTATGACGGTTCAAGCCCTGATGCTAATCACAGGTGGACGGAGGAAGGGGAGCTCGTGAGACCGGTTCGACCTGGGGCAGCAGAGCCAGCTGCCCAGGTCACAGAGAAGTCAAAGGGAGAGCCCATGCACTGTGAGGCCCGTATTTACTCCATTATAGCCTATGTGAGGGCAATGACAAGATGGCCACTGCTTCCAAAATGGAACCCGCGTAGTGAAGCAGAATAGCGTGTACACAGTGCATTCATAGCTAGAACGATATATAAAGCACTTGTACATGCCGCATTTACCATTTGCGGTTCGCTAATACCAAGATAGACAGGGGTAGGGCCCTGTCCCCTACGCGGTCCCGAATATTAAAGTACGACAGACCCTCCTTTTGCCCTTACATAGGCAATCACTATACTCATCTTAATCCGAGTCCAGGTCAATGTTCACAAAGTCATGAAGATGTTGCTGTAGCATCATCCTATTACTTAGCTCGTCCCTTGATACAGGCTTCCTTACACATAAGGTAGCACAGAGACCACATATCGCGGGAGCACACTGTATACACAGACAGAACAGGAAAAGAATGGCTAAGATCATTCCAATGACCATCAGAACTTTCCAACCCCAGGCAGATATCAATTCCCAGAACCACCCCACCAGTGACCAATCTCCCTTATCCACGTGTATGGCTTCAGATATTTTATGGAGCTTGGAGATGGCTTGATACACTGTTGGAGCATTATCTGGTATGAAAATGCAGCAACTGGATTGGATGACCTTGCATACCCCACCGCGGTCTGCAAGAATAACGTCTAGAACCATGCGGTTCTGCAGAGTCATAAGGCGATCCGCTTGGAGCTCAGCTGTCAGATTACTAAGGGCACCAGCCGTCACATTGACAGTGGATTCAACCACACGTGTCAGCTGTCTCATTTTCCTACTATTGACCATAGGTCCCCAAAACGGCAGGAAACCCAAGAAGAAGTCTCCTGCTTCCTGACCGGCAGTATCCTCCTTACTAATCACACCTCTCACAACTCTGGTCTTGTGATAGTCAGAGGCAGCAGTAAATGTCGGCGGTAGCAAGTTCGCAATATAACATGTGCCCGAGAAATCAGGGGGCAGCCATGTATATGCTCGGTCATTACAGATGAAATATGTGCCCTTAGCAGCCAAAAACGCAGGGGAAAACTGTGACGGGAAAGTGTACGTTTCAGTACAGTCACTCCTTCCCAGTTGAGCTCTAGGATTCTGACCATTACCCTGTAAGCAGAACCGACCCATGTGGGGTACGACCCAGATTGGAGATGAGATTTTTCGCTGTCTTTCACCCAAACTAATACTATACCCCGTCGCGTTCCATCCTACATAAGGTCTCAACTCTTCTTTGGGAATGGATGAGTATGCATCGATATCCCTACTCATATCGGCAACTCCTTTCATCAAAGCCTTATTATTGGTGATAGGTCTGATGGAACGCGGTTGGCGAGGGGAGTATGTATCTAGAGCATAGAGAAACATGGTTTGGAATGCCCATGACGATCCATTGTAACTATACGGCAGCACCAGGTAGGGAATACCTTTGTTAATGGTATGGGGCATTAACCCACACACCCAGCAATTGGTCGTATTCATTACCAGTTGGTGCTGGTGCAAGAGCTGGATAAACGAGTTATTTACGAACTCTGATCGTCTGGTCTGTTCATGCTCAGGCAAAGGGTGAAAAGAGTGAGAGGAGGCAGTAGAAAGAGGTATAGGCTGTTCAGTGGGTGCAATGGGCTTTTGAGCGGAGAAAAACACAAATCCTACAATAAACATTGTTATGCTACACAGTGTAAAAAGGCACAAAAAGACAAAACATTTACTTTTCATAATTTTACACATCCTTGCGTTAAAGTTCATTTCCTCAATCGGTCTCTCCATCTTAAAAAACTCCATCCTCTACTCGGGCCGCTCGCGGTGGATGAGTTTCTTCTGCTAAGGAGTACGCCTGTCAGTCCAGGGAAACGCCCTAGACCAACCAGAACCGTCGACCTAGCGTCTTCGGCCTGTACCCCAAAGTCTTGGCACCGTGACCCTGCGGCAGAACCCGGATGGTGGTTCAAAAAACAAAAATCAAGAAAGTCCTTCAGATGGGAGAGCAAAAATGTCAAAAAGAAATAGTGAGGAAATCTTTATTTGTCCATGGGCCTTGGTCTCAAATTATAGCGGAGACGGCCACATGCTGTTTGGTCTTGGAACAAAAGTTCAGGCTCAGTGGTGTCCAGTCGACTTGATGGTGGCACAGCTTCCTGCAGAATATTGTCACTCTCTTGATCTGAAACTGTGCCTCTTAAGCGTGCGTCACTGAATGGTACAAGGCGAGGTACAATGTCTGTCTCTGAGTCGGCGATACCCTCCTTGACCCACTGGTCATATGGCAGAGGCAAGGGGACTACCTTACAGTGGGTACCATGAATCCAGTGTTTCTTCCCTTTCACTCGCACTGCTGATCTTGTCGAAAGGAGAACAAGATGAGGGCCGATCCAGCGAGGCTCGTCGTTGCCCTTGCGCTGGAAATTTCGGACTAGCACCCACGTACCAGGGTTGATAGGGTGTCCAGGAGGTTCAGAGGCTTGGGGAAGAGTATCATGTACCTGTTGGTGCAAAACACGCAGTTTAACAGTCAAATCATACAGGTAATCGAGCAGTACTGGATGTTCTATCTCACTAAATTTCGCCGGTCTCGGCACGCCCCATACATTAGCCGGGCGGCCAAAGACGACCTCATAAGGGCTAAGTCCCACTCGTGAGTGTATGGTCATTCTGGTGGACAGGAGTGCTAGGGGCAGAGCGTCGGGCCATTTAAGACCGGTGCTCGCCTGGATTTTGGCCAGCTTGAGCTTTAAGGCTCCATTGTAGCGTTCTACTAATCCAGCTGATTGGGGGTGATTTGCAGCATGGAACTTCTGCTTTATCCCTAGCCCTTCACATACATTCTTCATTACTTTACCCACAAATTCACTTCCGTTATCACACCACACCATTCTTGGCATCCCAAACCTAGGGAAAAACTCTTTCACAAGGGCTTTGGCTGTGGATAGGGCAGTGTTATCTTTCAGAGGATAAGCCTCTATCCATTTTGAGAAAGCACAAACAACCACTAGTACATACTTCAGGTTGTTGCATCTTTCCATGTGAATAAAGTCCAGCTGCAAAACTTCAAATGGACATGATGGGGGTGCAAAGTGACCAGTTGGAGTTGGGGTTCCCCTACCAGGGTTGTACTTCAAGCATACTATGCAATTCTTGACCACATTCTCTGCACACTTGGGAATCCCAGCATTCTGCCATACTGGAGCCAACAACTTGCATATACCTTTCGTACTGATATGTGCCATTCCATGTGCCATAGTAACCACTGGAAGCACATATGCATCAGGCAACAACCATCGCCTATGTTCTGTCAGATCAATCCAACAACCATTCTCATCCAACTTACCCATACTTTCTCTCCACTTGCTTAACTCTTCCTCTGTGGCTTCAGCTTGAAGCGACTTCACACTCTCTATTGTGTTCTCACACATTCCCACATCATTAACCCATCTTGCGGGACCTGCAACATACATTCTAGTCTTCACATTCTGTGCTGTTTCTTTCGCGGTCTCATCAGCAAACGCATTCCCACGTCCAACATCATCTGTAACTTTCCTGTGCGCACTGCATTTCATGATCACAACTTGCAACGGTAGGGTCAGTGACTCAAGGAGATCATTCACCAACTTGCCATTCTGAATTTTAGCTCCATGCGACGTCAGGAACCCACGCTCTTTCCACAGACGCCCAAAATTATGAGCCACGCCAAAGGCGTACTGGCTATCTGTGTATATATTCACTCTCATTCCTTCAGACAACACACATGCTCTCGTGAGGGCGATTAATTCCGCTGCTTGGGCCGAATTATGTGGCACTCGTGCAGTTTCCACGACTGTGTGCAAAGTCGTGATAGCATATGCGGCAGTCGTGTCACCATTAGGGAGCTTGAAACATGACCCATCTACCCATAAAGTGCCATCACACTCAGTCAGGGGAGTATCTTTTAGATCTACTCTCCCTTTCGTCTCTTCTTCTGTCCTGAACAGACAATCATGTTGCTCAATCTCATCTGAGTCTGCTGGAATTGGCAACAATGTGGCTGGATTCAGCGTATTGCATCTCTTTATGTGTATGTGGTTAGCTAACAGTGTAAGTTCATAACCTGATAGCCGCGCACTAGTCAAGTGTTGTGTCTTGGTCCTATTTAATAATGTGTCTACAGCGTGTGGAACCATAACAATCAATGTGTTGTCCATTACCAAACCAGCAGATTGTCGGATAGACATCGCTGCAGCAGCTGTCGCTCTCAGACAGCTTGGCAATGCCCTCGCTACAGGGTCCAAGGTTGATGAAAAATATGCGCATGGGCGCGGTCTGTCGCCAAAAGGCTGTGTTAACACTGACAACGCACATCCATCTTTCTCGTGAACATACAATGTAAAAGGCTTACTGTAGTCGGGAGTACCCAACACAGGTGCTGAACATAATGCATTACGCAATTCCACAAAACTTTTCTGGCACTCTTCAGACCATGGGATAGGATTCGGTGTGTCTTTGCATGTTAAGGCTAACAAAGGTTTTGCCAATAAAGAAAAACTAGGGATCCAATGCCTACAGTATGAAGTGATGCCCAAGAAAGCACGTACTTCTCTCTGTGTTTTTGGCACACTCAACTGTGCAATGGCTTGAATTCTTTCTGGGGTCAGTTTCCTTCCCTCCTTCGATAAGAGATGACCTAAGTAGGTCACTTCTTGTCGACAATATTGCAGCTTAGAGAGAGACACTTTGTGATGGAAAGCGGATATATGGCGCAACAGTGACAATGTGGCTTCTTTACAAATCTTCTCAGTATCCGCGGCGATTAGTAAATCGTCCACGTACTGAATCAGGATAGCGCCACTAGGTAAAACAAGTGCATCAAGCTGCGCTTTCAAAGCCTGACTGTATATGGATGGACTCTCACAGTAGCCCTGGGGAGCGCGTTTGAAGCGGAAGCTTCGGCCTCCCAGACTAAAACCAAAAATGTCCCTGCTCTCTTCTGCAATTGGGATACTAAAGAAAGCATTCTTTAAATCGATCACTGAAAACCATGCAGCAGAGGCTGGAATCATCGTTAACAAGGCAGTTATATCAGGGACAACCGGAAACTGTGGCACAACAATCTTATTAACCTCTCTAAGATCGATTACAAATCTGTAAACAGGTGGCTGTGAAGGATCCGTTCATTTTAAGACAGGTAAAATCGGACTATTGCAAACGTTGCCTCTTGTCTCTTCTATCACACCTTTATTAATCAAGTCGCTGACAATGTCTAACAATGCTTTCTGCCCTTCATTAGAGATCTTGTACTGGGGAATACGTGGCAGTCTGACATTAGCCTTAAGAGTCACCACATATGGCGGTATCTCCAAGAGGCCCACATCATTGGGACCAGTAGCCCAAAGGGCATCCGGAAGGGATGACAATTCAGGCGGCATTGTATTTTTAGACAAATACATTGGGGAAATCACTTTCTTGCCTAATGTAAGTTGTACTCCTGAAGGAGAACAATATAGTGTAGCGTGCAATCTTTTCAACAAATCTAATCCCAGCAAATTCTCACCACAACCTGTTGTCAGAATCAGGGGTGCTTTCAGCTCGCAAGGTCCAACAGAAAGTGACATGGGACTGGAAATCGGGTTCCTAACCGGGGCGCCAGAAAAACCTACTGAAACATTTATATCGCCAGACAAAGGTGCGCCAGGGAGTTTGGAATGCATAATTGAACTCTTTGCAGCACCAGTGTCTAGCAGAAAAGGCTCCGTTACATTTGCTGTAGTCACCTCAACATACGGTCCGCTCTGATCCACTGGCACTGAAACAACTCCCTCTCTCTGTCTACGGCTGTCCTAGTAATCATTATTTTCTGCATCACCGTCCTCTGCATAATAATCATTATTATAATACTGGGCCGTATTACCAGTCGCGTTAGCTTGCTGATCAAAGCTATTGATGGTACTTTGAGGCGGCAGAGGACGCGCGTTCTGGGGAACACTTCCACGCCCTCTGCCTCTAGGAGCTTGCTGACCACCTCTACCTCTTGCGCCATACATATTACCGTTCCGCTGCATTAATTTAGGGCAACTATATTTAAAATGGCCTTCCTCTTTGCAGTATGAACATTGGTTGGGACCTACAGGGACACGTGGTTGGTAATACCCGTTCATTTGCTGATTGTTCTGAAACTGTTGGGGTTGGTGATAGACACCTTGGGGCTGCCTATAATTATTCTGACCTCCACGTTGCGGATAGGCCTGCTGTAAAAGGACCTTTGTCTTTAGTTCCTTCGTTTTCTTCTCTGTTCTATCTTTCTCGTCCTTATCTCTGTTTTCATAATACTGTGCAGTAGCCAGTATTTGCGCTGAAGAAGAAACAGCCCAAGAACTTTCTGAATCTTTTAACTTTTTACACAGGTCAGGAAGTAAATTCTGCACAAACTTATCCACAAACAGCCGTTGGCCACCCTCAGTACTCATATCCTGCCCACTGTGGTCAATAAATGTTTCTTCAAACCTAGTAAAGAAGTCTGACACTGTCTCATCTTTCTTCTGCTTGCATGCAGATAACTTGTCCCAATTTACACGCATCGCAGGCATTATTGTCTTCATATACGTGATGATTCTACCAGGCAATTCAGCTACCAAAGGTTCTGGTTTCGCACCACCCGTTTGTCTAGCATCAGCAGCAACAATGTTAGCCCATGTATCCCCTAGTTCTGCATTGTGATCTACATTACGAATTGATCCCCATAGAGGCTGTGGAACAACATTACCAAACAACATGTCTATGTCGGCCAGATTCATAATACATGACCCTGCCGTCTGTGACAACTCTTTATAATAACCTGCTGGGTTTTTACGGGGATCAGGCAAGGACTGCTTAAGCGCTAACACCTCAGAGCGCTTCCATGGAACATGCACCCAAACACGCTGGAAATGCGCTGCCACAGCGGGGTTACCACCGGCAGCTGCAACCGCTTCCTTCCATACCGGGGGAACTTCTCTCATAGGGTATTGTCGCGCTTTTGCCTTTTTCCCCACAAGGACATCTTGTTCAAACAATGATTGTTGGCAATCATCATTCCTGAAGGACAATACAACCGCAACTGCTTTATCTACTTCGCGATCCACAATTATACCAGTTCCAAAATCGAACCTCACTCTACACAACTCCTGCGGGTTCGGATTTTTACCACTATCCTCCAATTCTTCACAGAGAATTTCGCACATTTTCTCAAACACATATCTCTGTTTCCGGGCATCCCATTGATGTAAAACGTTGACAACTGATTCCACATTATACAGTGAAGGAAAAACGATCCATCTACGCGCCATGTTATCTATTACCTTTTTCTCATCGGGGTTAGGCAATTGGCTGCGCAACTGCTTACGCTGTAAACCAGGAGTCGCACCAGACGACTCAAAGAGAGGAGACATTAATGTAGTAACCACATTAGCTAAGCGCTGTCGCGCCGAAGGAGAGGCTGAGGCGAGAACAGGGGGAAAAACAGAGGGAAGAAAAGAGGATGTAGAGACAGGTACTGGAGTGGTGGAAGGAAGAGTGTCAGGGGAGGCAGCTGCTGTATTAGGCAAAGTCGCAGGAAGTGCGGGGGCAGTTGGAAGCACAACTGGCGGTCCTTGAGAGGGCTGTGCTACATGGATAAGAACCAGCTGCAAAGCAACTGGCGGTTGCGGCAAGGCTTGCAGTATATGCACTGGAGGCGGCATATTTACAAGCTGGGGAGGCGCCGTGGCAGTTTGAGCATACGGGGGTGGCGAACTCAACAAATGTGACATCAGGGGATCTTTCTCCTTTTCTTCGGACTCATTCTGCTTAGAATGCGGTAAAGCTGGGTAACATTTGTCAATCCCTAACTTACGCTGCCTGTGCAATTGCTCATTCATTTGCTCCTCTTCATTGTCTTTAAATTGTACAGCTGCTTGCATTACTGACATACCTCTCTCTCTCTTATTCTTTTTTGCTAGCTTAATTTCCTTTTGTTTGGCTTCCTTTCGCCATAAGCGGAAAGAGTCAAACATCGCCGGCCGGGCTTTCTTCTTAAACAATTTAATTTCTAAATTATCTAAAATATCGGTATCAAAACTACCATTTTGGGGCCATTTTAAAACACCATCTTTCCTGGTGTAGTGGATCCACACTTCGTTATATGCAATGGGGCCTACGCCATGTTTTACATAGAGCTCATAAGTTGGAGTTCCAACCGGAGGAACCGGACATGATTCCTCTAGCTGGAAATCTTTTCCACAACCCAAACAGAATAATCTACCAAATAGTCCAGAACCAGGCATCTTTGCTCACTAGTCTAGATCCAAACGTCAAAGGATTATCGATTACGATATTCTCGTGAATACACGAGTCCTCTGGTTTTGGCGTTTGCAAACTCCAAAGTACCAAATTACCAAATCAAACGATCCCGAAGGATACCAAAAACAAACGGGAGACGCTCCACTTATACTTAACTGAATATTGCTGATCGATGGCATCACCAGAAGACTCTCTCGATTGTTTCGCTCTCTCAAAACTCGTCAAGGGTCCAAAACAGGTCGATTAATCAGGGCAGCAGTCCCTCGTAGCCGTCGGGACGCGGAGAACCTCGCAGAAAAGACTTTCGGACCACGTCGACATGCAGGGGTCGATGAAGTGGCGGCCTTCCTCCGGAATTTCCACACGAAGCTCCTCACGAACCTCTGGCTTGGACTGGTACCGCTGAAATCGTCCCGAGTTGGGCGCCAAACTGAAGTACTGGGTATTTTAGACCCAGCGGTGCAGGGGCACACACCCTATGACTTCTGGGTTCACCCTGTTCCAGACCTACAGAAACACAGAGTCTTCTGGGTGAAGTCAAAGATTCGTTTATTGGCTGCAGACCAATGACAGGTATCCTAGAAGTACAACAGCGTGTATGTTCTCAGGAGACTGCTGCAAATCATAGGAACGGACTTCTCCTTAAGTACAAAATATCATGCTCCAGGCACACATTCCTTGGTTTACGATATGGCCATATAAAGGTATACATTACAAACGAAAAAGCAGAGTCATGATGACCATCCCACATTCCAGTTCGGCCAGCCCACAATGATTTACACAGTAAGGTTCAGATCCCACATCGTATGTCAATAGACCCCCCAATAAACATGAGCATCTCCTGTTTTGGGAAACAAGTCATAAAGCAGGAACAAGCAGGTGTGGAAGAGATTAGCCGGGGGATTGTGTAGAATGAAAGGGTTTTATGACGGTTCAAGCCCTGATGCTAATCACAGGTGGACGGAGGAAGGGGAGCTCGTGAGACCGGTTCGACCTGGGGCAGCAGAGCCAGCTGCCCAGGTCACAGAGAAGTCAAAGGGAGAGCCCATGCACTGTGAGGCCCGTATTTACTCCATTATAGCCTATGTGAGGGCAATGACAAGATGGCCACTGCTTCCAAAATGGAACCCGCGTAGTGAAGCAGAATAGCGTGTACACAGTGCATTCATAGCTAGAACGATATATAAAGCACTTGTACATGCCGCATTTACCATTTGCGGTTCGCTAATACCAAGATAGACAGGGGTAGGGCCCTGTCCCCTACGCGGTCCCGAATATTAAAGTACGACACAGATTGGTCTGCAACGACTTATTAACGAGTTTACTTCATTTATTGTAAGTAGAAAACTTCTGATAAACAAAACCAAGACTTTTGCGATGACCTGTGGGAAGAAAATTAAATCAGGGGGGTCATCCTTTTTTATTGATAATGTAAAGAGGCAAACGGTTAAAACATTTTGCTATCTTGGTTTAACGTTCTCAGGGGACGGGAAATGGACACAGGAATACGACAACATCAGCCTTAAAATGAGTAGGAACACTAATAATATATTTAGATTTTCATCTAAACTAGGGGCAAGACGAATCAGAGATATGATGGTGATTTATAACGCCCGATGTGTTTCATCCGCACTTTATGGAGCGGGTGTATGGGGTCATAAAAGTAGCCCAATGCTGCAGCAAGACAAAAACAGGTTCCTTAAGAAATTACTGTGTGTCCCACCCTCAGCTTCAACAGATTTAATTCACTCGGAAGCGGGAATTGAACACATTTCTGATATAGCTGCATTACGCCCCTTGAGCCTTTGGCGTTCAATCTGGTCAAAGCCTGAAACAATATTTACTCAAGCAATTATTAAAGATTGCTTGAGGCTTGACCATTCTAATCGAATCCCGTGGCCCAAATACATCCAATATTGGTACCATCATTTATTTGGATGTGATATTTTCCTTGAACCTGAGGCCGCAGCTTTAATCCCTAAAAAAGAGCTAAAAGTGAGGTTTTTAACCTACAAGAAGGAGATAAGGGAAAGGTCATCTAGGAAGCTACCAAGCGTCATTTTTTATCGGGAGTTAAATTTAAATACTGGTTTCCAGATCTATCTATCTTCTGTTACTCGTAATTCACATAGATTTGTTTTAACCCGTCTTAGACTGGGAATTGTTCACCATCTGGTGGCATTTCCACAAATGAAAAGTGGCACCAATTCTCTTTGCCCATGTGACAACACTTCAATACAAAGTTGTTGTCATTTTTTATTGTTTTGTAAGTTTTATCATTCTTTGGGGACATTTTATCTTAAACCTATCTTTTTAAAATATAATGCTCGATCCACAAAAATGGCCATGAAGTTAGTATTATCCCTAGAAGGCCCTGACATTTGTTTTTATGTGGCTTTGTATATACTGAAATGTATAGCTGCTAGGAAAGCAATAATTTTGCTAATAGGATTGCCTTAGCTAAGAGAGTACAATGCTTGATGCTGTATTAATGTGTTAATGTGTTTTTGTTTGTATAAATATGATAATTGGAGCATGAAGGACCTTTTGGAAGGCCAATTTGTACTTTAATATTATGTGGAATTTGTAAACACTTCTAATGCACTATTCTTTAATTATCGTGTCTTGTAATTTATTTTACAGCCATGATGGGATTTTAGCTTATGATATATTGTTTGTATATTGCTCTGCTTATATGGTTGTATTTCACAAACCGAATAAAAGCATCTTGAACTTGAACTTGCATACCTGTTTCCCATAGAAATAGTCCGCAATGCTATCTAGCTCCTGATTTCCTCTGGGATACGCCCTTTGCGCCATCAACATTGATGAACGTGTACAAAATAAAGTGTACAACACTCCTCCTTACATGCGGACAGAGATTGCCTGGCACCCCCTTACGCTCTCAAGGGTAACAACGGTTTTCCGCTCTCGAGCAGCATGTAGCTTAGTACATTTGAAAATCACACTACGAGTAAGTTCACAAAAATGAAATTACACACTTATTTCTAAGAAATAACTGAAACGAATGATGAATTATAAATTAGCTATAATCCCAATCAATATATATACAATATATATACACATATATAAATGATGCCATGCAATGCTGTGCATAAAAATGATGTTCTGGTTACATTGAGGTATTTGCACCTAGAAATGTTCAACTATTTATTGATCATCGATTTGCACATTTGCATTTTTGCACTTTATAACTTATCAATTATTTTAAATTATTTATATAATTTATATAACAATTGTGGCATTTACTTGATATTATGTGTACAGTCATTTGATTCAACAATATTTGTTTGATTATTACGTTTTTAGAAAGGTCACCCAACAAAGAGTATTTCTTCTGTTTTCACTGCATCACATGACACGGCACCTGTGTAAGTGCTATATATAGTGAAGTTTAAGAGCATTCCATTATGTGATCAAGCCCACTTGTTGGGCGAAACGCGTCATGCCGCCATGCCGAAGCGTCTATTTGCTTAAGAAATAAAAGAAGAAAACCACGCACCTACCTTGGAGTCCGTGTCCCAATTTTTGCCTTTTGAACTGAAGGAAATAATAGTGGGAACTCTGGTGTTTGATCATATATATATATATATATACAAAATAGTTTTGTTTTAACAGAAACACAGATAAATTCATCAATTCATCAAATACAAATGCTACAGAGAAACACAATCTTCCCAAAAAACTACCCATACATTGGGTATAGTAAACCACATACATCCAACCATGAAACTTCAATCATTAAAAACCCATCAGCAAAACTCTACATACCTATCTGCTCAGAAGTAGCAGACAAAAGAGGAAGAAGATGATGGTCACTGAGTAAGTATGGGACTGAAAGTTCTAAATTATATTGTGATCTTTTAAAGTTCTGTTTTGGAAGTTCTTAAGGTTGCTGCTCAGAAGATTGAATAAAAGGATTAATGCATAATGCTAGCTACTGTCTTGCCATACAATTAGATGAAGGCTGTTGGTAGGTTTATACTTTGGATCTAAGTTGTACTTTCTGATTACTAACTTTGAATGTGACTCCGAGGTTTGGACTTCTTGGCATCATGTTTAAAGCAAATAGCACTTTAATTTTCTCAAGGGCATTTTAATTGGCTTTATGAATTATGTAATGTTTTGTAGAACCTGTGTGTATTTTACATCATGTGGAGTCAGATCTGGAACCAATGATTTAGGAACAATAATGAAGAAATATGAAAGCTGGCCTTGCACTCTATTGCACTTTACTGCCTGAATTCGAATGTGTTTTTCTTTTTCTCTCATATCATCAGTTTTTTCTGGTTTAGTGTTTCATTCACATTTCATGTTTACACTCTGACCTTCACTTCAGCTGATTACTATGATTTTGAACTAATGTATCTAATACTATGAATTTGTTTGCTATTATGTTAACACTGGTATGCTATTGCTATATCTATTATGGAATGACACATTTTCATATTTTACTTGTTCTTTCTCCTCTTGTGATATACTGGGGAAAAAAAAATTGCAATAAAAACCTACAAAATAAATAAATAAAACTCTCTCATAGGTGCTAATGAGGTCATTAGTAAATGGTTCTTAACCTTTTGACTTTTGAGGACCCCACTTAATCATTACTGGAACCTGGAGACCCCCAGTGAATCATTATTTGAATCAAGGGAGCACTAAAGTCATGAATGGAAGCCAGGCATTTTCGATAATTTGAACTGCAAAACAATACACAAAAAATACATAAGCTAGCATCCATTAAACAAATACGCAAATTGTAAAATATGTTATTAAATTACAAACAAATATATATAAAAGTGTTTTAATAGGAAGGTTTGAGCGTTTCTAAATTCCACTGAGGCCACTCATTTTCATACTATATTTTGCTGATGCCATTGCACTGCTCCCACAAATCAATTTGAGGATATTAACTTAAATTGTTGGCTCCAATTTCAAGGTCCTTCACATTTACAGATAGTTTTAAAAATGTCTACCGTACATTTTGCTCCTTTATTCATATACACTTTATTAATCTGTTAATATTTAATGTTCTAAGCAGTACCGGGCCCCTTGAATAGGCTTCACAGACCCCCAGGTTAAGAACCACTGCCTTAGCATTTATGAGAGCACATTGAAATAGGTGTGATCAGGATGGGCACTGTGTAACTAGTGCAGGCTGTGCTGCATAAGGCACAACCTACAATAGTTATACCCTCTGATAAAAGTCAGGCCTCCACTTTTAAATTCCACCAGCCGCTACTGGTTTTCTGGCCTAAGGAGAGCCATGGTGCTCCATGGTACGAGTACCATTTCACAGAACCAGGATCCATGATAGGTATAGATCCTGTCCTGCCACCTCGGGGGATGCTGTAAAACAGCCGTTCAAAACCTCAGCTCGGAAGATTATCAGATCCATTTAGTAATAACAAGTGTAGGTTAGCGAGCTGGAAGAGTGGAAGCTGTTCTCTGGGTGTGAAAAAATATTCACTAAGGAATGGAAGTATTTACTGTTGTAGCTGGAGTAAAAATATATTTGCGGAAACAAGTTTAAATACATGTGGAAATTATCTATTAAACATATACATCTCTGTTGGAGGAGTGATACTGGAACAAACAGCAGCATGGGTCTCCTTCTGACAGCAGTATCCTATAAATGGCAAGCACGTTACACATAACAAGCCTTATAATTTCCTAAACTGAAATAAACACACAAACAAGTCAGCGTCAATCACAAACTTAAATATCATTCGATTTTCTAAAGCTTGTTTTATGTTTAATTTGGTCTAAAATGCATTCCAGGTCACCAGGTGTTGTTTTGTGCCGAGAAAGAACGTTCCTTTGATGCGTGACGTGACCCTGAGCTGGGCAGGGAGACGCACATGTGAAGGGGTGAGTTCTAAGAAGGAACAGGAGGGGCTTCTCTGTATTCGTGATTCACCGTCAGACGCGCTCGAGGCCGCCTGCCTTCGCGTCCTGCTCTTAAGAATAGAAGCGCCTGGGCGTCGAGTGATGAATGCCGCAGCCTTGAGAGCCGAGGACGCCAGCAATCAGCCCGGAGAAGATTGCGGGGAGCAGGTGGGGGAAAGGGGGGCAGCGACAGTGAAATCTCGTTGAATGGATGGGCAGCGGATGCGCCGGAATCGTGATGGCAATAGTAGTTTGTGTCTGTGCAATGCGCCCGGCCGCGTTCCACACGAGCAGTCCGGATGTCAAACAAGCGCGCGCCTACGAGCCAACAGCCTGTTTTGGTTCACATTCGGGCCGGCAATTCGACTCAAATGTGCTTTTGCTCATCTGAGAAAGCGATTCAGACTGTCAGAGACGCATTCCCCTCCAATGGTGTTTGGCTGGGCGCCCACGCACGTGAAGACCTGGCCATTCAGATTGCTTTCAGCAAAAATATAATGTCGTTCCAGGCAGTGCTTTTCATGGAAATAGTGAGGTGCAGGTTCTCCATTCTTTGAGTACCTATGTGCGCCTGAGAAGTGCCGTTACTCTCACATTAAATTAAGTGCAGCAGTGAGGAGAAGCGCAGGTACTCTCGCTTTGCAGCTTAAGAAGTGCAGGTACTCAGTACCGGACAGTACCTGCCCATTTAAAGCAAGGGTTCAAGGGAAATCCAAGTCCATCGAATGAGCACACACCACACCAAGAGACAAAAGTAACCGTGCCTTGTGCTTGCATGTATGGGTAGTTTCCTACTTTCATATAGGTCTGTCACACTAGCAGGTACCCACTTTTACAGTACTTTCCAATGCAAAAGATGGACTTTGGAAATACCCTTAATTTTTAACGTTTTTTGTGTAGTGCGAATTTGGTGGACATTGGAGCAATTTACATGATTGAGTACTGGACTACATGTTATGTTATGTTATGCAGATTTGTAGCGCACTCCGTCACTCAGTAGGCTATCCTGGCACTGAGCAGGTGTGAGTCTAGACACACCTAGGGCCCAGTGGAGCTACTTGAAAAGCCAGGTCTTTAGTCTCTTGTGAATTCAGGAAGTGACGAGGAGACTCTAATGTGTGGCAGCTGGTCATTCCCTGCTTTAGGACCACATTACACTTTTTAACCGGCACATGGAGATTACGTGATTTGCCCAGATTCACAGAATGTTCATCCGAGGCCTCGACTCTAACCTAGTTTTTCAGTTCCAAAATCAGCCGCCCTGGCTATTAGGCTGCATCAATTCCAGAAATGTGCAACAGTGTACGAATGGTTTGCTAGAGTAATAGAATGACCATGGAAAATACACAGAATTAATATTGCTGGTCTGAGCATGTGGTTGCTTTAAAAGAATTGTGGGACATGCTAATTTAATTAATTGAGGCATCTGATTAGGCCCCCAAGTTGATATAGTTAATGGGTGAGGTGGCATTTACTACACCCTTGAACCTTTACATTCACCCAGATAGGAGTTGGAGATACTATGTCATCAGAGTTTGCGGCTGCAATAATGCAATGTCCAAAGTAGGCACCTGGACACCAAGCTTGCCACTTGCCTTTGACCTCCAGTTCCTGCTTGTTCCAGACTGATCCACAATGACACTGCAGCTGCTCGGGTTTTCCTGCTGGGGTTTTCCTGACCGGGTTTTCCCACTCACAATTGTTCCCGCCAACAGAAGCCCCGCCCACCACAGGAACTACTTAATGCAGGTCGCAGTGTGACTATGCTGCTGCCACACAGAAGGCTGCCAAAGGCAGACCTGTCTGCATCCATCCACACCTGGAGCGCGCCCAGCGCCATGACCTCTGTCTCTCCCTGAAGCTACACCAACGCCGGGCTCTACACCCTCGACGCCACAACAAATACTGCACCACATTGACCCAGGCTTCACATAGGATCTTTCCTCTGCACCCACTGCCACTTCACCTGCCACATACGCCCTGCTTAACACACGCTCACTATGCAAGCATTCCTCTGGACTATGGGATCTCATCGCCACCCCCGCACCGACATCGTCTTCCTCACTGAAACCTGGCTCAACCCCACATTTGCCCCAAACAATGCAACAGCGATCACTGACGGATATAAAATAGCTCAATAGGACTGTAACAGCAAGCCGAGAGGAGGAACAGCCATCATCCATGAAGAGACCAAACAGTGTACCACCGCCAACAGCACCACCACCCCCATGGAACATCTCAACTTCAAGCTCCACACGGATGACAAGAGAACCATAAGAGGCACCTTTGCATACTGACCCCGCCAGGCCAGCACCCCAGCTTCTGCAACACTATTGCAGACTTTATTGCACCCCTAGCCTTAGACTCCAAGGAATCCATCTTCCTTTCCTAACTACATTTCCACATCGACAAACCCAATGACAAAAACACCGCACACCTCCTCGACAGTATGAGCATCTTTGAATTTACCTAGATCATCCATGACCCTTCACACACCCCAGGAACACAAGCTGAACCCAATTTTCACCTCCAGCAACATCGTCAAATGCAGCCCTGTTGCAGAACCTATCACGTCATTGTCCATATCAGCATCTCAAGTCCCCTGCGCCGCCATACGCAAGATGACCAACAACCCCTAACAGAGGTTGAACAAAATCTCAGAGACCAGCTGGGCGAACGCCCTCAAAACCTCCACCGGTGCTACAGCCACAAACCTCAAACAGGGAGTGAAAACTTCAATGTCTGGATCAGCAATTGCGCACCCAGCTTCATCCCCATCAAGAGCAACGTCCAGAAAAAATCCTTCAAAAAGGCCAACTGATATACCCAAGAACTCAGAACAGAAAAATAATACAGAAAACAGTTGGAGAGGAGATGGTGCACGAATAAGGACACCTCTGACAGGACAGCCTTCAAAACCTCCCTCAACCTCTGCCACTGCCTGCTGGGGGCAACAAAGAAAACAGACCATGGCACATGCATCAAAACCAGCCCCAACAACACCAAGGAACATTTCAACATTGTTAAGAAATTCTTCAACCCAGCTGCCAGCAATACCAACCCAACATCATGCGCTCACAGGAGCTGTGCAATAACCTCACCTATTTCT
Organism: Triturus cristatus; assembly: GCF_964204655.1. NCBI lineage: Eukaryota > Metazoa > Chordata > Amphibia > Caudata > Salamandridae > Triturus > Triturus cristatus. The sequence goes on from NC_140586.1 coordinate 726,584,787, forward strand.
TTCATGACAAGATCACAACCAATTACAGAAACTTCGAATCGCGACCCACACCTACAGACTTCCTCGACAGAGATGCCACAACTGTAACCAACATGAACCACACACTGACTACCTGGAACATCCTCTGTACCCAGAAGGCCAACTCCACCATGAAATCCATCCACTTGGGAGCTCCCACAGGCCCATGCCTGCACCATATCTTCCCTCCAGGGCTCATCCCTCAGCCTCACGCTCTTCAACACATATTTGACTCCACTGGCCAACATTGTCAGATCTTAGGGTTTCAACATAATTTCTATGCAGAAGACCCCTAACTCATCCTATCACACACTGACGACCCCACCACAACCAGAACCAACTTCCACAGATGAATGACAAACATCGCTGACTGGATTAAGAACAACTGCCTGCAGCTTAACACAGACAAGACGGAAATACTTATCTTTGGCACCAGCAGCAACACAGGGAGCGTCTTTTGATGGCCTTCAGACATAAGAATAAGCATTGGGACCTACAAGCACCTAGATACCCTATTGGGTAATTAGCCGCAATTTATAAATCCTGCGCAAATTGATTGATTGAATGTTTGATTCAGCTTCTTACGAATTCAAGAAGCGAAGAAGAGGCTTTAATGTGTAGCAGCAGGTCGTTCCATGCTTTAGGAGTACATTACACTTTCTAACAGGCACATGGACATTACATGATTTGCCCACATTCAAATGATGTTCAGCCAAGGCTGCAGCTGTAACTTGGTACTCAAGTTACAAAATCAGCCACCCTGGCTGTTAGGCTGCATCCATTCCATAAATGTGCAAACAATGTATTCATGCTTGGCTAACACCATGCCGATTGTACGTCATCCTGCCTTCCCTCCTCTGCAACCAACTGGCATGTCTAAACATGCCACCCGCATGGGCCTGACGACGTTGGCGGATCTTTACCCCGGAAATACGTTTTTTTTTTCTCTTCCTGCTTTCTCCGGTCCGCTGGACACTTTGTTCTTTTATCAGCTGTGGGCTATTTGTAGGGAGCTTCACCCAACATTTCCCAAACTTCCACCCTCGATGCCTGCCCTTGATTTTATATACACATCCCCCATTCTCCGCAAGCTGGTAACAAAATTATATGCTCTTATGCTGTCGACCACCTCCATCTCCACTGAGCGCACACGTGCGGCTGGCTGATTGGCTGTACTGCTGTAACCAGATGAAGAAACTCTCTCCCAACTATCGTCTTCATCTCATACATTTTAAATACCTGCACAGGCTATATTGCTCCCCAGTCCAGCTATACAGGTTGCACTCATTCCTAACGACAGGTTCATGCGCTGCTCTGCCCCTGCCGCGGACTTCACTCATATCGCATGGTTATGCCCCAAGGTGTCGGATTTCTTGCTGGCGGTGTGCACCGCCATCTCTGAGATTACCTCCGTATGGGTCCTGCCCGACCCGCCGCTCTGCCTGCTGGGTTTTGTCAAGTTTTGTCCAGATGCCTCTCGCCGACTGATTGCAATGCTGCTTGTTCTTGCGAGGCATAGGGTGGCCATGTGTTGGGGCCGCAGACCAGCGCCCAGGTTCGCCCATTGGCTTGAAGATGCTTCGAGATGCCAGACCTTATAATCTGAGTTCTGGGACCTTCTGCCTGCGAGGTCTCGTCCTCCTGACATATGGGGCCCCCCAGTGACATATTTCCTTTCCCGACCACATTCGAGCAGAACTGCCTCTCCCGCGCTCGCTGCCGGCACTCCGCCCGTGTGGTCGCCGGTTTTGGTCAGTGATTGCACCCCTCCAGGGCTATATTTCCCCCCTGGCCAGGCCTGTTTCTTCCCCTACAGTGTTGCCACCACCCTCTACAGCTATTTGTTGTTTTATGGTGCTGCTGCCTCGTTGTACAGGACAATGATACTGTCGGATTGAAACTTTGTTATGTCTACTGTTTTTTGAGAATTGTCTGATGTGTACGACCCTCTGATTTGATGCTAAAGTGTACTTTGATCATGCTAAATTTGTCAATAAAGGTTTTGAGAAAAAAACAAAAAAAATCAATGTATTAATGCTTTACTAGAGCATATAATGCGTGCATGGAAAATAGGCAGAATGAAGACAGATGATCTGAGCGTGTGGTTGCTTTGAATAAATTGTGGGACATGATTATTTAATTCATTGAGTCATCTTATCAGTCCCCTAGTTTGATGTAGATGATGGGTTTGGTGGCATTTTACTACACCCTTGAACCTTTACATTCACCCTGATAGGATATGGACATAAACTGACATTAGTGTTTTTGGCTGCAATAATTAAGAGAGGGCAGAAGTCACAGAGTTGCACTATGCAGAGTTGCATAAAAACTCCATGGAATTCCGCGGAGTTCTGCTCCGCCCTAGGCCCGATGAGCTCAGCTGAACAGGCCCGCCCCCACTGATTTCACTAATTCCAGCTGATTGACTAACTACCCACGGCCTGGATTGAAGTTCCCTGAACTCTTTACCTCACACAAAATTTGCCAGCCCTTAATTAAAGCTGAGGGCCCAGTGGATGCAATGGCTCTAGATTGTGTACAATATATACTTTGCTCTACCTCGAACGCTTTCTTGTGGCGCTCTCCCTTCCAAACCATCTTCTTGCTAGATGTCACCTGTCAGGCTTTGGCTGCCTGTTTCAAGATTCTTGGCCAAATTAAAAAAAATTGTTTTGGGTTCTCATCACATGCTCTGCACAGGTCTAGTGGACATGGCAGCCCTCCGTTACCTTTGCTGCAGAGAATCAAAGACCCAAATGAACATTAACCACCTGCACGTGTTCCCACCTCTGGGGACCAAGCAAGATTGGTGCTGATCTCAGTGGTGGGGAATGGGATCAAGGAGATGGGCAGGAGCACAAACAGCTCTGTGGAGGGAAGGCAGCAGCTGTGGAACAGCCATGGGCAATTGTTAGCCCAGAGTGGAAGCATGTGGCCCTTCTGTTATTGTAGCCAAGGGGCCCAAGCTTTCCTGTGTTTATGCCTTTTCCTTCCAGGATAAACCAACGGGCCCCTCTGCATTCCCAGTTGCCCTCTGGTAACCCCTGCAGCTCCAGGCACCCCTAGCACCTTAGCCCAATGGACCCCTGTTCTCCCCAGGGCTGCAGGCACCCCTAGAGCCTCAGTGCCCCAACCCAATGGACCCTTCACTTGCCAGTGCCACTAAATCCCTAGTGCCCACTCCCCACCCCATGCTGCCAGGGCTCAGTGCTGGACACTTACCTGCTCTAGTGGCCCACTGGGCAGAAGAAAGGCCATCACCCAAGGAGTGGCTTCCATGGTGCAGCTTGGGGTGTCAGGGCCCCCCTCCAGCGGTGGCACCTCAGGAGCCTGGTGCCGGGTGGAGGAAAGGCAGGGATGGAGGGAAAGTCTGAGTGTGACTAGAAGAGGTATGAGAGTGCAGATGAGGGCAGAGAAGCTCCAAGTGAGGACTGAACAGCTCCGGGTGAGAGCAGAGGAGGGCCGCATCAAGGCAGCGGAGGGCCGGTAATGGAGATGTCTCAGTAGAAGATCTCCGAAGGTGGCCCTATCCAGCTCCGAGTCACTGGTGCAACAGCAGTAGGTCTTCCCTAGCCGGTGGCGCCAGCAGGACTGAGCTCCTCAGGCACAACCCCAGCAGCACTTAGCTCCTCCGGCACAGCCCCTCAGGTGCAGGATGCAGGAAGTTACTGAGGCGCTAGGAATAGCTCTCCCAATAAGTAGCATTCAATACTTCTTTTCTAGAACTCTGGGTAATAACGTATACATGTGATACAGTGTCTTTTCTGTTTACAATCCTGTTTCTATGTTTATGATGAGATGAGCTCTCATTGTGCAGCCACATTGGACTAAACTAATTATCCACAGGTGCAGCGCTAAATTGCAGTGCAAGCAGCATGACATGCATATTTTCTGCCCGTTGATGGAACTTTTGCATGTAACTCTGTGGAATTCCATGGAGTGAGGCTCCACAGGTTCCAACCACGGTCCGTTTAAGGAAAATCTTTACTCAATAATTATAATTTCGAGTTGATTTCTGGATGCTCATGTTAAAAACACTTCAGTTTGCTTTCGAATTTGTAGTTTTGTGCAAAAAAAGTAGCTGAATTGTCTGCTTGGGTAAAAAATCTACCTGAAATGTTTATTGACCGCTCATGTTAAAGGAACGGCAGCTGCATTTAAAACACTTAATTTATTATTTGTATTTTCACGCGAAAAAATTACGCAAACGGTCCGCTTGGGTAAAAAATCTACCTAAAATGCCACGAACGTTCAAAAGTTACCCAAACAGTACATCTTGCATTAAAAATTCTCCACAAAATTATGAGATGTAGAATAATGGTGTAATCTCAGCAATTATGCGTACATTTTGTTATTTAGAATTACCATCATTTTGCCAATTACTGAGGCATAATTTCACACATGTCTACATGATATTCACTGTGTCATCTTTCCAGAAGTAAGGCTTCAGCCTGTTCACATTTAACACCCTCTTGGGTTTCCTAGTGGCACTTATGTCCACCAAGTAGTTTACCTCAGATACCTTCTGATCTCTCTTGTATGGCCCAATCCACACCATGTGTCCTCGAAAGCCCTGGGACAGGCTTTAGCAACAACACTTCTTAACCTTCCTGATACCCAGTCAGCGTAGCTTTCTGGTTGTACCACTCCTTCATCTGCACTTATCTAGCCTGAAGGTTGTTGTTTGCTTCACTCATGTATTGTGCCATCACCTTCCTGAGGCCAATCACATAGTGCACCACACTCTTGTGTGGAGACTCTAAGGTGTCATCCCACCTTCTCAGAAGCTCAGAGGGACTGAACTCTTCCCCATCTTTGGAATCTCTCTGTAAGCACACAAGAGACATGACAGGAGAAAATCCCACTTCCTCCTGAGGTTCTCTTGCAGAGTTACTGTTGGACTTGGCCCTTTTTTGCAGGGTCATCCCAATCAATCAATCAATCAATCAATCATTTGTAGAGCACACTAATCACCCATGAGGGTCTCAAGGCGCTGGGGGGGTGCAGCTACTGCTCGAACAGCCAGGTCTTGAGAAGCCTCCTGAAGGTCAGCAGGTCCTGGGTATGTCGCAGTTGAGTTTGTAGGGTTTTCCATGTCTTGGTGGCGAGGTAGGAGAAGGATCTGCCGCCGGTGGAGGTCCTGTGGATGCGTGGGACGGTGGCGAGGGCGAGGTCGGCGGAGGTAAGCTGGCGGTTCAGGGTGTAGAAGGTGAGACGTTTGTTGAGGTATGCTGGTCCGGCGTTGTGGAGTGCTATGTGAGCGTGGGTGAGGAGCTTGAAGGTGATCCTCTTGTTGACTGCGAGCCAGTGCAGGTCTTTCAGGTGGGCGGTGATGTGGGTGTGGTGGGGTATGTCGAGGACGAGGCGTGCAGAGACATTCTGTATGCGTTGGAGTCTTTTCTGGAATTCGGGCGTGGTTCCTGCGTAGAGGGCGTTGCCGTAGTCCAGTCTGCTGCTGATGAGGGCCTGGGTGACCATTCTCCTGGTTCCGGTGGGGATCCATCTGTAGATCTTGTGGAACATGCTACATACACAGTGAGAACAGTGGCAGGGTATAAGATGCTGCACCAATTACATGTGTTCTTGTACAATATCTAATACATATTAGTTGTTTCAACCAGTAGTGGTCCAACAAATGCCCACCTCCCGAAACCAGCCACCAATTTGGTTTCAAATATAAAACAGATCTACAGAAAGAAGGGAGAGGCAATGCTATAATGACCAAAGAGTTAATCTCTTTTATTCATCACAGACGATGACAGAATAAATGATTTCTGTAGCCGGAAATGTTCTTAGTCTTTTTTTATTTCAGTTATGTATTTATAGGAGCAAAACAGCCAACGCGTTTCACCCTTTCAGGATTCTTCAGGGCAACTATAATGTTTCACAGAGTCTTTGGCTCGGAGTTTCCCAATACTCATTCTAGACACTTTCAAATTTTAGGATATACACTTTTATAATTTAGTATCAGAGTTACTGTAGGTACATATTCTGGTCCACCTTCCTCTTTCCAATTCAGCGGGTCCTACTACCACACCAATAAGTGAATGCGCTCAATCGCCCAATCTTTCAAAATCAAAAAGTTGTACTTCTATGTGTTTGAGTCCACACCCATGGTAAGTCCAAGAACCTCGAGTAATAGACAGTAATGGCGGCGCTCAATCGCTACCCCTATTCAGCGTGGAGACTCCTCTTCCATACACTGGTCTGGCAAAATCATTTATTCTGTCATCGTCTGTGATGAATGAAAGAGATTAACTCTTTGGTCATTATAGCATTGCCTCTCCCTTCTTTCTGTATATCTTGCGGAACATGTGGAGGGTGTTGAAGCAGGAGGAGGAGACAGCGTTGACTTGCTGGGTCATTGATAGCTACGAGTCCAGGATGAACCCCAGGTTCCGTGCATGGTTGGTGGGTGTGCAGCTCCCAGAGCGGCTGGCCACCAAGAGTCGTCCCAGGCGACAGGGGTGGAGCCGAGGATGAGGATCTCTGTCTTGTCTGAGGTAAGTTTCAGGTGGCTATTCTGCATCCAGTGGGCAACGGCCTTCATTCCTTCGTGGAGGTTGGTTTTTGTGGTGGTGGGGTCCTTGGTGAGTGAGAGGATCAGCTGAGTGTTATCGGCATAGGAGACAATGTTGAGGTTGTGCATGCGAACGATGTTGGCGAGCGGTGCCATGTAAACGTTGAAAAGGGTAGGGCTGAGGGACAATCCTTGGGGTACGCCGCAGATGATCTTGGTGGCTTCCGAATGGAAAGGGGGATGCGAACCCTCTGGGCTCTGTTGGTGAGGAAGGATATGGTCCAGTCCAGGGCTTTGTTGCATATTCCTGCATCGTGTAGGCGTGTGCATATGGTGTTGGTGGCAGATGGTGTCGAAGGCGGCCGAGAGGTCCAGGAGGATGAGGGCCACGGTTTTGCCATTGTCCAGTAGGGTCCTGATGTCGTCTGTGGCAGCAATGAGGGCGGTCTCGGTGCTGTGATTGCTGTGGAATCCGGATTGGGATGGGCCCAGGATGTTGTTCTCCTCGAGGAAGTGGGTCAGTTGACTGTTGACGATCTTTTTGATGGCTTTCGCCAGGAATGGGAGGAGGGAGATGGGCCGGACGTTCTTGAGGTCCTTTGGATCCGCTGTGGGTTTTTTGAGTATGGCGTTGATCTTGGCATGCTTCTAGCTTTCCGGGAAGGTGGCGGTCTCAAAGGAGCTATTGATGATCTTCCGAAGTTGGGGTGCAATGATGTGGTTAGCTTTGTTGAAGATGTGGTGAGGGCAGGGATCGGATGGTGAGCCGGAGTGGATGGTGTTCATGGTTTTGATGGTGTCGTCGTCGTTGACATGGGTCCATGAGAGCAGGTGGTTGGAGATGCTGGGGGGTGGTGAGTCTGCAGTGTAGGTGGTTGTAGGGAGGGTCTGGGCATTGAAGCTGTAGTAGATGTCTGCAATATTGCGGTGAAAGAAGGTGGCTAAGGAGGCGCATAGGTCTTGCGACAGCGGGATGTAGTTGGAACTGGAGCTGGGGTTGGAGAGTTCCTTCACGATGTTGAAGAGCTCTTTGCTGTTGTGTGCGTTGTTGTCAATGCGTTCCTTGAAGGAGTTCCTTTTGGTGGCTCGAATGAGTTGGTGGTGCTTGCGGCTGGCATTTTTTAGGGCTGCGTGGTTGTCTGGAGTCCGTTAGTGGTGCCAATTTTTCTCGAGTCTTTGGCAGGCCCGCTTGGATTCCTGGAGGTCGGTGGTGAACCAGCTGGCCTTTCTGTTGGTGCATCTGATTGAGGGTTTTCTGATCGGGCGAGAGTGTTGGCGCAGTCGTCGATCCATTGCTTGAGGTTGCGGGCGGCTGCGTCAGTCTCGGTGGTGTCTGTTGGTGGGTCTCGGGCGAGGGTGATGATGAGCTGGTCTTTGGTGACCTTGTTCCAGCTGTGGTAGGGGATCCGGTGTAAGTGGTGGTGCGTGGTGGGTTTCTTGAAGGTGAAGTGGACACAGCGATGGTCGGTCCAATGGAGTTCAGTGGTGTGGCCGAAGGATACGTGGGTGCTGGCGGAGAGGTTGGGGTCGAGTGTGTGTCTGGCGGTCTGGGTGGGGGTCGTGATGAGCTGTTTGAGTCTGAGGTTGGCGAGGTTATCGAGCAGAGCGACATAGTTGGTATCGTCGGCGTTCTCGAGGTGAAAATTCAGGTCTCCGATGAGGATGTAGTCTGTGGAGGCGAGAGCATGCATGCTGACGATGTCGGAGATGGTGTCGATGAACTGCGTCCGGGGGCTCTGTACATGAGTGTTCCTCTGAGGGTAGTGTTGGGGTCTGTGTGGATCTGAAAGTGCAGGTATTCAGCGGTGCTAGAGGTGTCTGCTGTGCAGGTCGAGACTCTGAGGGTGTTTCTGTAGATGATGGTGATTCCTCCTCCTGGTCTGTTGGTGCGGTCCCTTCTAGTGATCTTGTATCCATCTGTGATGGCTATGGCGATGTCGGGTGCCAAGGAGGGGTTCATCCAGGTTTCTGTCAGGAAGGCGACGTCCGGGGAGGCTGAGTCGAGTAGGTCCCAGAGTTTGATGGCGTGCTTGTGGACGGAGCGGGTGTTAAGTTGTATGCATCTGAGGTGGTTGCGTTCTGCTCTGACTGGAGGGGTAGGACGAGCCGGTGTTCGGCGGCTGGTGTAGCTGCAGCTACGGCAGGTGAAGGGTCCGTGGGTGAGTTTCGGGCTGGCCTGGAAGCAGTTCGATGATCGGCCGGTGTTGAGGTCGCGGGGGGTGTTGGTGTCGTAGCGAAGTCGGGCGACATGGCGTTCATGGCGGCCAGGGGGTCTGGTGCTGGGCGTGGTCCAGGCATGGACGGGCACAGACAGGCTTGCCGTAGGCATGCCAAAGAGGTGCGCCAGCTGCGCGTGTCCGCTGCGCGACTGTGCAGCGGTCGCAATATGTAGGGGAGGGGATCAAGAGCAGAGGCAGGGAGGCGGGAGCGGCTGGGTCAGGGGCGGGGCCGCAGTGGCAGCAGAATTTGTTTGCCTTCTGCCTGTATTTTTACTTACCTGTTGTTGATGGTTTTATGGCTCTGGTCACTTTATCACTGCTGACCAGTACTAAAGTGCAAGTGCTCTCTCTTGTAAACTTGGTAAGAGTGGTCTTCACCTGTTTAGCATATTTAATTTACCTGTAAGTCCCTTCTACAGTGGTATCCCATATACCCAGAGCCTGTAAATTAAATGCTACTGGTGGGCTTACAGTGCTGATTGCGCCACCCACCGAAGTTGCATTTCAAACCTGTCTCAGGCCTCTGCCTATGACGTGGCATGTAAAGTGGTTGCCACTTCTGCAGCTCCCCTTTTACTACATATAAGTCACCCCTAAGGTAGGCCCTAGCTAGCCCAATGGGCAGGGTACGGGGTAGGTAAAAGTTAGGATATGTGCCTCAACTGTGTGGCATGTCCTGGAAGAGACAAACAGCCTATTTGGTTTCTCACTGCTGTGAGGCTGCCCTTTCATAGGGATGCAGTGGGGATTCCGTGATATGTGCTTCAGTGGTAATTTCTAATCTGACAGGGGTAGCATGACTATGTTTGGCATGTTTAGAATAGTAGTGATAAATCCTGTTTATTAGTGAAAGCAGATCTATCATTACTATTTTAGAAATTCCACTTTTAGAAGTGGGCATTTTTGTGTGCTTAGGTGTCTTTGTGCCCTGCCTGGATGTGTATTACCTGTCTGGGTCTGACTGACAGGAGAGAGGGGATGTGCATTGACTCCAGCCAGTCCCAAGGGGGGTTGAGGTGTGTCCTGTCTTTCCTGGGTGACTCAGTGCTAGCTGAATAGACCGTGGCCGAGTAGCTGGACTACTTTCCCTTCCCTTTACACCTGAATAGGCCTGGTCTGCATTTGGAGTGGTGGGAGGAGTTGTACCTGCGCCTGAATAGGGCTGTGCCTACCTTCCACAATGCTGGGTTCACCCCCCTTTTGTGGGTCTGGGGCCTGGGCTTACAATGTGAATAGGGGTGTTATGCACTTCAGTGTAGTGTTTGAAGTGCCCCCCAGAACAAAGACATTAGTGCTATAAGTATAGGGGCTGTGACCCCATGAAGATGAGAAGCCTCTGCGTGGGATTTGTACCCAGAGGACTGCTCTCTGCCAAGAGGAACCACCGATTGGGACTACCTGCTGCCTGCTGGGTGGCTGAAGAGACTGTCACTCTGCTGAGTGACCCAATGGGCTGGCCGCCGGCACCCTGCTGGTGTGCCCCCAGTGCTCTCCATGGAGTGCTATTAAGTCTCTTGTCCTAGCATGCTCAAGTGCAGGGACACTTCAACTCTGGGTTGCAAGAACCTCCCTGTTCTGCAGTCCTTGAGAAACAACCATGTGTTTTGGTCTCTAGGGGGAAGTTTCCAGTGTGCCTTCCCTTGGGGAATTTGAGGCGCTAAACCTTTGTGCGCTCTCACTGGGTCCCTTGCTGGAAACCCCCAGCAGTGTGTATATCGGTGCCGCTGTGCCAGAGGATCCTGCCTGAGGCACAGCATGACAAAAAGCTAAGCGCAGCCCTGCAGGTTGCTGTAGCAATGCAGGAGGCTCAACCCGAAGCCCCGTCCAGAAAACAAAACCGGAAGGACGACTGCACGCTGCAGCCACACCAATCTGCAATGGCCAGCTCCACGGAGCTGTGGACACGCCTGGTCTAAGTGGGGCTGCAGGAGCGGCCACTTGAGATCTGGACAGGTGCCCTGGGTGACGGGAGCTGCACCGCGTGGTCATAGGCAGCCCCCTCGTGTGAGTTCTGCCTACGGGGGACCCAGCGAGGTCTCTCTGACAGTGGCAGCAGGGCTGGTGTGAGCCCCCCCCCCAGGTTGCTTTTGTGACCGCATACCAAAGAAGACCACGCCATCTTGTTATGCCGTACCAGGAGAGCCTACAAGAAGGCTCCTGTGCTGCATTGGTGTCAGCAGCTGCTCCGCACAATCACAGGCAGCTGTCTGAGTGGCACGTACATGGAACGTCTTCGATGAGGGGAGTCATCAACAGAGGCCCCTGACTAGAATTGCTGCATTCCCTGTTGTAGGCAGGCACGTGGCCCAGAAGCCAACGGGAGGGACACAAGGACACCAGGCGCCCTCATAGGAGCGCAGGTGCTGCGCTTACTGTTGTTCTCACATATGGTAGTGTGTACACTGGTAATTTGGATGTGTTGTGCCCTGATGTAATGTTGCATATTGCAGGGATATTCACAGCGGTGGTGATTTTCTAATTTTTGCACTCTAAAAGTATTCACTATAGTGCACTGCTGAGGGTGTTATGGCAGTGGAATGATTGGCCAAGTGATTTATGTGATTGTGTGTGATGTCATGGCAAGTGCCTAGTGGCACAGTGATATATGTGATTGTGATCTAATGTGTTTTTATAAATAATACAAAGGATAATTTTATAATACCTTATGTCTCTTTTGTGGTTTGTCTAGTATGTCACTGTTGTGTGAGTGTGTTGCACACACACTTTACAAAATGCCTGTGGGATAAGCCTGACTGCTCTGCCAAGCTATCAAGGGGGCGAGCAGGGGTTATCTTCAACGTGTAACTCCCTTGCCCTGAATAGAGTGGTGGGTTCTGCCTGGCTTATGTGCATACCCTAGCCAATCAGAAACCCCATTTCTAACAGTTACCATCATGATCATCAGTGTTTTGTTAAACAGCTCCACCAAACCATTGGTTTGTGGGTGGTATGCTGTAGAGAATTGGTATGTCACACCCGCTAGCTCCCATATCTATCTAATGTAAGACCAGAAGAAATTGGTTCCCCAGTCTGGGATTACAGTTATCGAAAATCCCACCCTTGAAAAAATCCCCAGGAGAGCTCTCGCTACCACCTATGCACTCATGCTCTTACGAGGTACTACCTCAGTACCTGGTAGCATGATCCATCACAACCAAGATATACTTGTTGCCTGACTGTGAGGAGGGGTACAAACGAACCAACTATGTCTATTGATACTCGCACAAAGTGAACACCTAGAGATGGTAGAGGCACTAACATTGCCTTAGTCCCCCCTCCATCCTGCCCTTTCCTGCAAATTACCTTGTAAGTGGGAATGGTTCCAGTCTCCTCCAGAATCTGACGTACACCCTACCTGTGCTCTATTCAACGCATCTGACGTGATCTAAGTAATGAAGGCTTTTGGTCCTGAAACCATATTAGGGGCAATCAAATTATTGCCTAAGAGACAGCCAGCACCTTGCTTTTTCCTTATCACAATAATGGCCATGGCCGCTTTGCAGTTGAGCTCAATTCTACACCCTGAACAAGCAGGCACTCCATGCCCTCTCCACTGGCTACTAAACCTGTATCTTGGTACCAGGAAGAATCTCCTCAAGTGTAAGGTACTTCCTCTCAACTATTGTGTGACACCTTTCCCCCATTGACACTAATCTCCTGCACAAATTATTGTGTTCGGATGAATATGTTTCAGAGCATCTGGGTCCATCTCCCAGATGTCTAAGGCCAATAACATATGTGCAACCAAACCCCCCTTGGTTCCCTCAGCCATGTGAAGCATACTCGCAATCACAGGCACGGCTGGTACAGAGTCTTTCACCTGACATTCTCTCTTAAAGTGTCCCACCTGGTAGCACATATAGCAAGTCAGCCCCTTGGACTTGGAAACATTTCCCTTTCCTCCCTTCTCATGCTCCTCCTTACTGGACATACCATTAACATTCCCATTTCTCCTGGGCCCTCTTTGGGTCACATGGAAATTACTGCAAGCTTCCTTGGATCATTTTCAATCTGATCTGACACTTATTGCCTAAGTGGGGTAGAGTACTCTTCCATGAGTCGCAATGTTATCATCAACTGGTTGAGGGACTGAAAATCCTTGGCCTCCATCCCTTCATCCACTCATTCAAGTCTCACAATACTTCATAAATCCATGCCTCAAATGGAACACCATCCGCTCTCTTTCATTCCTTTAACCTGTGAAGGTACTGATCTGAGCTACCTTCTTTCGCTCATAGATCATCTGGTCTGCCTGGAATCCTTCCAATGATGGCTGTCCTTTCCAATGGCAAGCGCCTCATTAATTCACCTGCCACAGACACCTCATTCAAGGACTGCACTGTACAAGTGACCTTGAAGGTCACAAACCACTCCAAGATGTCATGGGCTTTCACAGACACATGGTCAAACTCTCTTGGAATATTAACCACAACCTGGCCCGAACTTGAAATGGTCATTTATCCTAGATGGAATTGTCATAGCTACAAACGTATGCGTCTCTCTTTCAAAGGCTATATTTTCCCTCTCCTACTCCCTTCCCATTTTCTCTGCCTTCTCCTCCCTTTCTTTCTGCTTCTCCTTGCTCTCTGGCAATGTCTCTTTCCTGACCCATTCTTCCATTCTCTCCCACCTCCTCTCCTCATGTTCCTGATTAGCTAGACTCAGCTTCTGGAGAGGCAACTCCGAGTTCAGGGTCTCTGCTTGACTCAAACCACTCAAGAGATTTACTTTTGGAACTGGTGACAGTGCAACCCTATATATTCAAGGTGCTGGACACAACTGAGACATTCTAGAAACTAAAGAGGGGAAGGTATCTAGGAAACTCTGAAAAGGAAATTAGGGGACACACTCTGTGTGAATCTGGGGTAGATCTGTGCTTATGGGACACAAGAACCTGACACCCTCTCCTTCTAGGTTCCTAACATGGTTCGCTCCCCTGAGTTTACCAACTCTGTTTCGCCCAGTGTTTCAAACGGGTGCGTAGTGAAGTCTGCAGAGACCTGTCTGTCCCTACCCCTGGGAAAGTTCTAATCTCTGTCTCACACACACATACCTTCAACTGCACACATGCAACAATGCACACTGTCTGATGCTGCATACAACCTGATTCAGACAAAGGGTGAGTTAAGCTCACAGGGGCTAAACTTTACACGAGTGAAGGTAGATCTGTGTTCCTTCATATGATCTACAGACACAGTGCCAAGGTCTATTCCTAACCCTATGTTCTCCAATATTTATATGTACAGATTTTATGCCTAAATACTGTACTTATAGTGCTACTGCCGTAAATCTGAAATGGCTAATGCCACACCTACACCTTGGACTCCTAATGATTAGGGGCCCCACCACTTGCCAGCAATTATCAGAACCCCTTTCAAATGGCTGTGGGGCAAGTGGTGTTAAAGATTACGGGGATCTGTTAGCATGAGCTGAAAACCATTTTGTCCTTGGCAGACATTTTAGTTAGCTATGTTCTGGCCATTTGCTGTTTCCATCTTCCAGAGCCTTGCACATGCTCTGAAGGGCCTAGCTAGTAGAATGCACCTGCTCCTAGTATAGAACTGTCAGGCTGTTCTAACTGATGTCAGCAACTTATTACTCCTCCTACTTGTTGACTGTGCATTTACTGTATGGCTATCTATGTGTGTAACTCTTCTCATGTGTACTTGTACCGCCTTCTTTTGAGCCCCTGTGTGGGTATATAAAGTCCCTGTTCTCTGTACTCCTTAGAATGCCTACTACAGTGACATGAGATTACTGTGTGATGGAATCTACCTCATCTGAGGTTAATAAAAATGATGTCTTTTATATTACAGCTTCTGTGCCAATCTCTTCTTTGCTGTTGGTTTAAAAGGACCAGGTGTATCACTGAAACCCCTAAGAAGGTTTTGATTTCTTCAATTGGTGCCCTCTGTGAGGCTCATCAGAGAAGTGGCTATCCAAGGGAGTGGTCTTGATGGGAGACAGGAATCTACTGAGGTGGACAGAACAGGACTCTAGTAAGAAGGTACCCTAAATTGAGATTCTGTCTCTGCAGCCCAGTATATTTCTGGTCTTCCTGATTTGACTCCTCCAACTGCTTACCACTCCTGACTGAGAACATTTTTGGCGTGAGTATTCTAAAAACGACCGTTTGGTCACTTGGCAGTTAGAATCTGGAGACCTATGCTAGGTAGGGTCATTTGTGAGATAGTGAGAGAAGTGCGCCGGCTGCACAGATAAACGTGAGATATAAAGTGATATAACGTGAGATATGAAGTGATATAAAGTGAGATATAAAGTGAGGCATAAACAGTAATATAGAGCAATATAACGTGATACAGTGATACAAAGTGATAAAGTAATAACGTGATACAAAGAGATAAAGCGATAAAGTGATATATAGTGATATGGAAATGGAAATTGGCCAATATGTGATGGGAATGTGAGAAATATATAAGTTGCAATTTAATGTAGGCAGGTAATGAGAAACTTTTGTAAACTTGAACGGCACACTTTGAGTCAAGTGCTACTTTGTGTATAATATTGCATATGCTGCAATATTCTTGGCATGCCTGTTCTTAGCACACATCATAGAATGTGTTGCTTTCTTGGAGGTACCATTTTGGAACTTGTATGAAATTAGCCAGCTCCCCTAGTGAGGATACCTAACTAGGTTTAGGTATAAAAACGTATTTCTTTCTCGGTGACTAGTACCCCGAGAAACTAAATATGTACATAGAAAAGATCCTGGTCTGTGCACTTAGTAATATTCATAAGTGGTGATATGCAGAGCGTTTTTTTCTTGGTGTTCTGCCAGCCAAATCTAGTGAATATGACTTACAACTAGTATTTACAAATGGTTTGGGTTAAGTACAGTCTGTGGGCTGTCCTTTGTTTCTGTTGATCTGTGGGTTAAATGTGTGTTTAAATGTGTGGTTTGTCATTAGTGGTACTTGTGTGAGTAAGTAGCGATTGCGCTCTTGGTGCAAGAATGGCTAGCCTTAAGCGCGCTCTATTGTGTGTTTTGAGTGTGTGACCCCCTTCTGAAAATGTCTGGAATGAGCTCAATGTGTTTTTTTTGTCATCATTCTGTTATGCAAAATATCATTAAGATAAAATATATTTTAAAATAATCCAGCAATGAATTATATAATATATGCTAAATAGCTTCACTCTATCATTAAAATTGACAGAGCAAGACACTATACATGTGTGCAAATTGCCAAGATGCTAAAGATAAAATTAGAATTCACATTGAATAGGAATAAAAGAGGCCTCAAAAACGAAATTGTGTGTTTTGCAATAAATAATCTAAGATACAAAATGTCACAGCATTTATCCTTATGTATTACCGGGGAAGGTCCTTTTCGCTCGCTTTCCTGCTGAGTTTTCTGACGGTCGACCCAAGCGGACCCGGCTGTAGGCGGGCCCGCATTGCACCTGGGCTCGACGCGTCAGCTGGGGGACGTGGCTAATTTTATTCAAAAATGGCGCTGGGACAGCCGCGCAGCGGTCAGTAGAGAGGGGCTCTCTGTTTTGCCTCAGCGTTCACTCAGCCTATTTTCTGCTTAGCTGAAAGCGTGATATCACTTATGTTGTGCTTTTAATTAAACTGCTTTAGTTTTTAATTTGATATACTGTTGCTGCCTGCAATTTTTTATTTCGTTGCCTGCAATTTAAATTCTGTGGTGCTACCGTTTGCACATTGTTTATTTGCACTAACCTTACTGCCGGTATCGGTCCTACCGGGGAAGGTCCTTTTCGCTCGCTTTCCTGCTGAGTTTTCTGACGACCGACCCAAGCGGACCCGGCTGTAGGCGTGCCCGCATTGCACCTGGGCTCGACGTGTCAGCTGGGGGGCGTGGCTAATTTTATTCAAAAATGGCGCTGGGACGGCCGTGCAGCGGTCAGTAGAGAGGGGCTCTCTGTTTTACCTCAGCGTTCACTCAGCCTATTTTCTGCTTAGCTGAAAGCGTGATATCACTTATGTTGTGCTTTTAATTAAACTGCTTTAGTTTTTAATTTGATATACTGTTGCTGCCTGCAATTTTTTATTTCGTTGCCTGCAATTTAAATTCTGTGGCGCTACAGTTTGCACATTGTTTATTTGCACTAACCTTACTGCCGGTATCGGTCCTACCGGGGAAGGTCCTTTTCGCTCGCTTTCCTGCTGATTTTTCTGACGGTCGACCCAAGCGGACCCGGCTGTAGGCGGGCCCGCATTGCACCTGGGCTCGAAGCGTCAGCTAGGGGGCGTGGCTAATTTTATTAAAAAATGGCGCAGGGACAGCTGCGCAGCAGGCGCGCGCAGCGGGCGCGCCGGCGGCGCACCAAAGGCAAGCCCGTCTGCGCCCGTCCACGCCCGGTCCACGCCCAGCGCCAGGACCCCTGCCCCTCCATACCCATATTCTTACAGCAGAGGTGAGTTGTTAGCTTTGGACAACTCCCCATGCAGGCCCCATGACTGGGATCCACTTCAGGAGGTTTCAGGGATCAGGTCCTGTACCGATTGTGATTTCCAGACTCGGAAGTATTGCAAGGAGGCTGGTGGGGGGAACCTGCTGGGCAGGCAGCATGTGGGGGATGTAGCGAACAAGAGTGGAGCAATGTCCCACCCTATGACAAGGGCTAAACTGCCCCAAATGCTAAGCTGTGTTTTGCTTAACGTTCGTTCGCTTCATAAACATAGCTACCAAATTCATGACCTGATTGAGAGCGGGGCATATGATTTAATCTTTTTAACTGAAACTTGGACGGACAATACATCCGGACCGGATTGGAACATTGCCTTACCTAGTGGGTATGCTGTCTCTTCCCAGGATAGACTGGACAAGAAAGGGGGGGGAATAGCAGTTGTTCATTCAACACTGTTGAAAATTCGTGTGGAGACACATCTTGATCTCCCCGCGGAAGCAAGGCTTTTTACCATCTATGTGTTAGGATCGGTCAAGGTAGTTTAGAACCTAAGCGATTTGGGTCCTACATTCAAACTCAAGCAAGGTTATTCCCAGTTGCACTCCCCCATTAATTGGTCTCAGTTAGTGGCGAGGCAAATTGCAAAATTATAGTTAGAGAACATCAAGCACCTCACACTGTTCCAACATGGCGGCCTTGGGTATTGGGTTAGCGCTCTAGTGTTGCACCCATGTTTTGACAGCTCAGCTGTATCGAGCGCGCTCACCTGATTACCGGCGCACTTCAGCTGAATTCCTTCGCCGGCTGCTACGCGTTCTTTTTCTCCTCAGAACGTGCCATTTTTTTTCCTGTTCGATTCCAGACTCCTTTGAATCTCCGAACTGAATTTTCTGCGAGGTTCTAACGCTCGCATCATACAGTGACGCCTTGGTGAGGTATTTTTCTGTAAGAGAGTTTCCGCTTCCCTCATCGCACCAGCTTCCTGAGAACGTATCCTTTTATGTGAGGCAGCACTCGTCAGTGCTGTACAGTTTGGTCAGAAAAAACCTTCAGTTGTCTCAGAATTATCGTTCCAGTGTTCCTACTTCTTTTTGGGAGCTTGTACTTTTTTCACTTGACATTAAAGACAATTCTTTTGGAAACTCACTAGAGACATTTGCTTATGAGAAGATGCTATTCATTAGCAGTGACTGTGATTCTTAAAATCTCCGGAGTACTCCTCATCTCTTGCAGTAGGGGTTTTACCAGCACTCAACTCAACAAGTAGGCAGGAATATATATATATATATATTGTTACTTACCGACATCACCAACTCTGCAGAGCTATCTCCGGAACTTCTCACCTGCTGAATGAATGTGTTTAAGACATTTTTGATATTAAAGAGTATTACTTTGGAAAGCACATATTACCAGAGAGAGGCAAGGTTCCACACAAGACAAGGTAACCATTGTGTGCTAGAAGTGTAGGATTGCAAGCATTAGAGGGTACGTTAGGCGTTTAGGGCTGTAATAATTTAGTGCTAAATTTTGCAGGTGCAGAAAGTCCCTACCTGGGTAGCATCCAACGAAAACACCGGTGTGGCAGTCTCTCTTTCTGTCCCATTGCCCTTTCCCCCCTGCTTCTGATACCAGAGAGATTCTGGTTTAGGGGCATTGGGGAGTTGGGAAAAAATCATCGAGGAACTTCAGCCGTTCGGCTCCTGTGGAAGAATCTAGATTCAAGTACTGGGCTTGACACTATGTAGGCAATTTGTACAAATTCCAAGGAGTATTAGTTTATCGTCCGCCAGGCCCCAAGTCCTCGTTTCCTGTAATGCTTATGCACTTTTTAGAATCTTGGATGGATCAACATCCTTTTATGATCCTTGGTGATTTTAATTATCATCTGGAACGCTCGGATCAGTCAGATGTGGCGGTGCTAATTGACAACTTAGCAGCACTTGATTTTAATCAAGTAGTCAAGAGCCCCACTCACAGTTTGGGACACACTTTAGATGGCATCTTTATTAATAACATGGATCTGAAGTTGGTCAATATTATGCCTCTTCCCTGGTCTGATCATAGGGCAGTGCATTTTAATGTTAGGACTGGAATATCGGGTATTCCCTCAGGCCGTAGGTCAGAGAAACATATGATCAGACCGTGGTCTCAGGTGACGGCGGATAAGCTCCTCCCTATCTTGGGTGGCTCGCGTCCCTCCTACACTAATGATATCTCTGAGGCGGTGTTACTCCTTAAGGGTTGGCTGGCGGCCGCGGTGGAGAAGGTAGCTCCTCAGAAGTTGCTTGGTTCTGGGAGAACCAAATTATCCGCGCCCTGGTACAACAACGAACTTAAGATCTTGAAGGGTACATGTAGGAGGGCAGAGCGGTTGTGGAGAAGGGACTATAGTGTTGAGGGCAAAGAACACTATAATTGCACTCTTGCAGATTACAGGCAAGCAATAGTTGCAGCTAAAAGTGCCTATTTTGCAACTAAGATTAGGGAGGATGGCAACTCGGCCAAGGAGCTTTTTAAGACTATAACAGCTCTCGCTAAACCTCCGCAGGATAACACCTACCGACCTGACCTGGAAACATGCCAAAAGTTGGCGGTATATTTCCAGGAGAAGGTACAGGTAATTTACAATGAGTTTAGGAGCATGCCCCCTAGCTCGGAGTGGAGCGATCAGAGGCAGGAACTTGGCCCTAGGGGCAATATTGGTCTCAGTAATTTCGCCCCCATTACTGTGGAGGAAACGTGTAGGTTGATCACTTCAATCAAATCAGGATCACCCCTGGATCCTTGCCCTCCATCAGTTTTTCATCTTGTAGCCGAGGTGATTGCGGAGGAGCTATCCCAGTTAATTAATAAAGCAATGCAATCCGGCTGTTACCCTCCAAGTTGGAAGAGGGCAATAATCAAGCCTTTGCTAAAAAAAAACATGCTAGACCCCCATGTCTTAAAGAACTATCGTCCAATTGCCGCATTGCCCATGGCTGCCAAGATTCTGGAGAGGGAGCTAAACCGCTCCCTGACGACATATCTGGCTGCCCATGATCTGCTTGACTCTTCTCAGCACGGTTTCCACGCTCAGCACTCTACAGAGTCAGCACTTCTGATGGCAGCAGAAAAGGTTCGCACTATAGTTGACGGGGGATGTCGGGCAGTCCTGGTGATGTTAGATCTCTCGGCTGCCTTCGATACCGTCAACTACACGGTTCTGATTCGGAGGCTCCAGGAGTTTGGTGTTCAGGGAGCTGCATTGGCCCTACTAGCCTCTTTTTTGGATGGTAGGGAGCAGAGCTTGTTATGGGATGGTCTGCAGTCCGACACCTTTCACCTACCGTGTGGAGTACCACAGGGCTCTGCCTTATCTCCTACGCTTTTCAACATCTATGTATCCCCCTTGGCCAAGCTCATTAGGAAACATGGCTTCACGATAATCTCCTATGCTGATGACTCCCAGCTCATTGTGTCCGCTGGTGAACAAGCTAATGACACGGCTATTAAGTTCCATAGTTGCCTGTCAGAAATTATGAGTTGGATGCGAAAGAACTTCCTCAAAATCATTACGGAGAAAACGGAGATTATAGAGTTTGGCCTAGGCAATCCCGTGTGGAATGGTTCTTGGTGGCCGGCAGAGGCTGGTGAATGCCCCTGTTCCGTGCCCAAGGTCAGAAACTTGGGAGTGTTGTTCGACAATCAGCTCAATTTCTCGGGCACTTAGGTCCTCCACTCAAAGCCTTGTTAAATCGTGTCAGGAAAGCCAGATGGGGTGGCAGAGCCTTCTCTTTTCATGCTGCCAGTCTCTGGAACAAGCTTCCTTGTTCTCTGAAACTAATAGATAGTCATCAAGTTTTCAGAAAATTGCTAAAAACACGGCTTTTTGATGTGATCCGGTGCTAAGATGGGGTTTTTCTCTTTCTGCTCACCAGCGCCAAGAAGCTTCGGACTTCGTTGCGCTTTATGAGTGGTTATCCTATCCTATCCTATCCTATTAGGTATTAAAAGGCATTCACATTATTTGAGTGAGTTGTTTGTTGCTTGGTAGAATCTGGGGTCTCTGGTTGGCGCAGGTATGCACTTGCGACAAGCAGGGACCCTTTCCTCTAAGTCAGGGCGTAGGATCACCTCTTAAAAATAACCCCTGCTCACTCTCTAGGTACCGTGGCGCGAGCAGTCAGGCTAGATTTCCAGAGGGCATTAGGATAAGCGTTGCAAGTTGTCCCACCCAATAATCACCTCCCCACCACACAAAGACACAAGGCTGTATTTCTGTAAAAATATAGGTCTTTATATAAAAGATTTCTTGAAGGCAGGTTGCTAAAATACAGTTCTCTTGTAAGTACTAATCCAGTTACTCTTTAAATGCTTAGAGGCAGTACACAGTTGTAAAAATTGCACAGTTCTATTCAAAATAAGCTTCTTTGGGGTGTTGTGCGCTTCGTAGTGCCTCAGGTACGCTTCGTACCGCTATTTTCGTACGTCGTGCCATTTCTCACGCTTCTCGTGTGAGTACGCGTATGCAGACCTTGAGCCAGACGGGCCGTACCTACGTAGGTACGCGTCGAACTTGTTCCAGGCTTCGCTTGCCAAGTCTCACGCTTCCCGCGTGAGCACCGGCAATGCTTTTCGATGCTGTACGGTCCGTACAGTGACAGGGACGCGCCGTACACGGACGGCAACACGGGTACGGCTCGAACACGGGCAGTACGGGTCAAACTACGGCACAAGTCACAAGGTATCTCAAAGGCAGGGACGCGCCGTACGAAGGCAGGTACGTGCCGTCCCAAGGGGTAGAAGTTGAAAATACTTTAAAAGCAGGTACATTCCGTACGAAGGCAAGTACGGGCCGTATCACGCGCACAAGTCCCAAATATTCCCAATGTAGGTACGGCTCATACGAAGGCCAGTACGGGCCGAACTTTAGCGCGAACAGTCCCAAATACCTTTATTCTTTCACGGGGATGGTCACTGCAGCCTCTGGTTTCCACGGAGAGGTGTCCCACGTCGCGGTGTCGTCCCTCACAGTCAGAGGGCGGCGGTGCTTCGTGGTGCCCTCGAAGAAGGTCTCAGTCACATGACCAAGGTCTGAGGAGGGGGACGCAGCTCCGGGGGCTATTCCCAGCACGTCGCGCTGTCAGCTTCACGGCGAGGGCCCAAAAGGCGTCGCAGGTCCTCACAGGGACTTCCACGTCCCGGGGGTCGCAGAGGCTCGGCGCATAGAGCCTACACAGTCTCTTTCTTCGCGGTGCGAGCTACGGCTCGGGGGGCAGTTGCTTACGGTGCTTGGACCAGATGGACAGGGGTCAGCTTTACAGAGTTGCTTCCAGCAGTTCTCCTCTTCTGGGGAAAAGGTAGCGCCCACTGTTCCTGGGGCGCAGATCAGTGGGCAAGTTCACAAGCAAGCCCTTGGAGATTGTTTAAAAGCACAAGTTGAATCAAAGTCTTTTTCTGTAGTCTTTTCCTCTTCTTCCAGCAGACAGGCACCCACTGCAGGCCAGTCTCTTAGGCAGAGAGACAGTATTCCTCCTTCAGCTTCTCCAGGTCCTTCTCCTTCAGGCAGAGGTTCGTCTTGGCGTAAACAGGATCTGATTTCTTAGGAGCAGGGCTCCTTCTTTTAAAGCACAATTCTTTTGTTCTTTGTTGCCAGGGGTCCTGGGCCTGGCTCAGTCCAGTTTTGGAGCACTTTGTTGTGGTGACTCTGCTCTTTCCTTTCAGCAGCAGGGCAGAGACATCAGCCGCTCCACAGGGGGCGGAGCCGGCATTGTGATGGCAGAGCACAGGTCTATTCAGAGTCAAAGGTGTACTCCTCCCACCCATCCTGGTGTAATCTCTCTACCCACCACCCGGCAGCCAGCCTGTCTCCTGGAATTCCCCAGCCCTGCTCTTTACTGTTGCTAGGCAGAACACACACACACAGCAGAGGCGGACTGAAATGGCCAGGTCAGTAAACACTAACTTTCTAAAAGTAGTATTTACAAACGCAGGATATTCAAATAAACTTTACTAAAAGAAGTATTTTATTATTCTGAGTTCAGGCATACTAAACTTGACTTTCTACCATGCTCTCTGAGTCCACTGGGATTACAGCATGTAGTAATTCCAGCAGCCCATTCTGGCCTATGGAGAGCAGGTAGCCTTCAATAGTGAAAAACGAAAATGGCTGTAATTCACTATTAAGACATGCCACACACATCAGGGCATGTCCTACCTTATGCCTACAATGCACCCTGCCCTTGGGCCTACCAGAGGGCTGACTAATATGTAGTTAAGGGAAGGTTTAGGGACTGGCAAGTGGGTGCACTTGCGCAGTCAGCGCGACAGTAACAGACTGCACGCAGGTTCTGCAATGGCAGACCCTAGACACATTTTACTAGGCCGCTTCTGTGGGTGGCACAATCAGTGCTGCAAGCCCACCAGCAGCATTTGTATTTACAAGCCCTGGCACTCCTGGTGCACTTTACTAGGGGCTGATAGTAAACCAAATAAGCCAAACATGGACACCAATCAATGTATACATTTTACCATAGGGAGAGCATATGCACCTTAGCACTGGTCAGCAGTGGTAAGGTGCCCAGAGTCATAAAACAGCCAACAACAGGTCAGAAAAAATACAGGAGGAAGGCAAAAAGTTTAGGGATGACCCTGCAAAAAGGGCCAGGTCCAACACAACCCCCTTCCAGCCAAACGCAGGGTAGACCAATCACCACCGTGATGGTCTTCCCTGCTTGGGGCGATAGAACAAGGACCTGGCCCGCAACTGCAGGGGCAGACTCCAGTTCTATGCCAATCTGAACCTATTGTACTCCCTCTGTGCATACTCTCAGGGCCCACCAAGCCAATCCATGGGGAACCCTTCTCCTCGCCTGTGGACACCACCTGTGCAGCACCTAACCTTAATTGGCCCACAGGTGTGTCCCCACAGACAGACAGCAAAATGCTACAGTGGCCACTGACAGTAGTCAGGGATGAGATCCAGGCTGTATGCCTCTCAGGGCTTTCAAACCTCTGTGGCGCCAAGGAGCGGGGGGCAGTAACCCCAGGTGCCTGGCACCCTTTGTCCATTCTCCATCCTGTCAGGTCAGGTCAGGTATGACATCCTGGCACTGACCCACCAGCCCCAGGCCTGTACCCGGCGGCTGGACCAAAGACTGGGGTGGCCTCTCCCACATCCGGTCCTCCTCATTGGGGCTCTGTACCCTCCCACCTGGAGTGGTACCCCCTTCCAGAATTGCCAGGGCACCTGGGGCAGGTGTCCTGCGCAATTCGCTCACCAGTTCAGGGGTTCTATCCTGCAACTGGGTGTCCAGGTCAGGGGGGACACCCTGAACCTGGCCCTCCAACCTAGGGTCTAAACCCTTCAGTTGAGCCGGGGTCAGAGGCAAGGACTCCCTCCCTCTGCACCCCCTTCCAGATGGCTGTACCCTCCCACCTGGAGCGGTACACCAAGAAGTCAGACTGGTAGGGACACTGATTACAGATGTCCCTCCCTCCAGGTAAGACAACACCTGAACCTGGCTCTCCAGCCTAGGGTCTAAACCCTCAGGCTGCACCAGGGTCAGAGAAAAGGACTCCCTCCCTCTGCACCCCCTTCCAGAGTACTGGAGTGGTACCCCTAGAAGCAACTTGGGTCAGGGCACTGATTACAGTCGTCCCACCCTCCAGGTCAGATAACACCTGAACCTGGCTTCCCAACCCTGGGACCAACCCATGCGATTGAACGCTTGCCTGGCGCACCAGGACTTCCCGGGGAGCACGCATGCCCCCCCTGAGGGTGACACATAACTCATGTGTCATGCGACAGTCTGCCTGGCACTGATCTCCCGACCCCTGTCCATCTGACAGTGCATGAAGATCCCCCAGGACAGAAGTGGTGTCATCATGGTCATTCACTGGTGAGGCAGCCCTTCGGGCTGGCTCCTGACCCACTGGTTTTTCCACTGGGGACTCTTTCCCCCTCTCACCCCTCACTCTGGACTTCTGCACCCTCCCAACTGGAGCGGTACTGCCAGACACCAGAACCGAGGGAGGCCTGCTTACAGACACAGAAAAAACTAACAGAAGGTCTTAGGTCCAAACATAACAGACAGAAAAGTCACTGAATGCCGTGAACAAAGTGAGAGCCTCTTCAAATAGTCGATATATCACTAGGCCAGGGATTAAGAGTCCATCAGCCCACCCTTACTGGCGGAGCTTCGTCATCTGAGACTCTGAGGGATAGAGGTCTGGGCCCATAATAACGAGCCAGCCGGCCCAATGGGTGCCCGACCAAATGATCCCAAGATAGAACAGTCTCCTGGCACAGTATATAGAACAACTATTGAGGACTCAAGAAAAATGTGCAGTGCTTTAACGTGAAAAGTGCATTAAAAATGACTACGTGGGCAAAAAATATGTTTATTAAGGATTGCCCAGGTGTCATATCTAAAACCAAAATAGTCTTAAACAAAGACGACTATTTCCTGACTTGGTCCCGTGGGGTCGACATGTTTCAGCCGTAACGGTGAACTCACCCGGCTTTCTTCAGGACCTAAATTAATTGAAAAACAAGGCTACTGCAGGATAAATCTATTCAGTGAAAGTGATGTGAAAAACAAACAAATACTCTAAAATAGTAGAAATGTTATTATCAAATAAAGTGTGGCAATGGCCACCCTACCAGACTAACAATCTTTTTGCTTGGGTACAAGAGCTTTATCTTCTTTCCTAAAAAGATTGAGAAGAAAACAAACCATAAGAGAGGTCTCTCACACACATGTACACAGCACCAATGACTCCCATCATAGAGTGCCCTTTATGCACTGTATTGTTATCAAAAATCAAAGCATTGCTACAAATCGATGAAGGTTATATTAAAAATAAATTCCACTCACCCAGCTTTCTGTGGGAGGAAAGCCTCACCTCACGCGGCTGACTGCTCGGTGAAGGAAGCCCCGCTCTGTTGAGATGTAAGGAAAAAAGAGAACAAGTTGCATGTAGATACTAGTCCCTTCGTACTCCCTACAATGTATTCAACACATTAAAACCGCTAAATCCCTGACTCTGGACAACACGCCCCTCATGTATGACATGCCAGGTATGTCAAGAAGATGCTCAATTCATGAAACAACTCTGCCCGTGATTCTGCATACTGCTTAGCATAGGCAAGAGCTTACTGGTCCACTTGGTATATTGGAGAACAGAGGGGCCTATCTCCCTTCATGGGACTGAAGGAGTGTCACCCTCTTTCTATGGACTGCTGATGTCAGATCCTTAAGGAAAAGCAATGCTACCCGCTATCATGTTTCTCATAGGGGAGGTCCAGTGACATGACCACCTCCCCAAAAAAAACAGAACAACAAAATCTACTGGTAGCGGCACCCAGGATGTCCCTCTCCTTACCTGTCCGTCGGTACTCTAAACCAGGCCGCGAGCAGTCTGGGAGGTGACTGCAGGAAGGAGGGGACTCCTTAAATACCCGCTCCAATTGAATCATTACATCATTAACGGCAAGCAGGTGCTGAGATTTATCGTATGTCCGACCCATGCGCATGCGTGGTGGTGGCAGCACTCAACTTATTGCGCATATGCAGTCGGGATGGTCTAGAGAGGATAGTGTCTCTCTCCCACTAATGCGCACGTTGAATTATTAACACACACGGGGGGTGCCTGTGTCAAAATGAATTAATAAGGCAGCATGGTTGACCACAACCGAAACAACGAGCGTTCGGCGTTTCTAAATAATAAAGAATGGGGCCAAAGGCTCCCATCCTTCGACATTATATAGTATGGTACTCTTAGCGAAAGCGTCAGCGGGGAGACACTGGTCTCTGCGCATGCGCCTGGCTCAGATCCGTCAAGATGCTGGCGGTTGCCATGCATGTTCAGTTGAAGGCGCCTTCTTCACAGGTCTCTGCACATGCGCCCGACTAGCGTTCGTCTAGACTCTGATGGTCACCCCGCATGTTTTGTGCACCTGCTTCACATGGAGCCTGAACCGCACTTTGCCTAGATTTTCATGCACCGGACCGCCGGAGCTGGCATGTAAAGAGTGCTTATAATATATACCACAATTTCAAATTAATGGGCACTCATAGTAGTCTGACTACAGACAACCACCACACGACGGATGTTATGATACCTCAAGTGCTGAGTAACTTACTCTCATTAATCATGCCTAGTGGTATGGGACACGCCTCTATCGGTAAGTGGAAGTCAAAAGACTTTAACAATAAAAATTCATTAATAAAAATAGATGTAATGTCTATTTGAATAGGCTGGCTCAATTCTCAAGGTCTGCTCCCATCGTTGGTGTATAAATGTGTCTGTGTTGTGATTCTAAGACCTTAAATAGTGACCAGCCTAGACGTTCTTCATCACATATGTCTAGCATGAAGGGTGTTATTAAATTCCATGGGCATGAGTGAAATGTATCTGATATGTTAGCCATTGTCCACTTCCTGCCTGGGATACCTATAATCCTACGATCCCTTCTTCAGTTGGACCAAGGTAAAGCAATGAAATATGTTGACTGTAACTGGATGTATAAGATGTTACTCTGATAGGGTCTTCATCGCTAGGGTCCCTCGATGTGGATACTGATCAAAGTTATAGCCATCGTGATACACAATTACTCATTAGAAAAAGGAATCCCTGATGGAGTGTAAAGGTGATGGTGAACTACGCAATTTGTCATATACTTCAGATCGAAGTCCATGGAATGTGGTCATTCAGACCGTGTGTATCCGTTTTCATTTTGAAAATCCACCTTTGCTCTCTTGTGAACAGGAACCTGGAAGTATCCGTTACATGTTGGGGAATCAGAGGTCGTTCAAGCACGATCCACCTCAGATCATCGGCTTTATGTCGTTTGGCCAAGAAGTGATCTGTGAGGCAAGTGGACTGTTTTTTACACCGGATCGTGCTCTTATGCTCACTGATGCGGAGCTTGATCTTAGGTGTAGTGTGCCCAATGTACTTCAGGGAGCAAGGGCATGTGATCATGTATATCACGCACTCAGAGTTGCAGTTAGTGTGACTGTTTAGTATCCAAGGGCGACTTGTACCTATATCCACTGATATAGTCTTGGTCGTCTGAGGACAAACGCTGCAAGAGCCACAGGGATAGTGACCTCGTACTGGTGGTAATGACCATAGAGTGTTGCTGGTGCGTACGGGCTGTGTTGGTGGTCGTGTATGCACCAGAGTGTTACGTAGGCTGGGACACTTTTTGAATGCAAATAAGGGTGATGGAATATTCTCTGAGGCCACATTCAAAATGTGCCAGTGTTTCCTTATGGTTTTCTGTAATCTGTTGGAGAGGGTACAGAAAGTTGTTACAAAGGTCAGCCTGTCAATGGGGGTCCTAGGAGTGCTGTTATCCAGTAACGCATCCCTGTTGTTGTTGGATGTTCTCTTCCAAGCCTGGCGCACTAATCTTTTGGGGTACCGACGTGACCGGAGTTGAAGTGCCAGTTCACTGGCATGTTTGTTAAAGAGATCCTTAGTGGAACAGTTCCTCCTGATGCGTAGGAACTGTCTCACGGGAAGATTTTCTCTAAGGGCCCTCGGATGTTGACTATCAAATAGTAGAAGAGAATTTCTTGACATCGGTTTCTTGAAAAGTTCACAATGTAATGTATCCCCAACGGGAAAGATGGAGATGTCGAGGAAAGATAAGCGTTGTTGATTATACTCGACAGTGAACTTCAAAATAGCATTCTGCTGGTTAAGCCAAGCATTGAAAGCCTAGATCTCTAGGCTCGTACCTCGCCAAACCACTAGTATATCGTCTATGTACCTCTTCCACAGCACCAGATGTTTACGAAAGGGGTTGCTGTGGTTCAGTACATGATGTTGTTCAAATAGATGAACATAGAGGTTGGCGAGGCTAGGCGCAAAAACACTCCCCATAGAGGTGCCAGAGATTTGCAAGAAGATCTGGTCTTCGAATCTAAAGAAATTTTCCGTCATTGCTATCCTGGCACACTCCATAATGAAGTGGACGGGAGTCATGCTGTTCAGATCACGTGCTTCCAAGAGTCTTTTGATGGAATCCAGAGTCTCTAGTTGCGGGATACAAGTGTAAAGTGACTCTACATCAAAGCTAACCATAATATCGGTACTGGTGTTAAACTCGATATCTGGCAACATCCGTAAGACATCGGAGGTGTCTTTGAGATAGGTGGGCATCTCTGCCACCATAGGTCGTAAAAAGACATCCACGAACTTGGATAGGTGCTCTAGCAGTGAGCCGATCCCGGAAATGATGGGACTTCCCGGGGGGGGTTGTTGGTTTTTATGAATCTTAGGGAGGCAGTAGAAATAAGGTATCACTGGATTGGAGATCACCAGGAATTGAGTCTCTTGAGGTGTAATCCATCCTTCTGCCTCCCCTTCCTCAACCAGATGTTTTATCTCCAAAGTGAGCCTTGGTGTTGGATCTATTACTAAGACCCGATAGGATTTCTTGTCCTTAAGTTGCCGAAGGCATTCCATTCGGTAGGTGACAGTATCTTGCAGGACAGTGGCACCCCCCTTGTCCGCTGGCTTGATAGTAATGGACGTATGAGTAGTCAAGTTCCGGAGGGCCAATCTGTCTTTTCTGGAAAAGTTACAAAAATGTGTGAGTCGTGTGTCGCATAGCGCCATCATATCAAAGGTCACTGCCTTCTCAAAAGTGTGTACCTGAGAAGGAACCTGGTGTGCCATGGGTGTGAAGTTGCTTTTAGGGCAGTGTTAACAATTTTGGTGTCTTCACTGGAAGAGATGTTGTCATCCGGCTCTCTGTTCTTGAAGAAAAAATGGAGTCGAATTTCCCTAAAAAAAAATTCCAACTCACATCTCATAGTAAAAGGGTCACCCGAATAGGTGGGCACAAAACCCAGCCCTCTGTTGAGAACACTAAGTTCACTATCTGTAAGGAGCCTCGAGCTCAAGTTGACTACGAGATCATTCATTCGTTGGTCGGGCTGGGGGTTTGTTGAAGATTGCCCCTCCTGCTCCGAGTGTTCGGGAATGTCGGGTCTGGTTGCCAATGGACGGTTGCAGTGCCACTCCGTTTGCCTCTTGTTCGCCCTTGGCCCTGGTCTAAAAAAGACTGGTTCGGGTAGAATTGTTGTGATGGTGGAAATGGTGATAAATGTGGTGGAAAAGGAGGTGGTTGGTAGCCCCAGGGACCTGGTGGCCACCATTGGCCTTGACTCGGGTAAAAGCCCTGTGTTCCACGCCTCTTATTGTATCTCTGATATTGTCCCCTCCCACGCCCTTGCGGATACCCATTGGTAGAGGAGTCAGAGTCTGTAGATCCCGGCTCAGACCCAGACGAGGAATAATTAGATCCATAGCGCCGACCTCTGTTATTAAACAGTGGAGCCACATAGGTATCACTTGTATACGGGTAGATTTTCTCCCAAGAAAAACGAGCCAGGTCTTTCTTAAACTTGTCAATCTTATTAATCAAGATGTTGTCTCTGTATTCCTTATTGGTCTTATTAGACTCATCTAGATGTTTCTTGTATAGAGCAGATGTAATGGTGGTTTTAATCTGTCCCTCTAATGTTTGGATTTCAATGAGGATAGCATCCGCCTGGCGCTTAGCCGTGCTGATTATTAAAATTAACCAGTCACGAGTGCAGCGCCAGGCGATGAGGGACCAATCTCGCATGAATTGTTTGTCAGTAAGAAACAATCTTGGTGCATTGGTGACTATCAAGCCAGTCGGGGCACATTTGCCTCTCAGGTATTCGGTCATAATCAACCCATGAACTGCCGTTCGTGATTGTGTTTTTTTTAAATTCAATAAAGTTACCCAGTCACCTTTAGGATGTCCCGTCATTTCTGGTAGGGAATCTAGAATGCTGGGATTCTCAGAAAGTATGGTACTGAGGGTTTCGTCGGCAAAAGCTAAACCTGCAAAGTCAGCCATGTTGGAGCAATTGTAAGACAGAGCCAAAGAATTTATAGGGAGCGGAAACGACTACTAGACACTCTAGAGTCTAAGAAACGGACCCGCAGCCGTAGCTGCCCAAACAACTAAACACACAATGTATATAAGGGTCCAGAGGGGATTAGTTTAAGGACCATAACACCTTCAATCCCCAGCAGATACAGAAAAAACTAACAGAAGGTCTTAGGTCCAAACATAACAGACAGAAAAGTCACTGAATGCTGTGAACAAAGTGAGAGCCTCTTCAAATAGTCGATATATCACTAGGCCAGGGATTAAGAGTCCATCAGCCCACCCTTACTGGCGGAGCTTCGTCATCTGAGACTCTGAGGGATAGTGGTCTGGGCCCATAATAACGAGCCAGCCGGCCCAATGGGTGCCCAACCAAATGATCCCAAGATAGAACAGTCTCCTGGCACAGTATATAGAACAACTATTGAGGACTCAAGAAAAATGTGCAGTGCTTTAACGTGAAAAGTGCATTAAAAATGACTACGTGGGCAAAAAATATGTTTATTAAGGATTGCCCAGGTGTCATATCTAAAACCAAAATAGTCTTAAACAAAGACGACTATTTCCTGACTTGGTCTCGTGGGGTCGACATGTTTCAGCCGTAACGGTGAACTCACCCGGCTTTCTTCAGGACCTAAATTAATTGAAAAACAAGGCTACTGCAGGATAAATCTATTCAGTGAAAGTGATGTGAAAAACAAACAAATACTCTAAAATAGTAGAAATGTTATTATCAAATAAAGTGTGGCAATGGCCACCCTACCAGACTAACAATATTTTTGCTTGGGTACAAGAGCTTTATCTTCTTTCCTAAAAAGATTGAGAAGAAAACAAACCATAAGAGAGGTCTCTCACACACATGTTCACAGCACCAATGACTCCCGTCATACAGTGCCCTTTATGCACTGTATTGTTATCAAAAATCAAAGCATTGCTACAAATCGATGAAGTTTATATTAAAAATAAATTCCACTCACCCAGCTTTCTGTGGGAGGAAAGCCTCACCTCACCCGGCTGACTGCTTGGTGAAGGAAGCCCCGCTCTGTTGAGATGTAAGGAAAAAAGAGAACAAGTTGCATGTAGATACTAGTCCCTTTGTGTTATGGTCCTTAAACTAATCCCCTCTGGACCCTTATATACATTGTGTGTTTAACTGCTTACAGACACTAGACATTAGACATTAGGGGATCCCCCTCAATGGGCGGCCCATCAGGACAGCCTAGACTCCCTGCCTGGTGTTCCCTTAAAGAACCATCCAGGCTCTGAGACCGGGTTTCGGGCACCTGGGGGCGCGCAGCCCCACACTCACTCCTTCCCCACTGAGACAGGACGTGAGCCCCTACACCCCTCCCACTACCATGGGACCTAGCTGGGCTACTCTGCACCACTTCCACCACTCTGGGTTGGAAGATACCTGAGTCACTCCCCACGGGGTCATTCCCCAATGCCTCTCCAGACCCTCTGGAATCCACCAAGAGGTCTGCCTCCAATGTGGGCTCTCTGCGGTCAGAGAACTCACCCTCACACAGGTGTTGGCATAGCTCTGGAAAACAGGGACTTACAATATGCTCTCCCACAATTGGATCACACAGCCCCCTAGCAGGGTTAACCAAACTGTCCTTCACCTTACCATCCAGTGCCTCGCACACGTACTCCACACCACTCTCCTGAGACTGGCAAGACAGTATCTGACTGTCTCTGTCACACAACCCACACTCTTCTGGGTGGTCTTCACACTCACATACCAGGACTTCAATTTTGGGGGAACCCCTCTCCCTGCACCTCTCATCTAGAGTCAGTAGAGTGTCCCTCCCGCCACTAGGACCATGAACCCCTGCGCCAGTTACCCTATTCCCTTCAGGGATACTGCACACTACTGGAGCTACCTCATGCCCTGGAACCTCCTGGTGTATGTTAACCCCCTCCTTCAAGTCAGGTGCCACATCTCTGGGTGTGCGTACTACTCTCTCAGCACTATAAAATTCAATATTGCTGCCCCCATCTGAGCTGGATTCCTCCTCCCACTCAGAAAAGCTCAATCTCTGAGCTACGCCCATTTCTTGTTGCGGGGCTGAGACAATCCTGGCATCAAGCCTCTCGAGCTCCATATCATATTTCCTCATTATGAAGTCATGCTCCATCTGAATCTTTCTTTCTTCAAGAGCCATTTTCTTTTCTTCCAAAGCCAGCTTCTTGCTTTCTAGCTCCAATTGGCTTTC
Source organism: Triturus cristatus (assembly GCF_964204655.1). Lineage (NCBI taxonomy): Eukaryota > Metazoa > Chordata > Amphibia > Caudata > Salamandridae > Triturus > Triturus cristatus. The sequence continues at coordinate 726,618,084 of NC_140586.1, forward strand.
CAATTCCAGCTTTGCCAATGTTATCTCATGATCCCTGGTGGCCTGTCTGTCTGCCAGCTCCTCTGGCGACAGGCCTCTGCCAAAACTGCGAACGCTTTCCGCTGGTTTCAATGGTGTAACTTCCTTAGTTGCACCCCTTGATTCAATCCAGGCTTTCAGCGCCCTGTAGAGATCTGATCTGTTCTTGCATCCTGCATGTGGAACCTTGAGCTTCCTGCAGAAGTACTTGAGTTCAGTTCACTTGTAGCTGTCCAGTTTTGACTCATCCCATTCCATTCCTGCGATTTCAGGGATTGATTTCTCAATGCTGTTTGGGCCAGGCATGACTCCAAACACAAGGGATCTTCTTTCTTGGCAAGCGAAGTTAAATAATAAAAAGTTCTGTGGTTCAAGCTACTGGACTGTCTACTGTGCAATGGTTAGTAATCACTGCGCAGACACCAAGAACGCAAATCCGTAAATCCTCACCGCTGCCACCAATGTTAGAATCCGGGGTCTCTGGTTGGCGCAGGTATGCACTTGCGACAAGCAGGGACCCTTTTCATCTAAGTCAGGGCGTAGGATCACCTCTTAAAAATAACCCCTGCTCACCCTCTAGGTAACGTGGCGCGAGCAGTCAGGCTAGATTTCCAGCGCATTAGGTTAAGCGTTGCAAGTTGTCCCACACAATAATCACCTCCCCACCATACAAAGACACAAGGCTGTATTTCTGTAAAAATATAGGTCTTTATATAAAAGATTTCTTGAAGGCAGGTTGCTAAAATACAGTTCTCTTGTAAGTACTAATCCAGTTACTCTTTAAATGCTTAGAGGCAGTACACAGTTGTAAAAATTGCACAGTTCTATTCAAAATAAGCTTCTTCAGGTCTTTGCGGTGCTCGCAGTAGCCCCGATCGCAGATGTCGCGGTGCTCAGATGAGGGGCACAAGGTCCTCAGGGGTCAGCTTTACAGAGTTGCTTCCAGCAGTTCTCCTCTTCTGGGGAAAAGGTAGCGCCCACTGTTCCTGGGGCGCAGATCAGGGGGCAAGTTCACAAGCAAGCCCTTGGAGATTGTTTAAAAGCATAAGTTGAATCAAACCAAAACGAAACAGAACCCCAGTCCCTGTAAACATGGCGCGAGTCCGGGCACACCCTCCAGACAGTTCTGCAACAACGGCTGTGCCAAGGACCCAGGCGCCCCCCCCACACCCTCCCACCCCCCCTCCACCCTTCGTTCCACGTCCATCTCCCTCCGCCCCTCGGGGACTCCTGCAATCTGGAAGCGCTATTCTTACTTCTGCTCCTCAGCGAGACGCAGTAAGCGCAGGTATCGGGGACAAGTAACCTCCCGAAACTCTGAGGCCAGCATTGCCAGGAAGGGTTTCCATAGCTCCCCATATTTAGAACCCTCCCCTGCCAACGTCAATGAGAGTTTTTCCATACCCAGGACGTGCCAAAGCCGGTGCAGCCACTCAGTGAAGGATGGAATGTAGTTAGTGCGCCAGTGAGTGAGTATAGTTTGTGTCGCAGAACCCAATGCTATGGCTATCAGTCGTCCCCTTCTAGAGCGAAGCGGATAGGTCAAGGGGTTCGGCAGGCCCAGCAGTGTGTAGGCGGGAAAACGTGGTATCTCAGTGTTGAAGTGACTATCCACCTCGTCAAGCACTTGCGCCCAAAACGGCCGAATATACTCACACTCCCACAGGAGGGGCGTCAGTGTGCCCACCTGTCCGCATCCTCTCCAACAACACACCTCCCTCCGATGATCCATTGCATGGAGCCGCTCTGGGGTATAGTACCAGTAGGTTGCCACCTTCGTGAGTGTGTCGGTAAGGCCCATATGGTACGCAGAGTGGCGCGCTCTGTGGTATATTCCTTCCCATTCTTTGTGGGTCAAAGTGCGGCCCAGCTCTCTCTCCCACCGCGTCCTCCCCGCATTGAAGGTATGTGTATACCGAGCCTGCAGCATACTATACAAGTCAGAGATTAATTGTTTATCCGAGGTGCGTGTAAGAAGCCACCTCTCATACAGTGAGAATCGCCAATCGGCCAGCGGGCGCACCCGTCTGTCCAGGGCCCAATGCCGCACTTGCAGGTAGCGAAGCCTCTCCGTCTCTTGCAGTCCATATTCCTGTGAGAATTGTGTGAAGGGATATACACCTTCCCCGTCATACATGTGGTAGAGGAAGCGGCAACCCGACGGCTTCCACCGGACAAACGCCGCCGAGTGCATCCCAGGGGTGAACTCCGGGTTGTCAAACAAGGGAGTAAGCGGGGAAGGGAACGTGGTAAAGTCATGCGCAATGCTCACTCGATCCCAGATCTCTAAAGGCACTCGGGTGATGTGTGAGGCGTACAGGTTAGGGGGCCTGTGTTCCCTGCGCAGAAACGGAATTTCCTGCAGGGGCCGGGCTGCAACTGGCTGATCTTGGAACAGCCAATGCTTCTCCGACTCCCAGCGGCTCCACTCCACTAGGTACCGAAGCTGTGTGGCTCGGAAGTATAGTTGCAGATCAGGGACCCCCAACCCCCCGCTCTCAGGAGGGAGAGTAGATAGAAGCCTCTTCATGCGCGGCTTTCGCCCGTTCCAGATGAACTGGGCCAGCTCTGCTTGCGTCCGTCGGAGCCAACCGGCAGGCGGGTATAGGGGAATCGTGCGAAATATATAGAGGAGCTGTGGCAAGACAGTCATCTTGACCGCGGCGATTCTGCCCAACCAGGAAATGGGGCAGTACTTCCAGCGTCCCAGCTCCCGACGGATTTTCCGGCTCAGAGCTGCGTAGTTGAGGGCCACCACCTGCGGCAGCGTCGGGGCCAGCTGTATCCCCAAATAGGGGACGGACTCCTCCTCCCACTGGAAGGGAAGCAGGGACCGCAGGTAATCCCGGGTGGACCGAGTCAAAGAAAGGCTAAGAGCCTGTGATTTATCCTTATTGACCTTAAACCCAGCCACACCCGCGAAGGTGTCCAGGTCCGCCATGCAGGCCGGGAGAGACTACCGTGGATTAGCGATAGAAAGCAGCACATCGTCCGCATACAGGCTGATGGTGTGTATATAGCCCCCGAACTTGATGCCAGTGACATTAGGGTTCTGTCGTATCGCCTGGGCTAAAGGCTCCATATAAGCAGCAAAAAGCAGCGGCGACAGCGGACACCCCTGGCGCGTGCCCCGTTCTATCAAGAAGCTGGAGGACGTGTGCCCATTCACCCGGACCGCCGCCGAGGGGAATTTGTAACAGTTGAATATATGGGTGCGGAATCTCTCCCCTAGGCCCATTTTCAGCAACACCTGCTCCAAGTAGGGCCAATGGACCCGGTCGAATGCTTTTTCTGCATCAATCGTGAGAAGCATGTACTCCCCCGTCGTCCTGGAGGCCTTCTCAATCAGATGTAGGACTCTTTTCGTATTGTCGGGGGCCTGACGTTCCGGGATAAACCCCGCCTGATCTGGGTCAATGAGGCCCGGCATACAAGGCGCCAACTGACTAGCTAAAATGCCCGTGTAGAGCTTGAGGTCTACATTCAACAAGGAAATGGGGCGATAGGCCCCGCATCTGGTCCTATCCTACCCCGGTTTAGGGATGACCGTTACATGGGCCTCCAGTAATCCCGCCGGGATCGCGCCCTCTGTCGCAAAGGAGTTGAATAGCTTAGTGAGCAGGGGGGCCAACTGGTTACAGAATTGTTTGTAAAAGCTCGCTGTAAAGCCGTCCGGCCCCGGGGCTTTCCCCAGCTTCAGCCTCGCTATGGCCGCAATTACTTCCTCCGGGCGAATGTCTCTGTCCAGTTGGTCGCCTGGCCCCCAGACAGCGCTGGTATGGTGACCGCGTTCAGATAGTCCGCCCCGTGATCGGCCGCCAGGTGGGAGCCTGCATAAAGGTCAGCATAGTACTCCCGAAATGCCTCAGCTATGTCACGGTCCTCCGTGAGCCTCGTGCCGTCTTCCCGGCAGAGCTCCCGGACCCCCTGCCTGGTGCGGGCCTCCCGCAGCTTATGAGCCAGCAGACGCCCGCATCTGTCTCCCCCGGTATAGTACGCATGTTTGAGGCGTAGGGCGGCATACTCCGCTCTATCTTGATCTAGTGCCGCTAGTTGTTGTCGGGCGGCTTTAAGTTGGCGCCACACTCGGGGAGCCCCCGTCCTCTGGTGTATCTGTTCCAGCTCTTTGGTCGCCCGCGTGAGCTATTGTCGGCCGACGAAATAGAAATGAGTTCCCCCCGAAGGACGGCTTTCAGTGCCGCCCATTGGGTCGCTAAGGTTGTATCGGCGTTCGCGTTGTGCTCAAGAAAGTCTTTGATAGCCCTACGGATCTGCGCCCTGACCTCCTCTCGATGCAGCAGGGTGTCTCGGAGACGCCACACTCTGTCCGGGCGCACCACCGGCGGCAGGGTCAGGACCAGGAAAAGCGGCGCATGATCAGAAAGGGAGGCCACCCCTATCTCTACCTCCGTGGCCAATGCCCGCACCGTGGGCGACGTCAAGAAGTAATCAAGCCTGGCGTAGGTCTTGTGTGCGTGAGAATAGTAGGAGTACTCAAAAGCCCGGGGGTGGAAACTCCGCCACAGGTCGGACATCCCTAGGTCCCGTAGGCGGGCCAGTCCCGCCGCCGAAAGCGCCCCCGCCTGGTGTGTCCGCTGACAGGACCTGTCCTGGATATTATCAAAAACGAGGTTCAAATCGCCCCCCAGAAGGACGTCACGGTCCCTAGTGGACAAAACTTCTGTGAGTGCGGCCTTTAAGAAGCGCTCCTGACCCTCATTTGGGGCATAAATCGAGCCAATGGTGAAGGTCTGGGCCCCCAGAGCAAACCTATAAGCCAAGAGCCGTCCTCTAATCTCCACTTCCTTCTGCAAAACCTCCCCACAGAACCGCTGGGCCACCAAAATCGCCACCCCCGCTGCCTTGGTGGGACCTGGGGAGAAAAGCTGTGTCGGGAACTTGCGGGACCTGAGCCTATGACAGTCCCACGCAAGGAGATGCGTCTCCTGCAGGAGACAAATGTCCGCCCGTGCGTTCTCTAGACAGGACAGTACCGCCCTCCGCTTGACCGGATTATTCAGCCCCCGGACATTAAGTGATAGTACCCTAAGTGTATGAGGGGCCATTTGCGTCAACTAGAAAACCCCAAATGCCCTTGACCCGCTATGTATTGCCCTACCCGGGAGCGCCCCAGGAGTGACCGACGCGCCCGCCCCCCCACCCGCCAACAGCTGCAACCCCACCTAGTGATGGACGTGGAACCCCGGACCCAGTTGAGAAGAACACTCCCCTCCCCCCCACCCCTTCCCCACAACCAAATTTCAACAAGTAAATGAAAAAGGAAGGAAAAAGGTCTTGTAACAGTGTCCTCCATCTTCCCCAAGAATAGAAGGAAGTAGTGAGGCATAAAGTGTCCCATTGGAGAGGCCTCTCTCCCGCCGACCGCCCAGCGAACGAGTCAAGCTCCGCAGCATTCCGCTCAAGTGGGTGAGGGGGCACGCAGCCCCGCAGAGACAGTCTCCAGCGCCGCCTGCTGACCTCTGAGGATCTCCGCCGCCGGGGGTTTCTTGGCGCGCCTACCACGTCCCTGTCGGCGCCACCCCGGCCGCTCAGGCCGCCCGTCCGCCAAGCCACCCTCGTCTCCGCTGTCTCCCGCCGGCAGCTCGATCTCCAGTAGCTGTGCCGCCTCCTTCAGGGAGCGCAGCTGGTAGAGAGTGTTTCCAATGCGAAACACCAGGCGAAAAGGGTGTCCCCAGCTGTATCGGATGTTACGCTGCTGTAGATGTGCCGTAATCGGCCGGAACCTTCTGCGCTTGTGAAGCGTGAGCGCCGAGAGGTCCTGATAGAGGACCGGGGCATGGTCCCTAAAAGCCACAGGGTGTTTCTGGCGTGCTTTCCGGAGTATCTCCTCCTTGGTGCGATAATCTTGGAAGCACACCAGGATGTCTGAGGGAGCAGCGGCCTCCGACCTGGGGGGACCCACTCGATGCGCCCGGTCGATCTGCAGTTCCGCATCCAACGGACGGTCCAAGATGTGGTTAAAGAGCGCCGTCGTGAAGCCGAATAGGTCTTTCGTGTCCTCCGTGGGCTTTATTCCTCGAACTCGGATATTGTGGCGTCGGGAGTGGTTCTCAAGGTCTTCCACGTGGGACTGGAGGTCCACTTGCTGTTCGTGGACCCGAATAAGTTCCTGCTGTAGCGCCGCCAGCTCCGTGTCCCGCCCGTCGCCCTTCTCCTCCAGCACCGCGACCCTCTCTCCAATGCTGTCCACATCTCTACGGACCTCTTTGAGCTCAGCCGTGAATTCCTTTTGCAGATTCTGAATGTCCGCTCGCAGGCCCGAGAACATGGATTCCAGGAAGGACTTAGTAATCTGTTCAAAACCCTCCTGCTGTGTCACTGAGTGGCTGGACGCCGCCTCCGCCATGACTCTCGACGCGGAACCTGCCGGGGCCTGGGCAAACAGGTCTTTCAACGTCTTATCCTTCCGTTGCTTCGGGGGCACCATTACTGGTCGCTACCTTCCCGTCGTTGTCTCGTGCACGGCAGGGCCTAGCCCCGCCGCCTGTGGCCCACCGCCACTCCCCACTGCCTGCCAGCTGCGCTTTCGGTGCCTCCTCGCGTGTCCTCCCACTCTGGGCCTCGTTCTCGAGCCGCCCACTCGGCCACTGTACCCCAACGGCTGGCCCGTCCCGCAGGCTGCTCCCGTCGGGCCTCTACTTCACCGCCCCCAGCCCGTGGGTCCGAGGCTTGGGGCTCCCGTACACCCGCCAGGCCTCTTCCGGCCCTCTCCGGCGTCACCTTGCACGTCCGAGCTGCCCCCGGGCGAAGAAGCGGCCCTGCCGGCTCCCGGGCCCTCGCCTATGCCCGCTCCCTCCAGCCGCTCCTCGGGGCACCCCGGCCTCCTCACCTCATCCAGCCACCAGCCAAAGACTACAGGGTCCACAGCCTCCGTGAAGGCGGAAAGCTCCCAGACCTCGCTGGCCCCCAATCCGTGTCTAGGCGGCCATCTTAGGCGAAGTTCCCGCCGTCCGGGCACCCCGGGGCCCCCCAGGCAGGCCGCTCTGTGGCTCCAATGGCTCGGGTCGACTCGCTCCTCTCCATCTCCTCCAGTTCCACCCAAGGGCCGCCGCTCACCCGATCCTCGCGCTGCTCCCTCGGCTCCCCCGGGATGCTCCCCTCCGCCGAGTGCTCCCTTGGGGCTCCGCACCTCCTCCACACCAGCAGGCCATGGGGGGAACGTCCTCGCACACCTCCGCTCACCTCCTGGGCACAGGCAGGGGTAGATCACCGCACGTGGGCCGGCCGCCAACTCTCCTCCGGACGGCGCCGCCGGCCGGGTCTCCCGCACTCCCCCTGGCAATGGCGCCATACTTCCTCCCGGCTGAATCACCCAGGCTCGGCTTTCACCTGCATGCGGGGCCAGGAGCCCGCGTCCGCTCAGGAATGCCGCCCCCACCGCTGTCGAAACGGCGACCAGCCCCCTCCTCCACCAAAACTCGGGCTGCAGCCGGTCGCCGGTGCTTTTACTGGGCGGCCGGCAGGAGAGACCGGGAAACGCGTCCGCTCAAGCCGCCATCTTGGCCACGCCCCCCAAGAGAAATCATTTTAGAAGTGTCTGCAGTCCTGTACAAGTAATGAAAAGTCTATGAGTAAAAGTGTAGAACATTTCCTTTTTTCTTGAGGGTCTTCAGATGAATAATATAGGAATACACAGATGTAAGGATTTAGGGTATGTCTGTATTGTTTTTCTCTTTTCCTCAGAATTTAGTAAATGAACACAGACTTCCTTGGCTGCTTGGGATTGGGTGACATATTACTCTTGTCAGGTCACCAAAGAGTTCCTTTTATACTTGCCAATAGGTCCAGGCTGTTGTTTTTTTATTCTCACATAGATAAATGAAGTGGTTCTTGGGTGCCTTGCTAATATATGGGGAGTCCCAAGACTAGGAAGTGTTCTGAGAATATCCTCACTGTTGATAGATTATTTCTGTGCCTTGTCTAACGACCTTTTTGTTCTGTCCACCAATAGATATTTGCTGCCTTACAACCATTGCCGGAGGGGCGCTGACATCAGATCTAGCTCAGGGAGTCAGCACCAGTCCAGCTTGAAGTCAAGGTGAAGGAAACAGCACAGGCATTGCTGGCAACTAGGACCTCAGTGAAGGTAGAAGGCTGGAAACACTGGCCTGTGAAGTGTGTACCCCTGCCACTGTCTTGGGTGAAAGACAGGGTCACAAATCAGAAAGGAGAAATCGTGGATCAAGTTTTTGATGCCCAGCTGAGAGTCACAGACCGACCAGAACGGCAAGGTTGTTTTTACTTGAGGGGCCCCCCTTCGAAACAAGGGTTGCTTCAGGCATTTCAGCATCACTCTTCTGAATGCTGGCTGTAAAGTCTTCACCTTTGTTGGTCAAGAGACACCTGGGCACACTGGATGCAATGTGTGGCCCCAACGAAAGGGCAGTGCACCAGCAGAGCAATACAGGAGTTAGGGAAGGACTTGAGTTCAGGGTACAGGTGCTGTGTCTCTGGTGCCTGTTATATTGAAGTGAAGAAAACTGGTGCACTGCCTGAGACACTGGACAGGATCGCTGAGAGCATTTGCCCTGGTGGGTGATTGCCCTATCCTGAAAGAAGAAACTTTTCCCTTGAAACTGGGCCGTGATTCCTGAGTTGCGAGTTGTGCAGCTCCACCATGGGAACAACAGGAGCCTACCTGTGAGGCTCAAACGGACACAGTGGCTCTGGCTGGTTGTACAGTGGCATCAATTTCCCAAGGACTTTTTCTTTTTTTGTTAAAAATAATGGTCGTCCCATTTTTTAGGAGGAGCAGCCCTTTGCAGCTCCTCGTCCTAATTCTCATGGCCCTGTGTGGTCCTCCTGGTCCCCTGGATCCAGGATTATTTTTGTAATAATATGTCTGACTGCTTTAATATTTGCGTTAGGAATAATGTTTATTCTACAAGAGAAAAGTTCATCTGAGCAGTTGTCAAATGTTACTTTACCCTTTCCTTGATTGTAATGATGATACTCAAGCCCTCATAAAGGAAACACTAGAAAAGTCTAGTGAAAATGTTTTTATTAGATATGTGGTGTTGGCTATTCTGAAGTTGAAATGGATGGTCACTGAACTGCATAGTAGCCTTGAAAATGCTTTTACTGGATGCTTCTAGGATTTGCTTAGGACTAGAAACTTAATCATTCTGTTTGTGATAATAGTCATTACTCTCTCGTGCTATCTGTATGACCCAATGCTCTGTTCCCTTTGTACTCCTGCCTGTATCTTATATATACCCACTTACTGAAATGTTTAGAATATAAAATGCCCACCTAGCAATGAATTAGGATATTGATAAATTTGTGAAAATTAATGTGCAAATATTTTCTGTGTTCCTACTGGATTATGGGAATGTCTTTAGCTCATGCTAAAAGGACTATCAGTAAAAGATTACGGGGATCTGTTAGCATGAGCTGAAAGCCATAATGTACTTGGCAGCCATTTTAGTTAGCTATGTGCTGGCCATTTGCTGTTTCCCTCTTCCAGAGCCTTGCACGTGCTCAGAAGGGCCTAGCTAGTAGAATGCACCTGCTCCTAGTATAGAACTGTCAGGCTGTTCTAACTGATGTCAGCAACTTATTAATCCTCCTACTTGTTGACTGTACATTTACTGTATGACCATCTATGTGTGTAACTCGTCTCATGTGTACTTGTACCACCTTCTTTTGAGACCCTGTGTGGGTATGTAAGGCCCCTGTTTTCTGTACTCCTTAGAATGCCTCCTACAGTGACTTGAGATTATTGTGTGACGCAATCTCCCTCATCTGAGGTTAATAAAAAAAATGTCTTTTATATTACAGCTTCTGTGCTAATCTCTTCTTTGCTGTTGGTTTAAAAGGACCAGGTGTATCAGTGAAACCCCTGAGAAGGTTTTGATTTCTTCATTGGGAGATATTGAGCCCGACAATGGGGGCTGAGGCTGTTTATTTCTGATGTCTCTAGGCCTCAGCTACTATGGGCTTTGATGAACTGGGCCAAGCACCCCTTCTGCACTTGGATCTCAGTGATAGTGCGGGTAGAGCAGTCCAATGCTTTACTAGGAGGAGGTAGATGCAAGAAGTACACAGGCAAACAGCTCAACGTACATTCAGCAACCTCAGTAAATGAATGTCCAGTCAAATACTCGCTTTTATAAAGAAATATAATTTTAAAAAACCCACAAAGTGAAATGTAATACACACTAAATATTAATACACTCTTCATCCAGTCTGTATTGTAGCACTGGCCATGCGGCCAACAGCGTCCTGCTCTTTTAGGTAAGAAATGGGGTTACTCTCCATTTCTGTGAAAAAACATCCAGGCTAGGTCCTGATAGAGAATACGAGTCTTAGAAGTCTCACTACAGCTATTCCAAGTTCAAGTGGCCCAGTGCTCTCGGCGTTTGAGACACAGCAGATTTTCCCTAGGGTCTCTGCAGATTGATCCTTAGTCTTATCTGCTCCTGCTGGAGATGGGACAGGTGTACACATACATTACATGGTAAAATAATTTTCGTCTCAACAGTAAAACAAATTAAATATAGTTAAAATGGGTGCTTTTCTTTTTATTACGGGAGCATTATTAATGTCCACAAGACAAAAGATCTGCCATAGTTTTAAGGTTTTCCAAAGCTTATGGTAGAAGTGGGGCTCAGTTTTCACAGCAGCCCTTTTTCCCTTGACCCAGCTTCTTCTAACCATTAAGTGGGACGTGGTATGAAATGTGTAAGATGCTCATCAAATGTCAGCACCAACCAATATCCCTTCAGAAGTCTAAGAGGGCAATTTATAGCAGTGTGGCTGCCTTGCAGTGATCTTACAGCTTTCAATACATTCACCAATGCATTAGGTCCAATGAAGTCCAAGCACTTTGGCCGACATGAGCCAGGTTGATTTGGCCTCTCTCTGCCAAGGTTTTCGTTTTCCAAAAATAAAATCTCAAAAATGGAGTAAGGTTGTGAAAGACATAAAGACAATGGCCCTGGGGTGCAGCAAGCTTTCTCCCTGCCAGCTATGGCCATAGATTAATTTCCCTGTCTGGGTCCGGGAAATCTAAGGACAGTCACAGATCTTCTCGTTTGGCAGACGGGCCAGCAAGTCAAGGGTTTCCGTTGTAAACACTTGAGGCTGTGCCATTTCCCTTCCAGTTCACCAGGTTGGTAAAATCCCTACATAAAGATCATACAGTTGGAATAATGATGAATGTTGAAACTGCGGAGGAAAAGTGCAATTGTGTCAAGATCCGGTCTCACAGTTACTGTTTGCTTTATTTATTGAGCCATCGACTGCTAATATAACCTTGTTTTAAATTCAGAGTTGATGGGGAGAGAGGCATTCCAAGATTAAATTATGCACAGATGAGATCACCCTATTGGGAGGGAGGGGGGCAAGCCAAACCGAGACCAATTTTTTGTGTGTGTAAAAGGCCGCTTTATTGAAACAGGTGCATATCACAATTTATTAACAATGGCAACTGCCTTACAAAACTAAAACCTCACTATACATAAATGACCTGACCCATTGTTCCCCCCAGCTCTACGATCCCCACATAAAATCCCCCACCCTGCCAAATACAAAATAACATTACATAACAATCATATTACACAATCTTACACAATATAGCATTTACAAATCCTAACCTCCCATGACCCAAACCCCTACCTGCCTTTGTGCAACTGTAACTAGCAAACCTCTAATCTAAACTTAGCCTACCTGGTTACCCTTTCCTGCTCCTGCTCACAAACTACCAACACTTAACTAAAAACTACAGCCAATCTTGGCCAACTTTCAACAACCCCGCCACCCAGGAAAAGGCAGGAGGGTAGGCGGAAACGCCGCCTCCCCATTTTCCTGCCCCCCCCCCTGCCTCCTAGGTCTGAACCCCATTAGCGTCTTCGCACACCCAACAACCTGGCCAGGACTTCCCTAAGTTCTAGTAAGTACAAGTCCATGCCCAGCCTGGATAAATGGACACCATCCCCCCTGAAAAAATCCGGCGTATCATAATTGATGTCCCTGTGAGTGATCCTAAAAAAAAACAAATGGTGACAAAAGCGCACCATTTCCGTGTTGAGCTTTCTCCTGGCCTTGTCCACCGCCCCCAGATTTACCACTCCTCTCCAGACCCTACGAGGAACAAATTCTGTCCATATGACAGCACAACCGGACCACTGTTGTCTGATCAAAGACAAATCAAGTTTCATGTGTCTCACTAATGCCAAACCAGTTTCCTTCACCATGTCATTCTCCCCGAGATGAATGACCAGCACTTCGGGGCACCTACCAGCCACAAAAATCCCATCTAAAACCTGTAGCAACTCCTTCCATCTCATACCCCCCTTTCCTCTCCAACAAAGTTTAAACATTTCTTTATCAAAAACAAGGTTATCCCCAAAATAACTGGCGCAGGCCTGGACCTGTGCCCACTTCACAAGGAATGTCCAACAATGCATATAGACATCTCCCTGGCGAGGGGACCCATCACCAAACCTGAAACGAGAAACATGAATGAACAAAAGGGAAACCACCATAACCGCGCTACAACACCCCAGATGCGCTGCGCACATAACACTGGTAGCAATCAGAGGACCACCTACCCAACTTCATGATATCCCCTCGTCCCCAACCCCGGTTGCTTGCTTCTGATGCTGCCCCAATCCGAAACAAATGCGTCCCAAAACCTTTCCCCTCAATCCCCAGCCCGGCCAGCGCCTTCCTCAACACAGCTAAAAGTCAGGAAGCCTTTGCACCCCGCCCGTTTGCATGCCTGAAAACGAACCCAACCGTATTGGGGGACAAGGTCCTCCACCTCGCACCCCACCTGCACAGGCAAGTCAGCTGCGGATCGGAAGCTTGCAAAGAAACCCATTTACCCCCTCCCCTCTGATCCGTCTTAGATTTCCTAAGCCAAAGGCAGATCCTGTCCCTGCAAAGGGACACCTCACTCCATAACAGCCCCTCTTCAGATTTTGATCCTAACAGTTCAGAGACCCGAAAGACCCCAAAGGACATCCACGACATCAACGTGGAGAAAAGACAAACTTCAATACCGTCCGTACATATCCCCGCCAAAATCTGAATAACCTTCTCCAAAAGATCCCAAGACAGGGGATTCCTTACCCTGGTTGCACGGCCGCATTCACGGGCCCAACCTTTCAGCATGCGCGTCCTGATTTCACCCACGGATGGCGCATAACCCCACAATAATTTCCCCACAAAAGCAATCCCTGCCAGTTTACCCACTATCGTAACCTTAGTAAGTTCCCTCTCAATCATATCCAGAATAAACTGAATCACGTCCTCCCGTCGGAGCGCTGGCGAGTCCCGCCGCTTACCACCTGAGCGCAAAAATTCTTCCCATGCTGTCCTGTACGCTGCTTTCGTGGATTGTGCAAGGGAACCTAAAACCAGCTGCAATGTCCTGTGTTGTCTACGTACCACAAATGCTGCGGCATGCTGGTCAGGGTTCGCGTCCTTGGCTAACCCACGGAATCTCCCCCACTGTGAACGAGACAAGGCATCCGCTATGTCATTGTCCATTCCTGGCACATGCACTGAGCGAAAGGCAATATCATGCCGTAAACAGCCCAACACAAACACCCTCAGCTATTTCAATACTTGTTCATCCCTGGCTGACTGGTGATTAACCCTGGGCCTAGTACTATGCTTCGCTCACGGAGCATGCATAGTTTGCACTACTACACACTACGAAAAATGCACGTAGCACAGTGCAAAAACTGTGCTACAACACGTAGCATAGCATCAATATCAACAATACCCACAAATGCTTTGATAAAGCAATTTTACATGCTAAAAAGCATATAACCAATTCACAAAAGTGAACTGTGATTGAAAATATTAGGCAATGAGAGAGGTGATGATTTTGTTGTCCCCCCTAACCTAGGGGGAGGACCAAGCAGATGCCTTGAACTCAAAGAGCATATCATGCTGGTGAACGATTCAGTGGTGGTCCCTTCCTTCTAGGACCACCCCAAGCACAGTTATGGGCAAAAATACAATCCCAACCAAAGGCCCTGCAAAGCATTATGGGACGAGATTAGCAGTGGGCAGTGAATATTATAGTGTCAAAATAATTCTACAAAGAGCTGCAGTTCAACTAGTCGTTACTAGATGTCCCTCACGAGTCAAATGCAAAAGCATTGAAATTATTATTACATCAAGCTGCAGTTCCTCTAGTCGTTACTAGATCTCCCTCACAAGTCAAATGCAAAAGCATTGAAACCCTTTCATGAAGCTTTCTATCGCCACCTTGTAAATATGCCCCATAGTGCCTTGTAGTCTGCAAGTGGTAGCGGAGTTAATCACATGGCTGGCCTAAGGTAATAAAGTACAGCCCACCAATGTCTAAATAGCCATACCTGGCAAGTTTCAGACTGCTTATGTGACATTACCATGTTTTAAGTGTGCTTATGTGTGACTCATGCTTTACGTGTGACACTATTTGTGCAACTTAATTGCAATTGAAACCATGCAGAAAAATCTGTGTAAATATACATATCAGAAATTACCCCTCCTGGTGCCCTATGAAGCGTTAGACGTAAGTGCCACTTTTTGTTCAAATCTACTCGCAATGAGGTAGCGCTGCTCAGTTGTGGTATAATACTATTGAATTAAAGTTACCTGCATCTGCAGAGAGCAGGGACCACCCACCATCAGCCTCGTAAAACAGTTCACACTGTCCTGAGTGTTAACCATCACAGCTGTTAATTTTCATTTGAACCCTAATGGTCTCTTCTGGCTGCAGACATTGGCAGCAGCTGAATGCTGAGTTTCAAAGTCTTTCCCAGGGAGTTGACAGATGGCTTTTCACAGTGGTGGCAGAAAACAAAACTGCTGGGCGTAGAGCAACTCTGCGGCAATGCGGGAATGACTAATAATTTAGTGTTATTCTGAACGTGTCCTGTGGCACTTGGCGGGGCTGAATTAGCCCCTTAGCTTTGTTGGAAATTCTATTTTGAAACACAGATTCTGGCTCTGGTTTACTGGTTACAGTTTCTAAAGCTTTAAGCAGACAGAGCCCCTTTGAGCAAGTCTAGCAGGTGGAGATGTCACCATCAGCAGAAGGTTCTCCGTTTCAGCACTGTGGAGCAAGATCATTACTGACTGTCAACAACCTAAATAAAAACATCACCACTCAAAATCCATCTGCAAGACAAAATGACAGAAAATAAGTAAAAGTGCAAACAGTCTCTAAAATGAAAGCCTAAGGCAAACACATAAGGCACATGAGGCAAAAGCATGGAGAAACAAGCAGTGCTTAAAATCAATGGCATTAAGTGAAAGTGGCCTGTATGAAAGTCAGTTATAAGTAGGGGGAGGTATTCACCTACAGCTAGCAATGCCATCGTCACTAATAAGGTCCAGTCAAGTCTCAATAAATTAATCATTGCTCAATCCTTGGTAGCTTGTCAACGAGCAGTCAGGCTTAATTTAGGAGAAAGGCAAGTGTAAAGCATGTAATATCACCAAAACATTAAATAAGTAAAAGACACTACACATTAGTCCAAAATGGAAAAAATCCAATTTAGGAAACTGGAGATATGCATTTTTAAAGTTTAAATAAAAAACTGTGCAGTCTAGCGCCAAAAAGCTTAAACTGCCACTCATGGCCTTCTAGTCGTGCTAGAACGGGACAAAGTCAAAGTTTTAGGCTGTCTCTATTTTGGAGCTTTTCTCTCGAAGGTGAGCCTTCTGGTCCAGATTTTGATTGGATGACACTGGCCTGCTTTAGCACAATTCCTCAGTGAGCCCTGGAAGTCTTTGTCCTCGGCGTCGACAGTGAGGAGTTCCAGAGCTTTCAGCGGGACAAACAAGCCTGGTCAGGCCAATTCTCGAGTCGATGATGGCGGCTTGACTCTCGATGTCAAGCCAATCTTCTTCTGGAGCTTCTCACCAAAACTTTGCAAAAAGTTCCCAAACTATCAAAAGTTAATCTCTGATGGTTACTTTGTGCAGAAAAGTGTCCAGCAGCATCAGTCAAGGGTTCAAAACACTAGTTTGCCTCTTGGAGTCTGGGACACAGTTTACCACAATGCACTTGGGCAGTACAAGAAAATCCAGTTGTAGCTGGTCAGCTGGAGTAGTCATCACTTTATCTGCTGCAGGTGAATTCTTCCAGCACTTTTCTACCTGTTGTTGCTTAGAGATTCCACTCAGTCTCCTTAAATCAGACACAGTCCTTTCTTGGTGGAGCTTTGAGAGTGTAGCAGGTGCTTCTGAGTGAAAGCCTTCTGTGGTGCAGTCCAAGGGTCCAGCAGGGCAGTGCTTCACCTCCAGATATTCGAGGCAGTAATCTGAGGGGCTCCTGCAGATCTCCCATATTCCTACACCATTCTGGGCTGGCAAGAGGGGGGGACACCCCAACCAATAGGGGTTAAGTTGCCCCCCTCTCAACATTAAAAAAAAAAAATATTTACATTATTTTTCAAAATTATGATATACAAAACAAAAAAGGACGATACAATAAAATACAATACATAAGTAATAAGCGAAACCAGATCTGATTTTCTACATTGCACAATCATGGGGTGCACAGGAAATAAAGCAGCTTAGACAGCAAATCGAAAACGTCTGTAGGGCAGTTACGCCAACATAATAAAAAAATAAAATTCAAATCCAAAATATGTAGACATATTTATTACTCAAACAAAATAAAAATACACATAAAGTCACATTAAGTGGGGCGGACTCCGCACAATATTGTACATAAAGCAGCAATCAAATACCAGTGATGGCTCCATTGACGTGCATGTGGAAGTCATTCCAGAGCCACGGGGGATGCACCCAAGGGAGATTACAATCAGTGGGGTGTAACCAGGGAGATCGGCACCCGCCCGCTCAGCCCGTGGGAAGGTCTGGCGTACTAGCAACGGCCGGTGTAGCGTGGTGTCCATTGTAGAAATGTGCGGTATATGCACCAGATGTCACGAAGCCTGGAGGATGAAGGCTGGAGCGAGGCGTAAATCTCGGATTGGACGTTACAAAAGGGCGTTTCTATCATTTGAGATAGCATACCAAATATCTCCTGCCAGTAGGGGAAAACGTGGGGGCAGGACCAGGATATGTGGGCAAAGTCAGCGTCCAGGGCATTGCACTTGGGGCAATTGGATGTATGTCGTTACAACGCACACTTTTACAACGCATGCACTTACAACGCATTTTTTACAACGCAACATCCACTACAATGCATTCCATTACATAGCATGACACTACAACGCATGTTTAAAAACTACCTTTACAACGCATTCCATTACATCGCATACTACCTTTACAACGCATACCATTACAACGCATAGTATAGGGGTAAAAATTACTATTCTAACTCCAGGGGGTGCAACAGTAGGGTAAGTGTTGGATTGCGTTGTAATGGTATGCGTTGTAAAGGTAGTATGCGATGTAATGGAATGCGTTGTAAAGGTAGTTTTTAAACATGCGTTGTAGTGTCATGCTATGTAATGGAATGCGTTGTAGTGGATGTTGCGTTGTAAAAATTTTCTTTGTAAGTGTAGTGCGTTGTAACAGTTGCGTTGTAAAGGTTGTTCACCGGGGCAATTCGATGGTTTAGCAGGGTCAAATTTGGCCAGTTGAACAAGAGTCACATAGATTCTGTGGATAAACTTAAAATGGAGTAACCTATGTCTATGGTTAGGGGATACCTTGTGTGTTTGCCCCAAGCAGTAAGCCCATTCTTTGTCCGTCAGGGGACGGCTGATATCAGATTCCCACCTTTGACGTGCCTCACTGTCCCGCCCTGCCCGGAGTGCCATACAAGCTTTGTACAGTTTTGTGACTAAATGTGTTCCAGCAGTGTCAGCTATAAGAAGGGTAAGCGTGGGAAAGTCATCATGAGGGGCAGGGTAAGTAGAGAATGTAGCACGAAGCATCCTGTGTAGCCGAGCCACGTTAAGAGTATCCACACCGGTGAGCCCAGGAAGCTGTGTCAAATCGGATCGCTCACATGCCCGACCATCCGGGAATAAGGATGCAAAAGTGTCGAGCCCCAGTTTGGTGGAAGTTACAAGCATCCCTCTATCAGTTGTTAACGGCAAAAAGGGATTATTGGCAAGCGGAAGCGCCGGCGAGTAGAGTGGCCCAGACTCGTATAGCCGATTCAGCTTGCGCCAAGCCCAACACGTGGTTGCCAGGGGCTGAATGTCCTGGGCATCAAGTGGGATCCCCTTGGGGAGTAGGGATGCTAAGGGCGTTGGGGCAGCAAGCTCCCTGTCTGTTTTTGTGTAGGGTATTCTGGCGTCCGGGGGAAACCAGTGGTGGGCAAATTGCCCCTGTGCCACCAGAAAATGCAGTTGGGGATCTGGAACTGCGAATCCATTCTGGGCAAACGGGAATGTAAGGGTGTCGCAAGCTACCCGCGGTCAGCGGCCTGCACATACCGGACGAATAAGAAGACCAACGTTTTGTTGAGTGGGATGGGTATAGTGCAAAAATAGTAAAGAAAACGCGGCAGCTCTTTCATTTTAATAAGGGCGATCCGGCCAGCTATAGAGAGAGGCAGTTGTATGCACCTATCTATTTGCGAGGAAAGCTGTTCAATAGCTGGTCAATAGTTCAACTGTATAACCTGCCCCTTATCCCGGTGTAAGTGTACCCCTAGATATTTGGTTGTCTCCCTGTCCACTCGCAAAAAGTAGTCAGTGTCGTCAGTTGCTGCCGCGTCAGTTATGGGAAAGAGCTCCGACTTCCCCCAATTGATTTTAAGACCTGACACGGAACCGAAATGTTCTATTTCATCGATCAGGGGCTGGAGATTGCTTTGCGGTTGTGTCGCACAAAAAGCAGGACGTCATCCGCGTACAGAGACATCAACAGCGGACCGGCGGGGAATTATACGCCACGGAACAAGTGTTTTTCTTGAAGGTGTCGGACCAGAGGGTCCATCGCAATAATGAATAGGAGCGGGGACTAGGGACAGCGCTGACAAGTACCACGTGTCATAGTAATGGCAGGGGAGAGGGACCCATTTACCCTCAGATGAGCTGTAGGAGAACAGCAAGGCGATGATGGATATGAAATTGGAAGGGAGGCCAAGTTTACGAAGCGAATCCAGGAGGAAAGGCCACTCGAGGAAGTCTAAGGCCTTTTCCACGTCTAGCAGCGCAACTGCAGCGGGTGTGGTGGTCTCGATACGGTTAATGACAGTGAACACTGTGCGAAGATTGAGGGCTGTAGATCGATGTGGTATAAACCCCGATTGCACCTGGGAGAGATTTGATCCATCAATAACGATATTCTCGAGGAGAGTATTTTGGTCAGTACTTTGTTATCGAAATGTATGAGGGATAACGGGCGATAGGACAAGCAATGTGTGGGATCCTTGCCCGGTTTAAGTATCAGGGCGATGGCTGCCTCGCGCATGGTAAGAGGGAGTGTGCCTGATTCCAACACCTCAGCCAACACCTCCAGGAGCTGGGGTGCCAAGCTTTCCTTATATGCCTTATAGAATACTCCAGTGAGGCCATCAAGGCAAAGGTTCTTGGAGCCCGAGAGTGCATCTATAGCCAACAAAATTTCATCAACCATGAATGGGTGTGCCAAAAATTCAGCTTGGCCCTTGGTCAGCCAGACCTTTGCCACCTCCTCCAGATATGAAAGGTATTGCGAGAAACCCTCAGGCAGTGTGGTGGAGCCAGCTCCTTTAGGGGGGTTCACCAGTCGGGCAAGAGTCCTGCCTGGGTGCACACCCTCGCCGTATGGCCTTGCCAAGTAATATTTGCCAAGTAGATTTGCCTCTCTGTCCGCATGTTCATTAAAATCTAGTAACAGCGCATTACGCTTGGTCTGCACTGCCGAGTCGGAGGAAGACTCGTCCAAGAGGGCTAGTTCAGCCTCCACCCCTGCGACACTACCACGTATCGATCATAACACCCTGGCCTTGGCCTGCTTGGAGATAATGACTCCCTGTATGAACGCCATAAAGGCGCCCCAGAGGGTAGAGTAGTGTGACACCGACCCAGTGTTTAGGGTAAAGTACTTCGTCCAGGGGAGCAAGAGGCGGGAAATGACCAACGACGCTCCCACCCTACTGAATGGGGGAAATTATGGGGGGGTGATCAGATAGAGTGCGGGGGAGGACGTCTACCCCCGCAATCCAGCGACAACCCACCGCCATAGCAAAAACATAGTCAATGCGCATGTGAGTTGAATGGGGTGCAGAATAAAAAGTATATCCAGGGGCCGATGGCTGGTGCTGTCGCCAAGTATCTCGAAGGTCCAATGCACCAATCAGGTCAGTAAGCGTCACAAGAGATTGACCCTTCAGTATGGTGTGGGGGTCAAGTGTATGATTTAGCCAAATGTTAAGATCCACACCCAGGAATAGGACATCATAATCGTGCCGGTTTAGAAGGGTGTGGAGAGTAATAAATAAATCTGGGTCGTCGGTGTTTGGGGTATAAACATTTAAAAAGAAGTATCGTTTGGCCCAACAATGTACCCTTAACCAGTAGGTAACGCCCATGGGGGTCATCTTCCTTAAGTAATAGAGTGAAGGGGAGGGAGTTGTGTATCAGTGTGCAGACCCCCCGCAAATAAGTACTGAAGCTGGAAATAAATCTATTGGGACCCCAGGAGGAGCCAAAGAGAGGGGAACCTTGGGGTGGAAGATGGGTCTCCTGCAAGAGGGCTATTTTTACTTCGTGGCGTTTCAGGTATGCGAGCATTAGTTTGCATTTCCTTGGGTTATTGAGTACCCTAACATTCCATGTAAGCAAGCGCACATTTACGGATGGAACTACAGCCATGGCTTAAAAAGGAGGAGGCGTAGCTTGAAAAACAGAAACCATACTAATGCAAGAGCTGTGCAGAGTCCACAACTGACAATATCAATTGGAAAACATAATGAACCAATATTTAAACACACACATAATCCCACAAATCCTACCAACCCCTGTGTCCCACCCACCTGAGCCCTAAGGCCCCAAGAAACGGATCCCACCCCCCAAAATCCCACATCGCCCCAACAACAACAAATCCCAAAATAAAGTTATTCAGAATCATCCGTGAGGGGAGGCAACGCCTCAGACAGCCGATGCCCACATCACTGAAAGAACAGACTTGAATTAGAAGTAGCAAGTAAGGGAAGGACTGCAGTAATGGCCCCCATAGTGGCATCTCAAGCAATCAACTAAAATGTGAGTTCATCAATAGTCAAGCAAGTATGGGGAAAACAGTCGGGGCGTTACACCAAGTCAGGTCAAAGCAGTCTTGGCAGGGTCAGATGAAAAAGAACGAAAGTCAAGCACACTAAGAACATGAAACAACCCTGCAAAATGGACAAAAGAATACCAATAACTGGAGCAACGTTACCAAAGTTTGCCATAAACGGGCTGTGAGTCTAAAATAGTATCACCAACAGCAGAGTCTCAGACCGATGTGAATAGTTCAGCACTGGGAGCCAGGTTATTATCCGGAGAGGATTGCCTGGAGGACCGGGTAGGACTGCGGCGGGCCACGGCCACACGTTGTTTACAGAAGGCCAGAACATCCGGGGCATTCTCAAAGAAACAAGGCTTACCGTCCACCAACACCCTCAGTCGTGCTGGGTAGAGCATTGCATACATCAAGTCCAGGGCTCGGAGTCGTTGTTTAGCCTCGGCGAACTTGTGGCGAGCCTCCTGGGCAACCAGCGTATGGTCGGGATAAAAGGAGAGGATCGAACCCTGATAGGTTACTGGGGCAATCTCTCTCGCCAGGCGGAGGATGGTAATCCTGTAATCCAGGAGACGTGCCACGATGGGCCATGGGGGGCATCCTGGCTGTGGGCGTGGGCCCAGGGACCGATGAGCTCTCTCCACGACAAACGTCGCTGAGAAGTGTTCTGCACCAAAAATGTCTTTTAGGAGTCCCTCAAGAAAGGTTTCCGGCCAGCCCATGTTGGTGGTCTCTGCAAGACCCGCTATGCGAATGTTGTTGCACTGGGATCGGGCCTCCAAATCCTCATTCTTTATGGCAATCGCTTTCAAGAGGTGTTCCGTGCGCTCCAGCCAATGCGCCATGTCTTTGGTGTGGTATTCCTGGTCAGAAAGTCGCTGCTCGGCTTCCCACGGCCGGGTGTGGTGGGCGTCGATACGCTCCCCCATTCTGTCCAGTCTGGAGGTCAGGGTATCCAGTCGGTCATCCAGGCAGTGGAAACCCGCGTGGAGCTCCGCCAATATGGCCGACATCCCCTCCTCTGTCGACTGGTGGCCCGTCGCACCTAAAGTGCTCTCACGATCCAGTGAGTGGGATGTCTGGCCCGAGTCGGCCGGCCTGTCAATGGCCAGTTTATGTTTTATTAGGGTCCCCACGCCCCATCACTAGGCCTGGGCTCAAATTCTGTTCCGCTCGCGGAAATTGCAATAATTTGACATTTTCGCTTTCCGCGGAGAGCGTGAAAATGTCAAAATTTCCGCAATCCGCATTTTACCGGAAATTTTTTGCTTGCTCGCGCTGTAAAATAATACATTCTCGCGTGCGCGCGATCGCCTTACCTGAATCCACGCGATCGCCGACAAGTTTTCCCGATCCGGTCGCTTTCTCCACGAGATGTTGGATTGTTGGTAGCCATTTGCGCTGTCTCGCGACAGTTCGCGTCCGCAGTAATGTCATTCGTCGCGCGATCACGTCTTTCTTCTTGCGATCATGCACCGCAAGACAAGTGAAAACAAGATGGCCGCGCCCGCGAGCAACCGCATAGGTAAGTTGGCGAGCCACGACCACGCAGAAAATACCGCAAACGGGCTGTAAAAAAACGTCCGCATCTTCGCGATATTTCCGCGTGTTTGCGGAGATTTTTAACATTTTCGCGATAATTTGCAAAAGTGAATTTTGCAAAATACGCCCACCCCTACCCATCACCCCCTCCAACAGGGGCTCCTGTGGTGAATATGGCAGCACGCCTGCCAACGCGTGACACCTGGTGTACTGGTAGGTGGCGAGTTGCAGACTTGGGGGAGTGTGGTAGCGTGAGTCTGAAACCGGAGAGCCAGTCAAAGGTGGCCGCAGTGTCCCCGATCCGAAATGAAGAAGGTCCAGGCAGTAAGGAGGTCTCTGGGGTAGGCTCAGTCCGTTGAAACCCCCGCCTCCATTCACCAGGTGTGTACTGATGCATGGCAGCGCTCCCTTGCCGGTCCTCGATGGTGGTGGAGAATGCCGAGTTCCACGGCGTCCCCGCCCGTTCTAGTGCCAGTCGTTTTCTCCGCAGTTTCACTGAGCGCCTGGAGTCATATAGGCGGCTGATAGTGGACTCTACACGTCGTTAAATGCCGCTTGCGGGCATCAGCGGCTGGAGCCTCAGCACTGCGAGGCCATGTCGGTCGGCGGTTCGGCCACGCCCCTCTCCATATTTTTGACCCAGAATACGCTGTTCTACAGAAATCTAAATGGAGAAATTCTCTCCTTGGAGTGTGAGTCTGGTTAACCCAACCCCAGGTGTGGCTAACAATTACCTACACTCCCCTTTCAACCCCTTCTTAATCTAATTAGGGGGCCTCCCACCTTGCTGAAGATCAAGGAAGTGTGGGCTAACTTAAGTCCTGTGGCATCTGTTCTCCATCCTTCGAAGTTCAGCTTATCTCCCCAACCTCCTTCCTCGCCCTGGCTTCTCCAGGAAGCCATTCTCTCCCACCAAATGGCTGTATTGTTTCAGCCTCAGGCTTCTCCACACCTACTCAGAGAGCAGCTTGCCTTAGGCTGTCAAAGGCTTGCCAATCAGAAGAGGTTGCTACAGGCTGATTTAGGTAATTTCAAGATAGTAAGTTCTAAACTACTTTACTATATTAGTTATAATAAAATTCGACCTTGACAAGTTGTTGGATTTATTGTAACCATCATTTTGTTACTTTTAATGATATTGCTAGCTAATTCACATACAAAGTTAGACTTTATTAAATATAATGAATCCTCCCCATGTTAGCTAGGCCAGGGCGGAATTATAATTTCACTAAAGGAGTTGGAGGAATTTGGTAATTCCGCACTACGCATGTAATGTAGAGTTCCTGTAAAATTCTGCCATCCGGCCTGCAGCAGGATTGTAATCCCATTGTCACACTCAAGACTTGTGTTAGCGCATGCTGATTAGCGCGACGAGATTTACCAGCCACTAGCGCGACGAGATTTACCAGCCACTAGCAGCTGCTCGACATTTTTTGCAAGCCGCTAGTGTGGATTATGATCACCGCAGAGCCTTCCGGCGCCATTTTTATGACACTGGTGTGTGTGAGCAGCCACAGTGGCTTCTCATGCAGATTCTCTACTTGAGAAGCAGTTAAATCAACTCAAAAAGACATTTTCATGTGAATATGCTGCTCCAATTATTTTTTGTGTGTGCAAAAAGCATTTTTTTATATTTTACTTTTTTTTCAACAAGAAGGAAGTGCCCCAAAAACTCCAACTTCCACTTCTTTCACAGCAGGCTCCTCCCAGTGCTTTATCCATCTCCTACTCACTTTGTATTTGGATCCGGAGTTACAAGGATCATTCTCCTTGCCTGCAATTCCTGCTGCATATATACCATTGGATTTTATGGACTCTGTTTTTGTGACATCACAATAAAGTTCAAAAACCTTTGTATAAGGGTGTTGTTTGTTTGATTGAGGTCATGCACCAGTATTTACTTGCATTTTTATTCGATTTTTAAATGTGATTGTAGTTGAGGTGGGTGGCCTGGACTCTTGGAGTTGCAGTAGGGGCCTAGTTATGTTTCACATTTAATTTTTTATCTTTTGTAAGGGAAAAAGGTTGCACAGTTCAGTACATTTTCTCCATGTTTGTGAAATTTGTATTATTCATGTATTTTACTATGTGTCCTAGTCTGCCCACGGGCCTTCCAGCCAGTAATAGTCATTGGGTACATGAAACAACTGTTTCTGTGGTATATGTTGTTTTAAATCACCATTTAGAATAGGGATGGCATTGCATTACATTCAAAATGTGGGTTTTATTTTTTATGCATTTCACCTTATTTTCTGCAAAAAGTTTATTTTGGTGGGGTAATAGTTGATGCCTTGGGAAGAAGTGGGTTGTTGTAAAATATGTATAGCTCACTTTATTTTGTTTTGGGTATTGCTGAATTGCTGGTAGTGGTTTCTTTATTGTTTACAGTGCCTCATTTGTCTACCCAGTATGTGTGTGTGTTTGCATAGGCCACTATTTGTTTTTGTTCTCCATGCCATGTGACATACCATTTTGTGTAGTCAGTGTCCATAGGCCTGCATGTGTTCTGTTTTATCCATGCCCTGTTGCCTGTTGTTTGACAATGTGGCTGATGGCCATTTTGTGCAGCCAGCCAGTGTGCTTTTGCTATAGGCATGCATGTGTACTTTGTTTTGTCCACCATACCTACCTGCTTGTTGTTGTTGTTGTTTGACCATATGGCCTTGCCAATTTGTGTAGCCAGCCAGTTTGCTTTTGCCATAGGCTTGCTTTTGTTCCTTCATGTCATGCTTGCCATTGTTGTTTGACTATGTGGCTAGAAGCCATTTTGTGCAGCCAGTCAGTGTTCTTTTGCCATGGGCATGCATGTGTTCTTTCTTCTGTCCACCATGCCTCTTTGCTTGTTGTTTGACTATGTGGACAGTGACCATTTTGTGTAGCCAACCAGTGTGCTTTTGCTATAGGCCTGCATGTGCTCTTTGTTTTGTTCATGCCTCCTTGCTTGTTGTTTCACTTTTAGGCCAGCCGCCATTTTGTGCAGCCAGTCAGTGTGTTAAATTCTTTTTTCCACTTTTCAAAGCCATTTTCTAGGGAGATTGATAGGAGAGGGATGTGCCTTATTTTTTTTTGCTTTTCCCTTGTATCAGTTTAATGTGCTTGAGGAACATTGTAGTATGTGTATATATGACACATTTTTAATAATAGATGCATTTTTTTCCATTTTTCCCCTGCACTTCATTTCCCCCCAATGGGGTTCTCATAGTAACCTAGTACACCAGATTTTTCTTTCTTTCTTTCTTTCTTTCTTTCTTTCTTTCTTTCTTTCTTTCTTTCTTTCTTTCTTTCTTTCTATGTTTTTTTTTTTAAATAATAATATTTCCTCCACCCTCTGCCTGCCATAGGCACCTGCTGCACACCAGCATTCGTTTTTCAAGGATTGTCATTACTCATTTTCCCTGGAAAACCTGCCATAAACACATACCAGTATACATTGTTTGATGATTATTCAATTTTCTCTGGTCCCCCTGCCTGCCATAGGCGCACACCAGCATTCATTTTTTAAGGACAGTTCCATTTCCCCCTGGATCCACTGCCTGCAATAGGTGCACACCAGCATTCTATGGCTTATTTGATTTTCCCCTACACCTCCCTGCCTGCCACTGGACTCTCCCATTAGATGCACATAAAACAAACAGTTATATCTGTATGTTGTTATCCTGATAAAAATATGTTGTGGTGGTGTGGTTTGACTTTGAAAGGCATATACTATTGTTGTTAATTATTTAGGATAACCACCCTTAATTATATTATCTGTACTATAAATAATTCAAACTGCAGAAATTTCACATTTCACTAAATGTTTTTCTTGTTTATTTGCTTTTAGGTGCACAAGAGACATCACCCACAGTACTGCCAGAAAGAAGACTGGCACAAAGTGGTGTGACCACAACACGTGAGTCCTCCTCTTTTCTGTTGGTGCAGCTAAGTGCAAGCTATTATGCATCCACTCCTTAATACTAAAAAACTCAACCAGTGTCGCAAGGGGGGACAAATAAACATTATACAGGGTAGGACTCAGGGAAGAACCCTGGGGGATTCCACATTTCAGACATTTCTTGACTACAGAGAAAGTTGTTAAACTGACCGATTGTTGTCTGTCCAACAAAAGAGACTGAAATATTTAAAGCGCAGGGCCACAAATGCCTAACTCAGACAGGCATAGTGGATATGGTGTTGAAAGCTACAGACAAATCAAGAAGGAAGAGGGCTGTTCTATCCCCTTTATCGCGAGTGTTTTTGATGTAATCAGAAACTTCCAGCTCGCTGATTTTGTACTGTGGAGCATCCTAAGGCTTGATTGGGAAGAGTGCAGAAAACCTGCTTGGACATGGACATTGACAAGTTTTTCCAAGGTCTTAGCAAGAGCGGGAAGCAAAGAAATTGGTCGATAATTTGACAGAATTTCTGCACTGGCAGAAGGCGTTTTCAAGAGGGAAATTACCTTTACTTGTTTCCAAATATTTGGACCAGATTCTGATTCTAATGAGGTGTTGAATAATTTATTTATCACAGGGTAAAGTAACATTTTATTTTCCTTACTTGCCTGCGTTTTCATGCGTAGTGAAAATGCTGCACTGAGCAAATCTCAGGTTATTTATGAACCTCTGCGGTGAGCAGGGTCAGACTGGGGAACCAAAAGAAGCCCTGTCAAAAATACTCAAACCAGCACATCTCCCTTTATCTCCTAGTGCAATCCCTCTCTTTCCATCCATCCAATCTCTCTTCATTTTCCCCCTTCTCTTTGTTCTCTTTGATTTCTTTCTTACCTACTTACTCCTTACTTGGAAATATTGGTCCAGTATTAGAGCAGGTCCTTATTGTTAGATTGTGTTTTGAGTGGAGGGCGACCTGCTTTGTAATTCTCTCTATTGCTCCTTATTGTATATGACATTGTGAACGGTGGCTCAGCCGTAAGAGCTTTTATAAAATTGTGTTAAGACACACCTTGCCCACAGTAAGAGACCTTTTATTATCAATTGTTCAGTTGTCATTTCTTTGTAGGTAGTTGTGATTGACAACACTAGGAAGATAATGGACAGAAACTGTCTAGCATTTTCTGATGAACAAATTGCCCTCATTTTGTCAGGTCCCTCTTTACTACCAGACGTCCCGTTAACTAGCACAATATCAGCTAGAGATGAATGGGAAAGCTGACTTAAACAAAAAAGCCAGATTTGAGTGGCCCTTCATGGAGCGTTAATTACCCAAAATTTGCGAGTAGGCACAGCGCCAGCGAGCTTGATAGTAAGAACTAGAGGAGGCAATTAAGACTGACATCACCATCACTGAAACTAAGGAACAACTAGCACGAATTCAAAGTGACCTAGCAGATTATAAGAATGACATGGGCAATCAGAAGATTAAGGGTTTGATGTGGAATTTAGACCGGTTCACTCACGAATGGGCATTCCCTTACGTGGAAGACAAAAATTGCCATCCTGGGACTGAACAGTCATACCAACCTAATTTTCAGAGAGGGGGACGTCGCCAGATTAGAAGTACCCCACAGAATTGGACCTTTGATAATACCAGCAGTAAGGAAGAAGAGGCAAGTGCACAACTCTGTACTTCAAATCAAAATAGAGTAAGATTCAACCCCCAAATAGGACGAACGAAGATCTAGGGGCACTATTGAGGTCTTTTTTTTTTATGCCAGAACCAGAGAGGCAACAAAGGGGGTGGCCAGAGAGGAAGGGGCAGGGCACGCCAGAATACGGACCAAACATGGCCAGTGTATTCACCTCAAATCTCTCGCAGCATGGGCAGAACGCCCATGTGAACGACATAGTAGTTAACTTGTCTGATCATCAATTGATGAGTGGGGTTCCAGGTTTTGAATAGGGGCCTGGGATTTGTACCCACACCCAGACATGACAACTTTAAATGCATGATGGAATTCTTTGAATTAATGAGGAAAATCAAACTGAAAAAGTTTTTTCCTGATGAGGATCAGGGTCCCCAATAATTGTTTTCAACGAATTTACATCGCCACTCACAATTTTCTCCCCCCACCAACTCTATAGGGCCTGGAGTTCAGGTCTTTGAACAACGGGTTCTCCAAGACATCCCCATCTTAGAACAATCCGAGAGTCAGCATGTTTTAAATAACATGAGTGGTGAGGACTGGCAAGCAATTAAATCTCTTCAAGAGAATGAGTTGCTGACCATAAAATCAGCCGATAAAGGTGGTGAGGTGGTGGTGATGAATACTAAGGACTACGAGGCAGAGGTTCTGAGATTATTAGGGTCACACCAAATTTACCAACGCTGGCACTTGACCCTACAGGGGACCTTAAGGACCTCATTCTGACTCTGGTGACCAATGCTAAAGAAAAGAAGTGGATCACATATAAGGAAGCAAATTTCCTTATAAATCCTAAACCAAGGACGCCGGCATTTTCCATCTTGCAGAAAATCCATAAAGTACAGCGGCCTCATCCAGGTCGCCCGATAGTATTGGTTATACAATCAGCTTTGAAGCCGTTGTCCCAGTTTGCGGATTTTTTTAACAGAGAATGTGTTATAACCCAAGCCTCTTATGTCGAAGATACCACCGACATCTTAAATATCCTGGACACGTTGGAATACAATCATGAACATCAGTTTCTGGTAACAATAGATATTGAATCTCTTTATACCAGCATACCCGAAGATGCAACGCTGGTTAAAGCAGCGCAGGTTGGTCCATACCCGCCCTATTCAAAGGATAAAGGACTCTAGTATTCCATCGGGACACTATCCTTGTGGGGGATGCTCAGTGTGTAAACCAACAGAAACAACTAAAAGTGTACAGTTGGCCAATGGTAAAACTTGGTATCTAAACAAAGTCAGTAATTGCAACACTTTTAACATCATATATAGACTGTCCTGTGCCTGCGCCTGCAGTATATCGGATTAACATTCTGTAAAGTAAAAATTAGGATTCAAGAGCATGTAAGCACACTGAAGACAGGGAAATTAACCACCTGCTTTGTGCGCCATTTCTAAGAACAACAATATAACTTTAGGGATGTCATATGGACAGTGTTAAAGAGAGTGGTGGGTGATGGACCCTAATGGAGAGAAGACTGGCTGGTAAGGAGGCACGGTGGATTTTCCAAGAGTGGGCGGACCAAGTTGGTCTGAACGATTTGATTGAATGGAAGAAAGTGGGTACACATCTGTGATGGAGGTGGAGTTCAATTAGTCCCCTTGAGGACGAACCCTGACACAGCTCATGACGGTGTGCAGTTGTGTCCTTGGTGCCAGTCATGAGTGGTGTCATGTAGAGACTCATGGAAATGCCCAGGCAACATTGTTTTTAAGTTTGTGTAAGTGAAGCCCCGTCGATATATTGTAATACCGCATTGTAATACCGCATGACCCAGGTTTAAAAGATAAGCGTCCTTGTAGTTTGCAGGATGCTGTATCCTAATTTTTAAAACAGGTGTCAGGCGATAAGATGAGTGGGTCCATCGCATTAGCCAGTGGAGATAACATGTAATAAACTAATTAGTAATCATATGGGTGGTGCTTAGTACTTACTTGAACATCCAATGTTTTAAATATCGACTATAGAAGTTTGTTTGGGGCCATTTGTAAAAATTGGTCGTTTTTAACGTTTGTATATGTTTTAATTGTGAGGAATAGCCGCTTGTCCACTCCAACATTGGCGTGGTCGATGTGACTCCATTCCAAGATGGCACACGTTTTCCTTCACATTGGAACACTCGGCGTCTACAGGATGCTAGTGGGCAGGTTCTTGCCAGTGGTGCGAGGTGACAGCTTTTTCAGTAGAACACAGCCGAACTTTGATGGTGCGCGGAGTTTTGAACAAGACGCAGGAGGTGTACCGGTAAGAGTGCGTGTGATTCTGGTGGAGCATTAATATGCGGGTCTGATCCATGCTCGGGTTGCCAAAGGGAGTGGCTCTCTCGAATGCAGCGTTATGGCACAGAGATGGTATGCGGAGTTTTAGGCAGATGCAGGTGCAGTACCGGGGAAAGTATGTGTGATTGTGCTGCTGCAGTGGCATTTGGGATTCAATACAAGTGATGAGTGATGAACATTCATAGTGCATTGAATGTGTTGATGGGCTGCTGGAACCTTAAACCAACTGGTTAAAAGAAATGAGGGAAAGAGATATTTGGAACTCTTCAGTATAACGTATGGCGGGTCCCGTAACTGACATTTTGAATATAATTGAAGGTTGACAAGCAGCAACCATGGATGTATGCAAGGGTGGTGTGATATATTTGTTGCAGAGAACACACACATCCCCACGGGGTGGGTTGGTGGTAGGATCATTGAGGTTCACCCCCTGGTAAATATTTCATGACCTCTGAACAATTTTTTAATGATATGCTGTAGCGCGTGGTAATATTTTAATCACGGTGAGATGTCCTAACTGTGTGGCATGTGTTGTGTCTTGTATGTTTATCTATCTACCCAGACTCATTATGGAACAATAGTGTGGTGAAGACTGACCCCGAGCCCTGACGAAATTGCCGTAAGGTACTTTGGCAATAAGAAAATCACAATAAGGAGAGACAAGGGAATAAGTCTTCTCTAACTCCCCCTCCAAAGCTATTGACTCACTATAAAGAAAACGACAAATAACTAAAAAGAGCTCTTGGACTTCAGTGTAAGTTTTTGCCAACTATTACATATTCCCACTGCAGACTGCTCTGATTCTACAGTTGGAAACAGGACAAAGAAAGGGAGGCGGGGTAAAGAAATCTAATTTCTTAATACTGCCCTTTCACACTTTTCAGTGTCATGATTCATCATTGGGCCTCATCTGAGCCCAGGTGCAGACCAACACACTGGGAAGAGCGCAAAATGTTTTTGGGGAATATACAGTGGTGAGGAAAGAAAGTATACAAACAGACAAAGGAATAGGGAAAAGGTTATTCCCTCAAGAAGGGGTCATAAAATGCGAAACACAAACAATAGTGTTAAAACTATCTGAGGGGAACCGGAGTTTACCTTTATTCTTGGTCACCCTCGATAGGGTTAAAAATCAATTTGTAGGATACACCGTGGCGCTCAGTACCCCTATATCCTGTTTGCAGGAACCAACATGTTTCGGCCTTTATCAGATGCCCCCACGGGTCAAGGCAGCCTTCATCAGGGTATTGATCCCTTAAAAAAGTTGTTGCGTAAACCCACACTCAGATCTCGGATTTCTAATCACTAGATAATCTCCATTTCACCTTCTACGCATTTGCATAGAGGAAACCAATTACCGAGTTTCACAGCTATTTGCTAAACCCCAGACCGCCGTGGGACCGTGATCTAACCGTCACACTTACTCCAAGATCAGCGGGAGTCCTCTTCCTAGTCAGAGTCCACTGACTTTGGCAATGAAACATGTTGGCTTTCCCTAAACAGAAGTGGTTTGCAACATTGTGTTTTTTAATCTGAGTAGGTCCACGGCATCGATTAAAGTTGGCCGTGGGTCCTATCTCTTTTTTAGATTGGAGAAGCGAAATAAAATGTATTTCTTTTCACTATGGGGTCATAGTGGGATAGCACATGACTAATGTGTGTGATGCGTCTTTCCACACATCCCTAGGTTTTCCTTGTTTCACACATTTTCACACATATCATTTTGGTCTTCAAAGTTACCAATGATGATAAAGACCTGAGCATACTGGTGAGTACCTACCAGCAGCTCCTTTGGGGGTGCTTACGTGAGGTAATTTCAGATCTTCACACATTTTTTCCAATGGGCACTTGCACAAGGGGATTCAAGTGGGGGTGGTAGACAAACTTTTTTTTAAATTGGACAGCAAACCCGATTTCGAGTAGCATTTTTGAAGCTATCTCATTAGTACAACAGCTGAGTACTTCGCTTGTGGGTCTTTGAAAATATTGGTCCAGTATTAGAGCAGGTCCTTGTTGTTAGATTGTGTTTTGAGTGGAGGGCGACCTGCTTTGTAATTCCCTCTATTGCTCCTTATTGTATATGAAAGTGACAGAAGCACCAGGACAGTGGTGCTGGAAAAAATTTCAGAGCAGGAATGCTGCCATCAGTTTCCCATCACCAAAGTCACAGGGAATGTGAAAATGTCAGGCTTCGCGCAAAGAACAAGTGTGGCAAATGAGCCACTCCCATTCAACAGGACAGTAGTGAGGGTGTGGCATGTAGCCAGTGGTACATTTTGGAGCACCACAACTACATCAATATAGCATGGTATGGTAGCACACTGCCATTTACAGACAGCACATTTTCCATTGAAATGACCACTAAGGTTCACAGGCAAGTGGTTTTACTGCTAAAACTATAAAGCGCACAAATGACAATGCATGGAAATCGGATCTCAGTGACTAATTATCATTTGCATAAGTAAAGTGTATTGATTTGTTTTGATCCTATTAAAAGGTCTGTGCTTCATCACACTTCAGAATTGCAGCAACAGTGCTTCATTTGGTGTTTTTCTTAATGGCTAGTAACATTTGAAATGTGTACCATACATTCACATGTATTTAAATTTTATTGTGTTAGAAAAAAATGACTTCCTACAGCCTTTACTTTCACACTCTATCTACTCCAGCAATATTACCACATAAATTACTTTAAAAAATCCTCTCACTTTGCAGACAAGAAATGAAAACTAGACACTAATCTCCACATTACATGAATAGGCAGCAATTTGTCAGAAGTCATAATTACAGCTTTATGTTTGACTTTTTGCTGTGAATGCACAGCAAAGGTAACAAGGTATTTAAAAAATTTCAAGGCTTCTTTATTGCTCATTTATCATCTAAAGTCTAGCATGGTTGTGTCTGGGAGTGCTGCAGCACCCATCACACCCGCAGGGGCAGTGCATCCCATAGGACGTTAGGGTGTTGTTTGGCCCCCTGATCTCCCTAATAAACATGAACTAGTATATAAACATTTTATGACATTTGGTTTCTTTTTTGCCTCAGATCAGGAAGCCAGTGCACGATGATGCAGGCCGGAGGGGGTGTGGGGTTTAATACTATTGGCAGACAGCTACTATTAAGACTATTGACACTATCCTCAGCACCTGGACCATAAGTGCTCATGTTGAGTTGGACGGCTGTTCTTCTCTGGCCAGCCTGACATGCACACTAGAGGCCTCTCCACCTGGCAACTAGTGAGCTGGGGGAAACACAGCCATGCTCCCTGATCTCCTAATGAGCAATGAAGTTGCCTGACCTAGTTAATCCTGACACGACTCTCATGCTGTGTTGGTAACATGACAACATGTGAGCAGTGTATGGATCGGCTCAAGAGAGGCTGTAACTAGGCCTCTGGTGCAGTGTCTCACGTGAAGTAGCGCGATGGTGGGAGGTACTGTCAATGGAGCAACATGACCAATCACTGTATGGCTTTATTGTTAAGCCGTGCAGTGATTGGCCATTTGTGCCCTTGCTGCTCAGCCAGCCTCTCTCTCGCTCCCCTCTTCACTGCTTTGCATGGAATTGCACACAGCGCCATGGTGAACTAGAGGCTGAAGCGAGAGTGAGACCACCAGACCACACTTGCCGTCCTAACATCGACTCGTGGCCTTGAGTAACCCTGGGCGGAGTTTGCGTAGTCGCGCTATGCTGAGTTACGCAAACTAGTAAAAAAACTCTGCGGGCTATGCGGGAGTCTGAGAGCACGCAGAGTTGCTTGCTCTGCCCGACCGCAATGAATTTTCCTGTTTGAGAATGCTTATTCCATGTTCGGGACGCTGTTTGCATGCTCGGGGGAAATATCTCACGAACTTGCCCATGCTGTCGCCAATGGGCGCCCATCTTGTTTTTCACTTGTGTCACCCGTTTGCGATTCGTATTTCCTGTTCCAGAATGCGTATTGCATGCTTCCCGCCCGTTCGCGATGCGTATTTCCAGTTCGGAAACACGTATTGTGTGTTCGCAACGCTTATTGCGTGCTCGGGGGGGGGGGGGAATATGGCGCAAACTTGCACATGTAGTCGCTATGGGTGCGGCCATCTTGTTTTTCACTTTTTGCTATGGTTCTGGGCCTGCTTTTCTATCTTCCTTCTATCTTTTCAATCCTTTGTTTCTGGAAACTTTTTTTTGATCTTTTTTATTTATTATCTATCTCTCTATTTTCCTGATTCTATATTTTGAGTTTTTTTCTACTTTTTGCGGGATTTTCACAGCTTTTTCACTCTTTTTCTATGACTTGCTTTTTTAATTTCTTTTACTGACTTATGTTATTCCTACCTTTTCTTTTCCGCCCCCCGAGTACCAAATCCATGGCAAAGGCCAAGGGCAAGGCTCGTAGCCACAGCCAGAGGCGTCCAAAAGGGGTGCAGGCACCTCCCCTTAACCCTGGCAGCAGGCGGCAGGCCTGGGTCTGGGTACGGGCTCCGGGAGTGTCACCAGCAGTGGGGAAGGGTGCGCCGGGCAGTGTTTCGCTGCTCTGGGGTCTGACGCACCCGTAACCAGTTTACACACCAGTGGTCCGATATCCTGGACCAGGAGTACGACCTGCTGGACCTGCTAGGAGTTGAGTTGAGGCTTGGTGAGTAGCTATTTAATATCACTACTTTGTGTTCTTCTGCTCTGTGTTATTTATTGTGAAGATATTTTTTCCCAAATAGCAAGAATGCTGCTGCTTACATTGCAGGTAAATTACATTTAAAAATCTTCTGTGATTGTTATACCACAGGTGCTCGGGGCTACTAATCTTACTTGTTTGCACCTTTGCACTCGCTTGGGCTGATTATGTAAGAGTTTACTTTAGAGAACTTAAGTTAGGTAATGCTAGAGAGACTCTAGTCCTTCCTTTGTCCTCCTGTCACTAAGAAAAAGTGGTGGATTGATAGGCTTAGTTACTTATTAGTATTAGGGCCTGCCTATAAGTGGTTGGTTTCCTTCCTTAAAAACAGGAGATTTCAAGTGCATTGTCCACCATGCAAATCCAGTATAAGATGTCTTAGACAAGGGGTTCCACAGGGCTCGATTTTGAGCCCCACGTTATTCAATCTGTACATGGAACCCCTTGCCAAACTGGTGGAGTCATTTGGTGTTGCCATAGTCTCTTACGCAGACGATACACAACTGGTGATCAACCTGTCCCGTGATCCAGTTGTGGATGCTGAGAAATTCTCGGCCTGCTTGGTGGCACTTGATGGGTGGATGAAGCAGAATTATCTCCGCCTCAATGGTAATAAGACGGAAGTTCTTATTGTTGGTCCCTGTCCTTCCATCTGGACATCTGCCTGGTGGCCCATAGAACTGGGCTCTGTCCCTGTCCCGGTGGACACAGTCAAAAATCTCGGCATACTTCTTGATTCTAATCTAGCCTACACTAATCATGTGGGAAATGTTGCCGGTAAATGCTATGGCATTCTGAAGGTCCTGAGGAAAATCCTGGACCTACTGCCTCCTAACACCAGGAAAACAATGGTACATGCCTTGGTCACCTCCCATTTAGACTATGGGAATTCCCTCCTATGTGGACTCAGTAAAAAAGGTCTAATGCAGTTGCAACGTGTCCAGAATGCAGCTGCAAGGCTTGTCCTGAACCTCCCTAGGAGGGCCTCTGGGAAAAATGCTTTGCGTTCCCTGCATTGGCTTCCAATAAAGGAGCGAATTAAATTCAAAACGTTGTGCATTACCCATCGCATAGCTCATTTAAAAGCACCTTCATATCTCCAGGTTTTGCTTCCCATCTATCATCCCTCACGCCCTCTTAGGTCGATGGGCAGCATGCTATTAGTAGCTCTTCGGATCTACAGAGCAAGGATGGGAGGACGTTCCTTCAGACACCTTGCCAGTAAAGGCTGGAATGACCTACCCATCGAATTGAGGATGGAACCGTCTGAAACTAGGTTCAGACAAAGGTTGAAAACCCATCTTTTCCCCAAGACATAATTCAGTACAGTTTCCCCTGGCCCTAGTGCTCCTCCTCCGTGAGCTAGCTGAAGAGTTGTTAGTGGTATTGTCAGCGCGGGGACGCACTGTTCCTTGTGCAACCATGCGCTTAATAAATGTCATTAATAATAATAATAATAAGTTGATAATTTTTTTGCCGTCTGCATGACGCATTCTCAGTTACGTCACGTGCTGCTGAGTGCTGCTTACCCCAGTCATTAGTAGAACCTTTGGCAGTTTGTTTAGTGTGTGGTAATAGGCTTAGCACTAGCAGATCATCAGCAGCAACCAACCAACAATTTGGTGTATGCAAAGATTTATGCATGTGTCACCATCTATGCATTTTTGATTACTAAAATAAACGGAAATGCAAACTTAGTGTGCAATTAGCCCATCTGGAATAGGTGGGCTAGGTCAGTACTGAGGCTTAGGTAGTATTCTGGAATCAGAATGGATTACTGGATAAGAGTTCCTAAATAATAACTGGACGGCCCGCAAATCCCACTTTACTACTAGTCGGCCAGATTAGATAGGTCAATTTGATTGCAATTGTTTTTTTAAATGTTTTATTTGTTTCACACCAATCATCAATGGTTTTCTCTTTCTTTCTTATATCTTTCATCATTAGCAGCACCCAGGGGCAGGAAGATGGGGTCACTGGAGTCAGCGGGAGCAGCTTCAGAAGATGCCGTCCAGGACCGCTCCTCTACCGAGGGCTCTGTTGCTGGCCCCAATAAGCACTCCTGTTGTTAATATTAATAATTATACTTCCCTAACGTTTGCTGCACCTTATTTATTCCGAAATTTTATTTCTGTTTCCTAATTCAATTTTTACCAATTCTACTTTGATCTCTACTATCTGTTTCTAAATTCTTGTTATCCCTGCCTCTAACTGCCTCTGCTATGACTCTCTGTACTACTACTATTAGTCTGTCTGTAGCTAAGTTTGCCTAGTTGGCCACTGTTTATTTAAAAGGTTTTAAAACTCAGATTCACCAAATAGCTTCAGCCACTGAGTCCAGTCCTTTTGGGTTTCCTCTTCTAGTCTTCTTAATCTTTCTTAAGGCTTTTCTACAATTCCCACCAACAAAATGCCCAACCAGATATTTTACTATTTTTGATAGGATAGGACATACTACTACTAGTCAACTCTAGTACCCGATTTGTACTAGTGATGTATGTTGTATATGTATGTATTAACTTTTTTTTCAATCTTGCCAGTGAAAAAGAATAAATAGGGGGAGGTGTATATGGAATCTAAAAAATGTGTAATGTTTTTTCTAGGCGTACCGACGACCAGTGCCGGGGCCAGCGGCGAAGGTGACACGGCCAGTAAGGAGGGAGCAGAAGATGCGGCAGCTGCAGGGTTTGAGCCAGCAGCAGTGGCGGGCGGTGGTAAGTTATATTCCTTACTTTTTGACATTACACTCGCTGCAAGGGTGTACACTGTACTGTTAAGATAGACTAAGTTGTTGTGACCAACGGTTGAAGAAGACACCCTTTACTTATCATTAGCAATAGCATTAGCGGCAGGAGTTGAGTGGGTGGGTATTGGGCGTTGGGGATTTATTCATTCACCGGAAATTGGTTGGACTTTTTCTTGTTGGACATTGGTTGGGGTTAGGGAGAGGGGTGGGTCAGGTGTTGTGGAATTTTTTACATCGTTGATATTTGTTAGGGGATTAAATTATATTTATACTTAAAGTTTACATAAGATGTTAATGTTTTGTGGGGCGGTTACTGTTTTACATCACACAGTTTCCTTGCTGCTGCAGGGCCACAGCCAGTGTTAGATTTAAAAATAATCTGCTGATATTGTAACACAGAAACAGATAGACTCGGTACCCTTCACTGAGTGACTTGTCCTACTAGTACTGTCAGTCTCTCTTCCTAGTCTATGCATTCTGCAACTGAAGGACTCAAGGGGTGTGTGAATTAAATAATGAATATTATTAATTATACCTCCCCCAAACTTCTTCTCTTACCTGTGATTGATGTTTAACTTAGGCATAACGATGGCTGCTTGGCGATAATGGTTTGGTTTCCCAAGATGCCATGGTTGTGGTGGTAGTAGTGGACACTGGCAGTAGCATTTGCAAAAAAAGAAAATGAGACAGTCAGTCGCCTGAGAGAGACTCTGGGAGGAGTAGTAAAACGAAGTACAGTACATACACAAGAAGACTGCCAAACAATATTAATAATGCTTATTAGCAATGCTAAAGTAAAATAAAACATAATGGTAGTGAGGATAGCATAGTACAACAAGTTACGAACTGTAGTTGTGGCGAGTCATTCGACACAAGCGTAACCTTTAGTGCTGTATAGAAGGATGATGAATCCAATCGATGCCGGCAATTAATTATGATGGATTAGGTTCCCTTGGAAAAAAAATTGACTTGCAACTATACTGAGCATGGGTGGGCCACCAGAAGAAGATCCTTGCCCTGCTTTGAAATTAAATTAGTGTTGCTTTCACCACATCCGCCCCAGCAAGCATGTGATCAATTATTGGTGTACATTAAATTTAGTCACACCTCAATATAAATCACACAGCCTGGGGGAAGAGGGTTAGGGTTTGATGAATGGTTTGACAAAGAAAAACACTATGCATGGACAAACAACAAAACACAATCTTGGCAGACAACCATCATATCCATAAATCTGTTAAGGGAGAAAAAGGAAATGCATGCATGATGATGATGACTTGATGGTTAATGATAAGTAGTACTTACTAACTAGACTAGTAGACAGTACAGGGCAGCAGTATATTAATAATTATTATGCGATGTGCCATGCCTGTCTGCCCTCAGAGACATCCCAAATCACATAATTTTTACTTTTGTTGTACCGGGTTACTTTATAAAGCTTGCAGAGAACATTAAAAAATAGCTTAGGGATCCATTATAAGCAGAGAGCAAACAACAACACACAGTCGTAATGATTGAAGAGAAAAAATTAATCAAATTATTTAAAAGATGATGAATGTTGTGTTGATACTAAAGTGTTACTGTATGTTATCCTGGTCAAATTGGGGAATTGCATCTCGGCATTCCTCTTGGTCCTCCCTTCCATGGACGCTGCGTCCGTCAATCTTGGGTGCCACTGCCTGCCTGGTGGATGCGGATTGGTAGGTGAGTGCGAGTTGTTTTTCTCTGTTTAGCACAGAGTAAAGGCTGGCCTCTAAGTGTAGATGGAAAAACAAAAAAGACATTTAAAAATCAAGGAGAAAAAAGCATAAATAACAGATAAATGCAAACACTTTCAGAGCAGCATGGCTAAATCATGTCTAATCTGTTGTCTGTTTCCAACATTAACCTGCAACAGGACACAGGAGGCCCACGGCGCCCACCCAACCTCCACTTAGCTTAGATTTTAACTGAGCCAGACAGAGCACACATGTCACATATACAGCAACATATAATTTTCCAAAGTAAGTAACTAAATTTCGGAATTGATCTCTCGCCAGGCCACTGTTTTTAGTCTGTATTCTAATTCATGAATTTAGCACTTGCACTTTATTTTCAAACATTTAAAACTGTTACTGATCATTGTGTTGGGGGAGGTGTGTTCAATGCTCCAACGGGGGTAGTAGTGTTTCTACCATTTTACTATTTTGCGTGCACTATCGAGCAGCTTGTCCCGGGTCAGCGGTCTAGTTGCTGAACCCCTGCTCTCTCTTCCGGCTCTTAAACACCAGATGATACGACCGTGCAGCGGACGCGCACAGCGGGTGCCAAAGGCAAGCCCGTCTGCGCCCGTCCGCACCCGTCCGCACCCTGCCGGGACCAGGGGCCAGACCCCCTGCATTATATTCCCAAAAAATCTTTCATTATACTGTCGAGGAGCTAGAGCAGTTTAATGAGACTTTAGGAGGGAACTATGCCCACTCCATCTCCCTCTGTGAGTCTGCTTTTGGATGTTCCCATTGTTCATTTAAGTTCTTGCCCTCTTTTCCCACCACCCCTCCTCTCAGAAAACCTATGATATGTTGTTATTAAACTGCAGGTCTCTGCCCCGGCACACAATGGAAATCTCTCTCCTTATAAAGGATTATAGCCCTGAACTTGGCTTAATATAGCCTCAGAGCCAGATGTGGTGCAAGCTCTCCCCCCAGGATATCTGATTCAGAGACTGGATAGATCGACAGGCAATGGGGGCCGTATTGCTATTATTTATAAACAGAACCTCACCTGTTGCATGTTTGGCAGTTTGGTAGAAGATTGTGAGAATTTCCATTTTTCAATTTGGTTTACCCCCACTCTTTACTTCTCAGGCATTCTCATTTACTGTCCGTCCGGACCTAATGGTCAATTTTGTAAATCATTATTGGAAGTAGCCACATCCTTGCAAGTACTGCGGCGAATCTTACCTTGCTAGGAGACTTCAATCTGCATTTCGATGATTTCACCTCTCTAGCTGCAACTGAACTGTCTCACGATCGTGCTGTATTTCAGCTCCTTCAGAAGGTCCTTTCTGCGACTCATATTAAAGGACACCTCCTTGACCCGATATTCTCTAAGCTGGAGGATATCTCTGGGAAAGAGCCCATTCCACTACCCTGGTCGGACCACTCTCTGATTCCATTCTCATGGAACCCCTAAATATGACTCCTCATACCCGACCTACACGAGTCTTGTCCCGTCCTTGGACTAAACTTGCTGTAGATAAGTGGGTTCGGGAATTGGAGAGTTCAAAACCAACCCTGAATACTAACCCAGTTGTCGCCAATGAAAGCTTCAACTGTTGGATCGAGGGTACCCTTGATCGGGTTCTCCCGAAAAAGCTGGTTCAGATAAAAGGAGGGCCCAATAAGACAGCCTGGTATTCCACTGTCCTGGTAAACTACAGGAGTTAAAACAGAATTGCAAAAAACTTGAAAGAGCCTGGAGGAAAGATTTTTCCCCCAGCAAGAAATTAGATTATAGGGAGGCAGTTAGAATTTATAAAGTAGAAATCAAAAGGGCCCATGCCTCGCATTATGAGGAGAGGATTTCCCTAGCCTTCAATTCTCTACCGAAAACCTTTTGCATTGCGAAAAAACTATTAAAAGCCCCCCTCCCTCCAGACACTCCGGATGTATCAGGCCGTCGATGCAACGAACATACAGACCATTTTCATCATAAAATTCAATCTATATGCTCCTCCTTCCCCTTGGTTGACAATCACCTGAACCACTACAAGGAGGATATTGGTCTGCCAAATCAGGGACACCTTTTAGAAGTCTTCTCTCCTATTAGCCAGGAATCTTTCCAGTCCATTCTAACACAGGTCAAGAGCGGATCGCCTTGTGATCCGGCTCCTCCCAATATTTTGAAGCTGGTAGCCAATACAGTTGCACCAACTATTATTGACCTGTTTGATGCCTCGCTCTCCAAGGGTGTAGTCCCCCACCAATGGAAAAGGGCCATGGTAAAATCTCTTCTGAAGAAACCTAATTTGGACTTGGATTGCTTGAGCAACTACCACCCAATTTCGCTTCTCCCCGAAATTAGCAAGATTGCGGAGAAATATGTCAACCTCACCCTCTCCACTTACCTGGAGCCAATAAACTCCTCCACCCCTCTCAGACTGGCTTTCAACCGCGCCAAGGTACTGAAACCGCACTACTTTCTGTATTCGAGGAGTCCAGAAAGATCCTTGATGTAGGAGGATCCTCTGCTGTGATCCTCCTAGACTTAAGCGCAGCATTCGATACGGTTAACCACCAAATCTGGGTTTACTGACTTAGAGCTCTGGGCGTAACTGGTACAGCCCTGTTGAGGGTACAGTCCTTTCTGGAGGAAAGATCTTTCCAGGAATTTGAGGGTGAGGCTATTTCAAAAACTCTGCCCCATTATGTGGTGTTCCTCAGGGATCGTCCCTGAGCCCCTCTCTTTTTAATGCCTACATGGCCCCATTGGCGGAGATTGTGCTTTCCTTTGGGGTTCACATAGTTACCTATGCAGATGACACGCAGCTGGTTGTGGCTCTGAATCATCCCGACCAGGTATCCATGGGCCTACGCCCGTGCCTTGAGGAAGTCGCCAACTGGATGAACTTGTCTCACCTGAAACTCAACAGCGACAAGGCTGAGATCGTGGTTCTTGGAGATCACACTAATTTTAAAGCAAATACTATATGGACAGCCTGCATGGGTCCTCCCCGTGCCCCAAAAACAGAGATAAAGAGTCTGGGAGTCTGGCTGGGCCAGGAGCTCAGTTTTAAAATACAGGCCAGGAAGGTGGCAGCCTTGTGCTACGGCATCCTTAGGATGCTCCGCAAAGTGCTTCCTCTTCTTCCCTTCAGTGCGTGAAAACTGATGATTCAGGCACTCGTCTTGTTGTGGATTGACTATGGAAACGCCCTATATTTTTGTGAGCCTAGCTCGGTAATTGTAAAACTTCAGACAGTGCAGAACTGTGCAGCAAGAATGCTCACGGGGATCTCTTCTCGCTATTCGACAAGGCCGGCCTTGCGGTCCTTACATTGGCTTCCTGTTCAGGAGAGAATCCTCTTCAAAGCCCTGTGCATTGCCCACAGGTCGCTTGGAGGGAACGGCCCTCCAATCAATCACTCCTTGATCCAGTCCTATCGGGCCAATAGGCAACTGCGCTCTGACGATCTTTCTATAGCCGTTGTTCCCAGGATAAAAAAGGCCAGAAGTGGCTGACGGCTTTTTTCTTATAATGTTGGCAGATTTCGGAATTCGCTCCCTCTGCCCTTGCGGAAGGAAGCCAACCATTTGGCCTTCCACAACCAGCTAAAGACGTGGCTTTTCCCCTAGATGTTCTCTTCCACCTCTATGAACTGTTTCAGCGCTGGGATGGATTCGGGTAGCTACACGCTTTAGAAGTGTTATTTCATTCATTCATAAATCAATGGCATGCACAGCTGTCAGTCATACCACCACTACTACACTCATGACTCGACTCCACCACTACACAGACATGTAGGTCTGCTGTGGTTGTTGTTGACTTGATTACATTTTATGCCACTCATGAAAAGCCCTGAGTTATTCCATCAATCATCTCCGATCCTACTGACTTACTGCGAAGATATTATGTCACTGTGGTCATCATCATGGTGTTGTCCAACTCAGTCTGCAGTGTCCTGAGTGAGTCCAGATTCCATATTCAAAAATGCAATGGATCGGCCTGCAGTAGAAGTACAATTTTGTTATTAAACAACAAGAAGGGAAACATTGACTTGAGTCACTTTTAGTGTGTAGATTAAATAATAGTACATAATGAATTCACTTCATGTACAACAAACAACAACAACACAAACACCAATCACTCAGAGTCAGTGTCCATTGCATGCCATAATTACCTGTTCCTTATTCTCATCTTAAGTTAAGGGGCAGTCTCTCTCGGCTCGGAAAGGAGGATAGCTGTAGTAGTCATCAGGTTCCACTTCTTTTGGAGGGACTCGACGAGGCAACATTTTTTTGTACTATTCTCCATCCAATCATTATCTGGCTTGAGGGAAATGGATTTAGGGCGAGTCAGGAGGAGGGAGCAGGACTCAGAGAAGTGGACTTAAGTTAAATGCACAGAGCTGAAAATCCAATATGGCAATAAAAAGACTAGAAGACGGTGGTGATGGATTTGTTGTGAGTCGAAGTTTCGAAACCAGAAAGACAGAGACACACACAAATAAAAGTAAAATAAGGAAGAAAGAAGGTAAGAAGTTCAAAGCGTAGTTTATCAGGGAAGTATAGCTTGTCCTCAAACTCTGGTGGTTCAACCAGAAGTAGGTATTCATCTAAGACACTACTTCTGTCACCTAAGTCACTGTCCTCATCTTCCTGCGTTGATTCACGTATTTTGTAATTCTGTGGCATAAAGTGCTGATTCATTTTGATCATGGTTAACCTTTCCCTGTTTTTGGGCAAGAGACTGGTTCTTTTCACTGTTACAATGGCACCAGCAGCACTGAAAACACGTTCAGAAGAGACACTTGCGACAGGGCAAGCCAGATAGTTTATCGCCAGCATGCTGAGCACTGGCCATTGGCCCCTT
Organism: Triturus cristatus; assembly: GCF_964204655.1. Taxonomy (NCBI): domain Eukaryota; kingdom Metazoa; phylum Chordata; class Amphibia; order Caudata; family Salamandridae; genus Triturus; species Triturus cristatus. Next base: position 726,662,651 of record NC_140586.1, read on the forward strand.
TACCCATACCAATACAGCAATGGGTTTTGATCAATGTAGACCTCTGTTGGGTCATCCAGATTGCCCTGTATCATCCGCTCAAAGTTCAGGGGTGCTCCACTTTGTTGGGCCTCTTTTGTCTTTGCATCAGCACTGGACTTAGCAATCCCTTGCTGTAAATACCAATCCCACGCCGATTTTACTGGGGCTGATGATCCGGTTCTTGACGTTGTCGATAGTGTTGGTGACAGCTCTGAGCCAAACGCACTGCCCTCAGGCTCTGAAGTTGAACTTGACGCCGGGTGCCCTGCTCCAGTACTTGTTCTAGGTTTGAGCAGCGGGCCTTTAATTATCAGCCGTTCATTTTCCAAGTCACTGGCTGCCTCAGCTTACCAAGTTTTGTACTGGGCAACATCCACTTCTGAAAAAGGAATTAATGTCTTAATGTTCAGTGCCGATTTGTACCGTGGAGCCAGAATTGTGGCACAAATGTAATGTTTTTCTGAAACAATGCAAGTTTGCACCCTTGTATTTTCAGCTAAGCGACAGGATAAGCTCCCCGCCAACTCAGATGCTTCATTTTTTTCCTCCAAACCTGTGTACGTTTCAGACACCTCCTTCAGCTATTGCTCTAGCATGTGCAACAATGGGATAGCTTGGCCCATAGTACAGTCCTCCTTGCTGAATTCAGGTGTGAAGAGCTCGAAAGGAAGAAGCATCTCTGTCAGGCATTTAACTAGACCCCATTGGTCCATCTGTATGGTCATGCCTTTCACAGTTGCATCCCTTATTCTTTGCATGACATACTCATTGATTGGTCTGTACTGATCAAACAGACGATCAAGCATGTAATAAGTTGAGTTCCAATGTGTTGACGCCTCCTGGATGAGTGCTTTGACTGGCATTCTATGCTCAGCTTGAATGACCCTCAGCTGCTTCCGGGCTTTAAAAGAATGGCGGAAATGTGTGCATATTCTTCTGCAGGTGGTCAGTAAGTTGCTGACTCAGACTTCTTTTTTCAGAAAGTCTTGAACAATAATGTTATCCAAATACAGGACCCTGAAATAGCCACCATCCTGCATGGCCTTAACTATATTACTGCCATGGGGGCGTGGCCTGGCTACGAAGCGGAATGGCTGCTTGAGACCGCAGCTCCGCTGATCGAGCAAATCAATCCGTCATTAATCTGCATTCCGGGTGCTGGACTCGGACCACTCGACCTCCCCCGCACAGAATTCAATGCTTGGGTGCTGCCGGACGATACCCCGAGACCCGTGGCTGGAGCCGCTCTGCCAATAGAACCGGCGGGCGGACTGCGACGGAGCGGCCTGCTTCGCCTGTGAGAGCCGGGGGCTCGCGTAGAGCCGAGCCCGGGGAAGTGTGGCGCTGATGCGCGCGGACTGCTGCCTCGCCTTGCCAATTTGAAGCGGCGGGACCTCTGGTCTCCCCTCAGTCGGGCGCTGGCTGGGAGCGCTGGAGAAGATTCGGGCGCTGCCGGAGACTGCTTGCTCGGAGGAGTCGGGGGGCCTGGAGGTACGGACGCGTACCCGAGTTTGCAGCTGATGCGGAGCTTGGCGGCCGGTGAGTGAAGCGCCTAATCACACTGGGGGGTAGCGCCTGTGCTTACTACACCCGTGCCACCTGGAGCGCCTGCGGCCTCATCCACGAGGGACAGGTGGCCCCTGACGATCGGCGCTGGTTGGCCCGTGCCTGGCAGAGAGTACGGAGGATGGCCATATTGGCCAGAGGCGCCATCGGGCTCAGTGGCGGTATAGGGCGGTGAACACTGGAGGAGGCGATCTGCTGTGGTGTGGGTGGACTGCCCCGTGTCCACGTTCGTGTCCGTCGTGGGCGGTGGGGACGACCTGCGGAGCAGCGTTTAAGCCGATGGGGGCGCATTGACTCACCGGGGGATACTTGACCGCTGATGCAGTCGTGGAGGCGCTGAGAAGCCGCGCAGCTTTAAGAGGGGATTCTGAAGGGGTGCTGCTGCCCCGGATAATCACGCTGCGTCTGTTTGGTCCTGGTGTGGTTCACCTGCTGCCGCACTGCTCTGCCGGGGTGTGTCCTGGAGCCGCTGGCCTGGAGAGTCGCCTGCATATATCTGCGCTGGGCACCCTGTGGGGGAGGCCTGACGGGACATATTAATTCTGGGCCTCGGCAGCCCGCGGCTAGGCGGCAGCGATGGGTAAGCCGGACACGAGACAGCCGAAGCTTACCTTCGACAAAACCAGGCAAAAGCAGTCGGAGCAGGAACACAGGGACACGGGCGCGGAAGTGGCGGAGCAGGGCGGCTCCCGTGATGCAGACATTAAACTGATGTTCCAAGAGTTGAAGGTGGGCCTGCAGGGCATAGACACTAAAATGGATGCACTGGCGGCACGCATGGATAACATCACGGCCCGGATGGATAAGCAAGAGGGCAGAGCAGAGGCGTTGGAATCGCGTGTTTCTGACATTGAAGAAAGCCACACGGACATAGATAAAAGAATGAGTGGCATGGAAAAGGTTCTGGCGCTGATTCAGCAAAAAAATGAGGACTTGGAAGCTCGCTCGAGGCGAAATAACGTTCGCGTAACAGGGGTGGCAGAATCCACAGACATCGCCAACATGGCACACTACGTCGAGCAGATGTTTAGAGACCTCTTTGGTGCGGGACTGTCACAGATGTTCCTGGTGGAGAGGGCGCACAGGACACTAGGGCCGAGGCCTAAGCCGGGGGCGCCGCCACGGCCCATTATTGCACGGGTATTAAATTACAGAGACCGAGACACGATCCTTCGAATGGCGAGAGAAATGCAGGATGTACAGTATAAGGGCAACCATATTGCCATATACCCGGACTTTACCATGCAGGTCCAGGCCGCACGTAGAGAATTTATGCCAGCGAAAAAAGTCTTTCAACAAACGGGCACGAAATATTCCCTCATCTACCCAGCTAAGCTACGAGTGCAGGGCCCAGGGAAACCAACCTTCTTTCTGGACGCAAAGGCAGCTTTGAAGTATGCTCAGCAACTGGTAAAAGATCAGAAGACTAAACCGAGCGCAGAGGGGTTGGTCCCTAGTGACAGACTGAGCGACGTTGAGTGACTGCGGGGGCTGGGGGTTTATCAGTGCCAGTTGATATTTCTGCCTGGGCCAGATCAGGATGGACAGCCTGCCTGTGGCATTTGTTGAGGACTGAACTCGAATGAGGGGTTGCTGAGGAGTGCGGGTGGTAGGGGGCGGGTGGTCTTTGAGCTGTCATGCTGGGCCGGCGCTCGATCACCCTGTCAAGAGTACAGGGTTGGTTGGCGGCTGACCTGCGTTCCCCACGGGATGATTCCCAGTCACTGGATACCGCACTTGTGCAAAGTTGAAGACGTTGGGAGGGGGTGGGGGTTCTGGTGGATGTATGCACAACCTGATTGGGGGTTGGAGCGGGAGGGGGATACGAGTTCTGTTTGAGGGGTTTTGTGGTTGATTGTTTGGCTGTCGTCGAGAGGTTGGATGGAGGGAGGCACTGTGTTGATTCGCCTATTGTGCGATATACATTACCTAGTAGGCTAGGACACCGCGCACATTGGTACGGATTTATAACTGCACATGAATGGGCTAGGCTGACGGGACATGCTGCGCGATATTTGAGGGGTTGGAGGAGCGATGGGTGGCGAACTGACGGTGTTTGGCCGGAAAAGTATTTATTGCTACTACTGCAGCTGTGAAGCAAATTAAATGTCTCACCTGGAATGTGCGGGGTATGAATGACAGGCGTAAAGCCAGGCTGGTTCAGGCATACTTGCTCAGAAAAGACGTAGATGTCTGCCTCCTGCAGGAAACACACTTGACTGGCAAATCTGAGTCAATGCTCCGTCATGGCAGGTGGGGTGAGATAGTGCATTCTGCGTATACTAACTATTCCAGAGGGGTGGCGAAACTGATCAGAAAAGGGCTACAATGGACGACACATGAAGAAATCAAGGATTCTGGAGGCAGATACCTCGTGTTGGTGGGCACGCTATGTGGTATGAGGATGGTGGTGGTGAATGTCTATGGCCCGAATGATGACAATCCGGGCTTTTACTGCGATCTCTGGCATAGGGTTCAGGCATGCGGCCCAGCAGCGATTATGTGGGGAGGAGACTACAACGTTGTACTTTCAAATGCTATGGATAGGCAGGGCGCGGCCAGAATGCATCACCCTAGGGCATCGGAGACGTTGGGCGATATCATACGAGACGCGGACTTGGTGGACTCCTGGAGGAGACTACACCCTGGGACTCGCGCTGGCACCTGCGTCACGGTGCACAGAGCGGCATGGTCTAGGTTAGACTACTGGTTGCTCTCACGTGACTTGCACACTATGGTACTGGAGGTGGCGCACCTGCCGAGATCACTGTCTGATCATGCCCCGGTGTGCCTGACACTAGCTACACCGGCACAATACGTTCAACCGTTCAGTTGGAGATTCCCCTCCAGGGCGCTCCGCGATCAAGTCTTTCAACAAGCGCTGCGCGAGAAGTTAGAGGTGTATTTTGAAATAAAAGAGGGCACGGTGGACTCGCCGGGCACACTCTGGGAGGCTTGCAAGGCGGTGATAAGGGGCCACTGTATGTCACTGAAAACGGGAGTGCTGCGGTCCATTCGCGACACACTGCGCAAGCTAGAAACTGAACTTGCTGACCTGGAATCGGCTTTGTTGGAGTCGCCGACAGACAGCATACGAGCTGAATTTAGGGCGAAGCTTACTGAGTATCAAAAGGAAGCGGACAGAGAAGTGGCCTACCTGTCTAAAGACAGTCAGGCCAGACGGTACAGGGAGGGGGACCGGGCTGGTCGCACGCTAGCAGCCATGCTGAGGGCTCCCAGAGGGTCGGACTACATTCTGGAACTTAGAGAGAAAGAGGGCGGGGTGGTCAGGGAGCCGCAAGCCATACTTCAAACCATGACCGACTATTATCGAGACCTATATACCACCAGAGTGACTCCGGAAGACCGGGTGCTAAATGCATACCTTGACACCATAGCTTTAGCATGGTTTAACGATAGAGCCCGCCAGTACATGGACTTACCATTCACGAAAGATGACATACGGGCTGTCATAGCGAGTATGACCCTTAATAAAGCTCCGGGTCCTGACGGATTGACCGCGGCTTTCTATAAAGAATACGCGGATATCCTGGTTCCCCGACTCCACGGGGTGTACGAGGAGGCCATCGAGACGGGTGTCCTCCCACCATCGTTGCGGGAAGCAATGATAATCGCCCTGCTCAAACCAGGGAAGGACCCCGCTAACCCCGAATCCTATCGCCCACTATCTTTAATAAACCTCGACGCCAAAATATATGCCAAGTTGCTGGCGGATCGCTTAAAATACATAATGCCGCAGATAGCGCTCTCTGATCAGTCGGGTTTTGTGATGGGACGATCCACTTCGCACAACTTGCGAGTGCTGTTTGGGCTCCTCCACTACCTGGACCCGGGGGTGCAGGCTGCGGCTGCACTGTTGGATGCGACCAAAGCATTCGACTCACTGGAGTGGAAATTCCTGCTAACGCTCTTCACCCGCATGGGGTTCAGTCCGCTGTTTGCCAGAAGCATTGGCATCCTTTACAATGACCCGAAGGCCCGGGTGCGGGTCAATGGTCACACATCTGACCCAATCCCCATCACAAGAGGGACACGGCAGGGGTGCCCCCTGTCTCCGTTACTGTTCGCTATCGCAACAGAACCACTAGCGGCCCGCATGAGACAACATCACGCTCAGCGTGGCATTGGGTTCACGTCGCGCGGGCTGCTAATCTCCATGTACGCCGATGACATCACAATCTACATGGATAACCCATCGGACAACTTCGACACGCTCATGCGAGAAATGGTGCGCTATGGCGGCCTAACTGGCATAGACATCAACTGGTCTAAATCGGTGATGCTGCCACTGACGGATGGCACAACCGCATGCCACACTGAATTCCCCATAGATTGGGCTACAGACGAGGTCAAGTATTTAGGTATAAATATAGGGCGCACTACTCATGAGCTGTGGCTGGCAAACTTTGGTGTGGCTATGGAATGGTTCGAAAGTAAGGTGAAAAGATGGAAAACGCTGCCGTTATCATTGACGGGCCGCATAGCCATACTCAAAATGGTTGTGGTGCCTAAGTTTCTCTATCTGTTTGTTAACATCCCCATGCCGTTGACCAAGGCTTTCTTTCGCCGGCTGCGCTCGGCCATGATAGAGCTGGTTTGGGCTGGTAGGCAGCCCAGGGTGGCGTGGAATCTCCTTACCCTCCCTTTCCGTCAAGGGGGCCTGGCGGCCCCTGACATGGAATTATATGCTTATAGTGCTCAAGCCCAATATCTGCATTTCTGGCATCACCCGAAACCCTTCCAGCCCCACGTAGCAATAGAGACGGACGTGGCGGCACCTTGCCCTCTCAGGACGGCGGTTTACCAGAGATGTAAGAGGACCCAGGACGACATTAACACAGTGGAGATGGTGCGCTGGGCCTGGTCGAACATTGCGAAGCGAGCGGGAGTGGCTGCCTTATATGTCTCGAGCATGCCATTGGAAGGCAACCCGCTGCTGGGACCGCTGACTGACGCGGCGGTGGCGCGACGGGCTCGTAACTGTGGCCTGAAAATAGCGGGCGACCTATACCCGGACGATACGTTCATTACAATGCAGGATTTGGCTGTGGCGTCAGAACCGACTGCGTCGGAGCTGCTACTATACTACCAGCTGAGAGCGGCATGCAAGCACAGGTATCCTATGTTCCCAAAGGCCCCACCGGAGGTGGCAGCGCTGGAAGACGTACTCTCGAATAGCTCCTCGCGTAAGCTGATAACGCGTATATATAGGGCTACGCAAAACGCAACGCCCATTGCCCATGCGGATTCGCGGTCCCTGTGGGAGAGGGAGGCAGGCATTAAAATTACAGAGAAACAATGGGAATTTTGCTGCGCCCAGCTTGAGCAGTTGTCTCCTAACTATAGATTGAGACTCATCCATTTTGATTTCCTTCATAGGGTATATCGTACACCCATGCAGCTCTTTAAAATGGGGTTACAGGCTGATGCGAATTGCTGGAGTTGTGGAGAAAGAGAGGCCACATTCTATCACCTGGTCTGGGGGTGTGGTCCGATATATGGCTTTTGGGAGGCAGTCTTCGCCACCGTGGGGAGGATAGTGGGACTAACAATTGCGCAGGAGCCCCTCGTGGCCCTCTTGGGCTTTGTGATGAACGTGCCTAGTGTGTCGCGCAGGTTGGTGGCTCTTCTGTTATTGCTTGCTAAGCGTCAAATAGCACTGCATTGGAAGAAAAAGGCTCCGCCGAGGGTGTCGGGATGGCTGGGGTCAGCGGTATACTGCAAGGAGCAATTGAATGCTTACTGGGATCAAATGCCGCTGCGATCGCGGCCCGCGGACATTTGGCAGCCACTGGTAGACTGGTTGGCAGCGTCTGATGTGACTGACAGTGACTGAGAGTGAGTGCAGGATGCGTGGCACTGTGGTGGGGTTGGCGGGTGGCGGTGGCGTGGAACCGTGAGTGCGGGGCCCAGTTGGACTGCTGCGCTAGTGTCACCGCATGGTTGCGGGGTGTCCCCTACAAGACACATTGTCCAGGTGCTAGATTGCTCTCCTCCATACCTTGATGGCAGCCGTTGTTGTAGATTGTTCAGTTCATATTTTAATATAGTAAAATGAGGAAAACCAAGATACAATGCTGTTTGAACATTGCTCAAGTGTATGATTTTGATCTGAGCTAGCGGCGTGGAGCTGCGACCATAAGCTGCCTGCCTCCGGGTTGTTGGCTGAACAGCGGTGTACACTTTGGTGGTACAATAAAGGTTTTAAAAAAAAAAAAAAAAAACTATATTACTGCCATTATCTGTGGCAACAAATTCAATGTTAAGCCCTCTTGGGCGCAGCCATTCAAAGACATTGCTGTTAAACTCTTCCAAAATGTTTGCAGCAGTATGAGATTTCTCCATGGGGAACATGGCTACAGTTGCATGTTTCCGAGTAGCACTAAAAATCTCAGCAGTGTCAACACCTGCTTCAGATATCTTTTCTCTAACCCCTAAAAAAGAGATCTAGTGTGCAGTGATGCACATGTAATCAGTGGCTTGGCAACTGGTCCACATGTCTATTGTCAGGTGAATACTGTGAACAGCACTCTGCTGCAAAGCTTGTCCAAGCAATTCCAGCACATCGTGATGTAGTGCAGGAACAGCAAGTCTGGCGAAATAGGACCGGCTGGGAACCTTCCATTTTGGGCAGATGGCTGTCACAAATTCAAGGAAACCCACTCCTTCCACAAAAGAAAAAAGGAGAAGGTCCAGCGCTAACGTTTAAGCCAGCTTCGCATTGTACAAATGTGCCATTCGGTGGTTGCGTTCGTACTGCTCCTCCGACCTACGCATGCTGACAATGGTAGGATGGATTTTTTTCCTTTCTGTTGCAGCTGATGCAGGTGACTTCTTGAAACAAGTTAGGCTCAACAACGCACTTTGTTTCATTGCAGTACTCTGTTGCCTTGGTGTCTCAGCCTGACTCTTACTACGGTGCCACTGAGATGTTGCTGAGGAGGATGTGGGCGGTACCACTACACTGCTGGGGACAGGGCTACTTTGTGTACCAGAGAAAATGTCTCCCTCTTGTTCACCTTCCACCGCGATCATAACTTCTTCATCCCCACCAACAGTAATGGGTGCAGTTTTACTTTTTTATACGCTAAGTAGGTGCGCCTCCCACTGGATCATGCGGCGTTTTTTCAGATGGGTTGTTTGGCTTCCGGTACCATAGGTTGTACCAAGCTTACCCCGACTAACAGCCTGTAAACAAATTGAGCATATAGCAATGTTGTCCTCCTTACTGCGGACCGAAAAGAAGTCCCAAACTGGGGAGGTGAACTTTCTTGTGCTGCTGGAGGTGTCACTTGCAATGCGGGATGAACTGGAGGGTGTGCCCCGAATTTGACTCTGTGCAGTTACAGTACCACTACCTACTGAGGTGATGGTTGATCTTGATGTAGGTCCCTGCCGGGCCTTTGCAAATGCAAATATGGAAGCTGGAGGTCATGTTGGTGTTACCTGTGTTGGTGGTATCCGTGTCACATCCCTCACAGCAATTTGGGATGGGGTAATAATAATGTCGGTCTCCATCTCCACTGGGGTGGGAGCGATCTTCATGATGACTGGCTCGTCATCATCCTCTTCTACATCTTCCTCCATAACTCTAAGGCTTTCTGGAACCTTCCTTTTCCTTAGCCTTGTCGCATGGGGTGCCTCACTCTCAGGCTGAGCTGGTGGGTTCCAAGTGGTATCTAGATCACCAGAAGGGGGGCTTGAGGAAGAAGTTGATGGACTAACTCTCCTTTTCCTTGCTGGGGATCTGGAAGACAATGGATCTTCTGAAAGAGTGGCTTGCTCTTCTTAGTCTGCAGGAAGCTCGATTTCCTGAACTGCCCCTACTTCGGGAGGAACAACTACTTTTGTGGGCTGTTGTTCTGGCTGCTGTTGCCCACTTATCTGCCGAGTTTCCACCTGCTTTGATTGGATACTACTTTGCGATAATGACATTTCAACATCACTGCTCGTTGGCGATTGCACAAGTAGACTGGCTACCTCTGCGACACTCATGGGCTGAAGAACATATTGAGCTGCACACCAGTCTTGGTAAGTGGCAGTGCCACTTCCTTCTTCTGTTCCTTCTTCTCACTGGCAACTTTCTTGGTACTGGAGGACCTATTAACTTTCTTTGGGGCCATATTTTTCCGAAGACAGCAGGACGCAGGTGCACAAGTTGCAGAGATGTCTGTGATCACACGTCACATGACGTCGTACGCAGCAGGACTTCTGTCTGGCAGTACTACGGGTGATGATGATGACCCTTCCTCCTCAGTCTTTTTGTGCACCTAAAAGCAAAGAAGCCAGAAGAACATCATTGAAATGTTGCATTTGTTATTGTGATTCAATTACTACTAGTACAAACAAACAAATATAACATATAACTTAGTGTGTGGTGGTCACACTTGTTAGTGTTATGTTATAACATTTTATTAACTCAGTTTAGGTTATAAAAAAACACAACGGTGTAGCCATTTGTGAGACTTTGACAACAAGGGCTTTCATGATATACTGTGTACACTCAGGAAGGATAGGAAAGAAGAAGAACAAAAACAAAAATACAAATGTAATGGAAGTGCAACATGCTTGGCATTAATTTGCGCCTCACGTCATTCAGGGAGCTGCAGCAGTCAATGGGGATCGAAGCAGTAAGCCAAGAGGAACAAAGGAAAGACATGCAGGCCTATATGATAAAAGCAGCACACTACTAAACTACCACCACAAAATGGCCACCAGCCCCATGGGCACTCACAGTCACAACATGCAGTAGGCCTGGAAAACAATGAACTGAAACAGGCCTATAATAGCCAGGCAAATGAGGCATGCTAAACAACACAGCTTTAATGCAATAAAATGCAAAAACGAAAATCCACAGGGCTAAACAAGGTGCGCAAGTTACACAACAAGCACACCACATACACACACACACATAACAAAGGCATTTATTTAACACACACCAAAAAAGTTAAATGCCCCAAAAAAATACACATTTTGCAAGTCAATCCAATGCCATTCATGCCCTGAATGATGTTTAAAATAAATTCAACACACACCACAGAAACATTTGTTTCACGCACCCATGACTAGCTCTGGGCCTACTGGCTACCCACAATACATTTTTTTAAAATAATGAAAAGTACAAAAATTGTAGTTGCAGCAACTGCAATGCCCCAATTAAACAAACAACACCAACTTACTTGTAAAATCTCAAATCCAAAAGTCCTCAAATCCAATGATATCTGATGCAGCAGACACAAAGAGTGATCCTTCCAGCTCCAAATTCAAATGAAAAGTGAACAGGACATGGACAAAGCACTGGGAGGAGCCTGCTCTCCCAAAAAAAGTAAAAAAAGAAAAAGGACTCCTTGCACAAAAAAGTGCAACCAAATGTCAATCTGAGGACTTTTTTTCATCCAAATCATCATTTTTCAGAAGGTTTTATGCTGCCCGAGAGATATTCTTCTCCAGATTGCAAATTTTGCGTGTATGGCATCGCGCGCTTCACCAAACTGGTGTCCGATGGGACGTCCGAATGACGTGTTCGCGATCACATACTCTTGCGGGATAGCACAGTCAGTTACCAAAATCTCGTAGCGCACGGGAGCGGATAGGAAAACTTGTCAGCAAACGCAAGAGATCCCAGTAAGTCGCTACGGCGCACGCGAAAACGCATTTTAAAAGCGCGAACAAGGGAAAAATTCCGCTACGCTGCAGATCGCAGAGTTTTTGGTAATTCTGCATTCTACGCGGAATGCGGTGTTGCCAAAAATCTGCAAACTTCACGAGCGGAGCGGATTTTGCCACCTAGGGTTAGCCTTGAGTCACAGCACTTGATGATTGTGATCCTCCCATTCCACACTCAGTGGCAGAGACAGAGTAAACAGGTACCCTGGAGAATCTCTCTAGAGTGGGACACAGTAACATCTAGTCTTGGTCAGTTAAGTACACAGTATGGAATTGGCCCGGGTGGAAGCCGGGGCCGTTTCAGTCAATGTTGAATTTGTTATGTCAGTTACCCAGTATTCAATTTCAAACCTGCAGCGCAGACCGTGTCTTACAGTCTGACATTCTTCTAAGCATATTATCGTTTTTGGGTTATCCCACTTCCCCCATCAGGCGACTTCATCTTTCCTGGGTCATAATGGCTCTCACAAACATGTCATCTATGTTTTGTGTTTTATTTTCAGTCCGCCCACACACTCCACCGGTTGCCAAAACCAGTATGGTCAGAATGGGCGAGTACAGGCTTTGGAGTTACAAATTCACGCAGTTCAATATGTTGCCGGTCCAAGTGTCCATTGGAGAGAAAACACAAGCTTTCATCTTTGAGGAAACTTTTATAGACCTGCTCAGCTCAGATATGCTCTAAAAACTGATCTCAGATTTGGCAGTATTATATTCCACGAAGTATGTCCCTGGCGAAACTGTGCTTCTATTTTTATTATACTACATGTTAGTGATGAGGCAATGGCCCGCCCTGGCCCTATGTGGCCCCCCACCTAGTGGCACGTATACATATTTATTTCTGTTATGCGGCTAATTGAATTACCATGTGGCCCGCGCACTTCCCAGGTTTTTAATAAGTCAATAGCACAGCAGTAAGAAACATAGGTGTGGGGCAAGTTACTAGCCTGATTCACATTAATTAAGCACTAGCCTTTGTTTCTGCCTCCTCTTGGCTCTGCTCTGGTAATCACCTTTACGCAGACGGTCAGCAAATGGTTTGCTCGGAGAGTTGTTCAAGCAGCCCTGTGATGTCTTTCAAACTCGCAGCCTTTCACACACACAGATCAAAACAGTGACTGAAAAACACCCCAGGGCTCGGAGACAAGGCTGGGCCTGCGGCTACATTCATGCGGCTATATATTTGTTTTATAGTAGCCCTACAAGCGTGAGGCGAAAGGCTGGTGTTATTAATGGTGCATTGCTGGGTAATAATATTTCATGACCACTGCCCACGAGCCAAAATGATGTGTAGAACAGAGCGTTCCCAGCAAGACACAGGCAGATCAAAATAATGAAATAAAAGACTCAGAGCACTTGCAAGAGCACACGCACTCCTCTAGTACTATGGACCAGAACAGAGACAAATAGGTTCCCATCTGACAAGCATGACTGATTGTGCACTCGTCCAAGTCATCCTGCCCTGAAGAACCCAGGCATGCGCTAGCATCAAGCAGGCCTGAGATGCTGAAAGGGGGGGTGCATTTTTTACTTTGGGGCTGCTTTTTTTCTAGCAGTGCAGCAGTTTTAAAGCACTGCAGGCACTGAGTTCCTTGCATGTCCAACAGTGTACACAAATTGTAACACTGTAAATGTTATATATGCCATTACATGTCCTTGCCAATTGATCTTTATCGGACAGACAACCCAAAAAGTATGCATACGCATCTGTCAACACCGAAGTCGCCTCCACTGCAAAGTGTATGGCGCTCCATTGGTGGATCATTTTCAACCAAAATGCCACACAGAGGATGACTTCCACTGGCAATTAAGCACAGTGATTAAACCTCCACCCAGAGGTGCTGATTTTAACTCCCTCCTGAATGAAGAAGGGTTGGACTGGATTCTTTGCACGAACAACCTTGATAATGGTTTGAACAGGTTAGAGGACTGGACAAATCTGTTATGATCACAAAATTCCTGTTATAAAATATGTGACTTTGTATTGGAAACTCCGGTTCTTTTTACCCCCTTGTTTCCGTTGACTCTTATCCTGACACCTGGACCCTTGATTTCATGTCCTCGAATCTGTCTACGTTAGACTTGTCGAACTAAATATTTGGAATATTCAATATGTTTTCACAAAGTGTTGGAATTGCAATTAAATGTTGCAAGAATATGTTTTTTCAAAAAGCGTTGCAATGACATGTTTTATGTGTGCATTGGATAGATGATATCATACCGCGATGGAAGCCAACCTTTCCACCTTTCATCACTCTTATTCATACCACGCCCACATCTGGTCGCTTAATTGTCTACCACTTGCATGAGACCTCTTCCATTGAAAGACGCAAACTGATGCAGTTCTCCAACCGCGAGTCCTCACATCACTGCTTGGAGCAGAACAACATCGTTGTCCTTCTCACGACTCTTAGCCCCTCATGGTAGTGGCCCGCACATCAGTTTGTTGTGACTCCCGCTGCTGCAGTGCTTCGGCAGTAGCATTGATGGACCTTCCTTTCACCAGGTACAGCCGTTATTGCCACTACTTTCTTCCAGTTTTCTCCAGCAGCCTTCTTCATTCCTTTTTAGGTCTCGCCTGAGCCAGCGATTGCGCTGGTCTGGCCGAGACATTATGTGTACAGCTTTTTAAAGTGCTGCCTGTGGCCTAAAGCTTGCGTGCACTTGAGCGTGCACGCGCGCAGCGCCATGTGTCTTTCCTCCTCCCCGCTCACAGCGTGCGATCCCAATCGCGATCACTTTCACTTTGTCATTCTCGGCCGTGGCGGCGTCACTTTCGCGGCCGCGTGGCCAATGCTTGTTGTCGTTATCGTTAATTATCACTATTGTAGCACATCAGATCACTTTCACTTTGTCATTCGGGGCCGCGGCCGCGTTCCTTTCGCGGCCGCGGCTGCGTGGCCAATGCTTGTTGTCCTTATCGTTAATTATCACTATTGTGGCACATCACGATCACTTTCACTTTGTCATTCGCGGTCGCGGCCGCGGCCGCGTGGCCAATGCTTGTTGTCGTTATCATTAATTATCACTATTGTAGCACATCGCGATCACTTTCACTTTGTCATTCGCGGCCACGTCGCTTTCACGGCCGCGGTCGCGTGGCCAATGCTTGTTGTCGTTATCGTTAATTATCACTATTGTAGCACATCGCGATCACTTTCACTTTGTCATTCGCGGACGCGTCACTTTCGCGGCAGCGTGGCCAATTCTTGTTGTCGTTATCTTTAATTATCACTATTGTAGCACATCGCGATCACTTTCACTTTGTCATTCGCGGCCGCGTCACTTTTGCAGCTGCGGCCGCATGACCAATGCTTGTTGTCGTTATCGTTAATTATCACTATTGTAGCACATCGCGATCACTTTAACTTGATCATTCGGGCCGCGTCACTTTCGCGGCCGCGTGGCCAATGCTTGTTGTCATTATCGTTAATTATCACTATTGTAGCACATCGCGATCACTTTCACTTTGTCATTCGCGGCAGCAGCCGCGTCACTTTCGCGGCCGCGGCTGCGTGGCCAATGCTTGTTATTTTGTTGATCATTGACCAAAAGTTTAACGATTCATATTTCCACCTATACATTTCTTATGAAACTTCCAAATGAACTACAGTCCCCAAAAAGCACGGACGGACAAGCACGCATACTTTAACTGCTCGGGGAGAAAGAAGACTGTTGGCAAGATAAGCTCACTAAATACTCGCTTAACAACGGTGCCTGTTTGTTAGACCTGGCATCATTGGCATAAGTCTCTCCTCCATTTTTTTCTGTTTGCCTCCTCTGTTTACGATGTTTTTGCTGGTTTATTGCTTTGGGCACTGTGCCACTGCTGATCAGTGCCACAGTGCAAGTGCTCCCTATGTTAAATTGTTACATTGATTGGTGTTACCATGATTGGCTTGGTTGACTTACTGTTCAGACCCTAGTCTAGTGCACTGCGTGTGCCCAGGGCGTGTAAGTTAACTGCTGCTGGTGGGCTTGCAGCACTGGTTGTGCCACCCACAGAAGCAGCGTGTAAAATGTGTCTCAGGCCTGCCACAGCAGCGCCTGCGTGCAGTCCCTGACTGCCATGTCGACTTGGCAAGGAAACCTACTTGCCAGTCTCTAAACCTTCACTTTGCCACATTTCAGACACCTCTATGGTAGGCCCTAGGGCAGGGTGCATTGTTGGTAAAAGGTAGGTCATGCCTGATGTGTGTGGCATGACCTAATAGTGAATTACAGCCATTTTCGTTTTTCACTATTGAAGGGCTACCTGCCTCCAATAGGCCAGACTGGGCAGACTGATTATTAACTCCATTATAATCTATCTGACTCAGGGAGCATGGTAGCAGGTCGAGTTTAGTATCCCTAAACTCAGAATTTAATAACACACCCTTTAGGATGGATGGTTTTTAAATTCTATGTTTGAAAATAGCCCCTTTAGAAAGTGGCTATTTTCTTGTCCAACTATCCACCGGTCTCTGCTGGTTTGGTGTGTGTGTCAGGGACTGGGTGGCTCCAGAGGTCTGAATGAGTCAGTGTGGGGTGAATGAGGCATTTACACATAGAGTGAGGGAAGAGTAGCCTGCCCTGCCTGACAAAATGCTGGCTCCACCTCCTGCTGGGCGACTGATAGCCCTGCTCCTGCCAGTGACAATACTGGCTCCGCCTCCTGCTGGGCGGCTGAGGACCCTGCCCTGCTCAGTGAATAGGCCAGGTGCCTCTGCCTGGCAACACCCACAACAAACCTGAGATGGTGGGAATTTCCCTGCTTGGACAAAGGGAACAAAGGAGAAATGGGGTATAAGAGAAGGACTCCTGAACCAAGAACTCGGATCACTTCTGTCAAGGAAACCTGTACCAAGGACAAGAAGCCTGCTGATCTAAGGACTTGCCTCCCCTTTCTGCCAGAGTGCTGTTTTGCTGTGGAGGAACCTGAAAGCTGCTTCTTTATTTTTGCCAAGGAACAAGGAGAGAGGAACTTGGTGTGTACTCTCTGAACACTTGCTAGGAAATCTCCAAGGACTGGAAGAGTGCCAGTCTCCTGTTGAAGTCACAGGGCCAAAGGACTTCACCATCTACTGAATTGCTGAATTGCTGGAAAGTGTTGTTTCCAGTACACAAGGGAAAATCTGCAGTCTCGACGCCGCCGACGCCGCCGAATCCAGCTCGACATCGTGAGTAATGGCTCCAGTGTCCCGAGCCTTCGACGCCGGCCGCCGGGCCCGATCGACGCCAGCAGCAACGCCAGTGAGCAGTGGGTATCGGCCCCGGCTCCAAGTGACCCCGTCTCGACGCCGGTATCGACGCCAGTGAGGAGTGAGTATCGGCTCCACCTCCAAGCAACCCCGTCCCGACGCCGCTGCTGATCGCATCGACTCGACGCCCTTCTCGACGCCGTGAGCGCTGCTCCGGCCCGACATCCCTTGACGCCGCTGCAGATCGACCCGACTCCGAGGCACGATCGACGCCGACCTCGACGCCGACAACTCGACGCCGTGGATCATCGTTTTCTTCATTTCTCAAGGTACTGTACTTGTGGGGTCTGTTGCAACTCCAGGCTCGACGTAGCGCTCCTCGCGGTCGACGCCGAACCTTGGGAATATCGTAGACTCGACGTCGTGTGACTCCTGTGGGAGCCACATTGTTGCCAAAGAACTGTGCTTCAGAAGAATACTTAATTTCGTTGCTAAAGAACTATTTGCCAAGAAGAAACCTTACGTGAACTATAATTTTTCCTTCCAAAGAGTATTTATTAAGACTGTGGTATATTTTTGTCGTTATTTGGTCTTGTGCTAAGCCTTATATAAAAATCCTATTTTTATAATTACTTCTGTGTCGTGTCCATCTGTAGTGTATTCACTTTATTACTGTATGTGGTCATAAATGCTTAACACACTGCCTCTGAGATAAGCCTGTCTGCTCTGCCAAGCTACCAAGGGGGTAGCAGGGGTTATCTGAGTGTGTAATCCCCTTGCCCTGACTAGAGTTGGTAGGTCCCTACTTGTCAGAAGTGTATACCTCTGCCAACTAGAGACCGCCGGTTCTAACATTGGTGGTCAGCGGTGGGATTGAACTTTGCATTTATGACTCATGTACAGTGATTAGTGTACGCTACATAGTGAAAGCAGACCATAACGCAGCAACAATCTGTTTTGGTAGGATATTCTATTTTTGTTCTCCGCTTTCCTGGAGCTTATTTTCTTAAACACTGCCAGTTTTGACCATGGAGAATGCCAGAGCTGCTACACCTGTGGAGATTGTTGTGGGGGAATTTGATAAGGAGAAGATAGATTCCCACGTGCTAAAGGATCTAAAAGGATTTTGCAAGCAGTTTAAAGTTCCTACCACAGGTCTCACAAGGAAAGACGACTTCCTCAAAGCGCTGGAGGCCTGGTTAGAGGCCAGAAATCCCTCTGATCCGGTGGTGGTACCGGAAGAGGAAGAAGAAGAGGAAGAGGAAGAGCCCACAGGTGAGCCAGTGTCATCTCCAGGTAGTAGTGCGTCCTCTAGGAGCCTTTCCCCTGAAGAATTAGAAGACAGGGAGAGGGAGAGGGGGTACAAGTTAGAAATGGTAAAACTTAAATTATGAGGGCAGTTGGAATTGGAAAAAGCCAAGAGCCTGAGAGAAGCTGAAATGGAGAGCAAAAGATTAGATTTTGAGAGAGAGAAGTTAGCATTTGAATGTGAGAAGATGTTGAGGGAGATGGAACTTAAAGAAAAGAGTTTAGAGTTGAATCCCTCTGGTGGCAGCGCTCCATCTGTGCCTGCAGAAAGTAGGTTTTATTTTCCTAAAGATGTGATCAAAGATTATAGTAAGAATGAAGATATATTAGCCAATGGTTTAAAGCGTATGAGTTAGCATTGTTGGCCCACCGGGTCCCTGAGAAAGATTGGGGAACGGGGTTGTGGAGCCGCTTTACAAATGAAGGGAGAGATACCTTGTTGAGCCTTCCTGCTGAGGAAAGGGCGTCTTATACTCATATGAAAAATGCTTTAATGCTGAGATATGGCTTAACCCCAGAAAAGTACAGACAAACCTTTAGAGAATGTAAGAAGTTGCCTGGTACTACGTGGGTTGAATATGTGTCTTTTTTTTGCAGAGCCATGGATGGTTGGGTAAAGGGTAGCAAGGTTGATAGTTATGATGCTCTTTATGATTTGTTTGCTTGGGAGCACTTGTCTAATAACTGTTTTCCAGAGCTACGCCAGCACCTTGTTGATAGCAAGATATCTAACCCTAGAAAACTTGCTGAGGAGGCGGACCGCTGGGTCAGTACCAGGGTCCACAAGGGTCCAGTGGGAGACTCAGCCAAAGGTGGGCAGGGTCCCCAGCAGAAGAGTGGGGGGGACAGGGGTAAACAGAGGGAGTTCCAGAAAGGGCCCCAAAGTAATCCCCAAGGGAACCAAGGGAAGGGTTCCCAGCCTCCCCCTGGAAAGAAGCCAGAGGCCCCGACAGGTAAATCTGTTCCAAGGGGCTCCATGACCTGCTACGCTTGTAAGCAGGTGGGACACCGTTATTATGATCCCCAGTGTCCCATGAAGGATTCCAATGCACCACCACGTGCACCCCCTCGCCAGGTGACGAGTGTAGCCCTGGGAGGGAATGAGATGGGTGCCCCCGGTGGGTGGGGTCCCGCAGAAATGTCCCTGGTCTCTTTAGGAGACGTGGAAATGGTCCCTCCAACCCCTCTGCCTAGTAACACTAAGACATATAGGCAGTGGGTGACCATTAATGGCCATAGGGTGGAAGCTCTCAGAGACACCGGAGCGAGTGTGACAGCTGTCAAGTGTCACTTGGTGTCCAGAGAGCAGGTGGTCCCTCATGCATTCTACCCCATTGTAGCTGCTGACAACTCACAGAGTAAGTGTGAGGTAGCTCAAGTTCCCTTTGAGTGGGGGGGGGTCTCAGGTACTCTTCAGGTTGCTGTGAGGCCCGCCATGCCGGTTGATTGTCTCTTGGGCAATGATTTTGAGGACTCCCCTTGGGCTAAGGTGGAGAGAAAATCGCATCTGGAAATGTTGGGTCTGCCTGAGTGGGTGTGTGCGACCACCCGGTCCATGTCAGTCAGTAAGGGTGTTGATGGGGCCCTGGAGCCTGAAAGTATGGCCCAGGTCCCAACCGTGAAGAGAAGAGGCAGGGGGCACGGGAAACTGTCCCCCATTGTTCCCGCAGTCCAGGAGGGAGCAGACCCTGAGGGGGATGCCCTGGAACCGACAGGAGAACAAGTGGCCGAACTGGGAGACCTGCCCGAGCTGACCCATTGGCAGCAGGATGGTGGTCCCTCCAGGGAGGAATTTTGTGCTGAACAGAAAGTGTGCCCTTCTCTTGTGGGTATGAGGCAGCAGGCCTCAGCCCAAACGACAGGTGATCAGTCAGGATCACATTGGGTCTACTGGGAGAACGACCTCCTGTATAGCGAGCCTAAGGCTGCTGAGCCTGGGTCAGCCCGTGTGCTGGTGGTACCCCAGCGCTTCCGAGCCTTCCTACTGGGGTTGGCTCATGATGTTCCGTTAGCTGGACATCTGGGGCAGGACAAGACCTATGACAGGCTTGTCACCCATTTTTATTGGCCCCAGATGAGAAGGGATTCAGATATCCATTGTAGGACCTGTCAAACTTGCCAGGTAAGTGGGAAAAGTGGGCGGAAGCAGCAGGCTCCCCTCCAACCTTTTCCCGTCGTCAGTACCCCCTTTGAGCGAGTGGGAATTGACATTGTGGGGCCACTGGACCCCAAGACAGCCATGGGCAACAGGTTTATCCTGGTCTTGGTGGACCATGCCACCCGGTACCCAGAAGCCATCCCTCTCCGCACAGTGACGGCCCCGTGGTGGGACGGGCACTGATGGGTGTTTTCTCCCGCATGGGGTTCCCCAGAGAGGTGGTGTCAGACCGGGGCACCAACTTCATTTCGAATTATATGAAGTCTCTGTGGAAGGAGTGTGGGGTAACCTACAAGTTTACCACTCCTTACCACCCTCAAGGTAATGGGCTGGTTGAGAGATTCAACCGGACCCTAAAAGGCATGATCATGGGTCTTGAAGAACCAATGAGGCGTAAATGGGACGTCCTCTTGCCATGCCTGCTGTTTGCTTACCGTGAGGTGCCACAGAAGTCTCTAGGGTTCAGCCCATTTGAGCTTTTGTATGGTCACCCGGTAAGAGGACCTTTGAGTCTGGTTAAAGAAGGCTGGGAGCAATCTCACAGGAAACCTCCCCAGGATGTATATAGTTACATGCTGGCCTTTAGGAACCAGACTCGGCGCTTCAGAGATCTTGCTCAGGCAAATCTGGAGGCCAGCCAGGAAGAGATGAAGCGGTGGTACGATCAGAATGCCACTCTGGTTGAGCTTCAACCTGGTCAGAAAGTTTGGGTCATGGCCCCTGTGGAACCTTGTGCGCTCAAGGACAGGTGGACTGGACCATTTGAGGTTGTGGAGAAAAAGAGCTATGTCACCTACTTGGTGGAGTTGAAGTCTCCCAGGAACCCCTTAAGGGTCCTGCATGTCAACCGGTTAAAACCCCACTTAGAAAGGTCCGAAGTGGGCATGCTCCTTGCCACAGATGCTGGGATGGAGGAGGAGAGTGAGCCTCTTCCTGACCTCCTGTGTGCAAAAGAAAAAGATGGGTCAGTGGATGGTGTTGTCCTCTCTGACACACTGACCCCTGAGCAGCAGCAAGATTGTCGCCATCTGTTGGTACAATTCCCTGATCTGTTCTCCTTAATCCCTGGTGTCACTCAGTGGTGTGTCCATGATGTGGACACTGGGGACAGCACTCCTGTGAGGCACAAGGCCTACAGGGTGACTGAAAAGGTCAGAGCATATATCAAGGAGGAGGTCTCCAAGATGTTTGCCTTAGGGGTGGTTGAGTCCTCTAGCAGTCCTTGGGCCAGCCCAGTGGTCTTGGTCCCAAAGGCTGCAGCGCCTGGTGCTTCACCAGAACTTCGGTTCTGTGTGGATTACCGAGGACTCAATTCAGTCACCAAGACTGACGCGCACCCCATCCCCAGAGCTGATGAGCTCATCGATCGGTTGGGGGCTGCCCGGTACCTTAGTACGTTTGATCTAACGTCTGGGTACTGGCAGATCGCCTTGACTGATGGGGCAAAAGAGAGGTCTGCATTCTCCACACCAGATGGGCACTACCAGTTCCGTGTGATGCCCTTTGGGATGAAGAATGCCCCTGCCACATTCCAGAGGTTGGTTAACCAGGTATTGGCCGGGCTGGAGGATTTCAGCGCCGCCTACCTGGACGATATAGCAGTGTTCAGCGCCAGCTGGGAGGAACACTTGCGCCACCTCCAGGAAGTGTTGTTGGCCCTGCGCAGAGCAGGCCTCACAATCAAGGCTAGTAAGTGCCAGATTGGGCAGGGTTCAGTGGTGTACTTGGGGCACCCAGTAGGGAGCGGCAAGGTGGCCCCCCTGCAACCCAAGATAGATACCATCCTGGCTTGCGAACCGCCCAAAACCCAGACTCAGGTGAGAGCCTTCTTGGGTCTCACGGGTTACTACAGGAGGTTTGTCAAGGGGTATGGCAACATCGTGCACCCCTTGACCTCGCTGACTTCCAGGAAGCAGCCGAGACTTGTGATCTGGACTGACGCCTGTCAGAACGCCTTTGACACCCTGAAAACTGCAATGTGTACAGCACCGGTCCTCCAGGCACCCGACTTTTCAAAAGAATTCATTGTCCAGACAGACGCTTCAGAGCATGGTGTGGGGGCTGTTCTAGCACAGATGAATGAGGAGGGCCGAGACTTACCTGTAGCCTTCATCAGCCGGAGGTTACTTCCCAGGGAACAAAGGTGGAGTGCGATAGAGCGTGAGGCATTTGCTGTGGTCTGGGCGCTGAAGAAGCTAAGACCCTACCTGTTTGGGACTCACTTCCGGGTTCAGACAGACCACAGGCCCCTCAGATGGTTAATGCAGATGAGGGGTGAGAACCCAAAGCTGTTGAGGTGGTCCATTTCCCTACAGGGGATGGACTTTACGGTGGAACACCGCCCTGGTACAGATCACGCCAATGCTGATGGTCTGTCCAGATTTTTCCGCCTTAGTGATGAGGACTCCCTGGGTGAAGGGTAGTTCTCCCCACATTTCAGCTGGAGGGGACACGTGTTAGACCTGGCATCATTGGCATGAGTCTCTCCTCCATTTTTTTCTGTTTGCCTCCTCTGTTTACGATGTTTTTGCTGGTTTATTGCTTTGGGCACTGTGCCACTGCTGATCAGTGCCACAGTGCAAGTGCTCCCTATGTTAAATTGTTACATTGATTGGTGTTACCATGATTGGCTTGGTTGACTTACTGTTCAGACCCTAGTCTAGTGCACTGCATGTGCCCAGGGCGTGTAAGTTAACTGCTGCTGGTGGGCTTGCAGCACTGGTTGTGCCACCCACAGAAGCAGCGTGTAAAATGTGTCTCAGGCCTGCCACAGCAGCGCCTGCGTGCAGTCCCTGACTGCCATGTCGACTTGGCAAGGAAACCTACTTGCCAGTCTCTAAACCTTCACTTTGCCACATTTCAGACACCTCTATGGTAGGCCCTAGGGCAGGGTGCATTGTTGGTAAAAGGTAGGTCATGCCTGATGTGTGTGGAATGACCTAAGAGTGAATTACAGCCATTTTCGTTTTTCAATATTGAAGGGCTACCTGCCTCCAATAGGCCAGACTGGGCAGACTGATTATTAACTCCATTATAATCTATCTGACTCAGGGAGCATGGTAGCAGGTCGAGTTTAGTATCCCTAAACTCAGAATTTAATAACACACCCTTTAGGATGGATGGTTTTTAAATTCTATGTTTGAAAATAGCCCTTTTAGAAAGTGGCTATTTTCTTGTCCAACTATCCACCGGTCTCTGCTGGTTTGGTGTGTGTGTCAGGGACTGGGTGGCTCCAGAGGTCTGAATGAGTCAGTGTGGGGTGAATGAGGCATTTACACATAGAGTGAGGGAAGAGTAGCCTGCCCTGCCTGACACAATGCTGGCTCCACCTCCTGCTGGGCGACTGATAGCCCTGCTCCTGCCAGTGACAATACTGGCTCCGCCTCCTGCTGGGCGGCTGAGGACCCTGCCCTGCTCAGTGAATAGGCCAGGTGCCTCTGCCTGGCAACACCCACAACAAACCTGAGATGGTGGGAATTTCCCTAATTGGACAAAGGGAACAAAGGAGAAATGGGGTATAAATGGGGTATAAGAGAAGGACCCCTGAACCAAGAACTCGGATCACTTCTGTCAAGGAAACCTGTACCAAGGACAAGAAACCTGCTGATCTAAGGACTTGCCTCCCTTTTCTGCCAGAGTGCTGTTTTGCTGTGGAGGAACCTGAAAGCTGCTTCTTTATTTTTGCCAAGGAACAAGGAGAGAGGAACTTGGTGTGTACTCTCTGAACACTTGCTAGGAAATCTCCAAGGACTGGAAGAGTGCCAGTCTCCTGTTAAAGTCACAGGGCCAAAGGACTTCACCATCTACTGAATTGCTGAATTGCTGGAAAGTGTTGTTTCCAGTACACAAGGGAAAATCTGCAGTCTCGACGCCGCCGACGCCGCCGAATCCAGCTCGACATCGTGAGTAACGGCTCCAGTGTCCCGAGCCTTCGACGCCGGCCGCCGGGCCCGATCGACGCCAGCAGCAACGCCAGTGAGCAGTGGGTATCGGCCCCGGCACCAAGTGACCCCGTCTCGACGCCGGTATCGACGCCAGTGAGGAGTGAGTATCGGCTCCACCTCCAAGCGACCCCGTCCCGACGCCGCTGCTGATCGCATCGACTCGACGCCCTTCTCGACGCCGTGAGCGCTGCTCCGGCCCGACATCCCTTGACGCCGCTGCAGATCGACCCGACTCCGAGGCACGATCGACGCCGACCTCGACGCCGACAACTCGACGCCGTGGATCATCGTTTTCTTCATTTCTCAAGGTACTGTACTTGTGGGGTCTGTTGCAACTCCAGGCTCGACGTAGCGCTCCTCGCGGTCGACGCCGAACCTTGGGAATATCGTAGACTCGACGTCGTGTGACTCCTGTGGGAGCCACATTGTTGCCAAAGAACTGTGCTTCAGAAGAATACTTAATTTCGTTGCTAAAGAACTATTTGCCAAGAAGAAACCTTACGTGAACTATCATTTTTCCTTCCAAAGAGTATTTATTAAGACTGTGGTATATTTTTGTCGTTATTTGGTCTTGTGCTAAGCCTTATATAAAAATCCTATTTTTATAATTACTTCTGTGTCGTGTCCATCTGTAGTGTATTCACTTTATTACTGTATGTGGTCATAAATGCTTAACACACTGCCTCTGAGATAAGCCTGTCTGCTCTGCCAAGCTACCATGGGGGTAGCAGGGGTTATCTGAGTGTGTAATCCCCTTGCCCTGACTAGAGTTGGTAGGTCCCTACTTGTCAGAAGTGTATACCTCTGCCAACTAGAGACCGCCGGTTCTAACACTGTTAAAAAGGGGTTGTACTATCGAGGGTAGGCAGCATTTCCAATGTAGCATATTATATTTACTGAACGTTAAATAATGAAACCAAGTACATTTAATCAGGCTTTGCATTTCCATACAATGTTTTTTTCAAACATGATTTAGCATGCTATGTAATTTTCCAGCAAATCGTAGGACGTCCCTGTCAAAATCAATAGCACACGGAACTTTTTAAAGGGAGCACACCTCCGTACTACCTGATAGATTATAAATTGCCCGACAAGTGCAACATTTGTCTCAGCATATGGCACCAAACCGGTGGTTTGACCTAAATGTATTCCTATGCATTTTTGTCTGAATAAATGATCTTATTTGTCTTATAGGAAGGTCAAATTGGCTCACAAATATGTTTTTCAAACACACTACATTCACTTACAGGGTCCATGAGGACTTAACATGAGCCAAGCAACATTTCCACCAAACCATGGGCCCACTGTATCACCCTCCAGCCAAACAGTCCTCGGGACTTATAGACAAGTAACTATCAGTTCTCTCTTGAAGCTCAACTTGGTTCATCAATATTAATAATAATCCTAACAAGCATTTGCAATGCAATAGGTCTCACATCTACGCAAGTTTAAGCTATTGGCATTGTAAATGACAATGCCTTTGATTTATGTTTTAAGAACCAAAACATAAATAAAAGGCATTGTTATTTACAATGCCAATAGCTCAAACTGCGTAAATGCGAGACCTATTGCATTGCAAATGCTTGTTTCTTTTGTCTCCCCCAACCCCCCTTCCGGTTCCTGTTTCCTTTTCCCCCCTTCCCTTCCCAATAGCCCAGTTCAACCTGTACCACCTCGCTGGTTGACATTAGCGTGTGCCGTGATTCTGCATTATCAGTTCTCTGGCTAAAGGTGTGGTTCCTTCCCCCTTGAAGTCTGTGGTTATTGTGCCGATTCTAAAAAAACCTGGGGCAGACCCCTCTGTCCCTGCCAATTTCCGCCCCATCTCCCTCTTACCTTTTCTGGCAAAGGTGCTCGAGCGCCATGTCACTGGCGCTTTGAGCTCCTTTGTAGAGACTCATGGAGCTCTCGCTCCCCGCCAGGCCGGCTTCCGCCCCGCACACTCCACGGAGTCCGTTGTTATTTCGGTCTTGGACAACCTCAGGGAGGGTATGGATACTAACCGGCGCCAGGCCCTTGTGCTCCTCGATCTCTCAGCCGCCTTTGACACAGTGGATCATACCATCCTGCTTTCCCGTGTCAGGGCGGCCGGGATCGGAGGGACCGCCTTGGTCTGGCTATCATCCTTCCTGAGCGACCGCACCCAGGCCGTTCGCCTGGGTGATTTTACAGCAGACGTCCGAAAAGTCCAGTGCGAGGTTCCCCAAGGCTCCTCCCTTTCCCCCGTCTTGTTCAATCTCTATATTGCCCCTCTTATCTTTTCTCTTCAACAAATGGAGGTCGCCGTATTTAATTATGCGGATGACCTCCAGCTGGTCTTTAACCTCTCCTCTTCCCCCTCTTCTGTCCTTAATTTTCAATCTGTCATGCTCCACATCCGGGACTGGATGAACCACAACCACCTTAAACTCAACCCCGACAAGACTGAGCTGGTGTTGACGGGTGGTTCATCCAGCCCCTGGTCCCCTCTCTTCTGGCCCCCTTCTCTTGGCCCCTCTCCGGAACCCTCTACCTCTGTTAAAACCCTCGGCATAAAACTCAACTCTCAACTCACCCTTCACTCCCAGGTTAGCTCTGTGGTATCTTCTTCTTTCCTTTCACTGCGCACTATACGCAGGGTGTCCCGTTTCTTCACCTTCTCAGCTCTCATACTCATCACCTTAGCCATGGTGGTGTCCCGCCTGGACTGCGGCAACGCCCTATATGCAGGTATCCCTGCATATAGTTTACGGCGTTTGCAGCAGATACAAAACCAGGCGGCCCGCCTGGTCTTCAATCTTCCCAAATTTCACCGTTCCTCCCCCCTCTTGAAATCCCTGCACTGGCTCCCTGTGCGAGCCCGAATCCAATTCAAGCTCGCCTCCATCACCTTCTTGGCCCGACTGGACCTGGCTCCAGCATTTATCTCCTCAGAGATCACCCCCTATGTACCCACTAGGGAACTCCGCTCGTCCTCCCAGTCCCTCCTCACTATCCCACGCTACCGGACAAAGAAGTGGGGAGGTTCGAAATTTGCTACCCTTGCCCCGATCCTCTGGAACTCCCTTCCCCTGGATCTGCGATCCATCACCCTGTACCCGCTATTTCGCAAACTTCTCAAAGCCCATTTGTTCACAAAATCCTTTGATTAAATCCCCAGCAGTCTCCCCCGTTTTTTAGCCCTGGATCTGGTTAGCAGTAGCGCCAAGAAACCGCAGGTGTACGAGCGCTTTACAAGTATTTTAAAACTCAAACTCAAACTCAAACGGTAAGGAGCTCTACTATGTTCATTTGTTTATATTTTGAGAGCTATCACACGGTCACCTCTCTATCCTTCTCCACCCTCCAGGCTGCGGTCGTTTGACCCTTGTCGTCCTCGTGTTAATACTGTACAAGAGTTTACCTAACAGGTCAGCACGTCATTACTGTATATTGGCACAATGCAGGTGTGGTTAATGAAAATCTGTAAATTGGGCATAGTACGCATGTAGTTAATTAATCACCTTGGGCATACCTCACAGTTACAATGACAGTAACTTCATTTTAACAGGTATTGACCGCATTGTCATTCATGCACATGCATGGTATGGTAGATATTTCTTAAGTCAATAGTGTTATTTACTCTTTTTTCTTTTTCTTTCCCCATTCCCCCCCTTACTGTATTTCTTTTCTTTTCTCTTCTCCCCTTCTCTCTATGTATTATATATTTTCCCTTCTCACTTTGTTGTTTCTTTTCCTCTGCGGCAAGCATTTCCTTCCTCAGGCATATAGTCGATGTCCTGATGATGATCCCCATATCGCAATGAGGGATCGAAATGTTATCGACCATAAAGCACCAGGACTTTTTCAAATGATTTATTGAGATATAAATAGTATGGGCACTATCAGGCACATGCATCAACCAAAAAACCGGTCGCAAACGGGCAGATTCTCAGAATCTGCCCCTTTGCGACCAGTATTTTTGCATTTGGGATGCATCATCCCAAATGCAAAACTCGCAATTTAAGGAATCTCAAAATAGCGATTCTTTGAATAGCGATTGCATTTAAGGAATCCCTAATTGAGATTCCTTAAATGCAATGCATTAAAGCTTAAAAAATAGCGATTTCGCTATTAGCGGGAGCAAATTACCATGAAGCTGGACTTCATGGTAATTTGTTAAAACTTAGAAAAAGGCACTTATTTTCATTTTTCTAAGTTTCATGTTGCGTACACACATGCCCTTAGAGCATGTGTGTATGCAACATGTGTGCAGAGTTCAAATACATGGGTGCAATAGGGTGTCATTTTGACACCCTTGCACCCTTGAAATTGCGGGAGCAATTTGCGAGTACCTACTGGTACTCGCAAATTGCTCCCGCAATCTCCAATGCATTCCTATGGGCCTGGAGGCCCATAGGAATGAATGGGAAGCCATTAATTAATTGTGACTCGCAATTTGTGAGTCGCAATTAATGAATGTTAAGGAATCGCTATTTTAATAGCGATTCCTACATGCATAGGCTTTTGCGAGTCCTTAATTGCGATTCCTTAATATTCGCAATTAAGGACTCGCAAAAGCTTTTCTTGATGCATGTGCCTGTATATGTAATTCTGTGGTGCTAATTCAATATATGTTTGCCACCCTCTTGTAAATGTCTGAGTTTTTATGTATATAATTTGTTCAGTGTTCCTGTTTTTCTCTTAAGACGTTCTTTGGCTTTGTGCTTTTTTCAATATATTCAATAAAATGACTATGCAAATGACCCTATTTTTTCTATAGGTAATGTTGTGAACAATTCTCGGGGATGGGACCCTTTGTTTCTTTCTAACCAACAGTTTTAGGGCAACAATAACAGTGCCAAGATGACTCTGGTGATTAATGTACCTGCTGGAGGGAGATTGGAGTTTTGTCTAGTGGCAGTTTTGATTAATTTAAGGTAGCGCAGAGGGTTAATTTTCCTGCTGCATAGAATGTGCAATGTGATGATGACATAGCTCTGTGGGATACTGCTTTTGTCACAGAGATCCTTCTGTTACTGTTAAGTTCTTAAGTTACAATCATAATCTAGCACAGTGAACTATGAACTGCCATTAAAGAGATGCATGCAAACTGCATGGTACAATTTAGGCTGTGAAATATGCAAACCCCACCAAGCATTTGTGAAAACGAATCGCCTTATCATAGCCATCGCCTGTGCAATGTTTTGTCCTAAGTTTGTTAATGTTTTTGGGAAATACTTTGCACATTAATCAACATAGCTCTAAAACAAATCGCCCTTTGAAAACCTCTAACCCATAGCCTTCATGTGCTTGTGTCTTCTGTGTGAAACTGAAAAGCGCTTTGAGGCCTTTTCAGAGCAGTACACGCTATCAAAATCCAATTACAATGCAATGCAACCTAATGTAAATCGTGCAAAATGTGTTGTAGTCTCTTCAGATTCAAAGAAAGTGTTTTTAACAGGAGGAATCAGAATGGGTGTATCACCTCATCGAGTAGCATACATTAAAAGCGATCGTTTTTAAACATGAACGTGCTAATAGTATTCAGTCTGCCATTTACAACAAGGCCATTAGTGAACTACGCGGCAAATCAGTGGTGATATGTGGCCTTGATAATTATTGCTGTTCAACACTTTAAAAAAAAACAAAATTAGCTATTAAATGGACCATTTCCCCTGGGTTTTTTTCAAACTTTTCTCACTGGAGAACCCCTCTCTTAAGTCAGTCGAGCTCACTCTCCTTTTCAAACTCACCCCCAACTTTTACGCCCCACTACTTCGAAAAGTCACTGGCTGCCACTGTATACTCCTACTTCCAGCGCGTGTGCACCAGGAGTGGCCTCCTACCCTAAAAGCCGGCCTCAAAGGGCTCCAACCCAGAGGGAAATTCCCGGTGGGCATCAAGTCTTGTCCGGCCCTGGTGGTGAGGCCAACTGTGCATTCAGTTGGAGTTGAGAGGCATGGATTTCAGTGGTGAGGGTCCTGCCAATGCTCAGCACCAGCAGCAATTAAATATTGAAATGGGTGTCTACCAGGCCCTATCATTATGTTATTAACATTGAATACATAAGTACTGATTCTGTTCTGGACAATGCGTGCAAAAACCCCTATGGTTCTCTGCCAATGAGGCTGATTCTGTTATATGTCTCAGGTGTTATCTCATACTCCGTAGCATATGTGTCTCTATTCCCTGTGAATATTTCATTTTCCTAGATATTTGTTGTTTTGCAGCATACAGGTCTTGTGTAGCATGTACTACAAACTGAGTCACCTATAGGTGAGTTCATGATCTGGACGGATGTGGCACGATTGCAAGCACACAAGTTGATGCCGAAACCAGTAGATGTTTCTCACAGAGTTTGTCACTGTATCATAAATGCAAGAGCAAGCTTGTCTCTACATAGCACATAGAGCGATGGTCACATATGTGCCAGTTGGAAGTAGGCATCTTTTGGGGGCTGTGTGAAGGAGGTACACAGCTGTGGAATTGCTGGTACTAGCAGAGCTGTAAGAAAAGAAAACACAGAGTTTTGGGGTATGTATCTGTGAAAGAGTGAGTAAGTGAAAGGGATGGTGAAGCGGAGAGAGGAAAGGAGGTATACAGAAGGAGTGAGTGGAAAGATAGCAAAAGAGAGGAAGTAGATGACGTGAGATTTGCAGATGGGGGAACAGCAGAAAGAGAGACGCTTAGAGAAAAGGACATACGTGACTAAGGAAAAGAGATCAATTGCAGAGGAAACTGATGTTAAGGGGAAAATGGGAGCTGCCACTCACTAATCTGATAATGGATAAAAATCAGCGCAAACAATCACTGATAAAGCCAATAGGTCTGACTTGTTTTGGATATACGTGTTCTTGTATGTAATACATTTGGATGCACTAACAGATATCACACAGAAGCACCCAAATAACGTTCAGGTGGCATGCTATGTCAAGCACAGTGTTTATGGATGGTATTGTGTACAGTAATTAATTGCCGTACCAACCCAAGATGGCAAATATATTGCTTGTAAATCTGCTCATCACTGTGTAATGGTAAAACAATGATACATAATAAACGGTAGCCTTCAAGATGCTTGCAGTAGTGGCCATGCAGAATGCAGTGCACAGCAGATGGCTGAGCAATAAACACAAAGCTAGTGACATGCCAGGCACTGGATAACATTAATAAATACATATAAAAAAGAGAAGGAAAGAAGAAAGGGGATTATAAAAGGAGAAATGCAAAACTGCATGACTGACGCACAAGCCCTGGCACTGAATTGTGCTCAGTTTCAGACAAATGTGAAAATGCGATGTGCTGCTCCAATCCAAGTTGTAGTCTTGTTTATTCCATTAAAAAACGGGATTACAAGTCCCATAATTCAATCGAATAAAACCTGGACTGGCCCAACACATCACTCATGGACCTGGGAAACAGGCGCGTCGCCCCACTAGTGCAATACCAGCACACATAAGAAAAGAAAATGACAATAAGACTATTTTATTGTCATTTTATTTTTCACTTCTAGTCTGCGAGTCCGGGGCGGGCCATGTCTCCATGTCAGCAGCAGGGGGGAGTGGTAGTAGGCACTGAAAGTGCGCATGTCCATGGCTGGCCAAACTGACATACACAGTTTGGTATTTCCAGGCCTGGGAGATATCATCAGTGCTCGGGGGCAGTGGCTCTCAGTCCCTGCTGGAGCGTTAAACTGGCCCACTCTTCCCAATCCCAGGTCTTCTCTTATGCTGGAAGTAAATACATGAGAGAAGGTCTGGGATTGCATAGGGAGTCTGGGAGCTTGTGCTCCCGGGGATTGTAGTGCCAGGAGCATTTTTGCTCCTGTGCTGCCCTTGTTGTCCCACCCAAGACGAATTGGCAGCAGCTGCTGCTGCTTGGAAACTTGGTAGCCATCAAGATCATGCAAAATACAGTCACTCAGAGGGCAGTAAAGGCAATGAATGAAGTGAGCTGACCCACAGCTCAATGCTATGAGTTCTCATGGCATAAACAGAATGTGAGTGACATTCAAGCACACCAATGACTGAAGAGGGGTTACCCAAAGTCCCTCGATAAATGTATATGTATAAATAAGTTCTTATGATTACATTGCATGGCAGACAGCTAAAGCTGTCAGACTGGAACTAAAAAGTACTTTAATGCTCACTCTTCTAAATGCCACGCTTAACATTAGCAAAAAAGTATAAAATTACATCTGACATAAAAGTTACATCTGACTAAGGTTTTTCCAGTTAACCTATCTGGCCTGACAGGAATTCTCACAGTGGTGTAAGTCTCAAAATGTTGTCAAAGAGAGCAAGCAAAACCAAATTCTTAGCCTACTGGGGGAGTCTATGAAATTCCAAATAAAATGCCTGTTTATAGGCTTTACCACAGTTTAACAATCAACCCTTACAGGCCTATTGATTTCAACATATGATTTTCACAATAAATAATTCATGCCTACTGCCTTTGTCATAACTTTTTCTAATACCAATTCAGAACTAGGGCATCTGACGCATGACATCATCAATTCAAGTCTACTGTAATGGGCATAAGTTTTAAAAATGGTATAATGTGTAAAACAAGCACTCCCTTTCAGTGGAAGCACACAACTTCTGCCCAATCAAAAGCCGTAGATAAGAATCCAACATGTAGCAGGAGCCAAAGCCCATAATCAAGTAGTGCTTCTAAAACTCATTTTCTGTTGATCGCATCAGATCTGGATTGACAACTGAGCTGTCAAGCCAGACCTAATGACCAAGCGTGCTTTTGTAGACTGAATGGCAGCCACGACTGCCCTCTCTCATGAGACAGCTCGTCTTCGGTATCTGTCTAGCAGTTTTCAGCTCCCGGCGCCTTTCCTCTGGTGCTCACAAAACTACATTGGTAGCGATCGTATCAAGCCTTCAATGTTAAGTTTTGTGGTGATGGGTTTGCAATGTTCCCCTCAGTCACTCTCTAGCACCCCTGTCCCTGTCAAGCTGTCCTTGACAGCCAAAAATCAGCTCTGTGATAGGAGTCATTCTGCCTGGCAGAAATGATTTCAGCAAAGCGGCGCGAGAACAATGTGCAAGCCAAGTTAATGGGGCTCGGCCTTGTTCTTTTCGCGGCTGCATTAAATGGGTGATTACATTGTGCATCATTCACGGCTCCAGGGTTTCTTTTTTTTTGCTTGACACTTTTTTCCGGCTTTTCATATCTTCTACTCTATGTTTCATGAAAATAACAATGATTGATTTACTTTTTTAAGCTAAAAGTATTTTTTTTTGCCTTTTAGCCCTTGTACTTTATGTCAATGGCTTCCACCCATAGCTGCCAGTTTTTCAGATTATGCGTGACACTTCCATGGTTTCAGAATATTTATGACTGACAATTTACTGCCATATGTTTGACACTTCAAGCGACACATTCTCATATGTAAAACCAGGCAAACGGGACTTGTGACAGGATGCCACACCCTAGTGACCACCAGCATTATTCACTCACTGCCTCGGCACAGACCCCTGGCATGATCATACCCCTTTATATGGGATTCCAACTCCCTTCTGATATCACAACATGCCCATGAGGTGGCCTTTAATGTCTTTCTTTTCACTTGCTTGAAAAACATTTATAGACATTATTTAAAAAATACACTTCTTCCATTATTCAATGCTAATCTATTTGCTCCAGCTGTATATGACCTGCTATCTCCATTTTGTCAAGTACTTTCAAATGGCATAGCCCAAGTACATCACTGTCAGTCCAGTAATGCTCATCCTTCTTTCATCTGGGCTCTTCTTAACTTTTCACAAGTCATGCATCTTCAGCATCTGTTTATTCTACTCTGGGTCTATGCAATGTTTTTCTGGGTGAAATAAGCTAGGCCCAGGCCGTCACCATTGCAGCTAGCCCCTTCTCCATGATCTGTGTCCAGCTTATTATTGCCTGAGGAGGCAGTACTGCAGGCGCGCAGGCTTCTCTGGTTAAATACCGGTACCCCACAGAGCTGCCTGCCTGGAGAGTTTTCTCCGATGGTGTGGGGGTAAGTTTTATTTTTACTGTCCCTCACTGCCAGGTTTTTCTTGGTGGTGACAGACAGCAAATTAAAACGTCCAGACAAACCCCACTCTAACTTGGGGGAACGATCAAATGGCTTACCTCTGCCAGCCCTTACTACGATGGGCTCTCGGAGGAGGAGTATGTCAGAGCCATTTGAAAGTAGAGCCCTTTCCTCCAAAACCCTAAATCAAGTCCTTTGACTTAATGTGTAGCACTCAGATGTAGATTGAGAGCAACTGGAAATGTGGAAGGAACAGATTCATCCAAATGTTTCAATGACTTACATGTTGATGGTAAACCCCCGTGTGGCACCCCGCTTTAGTGTCATTCAGGACCTCCTGCTGTTTTTCTGCTTCCTGTAGTCACTCACCACTCACATGAGTGAAGATGTGTGCTAAAGCGGCAAGCACACTAATTACAGCTACCATCTGACCTAAATTCCCAGTTTGATGCTTGTTTTTTTTTTAAGTTCAAATAATTTTATTGAGAAGAAATTGAAGTAACGGAACACAGTATACAAAAATAAACAGTATAACTTAGTATTCCAAGCTCATCAGATAAGAATAATAACATCGGACTACCAATATAAGATTAATAAGAAAAATATAAAACAAGTAAAATATATATGTCATCCAGATACATAGAGATAACGCATGGAGCATTCAGGGAAAGTTTAATGCTTGTTTATAGAGTAAATTCCTCCTCCTCCTCCCCGAAACCCTCAAAATGTGAAAATAAATCTTGTTGTCCCGATGTTCAGTCCAGTTTAATCTCTACTGTGTCTTATGCTGTGCCATCTCTTTCACATCTCTTGCTGTGCATAAGTCATGAAGGCTTATTCCTGGAAGATGGAGCATAAAAGGCATTGAGGTCGAATCTTTTTATTAATGAACAGACTAATAGCAACCCCCATGAAAACGAGAAAATGATCTTGCTGCTTATGCTAAAAGCATAACAATTAAGTCAAGTCTGTAAAGTTACACTCCTTACTTACAAGTTCTGTATTGAGCAAAAACGTGTTTCAGCTGTTGCAGAACAATAGCAACATTAACAATACACCAGATATACCTTCAGGGACTTTCCTCAACTTTCCAAATGAGGTGTGCAGAACTGGTGAAAATGTTGGATGTGTCCTCCAGAACTGCATGTACCACATAGTTATGGTCTTCAGAAGTAAGCAAAATACTCCAACTGTTGCCCCTAAAAATAGTTCCAGTAATCTAGGTAAAAGACACAAAAATGATGGACGGAATGTGGAACAAACATTCAACCCGAACTCAAGAGATCTGAGTTAAATCTATCATTCTTTTGCTCATCATACGACCCCAGTTTAGACCCAGACATATGCAAATCAGTTTTGACATTGCTCCTCATGTCAACAGTCCAGCCCATTACGCTGAGATTAACAAATTAAATTGGATTCAAAATTTCACGCATTAATCTAATTTCACCACTGCAGCTACAGCCTAGAACTGGGAACAGTATGAAAGAGGATTCCCCGGTAGGGAGTAGCAATACTGCAGTGAGGCTGCAAGAATTTCACACAACACTCCAGATGGGATTTCAGACACATCAGACACTTAACCTAGTACTCCAGATGCAACATCAATGACTAACCAAAGTATGATATGTGTCCTTATGAACTTGGCACACCACTCCAAGTGAGACCTTCAGCACTAGATTTAATACTCATCATATGGTTTCCAGAACTGGACACAACTCTACAAACATTGGCTTTAGAACTGGACAGAGAACTTTAGATGGCACCACCAGATTGGGACACAATACTACACATGAGACCTGCAGCACAGGATGCCACACTCATTCTACAGTTTCCAAAACTGGTCATAACTCATCAAATGATATAATGAGACGCAACACCTGGACACATTTCAAATGTGTTCTACAAAACTGAACACCTCTG
The DNA here is from genome assembly GCF_964204655.1 of Triturus cristatus. NCBI lineage: Eukaryota > Metazoa > Chordata > Amphibia > Caudata > Salamandridae > Triturus > Triturus cristatus. The sequence goes on from NC_140586.1 coordinate 726,698,423, forward strand.
CTGCTTTAACATTGTTTTGCATACTGACAGTGGCAACAAAAACTCCTTTTTTCTGCTAATAATTTCTCACCCTCTTATTCTATGAAATGGAAGTCAAAAATCCTTAGCAGGGAAAGGCAGCAAGCAGTGGTTGAAGGTAGCCTCATGTTGTCAGATAACCACTGGTCAAGGTCTCTGTGGAGCTGTTAAAGTTTGGCAGGAAAGCTCTAATCAGGAGAAATTTGAATTCCACACTTAATAAAGGTCCCTCATCACGTGAAGATTTCTACTTTTTGACTTGGTCACATTTTGGAGCTTGGGTTCTTCCAGCGTGGCAAGGCTGCAGGCTGTAGCTGAAGAGGGCTTCACATGCCCAATACCTCCTTAGCGAAGCCCTGCTGAATCAAAGTTGCAGCTGCAGAAAAGCTCTGAGTTGGAACGACCTGAATCTTTGGCCCATGGGCAAAAAGTCTTCTTCAGATTGACTTGGCTGTTGGTTCCAGTCCTCCGATGGTCTTTGGAGTCAAAGTTTTCTCAGTCTCATGCTTCAGAAAAGGTTAGAAGCAGTACACTTTAGCACCAGCCAAGGGTCCAGGATATTGGGGAAATGATTTGGGAATCAAAACTCACTCCAGCAGAGGGCAGCAGGAGAGTCCAGTGCAGGATCAGTTGGAACTGGTCAGCTTGGCAGTTGCAGAAAATGACTTTTGTAACTAATTTTGCTTGAACAGGAGGTCAGCCTATGACACTTGAAGTCCACTTCTTTTTCCTGGGTACAAAAGAGAGAGCATGATTATGTTTCTAGGCTCTTATTAGGTCACAGGCAGCAGGTTCAGCCCTCTACTGTCTTCCACTGGTCCAGAAAGTGTTCAGAGGACGGTAATGTGGTTCACAATTATCCTTGACACTGATAGAGTGCGATGGTGCTTTAAAATTGTAGGGGTGCATCATAATCACGGATAATCCACACCTGCATATATTCTTCTGTTGTATTAACGTGTGATTATTAGAAATGTGGTGTAATAATGATGTAATGTTAAATGATAGACATGGCAAAGAGAAACAAGATGACATTTATGTCTGAAATTGTAACCCTTGCTATGTTGTAGTTGCCTAATGAAAAGTGTATGTATAATAGAATTAATTTTAGTTCAAATGTGCACCAAGATGAAGATTGCACGAAGAAATAATGAGATGCCTAACGTGTAATAATTGTAGATGATTGCAGTGCAAAGCACTATTAATTCAAGTGGTTAATTTGATGTGTAAAGGCCTAAATGAAATGTTCGCATTGGAATATAAAAGGCCTATTTGTTTATTCTTACATTAGACAAAACTGTGTAGGCCCAAAAAAAAATTTTCTCTGGTGTGCTCTTGCATTTAGAAGTAGTCCGCGAATTCCTTGTGTATGCAAGGATGTTCTGTTTTCACGTTTCAGTTGCAGGTGGAAGAAGCTGTCTTTGTTAATTAGAACTGACACCTTTTGTTTTAGGAGTTAGACATGGAGGAGATGTGCAACAATGTAAACAAGGAATCAATAATTAGGAGCCGGTGTTCCTTCTCACTGAGGAGGCCTGGGAACCAAGGTCAACTGAATACACATGGAGAAGAAGGTGGAAAACTACCTAGGAGAGGTGTCTGTTAGTATGAGGTGATCTGTGGGCGTGTTCTATATTTTTGCATTTTGTATTTGGGAAAGTGCCCTAAGGGAGGAGGGTCAGAAAGAAGGAGGTTAGAGAGGTAGAAAGAGACCGGCTGAATTAGAGGTTGGAGGATTGATTTGGGAAGAGTATCTTAGAACGAACTCTTTAGCTTTGGTCATCTGATTTTTCATTGTGAATGTGCTTCTTAGTGAGTCTTCACAAGCTGAGATCTTTTACTGACTTTGCCTGGGAAATGCTAAGTAGGGATGTCACTTTAGAGATAGTGTAGTGTCTAATGTTTTTCACTTTCTAGTTACAGATGAAGTCTGACTTAAATGTTGGAGCAGTTCTCGCCTGTGTTCTATTTTTAGAGTTGTTTATTCTTTTCATGATCCACCGGAGCAGGCTAATTCGTAGGTTTGGTTTTGTATTGGTTCCTATGTATTTCTATAATCTCGTGTTGAGATGCTTGTATATTCAGTTGTTTTTGGCTTTGTAATAACCCCCCTAAACTAAAGCTAGAGTCTGTGGTCCTTGAGTTCTGATTAGTTTTGGAAAGTTATTTTTGTGATGCGTTGTTTCTTCCCTTTACACTTCTCAGCAGGTAAAAAGAGACATCAAGCTGAGGTTCCTTGTTAAAATTTCAATAGAGGAACCCAGCCTTATCAACGCCAACCTGTGGAGGGTGGTTGTAATTTCTGTTTACCTTCTAATCTATAGAGTAGAAGTTCTTAGGGGCAGCTCTATCCACTTTTGCAGCACTTCCTGGGCATTCTACTGAAAACATTCCCATAGTGCCTGTCTCTGCCTAAAACCAAGATCGCAGAATCTTTCTTCCTCTTTGCAGAGTTCCTTTGCCCTTGACGTGGTGTGGCCGGGGAAATAAGTAACCCCTCCTCTGTGGTAATTTTAAACCAGTTCTGTGGAACAGTTCAGTTCTAGAGGCAGCTCCACTTCCACTGCGATTGGTGCCTGGCTAGCTAACAGAAAACAACAGGGGGCAGGCCCGTGTGTTAGCTACATCTGCCTGTGGCAGGATAGCCTTTTCTTTAATTTAATTAAGTTCCTGGGCACAGCCCAGATGAACATCCTGCCAGTAGAACAAAACACTTCCCTAAACCCAAGGCATTTGTTTGGGAGCAAGTTCACTCCACATTAAGGGGGCAATCTAGCTATCAGGTGACACTTGGAGCTCAAGGATAGTTGGAGCTCATGGGAATGGGCTTCCAGAGGCTACAGGCAGTAAAAAAGGTAACGTCTGATAATTATCTTTTTCCAAAGTATTTATTACAAATCCAGTTTTACCAGTGAACTGTGGACTTTTATATGGGTCCAGATAAATAGAGACAATTAATTTATTATCAAAAATAATTCAGCTCGGAGAACACTCACTCCAAACATATGGAAGATATAAAACTTCTTGGTGCATTTATCTCATCATCCCTGGAGGTGAGTCAATCGCCACATCCCTATACACACAAATCATACTCCAGGCATGAAAATGCTTGTATGTTCATGCATATTCACGTCCATCCATATATCTACATCAAGTACCATAAAATGAGGGTTAATTCAGAGTCATTCTGGTCAGATCAGGGAGGCCCGCCCCTGTAGTCACATATAGCAAAACAAGAGGTGGAAGAGGTAAAAGGGCTGGAGTTTGTGCAGTTCAATTCATGGCCATCTTTGTATAGACTGTTTGTATCTTCCCCTGAAGTATCTTTACTTCCGTTTCACAATACACATAGGTCATCCCACTTACAAGAGGGGGAAATGTTAGTTTGTTGTATTGGTGAAGCTAATAGCAATAGAAAGAACCTTTAAATCTAAAATGTGTGCAGATTTATAATGTGCAACAGTTATATGATGAATAGACAGATAACAAACATGCTGACAGATGTTTGGTATTACCACCGAGTTGTGACTGTCTAATCTCTTTGCCTTTTGGCATTTCCGATAGGCCAAAAGTGATGTAGCTGTTCGCCCTCCTCGCCCCCACTTACGTCAAGAGGATGTGCCTTCTTCAGCATGGAAAATTACCCTGCATGTTGCCCACCAAAAGCTTGAGGCAGCTCGGCGCCCTGTATTTCAACTGCAATGGTCACTGGGTTGGGGAAGGAGAAGAGTCACGGCACAGTAACGTGGTGATGTATTCATACCTTGCAACATCTAGAAAGCTTCCAATAGAAGTGACCAGTAACAGCGTGCCACCATGTTAGAATTTAGTAAACACAATGAAAAAACATAGGGACATTTCTAATAAATAATGTCTCAAGTCAAGTGTTAGAATTTGGTAAACACAGCGAAAATGCATAAGGACATTCCTAACCATTACAGTCTGAAGACATGTGTAGCAAGAATTGCTTTGAGACCAATTGTAGTGAAAATCATCATTTGGTTTTGAATGGAAGATAAAAAAGAATAGGGGACAAGAGGTTTTTGTGGGTTATTGGGCGTTTATTACCTCAATCATTTAATGGGAGCCTTGTAGAGAAAAAACATTCCTTGAGTTAAAATAACCTTTGTTCTGTATGTTAGGTGGACAATACAAATGGTAAAATACCTGCCATTTCATATTTGTTTTCTGTGTTTTGTTACAAATTTAAGTTGTGTGTTAATACGGGAACCATACTTGTAGAGAATAAAACAAAATATGGCCTAGATCAGGAGTCGACGACCGATAAGGTCATGTCCATGGATTGCTGGCAAAATGCTTTAGGATTTGTATTAAAGTTAACTAAAACCTTTGAAGCACCATAGAAAACAGACTAACCCATCACATAGAAAAACTGAGGAGGCTGAAGGAGCCGGGTTCTACGTTCTAGATTAGCTCTCGACACCTAGTTCGATATCACATTTTATCAGTATGGAAGTGTAAGGAAGAGAGAAACCATTATCAATAAATTAACTAATATGGTTCCTATAAGCCATGGCTCACAGACTTCAGGTAAGTTTAGCAAATGTATTACAAAGCCAAGAACAATTGGACAAACACCTCAAGATGTGGGTGTAGAAATACATTGGAACTAATACAAAGCAAAATCTACGAGTAAAATTGAGACGGTGCAACATTGCACAAGATGACCAATTTGAGAATCAAAATACAGAACATGACTCCACAGATGTCAAGATTCCTCTTCATTGGAGGTTTGTAGGTATAAAGAGTTAGCCTGTCCCGACAATACAACTAATTTGACAGCCCTAATTGACACACCAATGACACTGCATCCGCAAACACTCGAAATCTCGGTATAAACCACATTTGTCTGCACACTCATCATTGCATCCCTCCCACTGTGAACTTCTCCATAAATCTGCCCTGCCATAGGACTCAGTAAACAATCTGGTAGTACTGTTCTGCCATCATTGGACACCCAAATGCCAAACTCAATTCTTCATATCCTGCTTTCATCCAACCAGCCTGTTCTTGATTTGATACTTCTCCCTGCGGACGCTTGACCTCGTCCCATGTGTCAGCTATGGCTAGCATCAGGCTGTGCTTGGTTCTTTCTGTGGTCTTGCATGAATATTCCCCATTAAAAATGCATACATGAGTTGCACAGAAACGGGCTACTTTGTCAGGGTATCTTTTGCCAACAGTCACTAAGTCTTCGCCCTTTCCATGAGTAGCGCATTTCACAACTGCCAGTTACCTTGGCTTCTGTATGGCTTCAAACAGTTGCCTCACATATTCTCCATTTCTAATGGGAGACCCTGATGATGTTAAGAACCCTCCCCCCGACCACAGCTGTTCGAAGTCATGAAACACACCAAAACTGTACTGGCTATCTATATAGATGGTGACTCAGATCTGTTCAGAAAATATGCATGGGTTAAGGCAATGATTTCAGCTACTTGTGCGGAGTATGCTCCTTGTAAACAAGTAGCTTCCAGAACTGCAGAAAGTGTACATACAACAAATGCTGCTATTAGGTAACCCTCATTGTCTCTTAAGCATGAGCCATTGACGAAAACGATCTGGTTAGAATTAGGTAAGGGCTCATCGACAATGTTGGTTCTCGGTTGGGTACAAAGTTCAGTCACATCCAGACTGTCATGGTCCCCACAATCTTCTCCATCAACATTTGGAATAGGTATCAAAATAGCGGATTTAACACAGAACACCACTTCAAAGTTACATTTTCTGCAGCCAGTAAGATTTGTTTGTACCTGGCAAGCCTATTATTTATCAAACGTTGTGTTTTAGTTCTCGTCATCAGGAGCTCAACTGAGTGTGAAACATAGACAGTAAGCGGATGCCCCATCACAATGCTTTCACATCTTTCAGTACGGACACCTGTTGCAGCACCAGATCTCAGACATCCAGCAACGCTGAAGCTACAGGGTCTAATGTAGCTGAAAAATAGGCCACTGGTTTAAGGACACCCCCATGTGTCTGGGTGAGTACAGATAGAGCACAGCCCTCTTTTTCCCAGCAAAAGAGCAAAAACTCTTTGTTGTAATCAGGCATTTCCAGAGCTAGAGTACAACAAAGGCTCTCTCTCAACTTCGAGAAGGCAACCAAACAGTCGTTATCCCAGGCTACCAGATCACTCACATTGTTGTCCGTCAATCTCTGTAAGGGTTGTACCTTCAACGAGAAGTTGGGAATCTACTGTCAGCAGTAGCCAACCATTCCCCAAATCAACCGACTTCCTTCTGTGTCATAGGCGCATTAAATTTCATGATCGCCTCAACACGGTCTGGCGACACCTTTCTCTTGCCTTTTTCAACGTGATGACCCAAATACTGAACCTCTGTCAAACTGTACTGAAGCTTGCTAGGTGTCACCTTGTGACCATTTTCTGCCAAACAAGGCAATGGCATCATCCTTGTCAGTGAAATTCCTCCCCCTCCCTCACAGCTCCACCATTAAGTCAGGCCTGCCCCTGCACTCTCGAGTGTTTGGTGCTCGAGGCCCTCCTCCACCTGCAGGTTAATCTGCGCCTCATCCCTGGTGGTCCAGTGGACCTCTATCTCCTTTCTCTCACCACATCTTTCACTCATTTTTCTACTCATTTTTATTCCCCTTTCTGCACTTATCCGCACTTCTGCTCTTTTTCTGTGTATTTCCACTCTATTTCCTTTTCCTTTATTCCTCCTTTTTCCCTCCTTTCCCGCCCGCTTTCCCTGCTGCTGCTGCCCCTGCTCCCCCTCCACCCAGCACGACCAGCATGACCAATCCAGCTCCCCTCCCCGCCTCCCAGCTGTCCAGCCCTCCACGACCCCTACTTAACGGTGGCCGCGCGCAGCGGGGACGCCTCAACCTGGACCAACACCACCTCGGGACCGGACATCACGATCGCCATCCCCCAAGGATACAAGGTCTCCAGGAAGGACCCCCCCACCTGCCCAGGAGGAGGAATCACCATCGTCCACAAATCCACCCTCCGCCTGAGCACACCCCCTGACGAGCACACAGACCTGATGAAACACCTTCACTTCAAGATACTGGCCAGCCCCACTGCCACCCTCCAAGGAACCCTAATCTACCGACCCTCTGGACCCCATGGACCCTTCGCCAACTCCATCACGGACATCATCTCCCCACAGGCCATCACATCCTCCAACTACACCTTCCTAGGAGACCTCAACTTCCACCTCGACAACCAACTGGACCCCAACACTGCATCCCTCCTGGACAACCTCCACAATATTGGACTTCGCCAGATCGTGACCAAGCCCACGCACTTAGCAGGACTCACCCTCGACCCCCTCTTCACTACAGGAAACTATCACCTTCAGCCACACCACCGAACTCCCATGGACCGACAATCGTTGCGTCCACTTCACCTTCAGAACACCCACCATCCACAGACACCAGCACCTGCTCCCATGAAGAAACTGGACCAGAATCACCGACAACCAGCTAACCTCCTCACTCAACAACTCCACCCCAACCATCGTGGAAAACAACAACCCCAACACCGCAGCCCGAACCCTGCATAGATAGATCTCGGACAGTTCCAACACCATAGCCCCCTTAAAAAAAAAACAATACCCGCGCCAAGGAAGCCAGATGGTTTACTACCGAACTCCGAGAGTCCAGACGCACTTGCCGCGCCTCGAAAAGGCCTGGAGGAACACTAAATCCACAGAACCCCACAACAACTTCAGAGCCGCCACCAACGCTCACCACCAACTCATCAGAGAAACAAGGAAAAAGCAATTGAAGACAGAATCTCCACCCATGCGCACAACAGCAAGGAACTCTTCAACATCATCCAGGAGTTCACCCAACCCACCAGCGAGTCTACTGACATCCCTCCCTCACAAGACCTCTGCGACAAACTCAGCACCTTTTTCCGCCACAAAATCAAGAGCATCTGCGACAACTTCGAGGAAGACAACCAACACACTGAACCCTCACCAACCACTGCCGACACCTGGAAACCAGCGATTGACAACTGGACAGCCCTCACCACCGAAGACACACTGAAGGCAATGAAGTCAATCCACTCAGGAGCCTACACACGGACCCCTTCCCCCACCACATCTTCAACAGAGCCGCCAAAACCATTGCACCCATGCTCCGCCACACCATCAACCCCTCCCTGGCGACTGCCTCGTTCCCCGAAGATGACTGGAAACACGCCGAGGTCAACCCCCTCCAGAAGAAACCCTCGCCGGACCCCACTGAGCTAAAAAACTACAGACCCCTCTCCCTGCTCCCCTTCCCAGCGAAAGTCATCGAGAAAGCCATCAATAGCCAATTCGCTACATTCATCAAAGAGCACAACGTCCTCGACTCCTCCCAATCCAGATTCAGAAAAAAACACAGTACGGACACCGCCCTCCTCGCCGCAACAGATGATATACGCACCGACAAGGTGAAACATTAGCCCTCATCCTCCTCGACCTCTCAGCGACGTTCGACACAGTCTCTCACCGCACCGTAATTTGCAGACGCCACGACACAGGAATCCAGGACAAGGCCCTCAACAGGATCCGCTCCTTCCTCTCCGGCAGAATGCAGTGGGTCAGACTCCCCTCCTTTCCTCTCGGTCCCTACACCTACCACCTGTGGAGTCCCCCAGGGCTCCTCCCTCAGCCTGACACTCTTCAACGTCTACATGGCTCCGCTCGCCCACATCGTCAGGACCTATGGACTGAACATTGTGTCATATGCAGACGACACCCAACTCATCCTCTCCCTATCCAACGAACCTAACACCGCCAGACACAACTTTCGAGAAGGCATGGAAGCCGTCGTCAAATAGATGAAAAACAGCTGCTTACATCTAAACATCAACAAAACAGAAGTTCTCATCATGGGCCCAAACCCCAACGCCGAGAGCGACACCTGGTGACTCCCCGCCCTCGGAAACTCGCCAACCCCCATGGACCACGCACACAACCTGGGAATCATCCTGGACTACAAGCTCAAAATGAACCACCAGATCAACTCTGCCTCGTCTACCTGCTTCCACACCCTCCGCCTCCTCCATCAGACCTTCAAATGGATCCCCCTCAAACATAGAAAGACCGTCCCTCACGCCCTGGTCACTAGCAAACTCTACTACGACAACGCACTCTACGCCGCAATAAACAAAAACCTCACCCTCAAGCTACAGAACATCCAGACTGCCGGTGCAAGACTGGTCCTCAACCTTCCAAAACACTGCCACATCTCCCAGGACCTGTGCAAACTCCACTGGCTCCCAGTCAAGGTGAGAATCACCTTCAAGCTACTCACCCACGCACACAAGGCCTTCCACGGCACCGGACCAGCATACATGAACAGCCGACTCAAATTCCACGCACCCCAAAGGACCCTACAAACAGCCCAGCACTCCTACGCCATGGTTCCCTGCACCAGAAAGACCAGATCGGAAGGCCACTGCTTCTCCTTCCTCGCGGCCAAAGCCTGGAACGCCCTTCCACTCCACCTCAGACAGACATCGCTCCCCATCTTTGCAAGAAGCCTCAAAACCTGGCTCTTTGAGAGACCCCTCCTTGATGGAATGGATCCTGCACCCCCCCGACCCCTAGCGCCTTGAGACCCTTACGGATGAGTAGCCACGCTTAACAAACTTCTGATTGATTGATTCTTGCACGCCTCCACTGTCTCAGATGCAATCAGCAAGTCGTCAATATACAGCACCAGTACCGAGTTCTGAGGCAATACCGAGCTTTCAAGATTCTTTTTCAAGGTCTGGTTAAAGATAGATGGACTCTCATTATAACCTTGAGGGATATGACACCAAGTTAAGACACAATTCTCCTGCTGGAAAGCAAATAAAAATTGTCTTTCCTCATGCAAAAGGATAGAGAAAAATGCCTGGCACAAATCAATCACAGTGAACCACTCAGTCTTGCAAGGAATCTGAAACAGTATCACAGATGGATTTGGTACCACAGGACAACATGGAATCACAATCTCACAGATCTTTCTTAACTTTTGAACAATGCGATACTTTCTACAGGGTGTCTGCAACCGCATTATGGGTAAGTTGCATTGGCTTTCTATGATCTCCTTCAGGATGCCCCGCGAGATCATAGACTCGATGACAGGTGTGATTCCTGCTACTGTTTTTGCAGTCAGGTTGTATTGGGACGTTCTTGGAATTTCTGCATTAGGTTTCACCTGTATGCGGACTGGCTCAACTCAAATCAGTCCTATCTCTTCTCCTGTAAAGTCCCATACCACTGGAGAGATGGTATCTCTCAAATCCCAAAGCATATCTTCCGCTGTCAACACAGGAAACATCTCTGCACAATGGTTCTGATTTGCCAATTTGAACGCAATATCATCATCATTAGTCTGTAGCTCTACTCCTCTTGTTCTACAGTAACTAGTGCAGTTCAGCTTACATAAAAGGTCACACCCTAACAGAGGGGACTGGACTTAAATTGCATACCACAAACTGGTGCCCTTCTTAAAATGTTCCTATTTTCACTGGTATTTCTTCTGTTAACAGATTTGTCATTCTCCTGTTGGCAACTCCTACAACTTGGATCAATTGTTCTAAGAGGGATAGGTTTGGGACTACTGCGGATCTCACAGTAGAACAGGTAGTACCAGCATCAATCAACAACGTAATGGGATGACCATCTACATCTGCTTCCACAAATGGTCCACTCTGCTCTACCTCTATGACTGCTCCAAGGGTACAGTCTTCCTACCACCTCATGCACCGTCATTGTGTCAGCTCCTGATCAAATCTATCTAGGGTTTCTATAAAGGGTATTTGATGGTACGTTCGATTTCCCTGTGAGATTCTCAGAGATTGGGGCACTTGCACCAGCATACTCTGGTTGCCCCCTTAAACAATATGGGTCTTGTCACTGTCTCGATTCTATCTGGCAATACCACTACCTCACCTTCCTGTAGCTGATTTAACCGACTCTCGCGCTTCCAATGCCTGATATTTTGACAATAATGACAACTGATTTCTTTTGTTCACAATTCTCATCCGATCCAGTATTAACTTGTCCTTGAGCCTCCTATGCTTGGAGTCCACCTAGTCACTGCATACTTGGGTGCCGATCACGATCCGGTAAAAAAATTCCCCATGCGACTCGTATCCGGTCTTTTTACCGTACGAATCGTACAAGTGCCGTACGAACTGGCAATCACGATTCGCATGGGAAAAAGACCATACGAATCGCATTGGGAATAATTCCCCACACGTCCTCGGGTCGGAAAAAGTGTCCGACACGTCCTCGTACGATTTACCGTACAAACGTGAAAAGCGAAGTCCGACCGGGGAATCACGATCCGTCCCGGGCGTCCGAATGTACAACCGTATGGTTAAAAGACCGTCCGCACCGAACTCCTATAACAACCATGGAGACGTCCAAACAGGTGCCCGGTACGTGCCGTACCCCCCCCAGCCCCCGCATGTACGCGCCGTACCCCCCCAGCCCCCGCATGTACGCGCCGTACCCCCCCCAGCCCCCGCATGTACGCGCCGTACCCCCCAGCCCCCGCATGTACGCGCCGTACCCCCCCAGCCCCCGCATGTACGCGCCGTACCCCCCCAGCCCCCGCATGTATGTGTCGAACCCCCCGTGTATGTACACCCGAGTATGTTCGAGTCGTACCCCCACCCGTGTATGTACACCCGAGTACGTGTCGAACCCCCCCGTGTATGTACACCCGAGTACGTGTCGAACCCCCCCGTGTATGTACACCCGAGTACGTTCGAGTCGTACCCCCACCCGTGTATGTACACCCGAGTACGTGTCGAACCCCCCGTGTATGTACACCCGAGTACGTGTCGAACCCCCCCGTGTATGTACACCCGAGTACGTGTCGAACCCCCCCGTGTATGTACACCCGAGTACGTTCGAGTCGTACCCCCACCCGTGTATGTACACCCGAGTACGTGTCGAACCCCCCGTGTATGTACACCCGAGTACGTGTCGAACCCCCCCGTGTATGTACACCCGAGTACGTGTCGAACCACCCCGTGTATGTACACCCGAGTACGTGTCGAACCCCCCCGTGTATGTACACCCGAGTACGTGTCGAACCCCCCGTGTATGTACACCCGAGTACGTGTCGAACCCCCCGTGTATGTACACCCGAGTACGTTCGAGTCGTACCCCCACCCGTGTATGTACACCCGAGTACATGTCGAACCCCCCCGTGTATGTACACCCGAGTACGTGTCGAACCCCCCGTGTATGTACACCCGAGAATGTTCGAGTCGTACCCCCACCCGTGTATGTACGGTGCGTACCCCCAGCGCTACGCGCTGGGGGTACGCACCGTACATACACGGGTAGGGGTACGACTCGAACGTACTCGGGTGTACATACACGGGGGGGTTCGACACGTACTCGGGTGTACATACACGGGGGGTTCGACACGTACTCGGGTGTACATACACGGGGGGTTCAACACGTACTCGGGTGTACATACACAGGGGGTTCGACACGTACTCGGGTGTACATACACGGGGGGGTTTGACACGTACATGCGGGGGCAGGGGGGGGTACGGCACGTACATGCGGGGGCTGGGGGGGGTACGGTGCGTACATGCGGGGGCTGGGGGGGTACGGCGCGTACATGCGGGAGCTAGGGGGGGTACGGTGCGTACATGCGGGGGCTGGGGGGGTACGGTGCGTACATGCGGGGGCTGGGGGGGTATGGCGCGTACATGCGGGGGCTGGGGGGGGTACGGTGCGTACATGCGGGGGCTGGGGGGGTACGGTGCGTACATGCGGGGGCAGGGGGGGGTACGGCGCATACATGCGGGGGCTGGGGGGGTACGGTGCGTACATGCGGGGGCTGGGGGGGGTACGGCGCGTACATGCGGGGGCTGGGGGGGGTACGGCGCTTACCGGGCCACCTACTCTGGTCGTTTCGCGCCGTACTTCGCATTTGCGGCACTTTTTGGGTGCCGTGAAAATATTGCCGTCCGGACTGCTGTCGGTTCGAATCGTAATTCCTGGGTCGTGAAATACTGCCTAGAAGCGTCCCGACGTCACGTCGCAGCATTCCCGGATCACATTCGTATGCATATTTTCGTCGGTCGGTGTTTTTTACGATTCGTACGGAAATGGTGTTTCCGTGCGAATCGTAATTCCATGTTTGTAATGTTTTACAACCGGGTACGAGTCGGACGGAGAATACGCTCCGACCGACGGTTCGTACCCGGTTTTTACCGGATCGTAATCGGCACCTTAGTGTACCATAAAATCTCATCCACATACTTGTTCTGCCAGCAGATTAGATGCTGCTGTATCATAACACTAATCTCTGGTCTCAGTCCTAGTACAAATTTGGAGATGAACTGTCCCATATCCTTCGGGTCTAAAGTATCTAACCCACTGTACTTCTTGAAGGCTTGTAAGAGCTGTTCATAGTGAGGTTTCTGCATCGTCCTGTATATCTTGGCCCAATCAATATTTTGTGGGGCTATTTTGTACTTTTTAATCATGTGTTTACTTGCTTGAACCTTTCCATAACCAAGGGTGAGGGACCATGAGTTTTGGGGTCTCTCTCTGGTTCAGTAGAAGGCCAATCAATAGCGATTTTGCAAGCGGACCACAGATCACTAGGAACCACAATGTCAAAAAACGTATTCATGTCAATCCACAACACCTTTGAAATGTTTACAATGCGATCAACTTGCTTGTACCATTCAGTAGGTTTTTCCTCAGCCAAGGAAAATCATTTTTGAATAGTGCTAAATCCCCCCGCTCCATGGTATGTGTACATACCCTCCACTAGGCACCTCTGACAGTGGATAAGCTTCAACTCCCAAAGTTCCCCCTCCTGGAGTTGGCTTTTCCCCCAATCCTTTCCTGACATTCTTTTTCTTCAACCACCTTTCTTCCCATTTATCAAGCATGCTACATGCATGTATCCCTACAATCAGCTCTCTAATATGTGTTTTCAGCCCTGTTACACTTTTCTCTTCCAATTCCTGATCGCTGTAGTTCAACCGGTGATTTCCTTGTAACTTTTCCATCTTTGACAAGTCTACATCATATCTCAGAGCCAATTCTGTTGATTTCTCGTGGGCTTGTCTCGCTTTATGAGTGACAGCCTTTGCCACAAACAGAAACTCATCCTGTTTATAAATCTCTATTCTTTCAAAAGGAAAGTTTCCATCAATTATTTAGTCAACCTCAGTTTTTAACCTTACCACATCCAACAATTTTGCCTTTATGGCAACCTTGATTGTCCCCTGACTGGACATACTGCTCTGTCCTTCCCCATCACTGTTTTGACCTCTCTGCCACTTCTCTTTAGTTGGGGTCTCAGAAACATGCTGATTTTCAAGAGTTCCTTGGCCTGCACATATCTCTGGTATGCTTCCCATGGGTCCTCTAACTGGAACTTCCCACATCCTGAAATTGAATTCGAGTTAGCTAGTGACACAGATCATATGGTATTAGACCCAACACATACTCTTGAAGAATCTGCCGTTGCTGGCAATGGGTTGCTAGATTCTGTACGCACCAAAAATGGTCTGTTCCCGTTCATCGTCACATCTCCCACTGTACTGACCTTTTCTTCTAACCCGGACTGTGATTGACTGGCATTTTCCTCTAATCTATGTCATACACAGAGACTACAGTTCCAATGGTGACCGGTACCGTAAGGAAACCTAGCAACTACAACGCAGTGCTGACTTCTCTTGACTCTGTACATCCTAACGCTTCCTTCCCTATTCCTTATGCTCCTACTGAAATCCTTCCCATGAGTCCTGTACTAGGGCCTGTATCAGCTGTTACCACTCTTTCCGGATTTACTGCATTCGCCAATTCTTGCCTTCCCTCTTCTGAATGAGGATTATAGGGTGAAGTCGCTCTAACAGCAACCTGTCTAACAGGCTCTCATCAGATCGCTCCCATCATCTCCATTACCCCCTCCACTACTACCCTGTGTCCTTCCCTCTTTCACCAGCATGGGTTACAATCTGTCTCCCTCAATGGTATGAACTCTCCATCATTTCAGTTGTTCATCCCATCGTGCATCTTGATATGCTCTCATTGTCTTTTTCAGTCTTCGCATGAAATTCCTCCCTATTCTTTGCCTGTGCTGCTCGCATCCATGAATCTAATGCATCAAACTGTGTTGGTCTGGATGAAGGACGTAAAGAAGTCATCATTCCTCTCAACTGATACAATTCCTGTGATCGGAATGAACCATAACGTGTGAAAGCCAAATCTCCCTATTTTTCAGTAATCTTATGCCAATTTTGAAGCCAAACTATGGCATGAAGTCCCTCATTTGTTAGATATAAACAAGAAAAGGAGTAAAGAGGTTCAATAGGTAGTGGACTTACCCTCCTCTGTAAATTATGAAAAACCAAAGAAAGTCCACCCTTAACCACAGAAATGTTACTATCCTTCTTTCTTCAGTATTTGAGAAAGCTGGTCAGTTTTCCTGAGTCTGTTTAGGAAAAACACACTGTTTTGCTAAACTAGCCCGCACCCACCAAAAGGTCCCTTGGTGGCATGCTTCATCATTGGGTTCTTCCTGCTGCGGGATGGGGCGTGCTGCAACCGACGATCACGTGGGAGCACTTATTTGTGAAGTGATACTATGTGTGATGTGAGAGTGGTAGGGTCTGAGTGAACATAGTGGGATTAAAAATACCTGGCTGTGTGGAAACTGAATTTTAATACTCCTTATAGCTGGTATTATTTAAAACGGGGAGTTGAGGTTTGTATGCTATGATGGGCTACTACCTCCCTAGTCTACATGTTTCGAAGCCATCCCCCTGGCTTCTCTTGAGGACCAAAAAGTGATCCCCGTACCACTCTATGTTAGAAAACAATCTTGTGGTTTGCCTGCTCAATTTTGCAGATTTTAGTGCATAAAGAAAAACATGCACTGATGCAATACCCAATTAGTATGATCATACGAGTTTTAGTTCTGAAAAGATAGAAAAACATGATTAATTACAGTAATATTATAATTATAAGACCACATCACCAAACTTGTGGGAGGTCTACTTAGTGATATATTTTTCTCATGTGCAGGACAACTTATGAATCAAGTGGGTGCTCTGCTGCCCTTGATTGTCACGTACAATACATTAGAAGACATACCACATAAAACATAGAACACACACTCTTAATGGCTGGTATCCATAGCATTTGAAACTATTTCTATAGCTCTTGTTGCCTCTTTTTTGTCTCTGTCTGGGAAAGAATCATCTTGCGACGTCTGGGGAGATGCTCAATGAATAAAAGAAGGGTGTAATACAGAAAATATGTGTAACAGAAATTACATGCACTAATGTTGCCAAGCTATAGCCCCATGTGCTTTTACACGGGAGGGGGGGAGCTCTTGTAGTCACACATTGTGGGAGAAAAAAATGCAAAGGAGATAGATAATAAAGTTTTGTTGAAAAACAATACCTTCGTTGTCTCTAGATGCTCGTTGTCTTAGGGGATCGGATGTGCCATAGTTACGTTATCAAAGCAGCTCTCTCACCCTAGCAATGCCTCCCCGTGGCTCCGATGAACACAATGTCTGCCAAAAGCCAGTTTAAGCACCTGCATTCATCAGCGTTTCGCGCACGTATGTAGAAAAAGGCTGCAATGTAAACCCTCACAAAATGGCCGCCCAATAATGGAACGTTATCTCAGCTATGTACGGTTACTTACGCATCTGAGTTTAACCGTCGGGGATCCTGCTATTCTCGGAAACGGCTGCAAAAATAATTTATATGGGATTGCCGCTAGTAGTGGAACCTTGTGGTAAACTATAAAAATAAATAATCCTGTTGACTACCGCATTTGTACTTGGTCATCATCAGGTAGATTTCTCGACAAAAGTCCGCCCTTTGGATGCCCTTTGTGGTCCCCATAGTGACCTGTATAGTGATGGCTGTGCTCCTTCTGGCTCACTGTAGATACATGCTGCAGATTTGTCCCGCATGGCATTCGTTCAGTGATCTAAGGTCTTTTGGCCCATGTTGCCTGTCAATACTTTCGCCTTTGTTGATAAGGTTAATGTTCCATTCGCTTTTTGCCTCCCGAGCCTCTCGACATGACGAAGAAGAACCTCATAATAAAGTCCCACTCTTGACTAGCGTAGCTCACCTATATAATGCAGAGAACTGATTGCATGGCAAATGGTATACAGTCTACTTTGCCCTCAATCGTCAAAGGGGAAGATATTCATTGCTACCACCATAAAAATGACCAGCTTACCCTTATGCTATAACTGGTCAACTGTATTGGTAGTCTCTTCACATCGTGTAGGTCTATGAAATAATGGAAGCTGTAAGTTTATAACTTCTTGAGTGAATGTTCTGAAAATGTAGCAACGGCTGGCGCCTATCATTATTAGTGTGGGAAAAAAGCAGAATAGTTGTCAACACATTCTGGTACTATCGGGGGTCAGATTATTCCGGCAGACCGTGTTATTTCAGTTGTCCCCATGGGATGTCATCATTGAGTCCTGTGACATGAGTGCCCAAACGGAATACCCAGCGCTGTTCCTTCTCAAATAGTGTCAGCTCGTTGTGCACCTGCTCTATGACTGTCCATTGTATGTCCTGTATAGTATGGGTGGCCTCCAGATAATGGGATGACATTTTTGTAGTAGTTCTTTTACATTTTATATTGTGCGTGTGCTCTCAAATGCATGTTTTAACTGGGCGTGTGGTCATCCCAATGCAATGTTTCCTGCATGGGCAGGTGATCATGTAGATCAAGTTCTTGCTGTTGCAGTTGATGAAGAGGCGTGTTCCCACTCTGTGTTGGTCTTGAAGGTGATATTTGTGCTTTTTTTGTCAAATGGCACATGCTACAGGGTCCGCATGGGCAGTGTCCACTCAATGCTGAGTGCAGGGTAATAGTTGATTCTGCTTGTGTACGTGGCCTGGTATGAACCAACATGTCCCGCAGGTTTCTCCCTCTCCTGTGTGAAAACGTTGGTTTGGGTAGATTCAGGTGGTCGCTGTTCAGTATGCTCCAATGTTTGTTTATTATTTTGGTGACTTGGTTGGAACCTGTGTTGAATGTAGTTATACATATTGATCTTTCTTCTTTTGGTTTCTCTGATGCTGGTTCTAACAGAGAGTCCTTGTTGTTGTTTCTAGCTCATTTGAGTGCTTTGTCTACCACTTTGGTAGGGTAATATCACTTTTCCAAATTCACACATAAATCTTCTGCCTGTTCCTTAAAGTCTCTTACATCAGAACAGTTTATTCTCAGTCGTAAGAACTGGCCATATGGGAGATTGTTCCGTAAGTGCTGAGGATGAAAACTGCCATATAGGAGGAGAGAGGTCCTTGCTGTAGTCTTAAAATGCGTTGTGGTTCTCAAAGTCCCATCATTTGCTAATATGTTCAGGTTCAGGAACACAATTTCTTTATTAGAAATGGTGCTAGTGAATTTGAGGTATTCATATTGGTAGGTAAGCCAGGTCATGAATTTGTTGGCGGTTTCCAAATCACCATTCCAGATGACCAAAACATCATCTATATTTCGCTTCCATATCCTGATGTGGGGTTGGAAGGGGTTGTTTATGTGGAGGATCTTCTCTGTTTCTAAATTGTGGACGTATAGGCCGGCTACACTGGGGGAAAAAGTGTTGCCCATGCTGGTTCTGTGCTTTTGTAAGTACAAAGTGTTCTGGTATTGAAAGAATTCTTGGTGAGTGCTAACTTGCAGCAGTCCATCACAATAATGCGAGGGGTTTGGTATTCCCAATCTGTCGTGAAAAGGACATCCTCTATGATGTGTAACATTTCGTCATGCGGGAGACTCGTGTAGAGGCTTTCTACATCCAAACCCATCAGGAGTTCCTTCGCAGGGCCAAATTCCATATCCACGACCCACATTTGTTGCCATATAGTGTACTGGAGTATCCTCTGGGCGTGCTTCCTCACCCACTCGAGTGATCACTCCCCGATCTCCTCTATACATGTCCCAGCCATAACACTCCAATGTTTTGCATGATTACTCAAAATTCTTCTCCGGCGGACAGATTCTCTCGATTTCAACTTCTTGATGTTTACCAGCCAATCCCAGCGCTGTGTTACACCAACCAATGTATCACAACACGGCCCACTCTAACGTCACCTTTTCCTCCTGGCAGTGGCTCATCCACCTTCACAATTGCTCCTTACACATTTACTCTCACAGTCATCAAAACAAGTGACTGTCTCCCTTCTAAAAGAACGATAGAATCCAATCACTCCAGAACATTACACATATTGACCCTCAACCTGCGCTGGTCACCTGAATCAATATAGTTCACTCCTGTACACAAAGTTTACCCTATGATTCTCACACATCCCACTCATGCAAAGTTCCCTGTTTTAAATGCTGATGACATCTCATGACAACTCCCCAAACTAGCGGTCGGACAATCACGACAAATCGGTGTCTTCTACACCTACAAATTATATCCCAGGATCTTAGGCTATTTCGGGACCTGAAGAAAAAAGCAAAACTTCCAGACCATGACCAGCCCGAAATCACGTTCATTCAAATTTCACTCAAACTCCGCCAGATATCATAAAATCAACACACTCCTGCAATCTAACACGAAGCATCCCTATAATTAATCACTCCTTCTGCTGCTGTTCTCGCTGCACCATTAATCTCCGTCGGTCTCTGCCAAAGTCTGTCATCTTCAGCTCTCGGTCATTGGCCTCTGTTGTGAGTCTCTTGGGATCTAGGTCTTTTCTGGATTTTCTAGATTCTCCTCCTACTCCATGTGATAACCACCCTACACTGCTACGAACTGAAGGAGCTGAGTTCCACGTTCTAGATTAGCTCTGGAACACCCAGGTCGATATTACTTTGAATCAGCATGGAAGTGTAAGGAAGAGAGAAACCATGATCAATAAATCAATTAATTTGGTTCCAATAAACCATGAGTCCTAAGAATGACAGACTCCAGCTATGTCGAATGTCTGATATAATATCGAAGTCAAAAATATCGATGTCAAAAATATTGGAGGCGGAATATCGATGTCCAAAATATTGAAGTCCTATCTACATTATGGTAAGTACAAAAATATCGGAAAAAAAATATCGTTGCCAAAATTGTCGTTGTTAAAATATCGTTTAAAAAAAAAAATGTTTAACAATAATGTAAAATTAAATAAATATTACATATAATTAAAATAAACATAGTTAAAAATATGTTTAAACTTATAAGTAATACATATAATGTAAAAAAAATAAACATATACATATAAAATATAATACATATACTTACTTTATAATATTTACAATTAATTATTCTAATAATTTATAAATAGTTTAAAACATTTTATAAATTATAAATACATACATGCACATACAACAATAATATAAATAAAAATATAAAAACTATATATAACAAATTGTAAACAAATATTAAAATAAATTATACAATACATTAAATAAAACAGTAAGGTGCCGATCACGATCCGGTAAAAAAAAGGCCCGTCCGACTCGTATCCGGTCTTTTTACCGTACGAATCGGACAAGTGCCGTACAAACTGGCAATTACGATTCACATGGTAAAAAGTCCATACGAACCGCCTCGGGAATCATTCCCCACACGTCCTCGGGTCGGAAAATGTGTCCGACACATCCTCGGACGATTTACCGTACAAATGTGAAAAGTCAAGTCCGACCGAGGAATCACGATCCTACCCGTGCGTCCCAACTCACAACCGTATGGTAAAAACACCGTCCGCACCGAACTCCCATTGCAACCATGGAGATATGTGCCCGCATACGCGCCAAACACTCCCCCCAGCACCCTTACGTTCGAGTCGTACACCCCGTCAATGTACACCCCCCGTATGTACACCCGTGTACGTGTCAAACCCCCACCCGTGTATGTACACCCCAGTACGTTCCAGTCGTACCCCCACCCCAGTACGTGTCGTACCACCGTCTAAGTACACCCCAGTATGTTCGAGTCGTACCCCCACCCTTGTACGTGTCGTACCACCGTCTAAGTACACCCCAGTACCTTCGAGTCGGACCCCCACCCTTGTACGTGTCACACCCCCGTGTACCCACACCCAAGTACGTTCCAGTCGTACCCCCACCCTTGTACGTGTCGTACCACCGTCTAAGTACACCCCAGTACGTTTGAGTCGTACCCCCACCCTTGTACGTGTCGTACCACCGTCTAAGTACACCCCAGTACGTTCCAGTCGTACCCCCACCCGTGTACGTGTCGTACCACCGTCTAAGTACACCCCAGTACGTTCGAGTCGTACCCCCACCCTTGTACGTGTCGTACCACCGTCTAAGTACACCCCAGTACGTTCCAGTCATACCCCCACCCGTGTACGTGTCGTACCACCGTCTAAGTACACCCCAGTACGTTCGAGTCGTACCCCCACCCCTGTACGTGTCACACCCCCGTGTACCCACACCCCAGTACGTTCGAGTCGTACCCACACCCCTGTACGTGTCACACCCCCGTGTACCCACACCCCAGTACGTTCCAGTCATACCCCCACCCTTGTACGTGTCGTACCACCGTCTAAGTACACCCCAGTACGTTCCAGTCGTACCCCCACCCGTGTACGTGTCGTACCACCGTCTAAGTACACCCCAGTACGTTCGAGTCGTACCACCACCCTTGTACGTGTCACCCCCCCGTGCACCCACACCCCAGTACGTTCGAGTCGTACCCCCACCCCTGTACGTGTCACACCCCCGTGTACCCACACCCCAGTACGTTCCAGTCGTACCCCCACCCTTGTACGTGTCACACCCCCGTGTACCCACACCCCAGTACGTTCCAGTCGCACCCCCACCACAACCTCCTAAGTACGAAGCACACCCCATGCCCCAACATCACAACCGCATGTACGAGTCGTGCCAAGCCACACACAAGGACAGCACCGTACAACCAAATGGACCATCTACACACCGTACACACGCTCAAAACGCACATACACAACCAGGACAATACAATACAACACAAGAATACACTATTCGAATGGCACAAAGCCACTAAACATGGCCAACAAACACTCATAAAACACACATTCACTGACCTGCAACTGCCAAAAACAAACAGAGGCCCTAAACACCACCACTCCTTATAACACACCCACCCAAACTTCAAACACAGCCACACCCACCAATGGACCAATAAAAAGGGCCCACACACACAAACCATGAGCCTTTGCAACAGACTCACTGCTGCCAGACACCACAGACAAATTACAGCACCTTACTAAAAGCTTCACCACACCTTACACTTGCACACCTTCACACAACCACCTTCACAAACATCCCCTCATCACATTCACACACACACACACCTGCACAACCATACCCACACACCCACAACCATCCACACACCCCCCCACCATCCACACACACCAACACCATCCACACCCACACCCCTCACCATGCCCACTACCAAGAATCCAAAGTTCAGTAACCGAGAGTTGGAGGTTCTTGTCGATGAAATCCTCAGAGTCGAGCCACAGCTCTTTGGAACATTGGTCAGAAACACCAGCATGGCAGCTAAAACAGCCATGTGGCAGACCGTCGTCGATGCTGTGAATGCTGTTGCGGACACCAGAAGGACCAGGCAGGAATGCCAGAACAGGTGGTACGATCTGCGGAGGAGGGTCCGAGCCAAGAGGCAGGAGGAACACGACCAGGCCAACGCCACCGGAGGAGGGCCCTCCCGCAGACCCGTACACTACCATCCCTGGGAGGAGAGGGTGATGGCCATACTGCCGGTGGAGGCAGTCGAAGGATTAGAAGGACTCCGAGACCCGGGTGAGTACACAAACAACGCACCTCACATGGGGGGAACGGCATCCACAACCAAAATCACTAACAGGCACGCAACCACCCAAGCCATCGCATGACTCAACCACACTCCATGAGCACGCACATGCCACTGCTGCCACCATGCCCCATGCACCCAGCTGGACAATGTCAAGTCACAGGCCACAGAAGACACCAACACATGACACGGTAACCCGGATGGCGGGAGGGTGGGCCACATAAATCACATAGTGCAACTCAGAAGCAGACAACAATGCCCTCTGCCCATATGGCCCAGGTCACAGCCAGACAAACACTGCGTCCCCACACAGGAAAGACTCGCCAGCAAATGGCGGACGCCTTGCATCAACACATGGGGGTGAAGGCACTGTTTTGCACATGACAGCAGCTAATGAACAGCCAACATTGTGAAAGAGTGGCAGCACACACCACCATAGCAGCAGCGCACAGACACACATCACACCCAATGGGTGCCTGGAGATCAGAAACAAACTCACATCAACAAGCCAAGGGCCACTCAAAGATCTGCTAACAGTGTGTGCCCAGGAAGCTGGGCTGAGGTGACAGAGGGTGACACACAGAGGGAGGAAGAGGGGGACACAGAGGGAGGGAGACGGACAGAGGGAGGAGGCTGAAACACGGAGGGAGGGAGAGGGGGACAGAGAGGGAGGGAGAGGGGGACAGAGAGGGAGGGAGACACAGGGAGACGGACAGAGGGAGGAGGCTGACACACGGAGGGAGGGAGAGGGGGACAGAGAGGGAGGGAGAGGGGGACAGAGAGGGAGGGAGACACAGGGAGGGAGGGAGAGGGGGACAGAGAGGGAGGGAGAGGGGGACAGAGAGGGAGGGAGAGGGGGACAGAGAGGGAGGGAGACACAGGGAGGGAGGGAGAGGGGGACAGAGAGGGAGGGAGAGGGGGACAGAGAGGGAGGGAGACACAGGGAGACGGACAGAGGGAGGAGGCTGACACACGGAGGAAGGGAGAGGGGGACAGAGAGGGAGCGAGACACAGGGAGGGAGGGAGAGGGGGACAGAGAGGGAGGGAGAGGGGGACAGAGAGGGAGGGAGACACAGGGAGACGGACAGAGGGAGGAGGCTGACACACGGAGGGAGGGAGAGGGGGACAGAGAGGGAGCGAGACGGACAGAGGGAGGAGGCTGACACACGGAGGGAGGGAGAGGGGGACAGAGAGGGAGGGAGAGGGGGACAGAGAGAGGGAGGGAGAGGGGGACAGAGAGGGAGGGAGAGGGGGACAGAGAGAGGGAGGGAGAGGGGGACAGAGAGGGAGGGAGAGGGGGACAGAGAGAGGGAGCGAGACACAGGGAGAGCAAATCAGCCGTGTGGCGTGTGCGAATGTCTGCTCGTCAGCAGGTAGACTGCGTGCATGTAGACAAGGGTGGCCAGTCCCAGAACCCCCCCTCTGCACCATGGCAAGACACAGGGCCATGTCACAACCTGTTCACGAGCACAACGACAGCTACCTGGATCATATAAGTGTGTGGATCCACTCCATGTGCACATGTACAGTGCTACACGGAAGGCGCCAATGCATGGCTCGCCACACCTGCCCACTCCACTGCTGACTGCAGTCACACTTGACGCAGCAAGTAAGACCGTGCCACACATAGTTAAAGGGGCCAAAGTGGTGCCCAAGCACACACCACCATAGCAGCAGCGCACAGACACACATCACACCCAATGGGTGCCTGGAGATCAGAAACAAACTCACATCAACAAGCCAAGGGCCACTCAAAGATCTGCTAACAGTGTGTGCCCAGGAAGCTGGGCTGAGGTGACAGAGGGTGACACACAGAGGGAGGGAGAGGGGGACACAGAGGGAGGGAGACGGACAGAGGGAGGAGGCTGAAACACGGAGGGAGGGAGAGGGGGACAGAGAGGGAGGGAGAGGGGGACAGAGAGGGAGGGAGACACAGGGAGACGGACAGAGGGAGGAGGCTGACACACGGAGGGAGGGAGAGGGGGACAGAGAGGGAGGGAGACACAGGGAGACGGACAGAGGGAGGAGGCTGACACACGGAGGAAGGGAGAGGGGGACAGAGAGGGAGCGAGACACAGGGAGGGAGGGAGAGGGGGACAGAGAGGGAGGGAGAGGGGGACAGAGAGGGAGGGAGACACAGGGAGACGGACAGAGGGAGGAGGCTGACACACGGAGGGAGGGAGAGGGGGACAGAGAGGGAGCGAGACGGACAGAGGGAGGAGGCTGACACACGGAGGGAGGGAGAGGGGGACAGAGAGGGAGGGAGAGGGGGACAGAGAGAGGGAGGGAGAGGGGGACAGAGAGGGAGGGAGAGGGGGACAGAGAGAGGGAGGGAGAGGGGGACAGAGAGGGAGGGAGAGGGGGACAGAGAGAGGGAGCGAGACACAGGGAGAGCAAATCAGCCGTGTGGCGTGTGCGAATGTCTGCTCGTCAGCAGGTAGACTGCGTGCATGTAGACAAGGGTGGCCAGTCCCAGAACCCCCCCTCTGCACCATGGCAAGACACAGGGCCATGTCACAACCTGTTCACGAGCACAACGACAGCTACCTGGATCATATAAGTGTGTGGATCCACTCCATGTGCACATGTACAGTGCTACACGGAAGGCGCCAATGCATGGCTCGCCACACCTGCCCACTCCACTGCTGACTGCAGTCACACTTGACGCAGCAAGTAAGACCGTGCCACACATAGTTAAAGGGGCCAAAGTGGTGCCCAAGCACACACCACCATAGCAGCAGCGCACAGACACACATCACACCCAATGGGTGCCTGGAGATCAGAAACAAACTCACATCAACAAGCCAAGGGCCACTCAAAGATCTGCTAACAGTGTGTGCCCAGGAAGCTGGGCTGAGGTGACAGAGGGTGACACACAGAGGGAGGGAGAGGGGGACACAGAGGGAGGGAGACGGACAGAGGGAGGAGGCTGAAACACGGAGGGAGGGAGAGGGGGACAGAGAGGGAGGGAGAGGGGGACAGAGAGGGAGGGAGACACAGGGAGACGGACAGAGGGAGGAGGCTGACACACGGAGGGAGGGAGAGGGGGACAGAGAGGGAGGAAGACACAGGGAGACGGACAGAGGGAGGAGGCTGACACACGGAGGGAGGGAGAGGGGACAGAGAGGGAGGGAGAGGGGGACAGAGAGGGAGGGAGACACAGGGAGGGAGGGAGAGGGGGACAGAGAGGGAGGGAGAGGGGGACAGAGAGGGAGGGAGACACAGGGAGACGGACAGAGGGAGGAGGCTGACACACGGAGGGAGGGAGAGGGGGACAGAGAGGGAGCGAGACACAGGGAGGGAGGGAGAGGGGGACAGAGAGGGAGGGAGAGGGGGACAGAGAGGGAGGGAGACACAGGGAGACGGACAGAGGGAGGAGGCTGACACACGGAGGGAGGGAGAGGGGGACAGAGAGGGAGCGAGACGGACAGAGGGAGGAGGCTGACACACGGAGGGAGGGAGAGGGGGACAGAGAGGGAGGGAGAGGGGGACAGAGAGAGGGAGGGAGAGGGGGACAGAGAGGGAGGGAGAGGGGGACAGAGAGAGGGAGGGAGAGGGGGACAGAGAGGGAGGGAGAGGGGGACAGAGAGAGGGAGCGAGACACAGGGAGAGCAAATCAGCCGTGTGGCGTGTGCGAATGTCTGCTCGTCAGCAGGTAGACTGCGTGCATGTAGACAAGGGTGGCCAGTCCCAGAACCCCCCCTCTTCACCATGGCAAGACACAGGGCCATGTCACAACCTGTTCACGAGCACAACGACAGCTACCTGGATCATATAAGTGTGTGGATCCACTCCATGTGCACATGTACAGTGCTACACGGAAGGCGCCAATGCATGGCTCGCCACACCTGCCCACTCCACTGCTGACTGCAGTCACACTTGACGCAGCAAGTAAGACCGTGCCACACATAGTTAAAGGGGCCAAAGTGGTGCCCAAGGGACACACCCATGCACAAGTGCACTGTGAGTGGAATGCAATAAAGATCCAAATTCCAATAGGAAATGTCCCAACTTTGAAACAGATGAAACATGGATGTTGCATGCACCAAAATTAACATTGTCTCTCTCACACACAGGTCAACGTCGTGGTTCACCCCCCAACACTGGGGGGGAAGACTCACAGGACCCGGATCTGCGGGAGCCCGATCCCACCGGCAGCGACCACTCTCACCACTCTGTGGACGACCCCGACCGACCTGGCCCCTCTGGTGTCCAACCACCTGCAGCACCTGCGTCAGGTACAACTGGGCCAACCACCACCCCCACTCCTGCCACATCCCAGGAGACACCCAGGATCCCTGCCCCAACACCACAATGCAGCCAGGCTGGCCAGGAGGGACACGGTGTCCCGGGCACCCAGGAGGAGGCAGGTGACAACGCCAATGCCACCCCTCAGGGGTCCCGGAGACCCGATGTACCCACAAGGGCAGGCCAGGTGCAAGTGGGCAGGGGTGGTGGGAGTGGAGGACGGCGGAGGCGCGAGCCTGACCAGTTGGCTGGGGAGCCGGTATTTGCCCATGTCCGTAACATCATGGACACATACCGGCAGGACAACACGGGCATGGCCCAGGTTGTGTCCATCCTCGAGGGGATCAAGACCCAGCAGGCCCAGCAACATGCCAGTCTACTGCAACACCAACGGAGGTTGGAGGACAGACAGGCTGAGCAAGTGACGGTGTTCCAGGGGATTCACGATACACTCCGTCGGATGGCCGACAACATGGCCGACCCTCCCTGTGCCAGAAGGCGGAAAACATCACCACCCACAGGGAGGGATCAGGAGGAGGAGGAGGAAACATCCGATGGAGCATCCCAGACGTCGTCACGGCCTGCTGCTGAGGGTCCCCGCAGGAGGCCGGGTCGTCCACGGAAAGGACCGTGAGGGTCGGCGCTACATCACCAACTCCCAGGACACCTGGCCTGGCACCTGGCCCAATGGAGCAACAGCATCACAGCATCAAGAGACATTCTCTGCCACATGGCCCTGCTGGTCACTGGCTGACCAATGTTGACAAAGACAGTGGCATGGACTCTGAGGATTTCAAATGGCAAGGACACCAACTCCCCTACTGAACTTTGGATTCCAAACTCCCGGAAAGCCCCTCACTTTGTCCCCCCCCCCCCCAATAATAAATCACACTATGAAGAGTAGATGCCTGCTGGTTGCATTATTACCTAACATGTGTCTTGTAAAGTCTAAACATGCCTGAGTCATCTTTTGTCTTCAACCATCCACACCCTGGGGCCTGAGTCTGGCACAGGACACATGGGTCACAGTGTATTAGGCAAGACAGACATGGAGCACCATACACACCCGTGATGGGCCCAACCAGCTGAGGGGGTGGCCGAACAACCGTGCAGACAGACACATTGAGTACAGCAACAGTCATGCGCAGAGGTCAGGGATCCAGTCCAGTGTCCTGGGGGGCTTCCAGGTATGTGTAGACAGGTGGCAGAACCATGTCCTGCAAGCTTGAGTCCGGTGGATGCAGAGAATGGGGTCCTGGACAACGTTGGATGCATGGGGATGGCACATGTCACAATACCCACACAGTCATGGACATCATGCCCAATACACAGTCTCAGCCCACACACACAGCTTGCATCTTGCTACTCGACACATTGACACATAGCCACAATCAGGGAATACCATGCCAGACATGCTGGATGCACCGTGGCAACACACCAGCATTGACTGAGAAGAGGCAACTTGGAGGCATAGGGACACCTTTATTAGTCATGTTTTCGGGATTGCAGAGGCAACTTGAAGTACACATGAACACATCATGTGGAGTAACATGTGGGTCCAACACTGGCACCCCCCTTCTGCAGCACAAAAGCGTGTTCGCCATGGAACTGGCACACAAGCGTCGGCTAACAGCTGAACACCCACAGCTGCTCACGGAGAGCCTGCCATACACCATAGATCCGCTGATGTGGAAGTCCCACACCATGTCAAGCCAATGCTAACCGTACGTGTCCGAGGGCAGTGTCACACACATTGATGCCATCATCACAATCCCCTATCCCATCACTGATGACTGTCAACCAGGCAGACCATCTATTCAGGTGTACACAGCTGCATGTCGTGTCCCATGGTGATGCTACATGGCTGCAGAGGAACCAAACATCGACAGGGGCAATGTGCATACATCGTGAACAACTGCCACACCCAATACACCCCAGATGCATCCCTTACCCTATGGAGACTTCCAAACGTGTCCGTGCCTGTAACGCTGAGTCAGCCCACGATGTCATGTCCATGAGGAATAGCAGTGCCACAACAATGCAAGCAGCAGACGGCATGCGCAAGTACCTGGGGAAGAGAGACACACAAGTAGTCAGCCACAAAAAGCACAGCCACTTGCATGTGCATTTACTCGACACATGTATGGATGACATCATGCTAGGTCACAATTATGACTGAGGAAATACAACCATCACTGCCATCATCACTCCAGTGACACACCCACACACACCTCTGACTCACGTGCCATACATGCAGGTGGACACACACATCCCAACACATGGCACACGGGGACCAATGCGTGCACACTCAGACACTGGTACTCACCACTAAGCAAAGAAGTCGCGTATGAGCCGAGTCCGGATGTCCTCTTGCGGCTCCACATCCTCCACATCACTAGCCCCATTGCCAAGCCCTTCGTCCTCCACGGGTGGATGGTCCTCGTCATGTTGATTCAGGATGAGTGGCACAGCTCTTTCAACTGCCATGTTGTGCAGCATGCAGCAGACCATGAAGATCTTGCAGACCTTCGCCCGGGCATATGGGAGTGTGCCGCCGGTCTTGTGTAGGCACCTGAAACGGCTCTTCAGCAGGCCAAACGTCCTCTCGATCACTCGCCTTGTCCGGCCATGGGAGGTGTTGTAGCGGAGCTGGACCGGCGTGATGGGGTTGCGGAGAGGTGTGAGCAGCCAAGGCATGTTGGGATAGCCAGCGTCCCCTACATGGGAAGCACATGGACATCGTTAGAACTGGTGAAGCGGTCGTGCTAGTAGGTTATGCAAAATTACAGGACAGACAGACTGTACCCACCAACAACACATGCCCGTTCGTTGCGCAGCTGCATCATCATTTCAGGCATCCTGCTACGCCTCATGATGTAGGCATCGTGTGCTGATCCTGGAAAACGAGCACAGACATGTGAAATCACCATGTTGGCCTGACACACCACAAGGGCATTAATGGAGTGGTAGTGCTTTCGATTGCGGTACGCCACCTCCCGTGCGTGTGGTGGTACCAAAGCTACATGTGTCCCATCTATGGACCCAATGACATGGGGCATCCCTCCCAGGGCATAGAATCCACGCTTGACCGCAGTCATCTGTTCAGGGGTTGGGAACTTGATGAAGTCATCCAGGTGAATCAACATGGCCTCTAAGAAATCATGCAGCACACGGCAGAACATGCTCTGGGACATGCCACCAACCTGAGCTATGGTATATTGAAAGGTACCCGTGGCAAGAAAATGTAGGGCTGCCATTACCTTCAGCTGGGGTGTCAGTGCCGTAGGATACCTGTGCTGCGGTTGCAGGTGTGCTGCCAGTCTCGCCGTCAACTCCAGAATCAACGGTTGGGTGAAGCGGTAGAGCCGGATGCTGTCATTCTCCTGCATGGCAGCCAAGTCCGGAATTGGTCGGGCAAGAGGCGGCGGTCTGCAGTAATTTGGAAGTGACAAGGAAGAGTGAGTGCACTACGACAACAAATCATATGTACTGAGCACATGTTAATCTGTCAATACACATATGCTACATAGGGAGTCAGGTATGTGCTACATGCCCAGGACACGTATGGATGCAAGGTGACACTCCTACCAAGACCCAGCTACACACGGAGAGTGAGAACCTCCCCATGCCACGCCATGGGAATAGCTGTGTCCCAGTGCAAGTGAACAGCCAGACGCAAGACAGGAGTGACATACGCCCACACATCAGCAGCAGTAGGATGCCGATTGCAGAGACTGGTAGCGGAACACTAGAGCCACAGGTCACATGACATCACACTAGGACAGCCCACACACCTTGCCATGAAGGTGCACATGTCATGACTCACCACACATTCATTGTGAGGATGCAGACATGTCCTTGTCACGCTACTCCGTGTCCCATGCATACATGTACACCTCACATCCGATACCACATGTGGCATGGTGTGCGGAACAGTGTGCAATGTCAATCTACACACAGACACATGTTGGTTGCTGCAACGGCTGCAGCTTTTGAGGGTGCTCCAACATCAACCTGATGGGAAGCCCCCACACATACATGACATAGTCACATTGTGCACCGTGGGTAGTGACAAGTCAGGTGTGGTAACCCCTGTACCGGTCATCAGGGGACACTTCCGTGTGTTGGTGTCCGTGCCATGCCAGTGACGCTCACCGCAAGTGTGCAGTACGACATGCACACATGTCAAAGGAGTCAAGGGCATGCCTGGCACACATTGCACCATCACACAGTACATCTGTAGACATCTCATCATACATCTGGTGCCTTCTCGACTCAGGGGTCATGTTCCACATCACAGGCCGTCACACCTGTGCCCCACACATGTAGTAATGCACAGACGATGCCTCGATGTCAATTAATGGACAAGTATGTCCATTCATGGACAAGTATGTCCATCCATGGACAAATCTGTCCATCCATGGGCAAGTATGTCCGCCCTATCCCTACCTGTGTGCCGCCTGTCACCACTGTGATGTGTGAAAACCACTGTACTGCTGCGAAGAGGGCCTGTGTACGTTACCATTTCACTATGGGAGTGCTGCCGTATGTGTACCCATCGTGATGGCGAGCGTACAGGCATGCGTACGGGCCGTACCACTACGAGTACGCATACGCAAGAACAC
Source organism: Triturus cristatus (assembly GCF_964204655.1). Taxonomy (NCBI): domain Eukaryota; kingdom Metazoa; phylum Chordata; class Amphibia; order Caudata; family Salamandridae; genus Triturus; species Triturus cristatus. Next base: position 726,730,108 of record NC_140586.1, read on the forward strand.
CCATAGTGGTACGGGCCGTACACACGCCTGTACGTTCACTATCACTACGAGTACGCATACGCGACAACACCCATAGTGGTACGGGCCGTACACACGCCTGTACGCTCCCTATCACTATGGGTGTGCTTGCGCATGCGTACTCGTAGTGGTACGGGCCGTACACACGCCTGTACGTTCACTATCACTACGAGTACGCATACGCGACAACACCCATAGTGGTATGGGCCGTACACACACCTGTACGTTCACTATCACTACGAGTACGCATACGCGAGGCCACCCATAGTGGTACGGGCCGTACACACGCCTGTACGCTCCCTATCACTATGGGTGGCCTCGCGTATGCGTACTCGTAGTGGTCTGGGCCGTACACACGCCTGTACGTTCACTATCACTACGAGTACGCATACGCGAGGCCACCCATAGTGGTACGGGCCGTACACACGCCTGTACGCTCCCTATCACTATGGGTGTGCTTGCGTATGCGTACTCGTAGTGGTACGGGCTGTACACACGCCTGTACGTTCACTATCACTACGAGTACGCATACGCGACAACACCCATAGTGATAGTGAACGTACAGGCGTGTGTACGGCCCGTACCACTACGAGTACGCATACGCGAGGCCACCCATAGTGATAGGGAGCGTACAGGCGTGTTTACGGCCCGTACCACTACGAGTACGCATACGCAAGCACACCCATAGTGATAGTGAACGTAGGCACGCGTGTACGGGCCGTTGCAATGCATTTGGGGTGCCCTAGGGCCCCGGAACGCACCGTACCTGTGTGTGAAGCTCCAAATTACATAGGGGACACATGAGGGACAAGTATTAAGGCCTACATGCATGCTGGTTCTCATGGAGACCAAGTTCAAATTTTGAATTTGTTCTGGAAGGTGCACAGCAGAAGTCAGTTGGAATTAATCTACTTTGTTGCAATGTGTTTGGGGGGCTGACATCATGCAGGAGAATGATCCCGATAGAGTACACACAGACTGCTAGGTTTGAAGGGATTGGTGGAAACATAGGATGCAAATGTGAGTGACCAATCACTCTGTACTCCTGTGCATGAGACAGGGCAGAAAGGCAGATATAAGGCAGCAAGGTCCCATGAGGGAGCACTTGCCTGCACATCTTTGAATTCGTCGACCCAGCTGCTGCTACTGATTCCCTGGAACCATATCAAGGGCTGTGGAGAGGACACAGCCATTCACCCTGGAGGAGAACCTGGCATTGCTGGATGTGATCCTCCCACAGTACCCCCTTCTGTATGGGCGACCAGGGTATCAGGTGAGTGCATAGGCCACTGGCACAGACTGTCCCTTTGTTGTGACTGTGACTTCTGGCATTGTGTCCTGGTGTGACACACATGCTATGTACTGTAGGGGGGGTCCCAGGGGGGGGATGCCTGATGTCTCCCAGCCTGAGCATGCTGTGGTGCATGTCTGCTCTCCTCAATTGCGTTGTGTTTACTGTGACATCCACTGCATGTGGCATTACACATTGTGCCTGTCTAATCCTCCAGGGTATGGAGCTACTACAGTCCTCCTGTGATTCTGTGGTTACCCCAGTGTGACAGGTGACTGTACCTACAGATGTGTGTTTGTCCACTGTACCTATGGTGAGAGTGTCCACATGATGTGTTCGTCCCCTGGACATCTGTGTGTGTAAGTCCAATGTCATTTGTGTGGGTGCATATGTGTAGTGGACCACCCCAGATGCGTGAGGCCTGGATATGCCCTGCACATCTCATGTGAGCAGGGGGCAGTGCTGTGTGTCTGACGTGCAGAGCCAGCCCCACACCTGTGAGCCCCCCCGATCTAGTGGCACATGTGCAGTGAGGTTTGTATCTGCATTTGGCAATGGCAGGTGAATGTCCTGTGTCTGTGTACTCTGCTGAGGTGGCGTCAGTGGCCTGTGGCATGTGACTGCTTTGAGGTGCTGGCCAGACACAGGAGGTGTGTGTGCAGAGTCCTCCCAGCAGTGCCGTGAGACAGGAGGGGTGGGTGCAGAGTCCTCCCAGCAGTGCCCTGAGACAGAAGGGGTGGGTGCAGAGTCCTCCCAGCAGTGCCCTGAGACAGGAGGGGTGGGTGCAGAGTCCTCCCAGCAGTGCCCTGAGACAGGAGGGGTGGGTGCAGAGTCCTCCCAGCAGTGCCCTGAGACAGGAGGGGTGTGTGCCTAACACTCCCAGCACTGCCCTGAGACAGGAGGGGTGGGTGCCTAACACTCCCAGCAGTGCCCTGAGACAGGAGGGGTGTGTGCCTAACACTCCCAGCAGTGCCCTGAGACAGGAGGGGTGGGTGTGATGCTCAGTGTGAGCCTTGATCATTGATTGTGACATTGCCATCATTCCACCTGTGTACCTACAATGGCACGTACTGCTTCTTCCCTCCCCAGAGGATCATGTCCCTATGACAAAGGTGCAATGCGTTGGCTGCATGACATGCCTTGTTGTAACCAGCTAATTTTTTCTCATGTGTCTCTCTGTGACATGTGGCTGGTGTATTGATGTGGTGTCACTTGTTCTTCCTCACAGGTAGGCGCCACTGCCAAGGAGCAGATCTGGCTGACCGCCGTCAGTGCCGTGAGGGGTGTGGATGGTCGGAGGCGGAGCCTGTCCCAGGTGAGGAAACGCTGGCAGGATATCCGGTGCTGGACACGGAGGATCGCACGGGTCCTGCTGGGGGACTCACCTGAGAGCCACAAGAACCGCGGGCGCCGCCGTCTGAGCCACCTCCACAGGCGTGTGCTGCCGGTGGTCTTTCCAGGCTTGGAGAGGCGCTTACAGGAGATGCAGCAGCCGGAAGGGGGTAGGTACATGTGTGTTTGTTGTGTGTCACCGGCATTTGTAAGGGCACAGTAGCATGAATTCACTGCCAGGGTTTAAAGGTGCTGTGCAGATCCAGTTTGCCCCAGTATAGCGCTGCGCTCCTGCCACCCTTCCCCTCCTTGCAATGTGTTCCCTGGTCTGTGTGTAGTCACTCCTTCACAAGGTAATGTAGGCTGGCGCTTTGTCCACGAGAAGTATGCCTGTAGCATCATGTGTGGGGGTGGTGTGTAACTGGATCTGGGACCTTGCCTGTGCCCTGTCCAGTTCACTGCATGTGGGTTCCATGTCAGTTGGCACTGATGCTGAGTCCAGACATGGGAGTTAGTCTCTCAAGTGTCATGCCTTACAGCGCGCATGTCCTATGTAGTGGCCTGTGACATGCGGTGCATGAGTGTGTGATACGCATAGTGCATGGATGGTGGCGTGTGTTGCAGTCATTACCATTCGAGAGCATGGAGTTGTGTGGCCACTACTGTCCCCTGGGGCACCTTTTCCTCGGTGTTGTATGGGTCATCCCAAAACGTGGACACTCTCAGTGTCTACAGCTTAGGTTGTGCTCTGTGCCATTGTCCCCTGGCACCATGTATATAGACGTGAAATTTAGTACAGGTGTCCACTGTGCAGCCTGACCTGAATGTCCTTCTTCATACTCACAGTTGCCAGTGCCTGTGTGTCTTGTTATACTCATCTGAGGATGGGCACTTCTACCTCATTATTTGTACAGGCGCACCTTGGGTGTCTGGCGTCCAATCTTGCATTTTGCCTGCCCCTGTGTTTATCACCCAGACTATGAGATGTTGGTGCCACCTGTGTCTCAACTATTTGCCTCGTGTAGGGGGTGGTTGGGGCGGGCAAAGCCTATATGTCAAATCCTGATTTCTACTTGCTGGGTCTGGGCAGTGTGTGATGTTTTTCTGGACATACACTCAAGGTGCAGTGACCCAGTCATGTTGGGCATGTTTTCAGCATTACCTATGCAGCATGTGTCTCAAGTTCATGGATATGGTCCCAGGTCATCCCTATTTTCGCCAACGCTGTGTGGTGCAGATGCAGTGCTGGATTGTCCCCAGGGCCTGGGTGCTATGTCAGACTCCGTTTCCTGTAATTTGCTATTGTCTCATGCTCTCCATGGTATTTCAGTGGCATGATGGCTCAACCAACTGTGTGTTTCATGCCCTACATCGGTACCTTGTTTAGTAGATGTTAGGGATCTTCCTTTTCAGGCTATGCAATGTAACCTATGTAGATTGGACTCATGTGACAGATGTGTACAGGTGTCTGATTACTTTCTGTCTCTCCACCCTGCCCACAGCATCGTCGGGGGACACAGAGGGAGACATGGACACAGACCAGGCGGAGGGACCGAGCACCAGTGCCAGCCATGACATCGAGGCTGGCACATCGAGTGGGACAGAGGCGGAGGAGAGTGTGGCCGAGGACCTGTCGACTGGCACGTCAGAATACGAAGCTGACAGGTCCGAGGAGGATGTCTCCGAGTGGGCGGAGGCTGCACCAGCAGCTGACAGCGGAACAACACCTCGCACCGCCCCCTCCGTTCCCATCAGCCGCCTCCCACTTGCTCGTGTCCCTTCCCAGCGTGCCCGGTCACCGCATGTCTCCTTCATGCCAGGCACCGCACCCCCTGCCCCTGCTCCACTGCTGCCGCCTATGCCGAGTCTGTGGACATCCAGCGGCAGCTGCAGGTTGGTCAGGCTGCGATCCTTAATGTCCTCCATGCCCACGGCCAGACCCTCAACAACATCGAGGCATACTTGGAGGGCATTCATTCATCGCAGGCTGACCAACGCAGCTTGCTTCGGTCGATAGACTCGACACTGACTGCAGCAGTGGGTCTCCTGCAGCGCGACCTCCCACCACTTACCCCTGCCCCATCCACACTTCCCACTCCCATGCCTGTCCCACGTACACCCAGACGTCGGCATGCACCCACATCAACAGACACAGGCACCACACCAGCAGGGAAGGTCCACCGCACTCCTCCTGACACGCACACACAGAGTGAGGTAGGCACACCCACTGGGTCAGGGGGCAAACGTGTGACACGCAGCCAGAGTGGGAGTCCGCATTCCACCCAGTCCACTCCCTCCAAATCCCCTCCCCTCAGCTCTCCTCGCCACCTCTCCCCCAAAGACTCCTTCATGGCCGCTCTGTCCCTGAGCCCCACAGTGACGCCACCCCGCAAGCGGTCAAGGAGGTCCCCGGTCAGGGTGCTTGATTCCCCCCCCCTGTCTACACCCTCCCACAGTGGCGCTGCGACCCATCCCTCTGACCCCCCCCTCCTTGGGGCCTGTGGATCCTTCGGGTGCAGGGGAATCCCTGGAGGACCTTGCAAAGGTGTGTAGTGCCATCCTGGCCTCAGCCTTTGGCCCTGCCCCACCCCCTGTGGTGGAGTCCTCCATCCCTGCACCCACAACGCCTACCCTTTGCCCGGATGTCCCTGCGGTGCCTGGTGCTTCCCCCCCCCCCCTGATGCCCTCACCCCTGTGGAAGACGACGGCATGTAACTGTGCAGGCAAGCTAGGGGACACGCATCCCACTGTGTCCCCCATCCAGCTGAGACTTATTGACTGCCCTATGGGCTTTGTGAATATTTAACTGCCTGCAATCCACGGACACTGAGATCATGCTGAATAAAGCTTTATTTTTTTTTTCATTCTGACACTACTGCTATGCTGGTATTGGTGTTGGTGGGGCTGCAACATGGTTTTGAGTGGTGTTTATGTGTTGGGTGTGTGGGAAATGTAGTTGTGGGCTGCTCATTGGGGGGACCCTGGGATCTGTGTGCCATCACAAGGTGTTAGCTAACTTTCTTTGTTCATGTAAGCAGTTACTGCATGGTGCAATTGTCCCAGGGTGTATTCCTCCCTCTGTGTACCCTGATATCTTCCCTGCAGGGTGTTCCCAATCTTTAGCGCAGAGCTGTGTCTACATGAGCTGTGTGTGTGACGGAGCCCTTCTACTTTGGCCATGCATGCAGGGCCATGTCTCCACCTGCAACATTCGTGGCATCCTTGGTGATCACTGTACATGTGTATGGAGTCTGTTGACATGAGTTCATGGGGACATGTTCCCTTGTAGGCAGTATGCATGTGTGTACTTCCAGCCTCACACACATGTGTTACACCCCTCCTGTCTCAGGGCACTGCTGGAAGGACTCTGCACCCACCCCTCCTGTCTCAGGGCACTGCTGGGAGGACTCTGCACCCACCCCTCCTGTCTCAGGGCTCTGCTGGGAGGACTCTGCACCCACCCCTCCTGTGACTGGGCACTGCTGGGAGTGATAGGCACCCACCCCTCCTGTCTCTGGGCACTGCTGGGAGGACTCTGCACACACCACTCCTGTCTCAGGGCACTGCTGGGAGGACTCTGCACACACCCCTCCTGTCTCTGGGCACTGCTGGGAGGACTCTGCACACACCCCTCCTGTCTCAGGGCACTGCTGGGAGGACTCTGCACCCACCCCTCCTGTCTCAGGGCTCTGCTGGGAGGACTCTGCACCCACCCCTCCTGTGACTGGGCACTGCTGGGAGTGATAGGCACCCACCTCTCCTGTCTCTGGGCACTGCTGGGAGTAGACTGCACACACCACTCCTGTCTCAGGGCACTGCTGGGAGGACTCTGCACACACCCCTCCTGTCTCTGGGCACTGCTGGGAGGACTCTGCACACACCCCTCCTGTCTCAGGGCACTGCTGGGAGGACTCTGCACCCACCCCTCCTGTGACTGGGCACTGCTGGGAGTGATAGGCACCCACCCCTCCTGTCTCTGGGCACTGCTGGGAGGACTCTGCACACACCCCTCCTGTCTCAGGGCACTGCTGGGAGGACTCTGCACCCACCCCTCCTGTCTCAGGGCTCTGCTGGGAGGACTCTGCACACACCCCTCCTGTCTCAGGGCACTGCTGGGAGTGATAGGCCCCCACCCCTCCTGTCTCAGGGCACTGCTGGGAGTGATAGGCCCCCACCCCTTCTGTCTCAGGGCACTGCTGGGAGTGTTAGGCACCCACCCCTCCTGTCTCAGGGCTCTGCTGGGAGGACTCTGCACCCACCCCTCCTGTGACTGGGCACTGCTGGGAGTGATAGGCACCCACCCCTCCTGTCTCAGGGCACTGCTGGGAGGACTCTGCACACACCCCTCCTGTCTCAGGGCACTGCTGGGAGTGATAGGCCCCCACCCCTCCTGTCTCAGGGCACTGCTGGGAGTGTTAGGCACCCACCCCTCCTGTCTCAGGGCACTGCTGGGAGTGTTAGGCACCCACCCCTCCTGTCTCAGGGCACTGCTGGGAGGACTCTGCACCCACCCCTCCTGTCTCAGGGCACTGCTGGGAGGACTCTGCACCCACCTCTCCAATTTCACAATATGTACGCTCATGACATGCACGGATGTGGGTACGCTCCATGCATTCGAGGTGGGGGTACGTGTCGTACTTACACTGTTGGGGTGGGGGTACGCTCCATGCATTCGAGGTGGGGGTACGTGTCGTACTTACACTGTTGGGGTGGGGGTACGCTCCATGCATTCGAGGTGGGGGTACGGGTCGTACTTACACTGTTGGGGTGGGGGTACGCTCCATATGTACGCGGGTGGGGGTACGGGTCGTACTTACACTGTTGGGGTGGGGGTACGCTCCATGCATTCGAGGTGAGGGTACGTGTCTTACTTACACTGTTGGGGTGGGGGTACGCTCCATACGTAGCGGGTGGGGGTAGGGGTCGTACTTACACTGTTGGGGTGGGGGTACGCTCCATACGTACGCGGGTGGGGGTAGGGGTCGTACTTACACTGTTGGGGTGGGGGTACGCTCCATACGTACGCGGGTGGGGGTACGTGTCGTACTTACACTGTTGGGGTGGGGGTACGCTCCATGCATTCGAGGTGGGGGTACATGTCGTACTTACACTGTTGGGGTGGGGGTACGCTCCATGCATTCGAGGTGAGGGTACGTGTCTTACTTACACTGTTGGGGTGGGGGTACGCTCCATACGTACGCGGGTGGGGGTAGGGGTCGTACTTACACTGTTGGGGTGGGGGTACGCTCCATACGTACGTGGGTGGGGGTAGGGGTCGTACTTACACTGTTGGGGTGGGGGTACGCTCCATACGTACGCGGGTGGGGGTATGTGTCGTACTTACACTGTTGGGGTGGGGGTACGCTCCATGCATTCGAGGTGGGGGTACGTGTCGTACTTACACTGTTGGGGTGGGGGTACGCTCCATGCATTCGAGGTGGGGGTACGTGTCGTACTTACACTGTTGGGGTGGGGGTACGCTCCATACGTACGCGGGTGGGGGTAGGGGTCGTACTTACACTGTTGGGGTGGGGGTACGCTCCATACGTACACGGGTGGGGGTAGGGGTCGTACTTACACTGTTGGGGTGGGGGTACGCTCCATACGTACGCGGGTGTGGGTACGGGTCGTACTTACACTGTTGGGGTGGGGGTATGCTCCATACGTACGCGGGTGGGGGTACGTGTCGTACTTACACTGTTGGGGTGGGGGTACACTCCATGCATACGGGGTGGGGGTAGGGTCCGTACATATCCGTCCCCACGCTATGTGATGCTTGTGCGGCCCGTACCCAGGCCTTTGCCACGTGGGTACGAGCCGTCCCGCCATTGTTGGGGTGACGTGGGTGTGGGCGTGGTACGACTCGTACCCACGCTCTTCAGGCGTGGGTACGGGACGTACCTGTCTGGTTGTGTTGCCGGTTCGCGTCGTGACGGACTTCCGTTGTTGCGGTCGCTGGCTTAGCTGGACACGCCCCCACCCCCTCGTAGTGACCAGGGCATGGGAGTCAGGTATGTCCTGGGCATGTGTGCTGTGTGACTTTGGTGGGGGTTTTGTGGCCTGCCCTGGTCCTGCCACCCCCACCACACCCCACTTTCCCCCCTCCCTTAGTTATTCTGACCTTCTGCGGCGTCTGCTTCGGAACCTGTAGAGGAGGTCGACTGCTATGAGGGCCGGGATGACTCGTAGGTTCGGGTCCATGTCTGTCCGTCGCGTACGGGTCCTCCTTGTTCGCGTCGTCCTGTCTGTCCGTCGCGTACTGGTCCTCCTTGATCGCGTCGTCCTGTCTGTCCGTCGCGTACTGGTACTCCTTGATCGCGTCGTCCTGTCGCGTACTGGTCCTCCTTGTTCGCGTCGTCCTGTCTGTCCGTCGCGTACTGGTGGTCCTTGTTCGCGTCGTCCTGATTTCCCGGCAGTTTTTGGCAGCCGGAAAATATTCACCGTGCGGGATGACGTCGGTGGGAATCGTAATTCCTGGTTCGTGAATGGCAGGCTGCGAGCGTCCCGACGTCAGGTCGGCGCTTTCCCGGATCGCATTTGTAGGTTTATTTTGTTCGGTCGGGCTTTTTTACGATTCGTACGGAAATGGTGTTCCCGTGCGAATCGTAATTCCTTGTTTGTAAATTTTGACGACCGGGTACGCGTCGGACGGAGAATATGCTCCGTCCGACGGTTCGTACCCGGTTTTTGCCGGATCGTGATCGGCACCCAAATGTTGGCTAGCCTAGGGGTAAAAATTATTATTCCAACTCCAGAGGGTGCAACAGTAGGGAAACTGTTGGATAGCGTAGGGGTAAAAAATACTATTCCAACTCCAGAGGATGCAACAGCAGGGAAATTGTTGGAAAGCTTAGGGGTTAAAATTACTATTCCAATTCCAGAGAGTGCAACAGTAGGGAAAGGGTTCTATAGCGTAGGGGTTAAAATAACTTACTAATAATTAAAATATTAAAAATAATATTAATAATTTAATTATTAAATTACAATAAATTAATTAACACCACCATTAAATAATGACTTAAAAAATATACCAATTAATAATTAATTAACAATTAAATTGATGATAAATACAATTAAGTACTAATTATTAAAAATGTATTAACCAATAATAATGAAATAAAAGATAATTAATTTTCAATACCAAAAAACAATTAAAAAAACATTTAGCAATTAATAATTAATAAACAATTAATTATTGATACCAATAAATCATGATTAATCAAATGTAATTACCAATTAATACTTAATTAACAATAACATAATTCCCCTCAAACATATTAATTATTAATAAGTTATTACCAATTAATAATTAACAATACATTAATCATCAATACTCAACACTAAAAAAAATAATTACTTAATTACAATTAAATTACTTCCCACCATATTGCCCTAGAACGTCGCAAAACACTCCAATAATAAATGCATGCACTTAATATAATTACTCAATCATTTAATACAAATTAATTACCAATTAATTATTTAACATAAAATTAATTATCAATACCAATAGATAAAATACTTCCCACCCTATTCCCCTATAAACCCACAACCCGCTACAGAACTAAAACGCAAAATTTATTTAATTACTAATTCCTAAAAAAATTTAATTATTTTACTATAATTAAATTACTTCCCACCCTATTCCCCTATAAACCCACAACGGTACTAAAACGCACAATTTACTTAAAATAATGATTACTAACTTCTAAAAATGTAATAAATATATTCTAAAACTAGTAAAATAATGATCAAAAATATAAAAGCAAACATATAAAATACATATTATAAGACATAACACTAATATTAATATTGATATTAGTAACATCGATATTTTTGCTATCGCTATTACTAACTTCGATATTAACAAAAAAAATATTTCTTACCTTCAGGTCAATATTCTAGTCGTCGATATTCTTGACTTCGATATTATGTCCCTACAATATTTCCAACTCGATATTCTTGTAGGTCGAAATAAAAATCTCGATATTTAGACTGTTTACCAGCTACGTTTAGTGAATTTATTACAAAACCATGAACAATTGGACATACAAACACCTCAAGATGAGGATGTAGAAATACATTGGAACTGATACAAAACAAAATCTACGAGTAAAATTCAGATGGTGTATCATGCACAAGATGACAAATTCGAGAATCAAAATACACAAAATGACTCCACGGATGTCAGTATTCCCCTTAACTGGAGGTTTGTAGGTAAAAAGCATTAGCCTGCCCTTACTTTACAACTAACGTGACAACCCTACTTAGCATTTCCCAAGACAAGGTCCATTAAAGTGTCAGTACATGAAGTCTTCCTTAGAAGTCTCTTCACGTTTGATGGCTCAAGTAGCATAAAGCTACGGAGCTCGTTCTAAGATGCTTCCTCTCTCAAGGCAAGGTGAGAATCCTCCGGACACTGTCCCTAAATCTAGCACATTTTTTCTCGGAGAAGATCCAGAATGCATTGCGGCATCACACCATCAGTCCAAGACACCTCCTTGTAGGTAAATTTCCACTGGGCAGCGATGATCCCAGGCCGTGGCAAGATTACCTTGATTCCCAGGCATGCTCCGCTAACAAAGTACAACAGTCCATGTTATCAGTATCAGCTCTTAATGTATCCTTTCCTCCCTGAGCATACCACCTAAAAACCAAGACATTATTCTAGCTAAAGAGAATTAATTCTCTACCTGCAACAGAACCGTGAGAAAGAACAGATACAACAAGCACTTGAAATTCTGCATTTAAATCTAATGCGAGAGCTTCCAGGAGAAAGGACAATTCAGATCTACAGAAACGGGCCAACATAAGAAACCACCAAGGCCTCATAGGATTACATATAATGAATACTTTTTGAGAGCACTTCCATGGGAACACGTTATATGATCGCATTGAATACACTGATGATTATTGGCAACATGAACAGAATCTTCTCATTAATGTTTTCAACTAATCCCACGTTATTGCAATACTGATTTCTTCACTTTTACTCTAATCCCTAATACATCATTTTTCATGTTATTACAGTCATGTTGACTGTCCTAAATTAGAACGACAAAGGATTATATTTAGATGTGATCTAACCTTGATTACAATGCACCCTTATAATTTAAAGAGCAAGATCTGTCCTCTAACAAGGCTAAGAGAGTCTGTTTGGCAGAGACAGGAATAGCTGTGGTACTAGCGCCGACCCATCGGTAAGTGTGTCCAATGGATGTCATTATTCAAGCCAAAGCTCAAACTCTTGAGGCAGTATATCCAGCATTGTTTAAAATATAATAAAATCAATTCTAGATTCCCTGTTGCTGGGGATAGCTTATCAATCACGTACCATTCAGAGTTGTTCTTAGTGTGTTTTTTCTAGAAAGCGCATCATTAGTTTTGTCAATAACTTCCTACATCTTATTTCTATACTAATTTACTGTAGTTTGGTTCCGTGAGTTATCATTCCTATGTATTTTAGGCAGCAAGGGCACCTAATCATGTAAATAACATTGGCTGAGTCACAACTGGTGTGGTATCTAAGGGACAACAGTGTATTCAGTCCTCAATTGAGTTCTTTTACTTTTTTAGTGAGTGTATAAATATTGCACACGGATAGTGCCCAGAGACTGGAGGAAGATTCTATACTGCTCTCAATTACTTTTGCATGAGATTGTTCTAGGCCTGGTGTGGAAAAATTAATCTTTCAGTGATATGCCTAGTCTGTAAGAGAACATTGTTTTTTAAAATTTTATTGGGCCTTAAGTGAGAATTTTATCCAGTGGTTGGTAATTCTTTTTCTGATGCTATTGGAGTGTATATTGTATGTGGTGACACAAATTAAGCCACCTGTTTGGGTCTGTCAAAAAATTGTTGGAGTTGCTCACAAGGATTATTTAGGGCTCCCTTCATAGATCTTTGAATCACTTTTCTCAACTATTCCTTTTCTTTTATTAACTTTACAAGAAAGCATGCATGATATTTGTAATCCTTTCAGTGCCGTCTCTTCTGAGCCTGAGGAACTGGCCAATGGGCAAGTTATCTTGAAAGGTTTTCAGATGAAATGTGTTGTACCTTAAGATGTAGTCCGGTCTGATGGCTTATAAAAGACCTTGCATGGTGATCTGCACTTGTATGTGTAGATCCAGAAAAGAAATTTCTCTGTTGCTGTGGTCACAATGAATCTTAGGAACTCATTCCTGGTGTTTATCCAGCTCATTACATTGTGAGCCTCTGGCTCGCTACCTTTCCAATTGATGAAAACGCCATCAATGTAGCATTTTCCAACCCAAATTCTGCTAAAGAATGGATGATAATGGTTGGGAATATGTGCAATTTTAAATGTGTGGACATATAGGCAGGCAGTACTAGGGACGAATGAACGGACCCTGGAAGTACTGTGCCCTGCAGGTAGAAGCATCTTCAAAGCTGAAATAATTTTTTGTCTAGGCCATATGTGTAAAGTCCACTACAAAATCTTTGGGGTGACGGCGTCCCACTGTATTTCTAGCAGAAGAGCTTCCAGTTCCTTTAGCAATTCTTCCTGGAGGATACTGGTAGAAAGGGCCTGTGTAGTGAGTGAGTCCCATGTGCTTAGATCTTCACATGATTGTGATAACAATGGGGTAACCCAGTATCCCTCAGAACCTGGGCAATCATATATAGAAATAACAATTGGTTCTGTCGGGTATAGATTATTTCTTAAACCATTAAACCAGTGATTGGTTTATTCACAGGAAAGACAATTTATCATAAGTAACACACATAGAGACCATAAAGAGTATTCAAAATTTATAAATTGCGTCATTTATAAATACCCACATTAAATTGCATGGCTGTCAAGACATAAGAGTGAATTATAATTTGGGACAAAGTGACATGTGGTGCTCAGTGCTGTAGTGATGGTGTGTAATATATACAAAGTGACTTTTGGCGGTATTGACAATTTCAGAAGGCCAGAAAAACAAATATTTAAATCGGTCTGCAGACTGAATAAGTGGGTCTTTATGCAGAGTCTTTCAACTTGTCCAGGGGATATATGTCGACGTTTCAACCCAGGGGGGGGCACTACTATCTAGTCAATGCGGGTCTTCATCAGGACAGGGGCAGTGGGGTGACAGCCGAAAAAGAGCCCAATGTAGCTCAAGGGGCGTGTTAAATATCTTCTCGTTTGGTGTAGTAAATACTCGCACAAGAGCAGGTTCTTAGGCTGGGGGTCGCGTAACTAGTTAGCATGGAGGAGTCAGCCTAAGAACCTTAATATTATCGGATGAGACAGGACGTTTGCCTGAGCCCTCACCCCGCTTTAACTATACTGAGACCCTCTGGAACCAGTATTGGAAGAGGTTGATCGAATCTCATGACTGGGAATCCCCATTGGGGAAGAACCATCGCTGCGCAGTAGACTCTGCTCCTGTGCGAGTATTTACTACACCAAACGAGAAGATATTTAACACGCCCCTTGAGCTACATTGGGCTCTTTTTAGGCTGTCACCCCACTGCCCCTGTCCTGATGAAGACCCGCATTGACTAGATAGTAGTGCCCCCCCCCTGGGTTGAAACGTCGACATATATCCCCTGGACCAGTTGAAAGACTCTGCATAAAGACCCACTTATTCAGTCTGCAGACCGATTTAAATATTTGTTTTTCTGGCCTTCTGAAATTGTCAATACCGCCAAAAGTCACTTTGTATATATTACGCACCATCACTACAGCACTGAGCACCACATGTCACTTTGTCACAAATTATAATTCACTCTTATGTCTTGACAGCCATACAACTTAATGTGGGTATTTATAAATGACGCAATTTATAAATTTTGAATACTCTTTATGGTCTCTATGTGTGTTACTTATGATAAATTGTCTTTCCTGTGAATAAACCAATCACTGGTTTAATGGTTTAAGAAATAATCTATACCCGACAGAACCAATTGTTATTTCTAGATCTTCACATGAGCATGCATGAGGACAGAGGTGGGCCACAGAGACTAGGCCATCGCATCAATAATTGGTCTGATAGAGCAGAAATTCATATCAAACATGGTGTGCAATGTAACCACTTGTAGTATGCCCTCACATATTATTTGGTGTTTCTGATGAAACTTAATGTTAGAGGAAATGTGAACCAAGCAACATGTTCTTGTGAAATTAACATGATTCAATATGAAGCTTAACAAATGATTCATAGAATTGTACTGAATACATATAAACAATCTTACACACATATAGGGCTCATTAGTGATGTGACACATTGACATAATAAATGTATTTTGAATGTTTCTTAGGCCAATGATGTAGTTAGGATAGATGTATTAATATAGTTTAGTGAACGCTTCTTCTGAACATGCTAACGGTTTTATGGGAAAGCTAAACGCAAATAACATGGCACATTCATTATTTTAGCCTAAGTTGTAAACCTGAAACCACAGTGCATTTGAATGTTCTAGTTTCTGAAATTATTGCTTAGATTCCCATGCGAGTTTTGGAGAATGTTACTTGTTCCCATGTTTGCATTGCAGGTGGACAAACGCTTGTTAGTGAAGAGTAAGGGTATTGCTCCCAATAGATAGTTGAGGAATGAAGGAATTACAGTTAGCTTGGCCTGGTGAAAATAAGGTGGAGGGAGGTGAGTTCTCACGGGAGAAAAAGAGACCAAGGACGAACTGTTGCAGAGGGGTATACATGGAGAAGGCTGTGAAAGGAATCAACATCATGGAAAAGTTTATGGCTGTACTGTACTGTAGACTACGTGCAAGAAAAACATAATGGGACATTTTCTGAATACAACTTTGAGTTTATGATGCATTGTAGACAGGGACAGATGCCCATTCCCTTTTGCCTTTCTGACAGAGAGCACCTGAGTGCTAGCTTGCTCCTTCACTGGTTGTGGCTTCATGCTGCTGAAACACCTGATGGTGGAGTGACTTCTTAGGAAGACCCTAACCGCTGACACCAATTCTCCTTTGAACCTCTTGCTTAAATGCTAATTTAGGGATGCCACGTCTAGAGGTAGAGTAGGGATGGATAGAAATAAATGCTTTACTCCAACGAAGTGAAGATGCATGGGAACCTTAACTTTTGCTTCCTGATTTCATGCATAATAGTCATAGAACTTGTTTTTTTCTTGCTGCACCAAGTAAATGTCTTCAGGAGATTTGAATTTCTTCTGTTTTCTTTGTATTTTTATACTCATGCTAAGATTCGTAAATATATCCAATTATTTTTGAATTTGTAATAAAAGTTTCACTAACCTTCATTTGGCTGTCACTCTAAGTTACTGTGTAGCCATATATTGAGTTACTCTGCATAATAAATTGACTTACGTAATTTTGGACCCCTGTACACTTTCATGCTGCTAAAAAGAACTATTGAAGTATCGACACTGAAGAAGAACTGAACAAATGGGCCCAGGCCCTTTCAGGTCCTGTATCTGTGAGGTGGCCACTCAGTTGAACCTGGCTTTTGGGTTGAGATCGGCCAGTCACAGGTATTATTCAACTGCACATGCCATCAGCATGACAACCTCATCACTCTCACATTCATCAATGTTGTTAGTTGGTTAAACAGGATGTGATGGTGTAACTGAATTGATGGATCGCTTCTGTGGGGTTCTTAAGTGACAGGACATTTAGGAGACCCATGCCAAATGATTAAGTTTGCCCCTAATCAAGCACTTTGTGTCTTGTGCTGGGTGTGGAAACACCTTACTACAGTATTAACTGTATTTGTTTGCCACTGTGCCTGCTGGTGCTTTGGGACAACTGAGCACATTTGTCACTTATTTCTCTGGTCCCTCCTTAATGGGTTTTCCCATGGCCATTTCAATGTGCAACGCTCTCAAGTTCAAATGATCGCTTGACTGTCAGAATGTCTTTTAGTGACTTGCCTGGTTCTCTAAGGGTTTGACTTTGAAGCCCAATTGTTGAACAATCATGTTTTTTCCATTTCATCACCAAGGGTGCTCATGCTGGCTGAGACAGTTAAAATCCCTCATATTCTGGATTGGCAAATTGGATGAAATGAGCATTGAGGGTAGCTTAAGTTGTTGTATATGTGAAAGGAGGGCAAGTTCAGTCAAAATCCTTGGCAACTTTAACACCTCATCTGCCAGGTGCAGCACCATCAGGCATTTTTTGTCTTCTGCTATCTTTATGGCTGCAAAGTCTTCCATCCACAGGTTTCACCTGGTTACTTGTCGAATGGCACTATGGATGGTATTGATGACATGGTAAGCAGTTCCTGACAGGCAACAGGAAAAGCGGTCGGCTCAGTGTGAGAAAGTCCTCACTTAGTGGAGAGAGGAAAAGGGGATTCCTCCTTTCAGAATTAGGGACCTCACACACACAGCTAGCTGGGTGTCATGCTTCATCATAGGGCATGCTCCTCGTCAGGGCTGCGCTGCAATACCTGACATGCCCTATGTGGGGCTCTTCGTCAGAGATCTTTTATTCTATGCCGTTTGGTGTAGTGGGTGTGAGGGACCTAAAGGTGTAGCTGTGCGGAGTGTGGATCACTAGACCGTGCAAAGATTAAAACAGGGATTGGAAGTCCAACCAAAACAATTTTAATGAGTATAGCTTCCAACCTGATTAAAAAATATATGCGGCGCACTCCTGATATGCCAGGACACTGCGCTCTACATTGTGGTCGACAGGTTCCTCGCCATACTGTTATACAATTTGACGGCAATTCATCAGGACCTAAAAACAGTCTATCTACACTAGTTGTGGTTGTCTAGTTAAATAACAGTGATAGACCAGAAGCAGCACCCTAAATGTGGTGCCTGTAAGTTGGTGAGCCATCCTAATGGAACAAAACATGATGATTATCTGAATACACGCAGTGCAATTCATAATATATTCCTCCCCTGCAAGGTTCGCCAAACACTGTGCACATGATGCCGCATTAGTGAAACATTCATGGTGTCAAAAAACATGCGTCATGCGATCGTGACATGCTCGTGCAGAAAGCGGCGGAAGAATAAATAAAAACAATGGGTATTTAGGCCCGTTTTTTTATTGCAGCTAAAAACTGGTGGACTTACCCTAGTTAGGATGATAACTCACACCATCGACTCCCAGCAGAAAATGACACCTGGTAATTAAAGTGTCCTAAAGAGAGTGGGGGTCAATGAGGTATACATTATTAACATGGAGATAGATTACACCTAGTGGTATGGTGTAAGCGCTTCGAATAGTAGAAGATTCACAATACAGTAATATCAAGGTGGTAGGCAAGTTAAAGATTAGTCAAATACGCAGGACACCGTGGGACCACATGATTATGCCATGGGTATACCATAAACCCCATATGATACAGGGTGGCCCTCTCTCCCCCAGCGTCATAAGGTACTGTGCTTTAAATGTAGAGCAACTGGTATCTATGCATAGTGGGGCCAAGGCAGCCTTGTCGTCAAAATGCCGAGTCACCATAATATCAGCCCGTGGATGGTAGTCCCAGGTGTGTCTGTGGCCTCGTGATCCAACAGGCATAAACTCACCTCTCATGAAAAAGTAAGGGAAGATCATCAGTGGACCTACCCGAATGCTACCGGGACCGGGAGGAACTGCCCATCTTCTTCATGGCTCAGTTATACTCACAGTGTAAATAACAAGGGGACCTGATCGGGTTGCTTTGGACCTCGGGTGATTGCTTATTTTTAATGAACAAAGGTCCTTAGCTAAAGGATAAATAAATCAAACATAACGACATAGACTTCAATGAGAGCTATGGACAGTCTTCCAATGTCCAGCCGGACAGAGGAACATTTATTTAGAGCAATGCAAAAAAGATTTAGACAAAGTAATAGACAACAAGAAAGGTGAAACAAGGGCACAGTCCTGTACCGAGCTTTACAAGAGGAAGAGTGAGAGGGAAACGCAATAGCAGGCAAAAACTTCAGGAGCAAGTGGTGGCTTATAGTACAATACAATCTAAGTGTAAGCTCTGACCAGCAGTAACCACAATAAAATTTACACAATGGATAAATTGTGGTACTGTTAGAAAGGTCGACGTTTCGATCCCTAGCTCCTAATGCAATGGGATCATCCTCAGGACTAAATAATAAACAATTGCCTGATTTGAGTTGGACGCCTTATGATGTGACTCGTGGTGTGCCAAACAAGGGAATAGTGGCACTTGGTGATGTATTGCAACACCTTATATTAGGGTTGGATGATTGTGATCTGGGAGGTAGAGATCATGTTCGGGTGCCCGGATGGGCAGGCCGTCTGCTAGAATAACACAGGATAAAAGGCAGCAGGCGATGGCTGCTGGTGTGTGACGAGCTCATTAGAGTCTCATCAAGACGAGGGGAGGCGTACGGTCTTACGTTCCTTAGAGCATGATAGCTGGAAACATGGTTCCAGCTATCATGATTTATTCTAGCAGACGGCCTGCCCATCTGGGCACCCGAACATGATCTCTACCTCCCAGATCACGATCATCCAACCCTAATATAAGGTGTTGCAATACATCACCAAGTGCCACTATTCCCTTGTTTGGCACACCACGAGCCACATCATAAGGCGTCCAACTCAAATCAGGCAATTGTTTATTATTTAGTCCTGAGGATGATCCCATTGCATTAGGAGCTAGGGATCGAAACGTCGACTTTTCTAACAGTACCACAATTTATCCATTGTGTAAATTTTATTGTGGTTACTGCTGGTCAGAGCTTACACTTAGATTGTATTGTACTGTAAGCCACCACCTGCTCCTGAAGTTTTTGCCTGATATTTCGTTTCCCTCTCACTGTTCCTCTTGTAAAGCTCGGTACAGGACTGTGCCCTTGTTTCACCTTTCTTGTTGTCTATTACTTTGTCTAAAACTTTTTTGCATTGCTCTAAATAAATGTTCCTCTGTCCGGCTGGACATTGGAAGACTGTCCATAGCTCTCATTGAAGTCTTGGGTGCCGATCACAATCCGGTAAAAAATTCCCCCGTGCGACTCGTATC
Organism: Triturus cristatus; assembly: GCF_964204655.1. Lineage (NCBI taxonomy): Eukaryota > Metazoa > Chordata > Amphibia > Caudata > Salamandridae > Triturus > Triturus cristatus. The sequence continues at coordinate 726,749,694 of NC_140586.1, forward strand.
GGGTCTTTTTACCGTACGAATCGTACAAGTGCCGTACGAACTGGCAATCACGATTCGCATGGTAAAAAGTCCATACGAACCGCATTGGGAATCATTCCCCACACGTCCTCGGGTCGGAAAATGTGTCCGACACGTCCTCGGACGATTTACCTTACAAACGTGAAAAGCCAAGTCCGACCGAGGAATCACGATCCATCCCGTGCGTCCGAGCGTACAACCGTATGGAAAAAACACCGTCCGCACCGAACACCCATAGCAACCATGGAGACATGTGCCCGCATACGCGCCCAACACTCCCCCCAGCCCCCGTACGTCCGACACGTACCCCCCGTGTATGTATACCCCCACCCGTCTAGGCACACCCCAGTACGTTCCAGTCGAACCCCCACCCCAGTACGTGTCATACCCCCGTCAATGTACACCCCCCCACCCCTGTACGTGTCGTACCCCCGTGTACCCCCACCCCAGTACGTTCCAGTCGTACCCCCACCCCTGGACGTGTCGTACCCCCCGTGTACCTACACCCAAGTACGTTCCAGTCGTACCCCCACCCCAGGACGTGTCGTACCACCGTCAATGTACACCCCCCCCACCCCTGTACGTGTCGTACCCCCCGTGTACCTACACCCAAGTACATTCCAGTCGTACCCCCACCCCAGTACGTGTCATACCCCCCGTGTACCTACACCCCAGTACGTTCCAGTCGTACCCCCACCCCAGTACGTGTCGTACCACCGTCAATGTACACCCCCCACCCCTGTACGTGTCGTACCCCCCGTGTACCTACACCCCAGTACGTTCCAGTCGTACCCCCACCCCAGTACGTGTCGTACCACCGTCAATGTACACCCCCCCACCCCTGTACGTGTCGTACCCCCGTGTACCCCCACCCCAGTACGTTCCAGTCGTACCCCCACCCCTGGACGTGTCGTACCCCCCGTGTACCTACACCCAAGTACGTTCCAGTCGTACCCCCACCCCAGGACGTGTCGTACCACCGTCAATGTACACCCCCCCACCCCTGTACGTGTCGTACCCCCCATGTACCTACACCCAAGTACATTCCAGTCGTACCCCCACCCCAGTACGTGTCATACCCCCCGTGTACCTACACCCCAGTACGTTCCAGTCGTACCCCCACCCCAGTACGTGTCGTACCCCCCGTGTACCTACACCCCAGTACGTTCCAGTCGTACCCCCACCCCAGTACGTGTCGTACCACCGTCAATGTACACCCCCCCACCCCAGTACGTGTCGTACCCCCCGTGTACCTACACCCCAGTACGTTCCAGTCGTACCCCCACCCCAGTACGTGTCGTACCACCGTCAATGTACACCCCCCACCCCTGTACGTGTCGTACCCCCCGTGTACCTACACCCCAGTACGTTCCAGTCGTACCCCCACCCCAGTACGTGTCGTACCACCGTCAATGTACACCCCCCCACCCCTGTACGTGTCGTACCCCCGTGTACCCCCACCCCAGTACGTTCCAGTCGTACCCCCACCCCTGGACGTGTCGTACCCCCCGTGTACCTACACCCAAGTACGTTCCATAGTGGTACGGACCGTACACTCGCATCTACGCTCACTATCACTATGGGTCTGCACGCGTATGCGTACCCGTAGTGGTACGGACCGTACACTCGCATCTACGCTCACTATCACTATGGGTCTGCACGCGTATGCGTACCCGTAGTGGTACGGACCGTACACTCGCATCTACGCTCACTATCACTATGGGTCTGCACGCGTATGCGTACCCGTAGTGATAGTGAGCGTAGATGCGAGTGTTCGGTCCGTACCACTACGAGTACGCATACGCGTGCAGACCAAAAGTGATGGAGAGCGTAGGCATGCATGTACGGGCCGTTGCCATGCATTTGGGGTGCCCTAGGGCCCCCACACGCACCGTACCTGTGTGTGATGCTCCAAATTACATGGGGGACAAGTATTAAGGCCTACATGCATGCTGGTTGTCATGGAGACCAAGTTCAAAATTGGAAATTGTTCTGGAAGGTGCACAGCAGAAGTCAGTTGGGATTTGTCTACTTTGTTGCAATGTGTTTGTGGGGCTGACATCATGCAGGAGAATGAAACCGATAGAGAACCCACAGACTGCTAGGTTTGAAGGGATTGGTGGAAACATAGGATGCAAATGTGAGTGACCAATCTCTCTGTACTCCTGTGCATGAGACTGGGCAGAAGGGCACATATAAGGCAGCCAGGTCCCATGAGGGAGCACTTGCCTGCACATCTTTGCATTCGTCGACCCAGCTGCTGCTACTGATTCCCTGGAACCATGTCAAGGGCTGTGGAGAGGACACAGCCATTCACCCTGGAGGAGAACATGGCTCTGCTGGATGTGATCCTCCCACAGTACTCCATGCTGTATGGGCGACCAGGTTATCAGGTGAGTGCATAGGCCACTGCCACAGACTGTCCCTATGTGGTGACTGTGACTTCTGCCATTGCGTCCAGGTGTAACACACATGCCATGTACTGTCGGGGGGGTCCCAGGGGGGGGGGTGCCTGATGTCTCCCAGCAGTGCCCTGAGACAGGAGGGGTGGGGGCCTATCACTCACAGCAGTGCCCTGAGACAGGAGGGGTGTGTGCAGAGTCCTCCCAGCAGTGCCCTGAGACAGGAGGGGTGGGTGCAGAGTCCTCCCAGCAGTGCCCTGAGACAGGAGGGGTGTGTGCAGAGTCCTCCCAGCAGTGCCCAGAGACAGGAGGGGTGGGTGTGGAGTCCTCACAGCAGTGCCCTGAGACAGGAGGGGTGGGTGTGGAGTCCTCACAGCAGTGCCCTGAGACAGGAGGGGTGGGTGTGGAGTCCTCACAGCAGTGCCCTGAGACAGGAGGGGTGGGGGCCTATCACTCACAGCAGTGCCCTGAGACAGGAGGGGTGTGTGCAGAGTCCTCCCAGCAGTGCCCTGAGACAGGAGGGGTGTGTGCAGAGTCCTCACAGCAGTGCCCTGAGACAGGAGGGGTGGGTGTGGAGTCCTCACAGCAGTGCCCTGAGACAGGAGGGGTGTGTGCAGAGTCCTCCCAGCAGTGCCCTGAGACAGGAGGGGTGTGTGCAGAGTCCTCACAGCAGTGCCCTGAGACAGGAGGGGTGGGTGTGGAGTCCTCACAGCAGTGCCCTGAGACAGGAGGGGTGGGTGTGGAGTCCTCACAGCAGTGCCCTGAGACAGGAGGGGTGGGTGTGGAGTCCTCACAGCAGTGCCCTGAGACAGGAGGGGTGGGGGCCTATCACTCACAGCAGTGCCCTGAGACAGGAGGGGTGTGTGCAGAGTCCTCCCAGCAGTGCCCTGAGACAGGAGGGGTGGGTGCAGAGTCCTCCCAGCAGTGCCCTGAGACAGGAGGGGTGGGTGTGGAGTCCTCCCAGCAGTGCCCTGAGACAGGAGGGGTGGGTGCAGAGTCCTCCCAGCAATGCCCTGAGACAGGAGGGGTGTGTGCAGAGTCCTCACAGCAGTGCCCTGAGACAGGAGGGGTGGGTGTGGAGTCCTCACAGCAGTGCCCTGAGACAGGAGGGGTGGGTGTGGAGTCCTCACAGCAGTGCCCTGAGACAGGAGGGGTGGGTGTGGAGTCCTCACAGCAGTGCCCTGAGACAGGAGGGGTGGGGGCCTATCACTCACAGCAGTGCCCTGAGACAGGAGGGGTGTGTGCAGAGTCCTCCCAGCAGTGCCCTGAGACAGGAGGGGTGGGTGCAGAGTCCTCCCAGCAGTGCCCTGAGACAGGAGGGGTGGGTGTGGAGTCCTCACAGCAGTGCCCTGAGCCAGGAGGGGTGGGTGTGATGCACAGTGTGAGCCTAGATCATTGATTGTGACATTGCCATCATTCCACCTGTGTACCCACTGTGGCACGTACTGCTTTTTCCCTCACCAGGGGATGATGTCCCTATGACAAAGGTGCAATGCGTTGGCTGCATGACATGCCTTGTTGTTACCAGCTAATTTGTACCCATATGTCTCTCTGTGACATGTGGCTGGTGTATTGATGTGGTGTCACTTGTTCCTCCTCACAGGTAGGCGCCACTGCCAAGGAGCAGATCTGGCTGACCGCCGTCAGTGCCGTGAGGGGTGTGGATGGTCGGAGGCGGCGCCTGGCCCAGGTGAGGAAACGCTGGCAGGATATCCGGTGCTGGACGTGGAGGATTGCACGGCTCCTGCTGGGGGACTCACCTGAGAGCCACAAGAACCGCGGCCGCCGCCGTCTGAGCCACCTCCACAGGCGTGTGCTGCCGGTGGTCTTTCCAGACCTGGAGAGGCGCTTACAGGCGATGCAGCAGCCGGAAGGGGGTAGGTACATGTGTGTTTGTTGTGTGTCACCGGCATTTGTAAGGGCACAGTAGCATGAATCCACTGGCAGGGTTTAAAGGTGCTGTGCAGATCCTGTTTGGCCCAGTATAGCGCTGTGCCCCTGCCACCCTTCCCCTCCTTGCAATGTGTTCCCTGGTCTGTGTGTAGTCACTCCTTCCCAGGGTAATGTAGGCTGGCGCTTTGTCCACGGGAACAATGTCTGTAGCATCATGTGTGGGGGTGGTGTGTAACAGGTTGTGGGACCTTGCCTGTGCACTGTCAAGTTCACTGCATGTGGGTTCCATGTCAGTTGGCACTGATGCTGACTCCAGACATGGGAGTTGGTCTCTCATGTGTCATGCCTTACAGCGCGCATGTCCTATGTAGTGGCCTGTGACATGATGTGCATGACTGTGCGATACACATAGTGCAGGGATGGTGACGTGTGTTGCTGTCATTACCATTCAGTAGCATGTAGTTGCGTGCCCACTACTGTCCCCTGGGGCACCTTTTCCTCAGTGGTGTATGTGTCATCATGAACGTGGCCACTGTCAGTGTCTACAGCGTAAGTTGTGCTCTGTGCCATTGTCCCCTGTCACCATGTATATAGACGTGCTAATTTGTACAGGTGTCCACTGTGCAGCCTGACCTGATTGTCCTTCTTCATACTCACAGTTGCCAGTGCCTGTGTGTCTTGTTATACTCATCTGAGGATGGGCACTGGTACCTCATTATTTGTACAGGCGCACCTTGGCTGTTTGGCGTCCAATCTTGCTTTTTGCCTGCCCCTGTGTGTATCACCCAGACCATGAGATGTTGGTGCCACCTGTGTCTCCACAATTTGCCTCGTGTAGGGTCTTGTTGGGGCGGGCAATGCCTATGTGTTAAATCCTGATTACCACTTGCTGGGTCTGGGCAGTGTGTGATGTGCCTGGACACACACGCAATGTGCAGTGACCGAGTCATGTTGTGCATGTTTTCAGCATTACCTATGCAGCATGTGTCTCAAGTTCATGGATATGGTCCCTGGTCATCGGTATTTTCGCAAACGCTGTGTGGTGCAGATGCAGTGCTGGATTGTCCCCAGGACCTGGGTGCTATGTCAGACTCCTTTTCCTGTGTTTAGCTATTGTCTCATGCTCTCCATGGTATTTCAGTGGCATGGTGGCTCAACCAACTGTGTGTTGCATGCCCTACATCGGTACCCTGTTCAGTAGATGTTAGGGATCTTCCTTTTCAGGCCATGCAATGTTACCTATGTAGATTGGACTCATGTGACAGATGTGTACAGGTGTCTGAATAATTTCTGTCTCTCCACCCTGCCCACAGCATCGTCGGGGGACACAGAGGGAGACATGGACACAGACCAGGCGGAGGGACCGAGCACCAGTGCCAGCCGTGACATCGGGGCTGGCACATCGAGTGGGACAGAGGCGGAGGAGAGTGTGGCCGAGGACCTGTCGACTGGCACATCAGACTACGAAGCTGACAGGTCCGGGGACGATGTCTCCGAGTGGGCGGAGGCTGCACCAGCAGCTGACAGCGGAACAACACCTCGCACCGCCCCCTCAGTTTCCACCAGCCGCCTCCCACTTGCTCGTGTCCCTTCCCAGCGTGCCCGGTCACAGCATGTCTCCTTCCTGCCAGGCACCGCGCCCCCTGCCCCTGTCTCCACTGCTGCCGCCAATGCAGAGTCTGTGGACATCCAGCGGCAACTGCAGGTTGGTCAGGCTGCGATCCTTAATGTCCTCCATGCCCACGGCAAAACCCTCACCAACATCGAGGCTTTCTTGGAGGGCATTCATTCATCGCAGGCTGACCAACGCAACTTGCTGAGGTCCATCGACTCCACACTGACTGCAGCAGTGGGTCTCCTGCAGCGCGACCTCCCCCCACCTACCCCTGCCCCATCCACACTTCCCACTCCCATGCCTGTCACACGTACACCCAGACGTCGGCATGCACCCACATCAACGGACACGGGCACCACACCAGCAGGGAAGGTCCACCGCACTCCTCCTGACACGCACACACAGGGTGAGGTAGGCACACCCACTGGGTCGGGGGGCAAACGTGTGACACGCAGCCATAGTGGGAGTGCGCATTCCACCCAGTCCACTCCCTCCAAATCCCCTCCCCTCAGCTCTCCTGGCCACATCTCCCCCAAGGACTCCTTCATGGCCGCTCTGTCCCTGAGCCCCACAGTTACACCACCACGCAAGCGGTCACGGAGGTCCCCGGTCAGGGTGGTTGAGTCTCCCCCCCTGTCTCCACCCTCCCCCGGTGGCGTTGCGACCCATCCCTCTGACCCCCCCCCCTCCTTGGGGCCTGAGGTCCCTTCGGGTGCAGGGGACTCCCTGGATGACCTTGCAAAGGTGTGTAGTGCCATCCTGGCCTCCGCCTTTGGCACTGACCCACCCCCTGTGGTGGAGTCCTCCATCCCTGCACCCACAACGCCGCCCCTTTGCCCTGATGTCCCTGCGGTGCCTGTTGCTCCCCCCCCCCCTGATGCCCTCACCAGTGTGGAAGACGATGCCATTTGACTGTGCAGGCAAGGTAGGGGACACGCATCCCACTGTGTCCCCCATCCAGCTGAGAATCATTGACTGCCCTATGGGCTTTGTGAAGATTGAACTGCCTGCGATCCACGGACATTGTGCTCCTGCAGAATAAAGCTTAATTTTGTTTTCATTATCACACTACTGCTATGCTGGTATTGGTGTTGGTGGGGCTGCTACATGGTTTTGGGTGGTGTGTAAGGGTTTGGGTGTGTGGGATATGTAGTAGTGTACTGCTCATTGGTGGGACCCTGTGATCTGTGTGCCATCACAAGGTGTTGGCTAACTTTCTTTGTTCATGTAGGCAGTTACTGCATGGTGCACTTGTCCAAGGGTGTATTCCTTCCTCTGTGTACCCAGCTTTCTTCCCTGCAGGGTGTTCCCAATGTTTAGCGCAGAGCTGTGTCTACATGAGCTGTGTGTGTGACGGAGCCCTTCTACTTTGGCCATGCATGCAGGGCCATGTCTCCACCTGCGACAATCGTGGCATCCTTGGTGATCACTGTACTTGTGTGTGGAGTCTGTTGACATGAGTTCATGGGGACATGTTCCCTTGTAGCCAGTATGCATGTGGATAATTCTGGCCTCACACACATGTGTTACACCCCTCCAGTCTCAGGGCACTGCTGGGAGGACTCTGCACCCACCCCTCCTGTCTCAGGGCACTGCTGGGAGGACTCCACACCCACCCCTCCTGTGTCTGGGCACTGCTGGGAGGACTCTGCACCCACCCCTCCTGTGTCAGGGCACTGCTGGGAGGACTCTGCACCCACCCCTCCTGTGTCAGGGCACTGCTGGGAGGACTCTGCACCCACCCCTCCTGTGTCAGGGCACTGCTGGGAGGACTCCACACCCACCCCTCCTGTCTCAGGGCACTGCTGGGAGGACTCCACACCCACCCCTCCTGTGTCTGGGCACTGCTGGGAGGACTCTGCACCCACCCCTCCTGTGTCAGGGCACTGCTGGGAGGACTTTGCACCCACCCCTCCTGTCTCAGGGCACTGCTGGGAGGACTCCACACCCACCCCTCCTGTGTCTGGGCACTGCTGGGAGGACTCTGCACCCACCCCTCCTGTCTCAGGGCACTGCTGGGAGGACTCTGCACACACCCCTCCTGTCTCTGGGCACTGCTGGGAGTGATGGGCACCCACCCCTCCTGTCTCAGGGCACTGCTGGGAGGACTCTGCACCCACCCCTCCTGTCTCAGGGCACTGCTGGGAGGACTCTGCACACACCCCTCCTGTCTCTGGGCACTGCTGGGAGTGATGGGCACCCACCCCTCCTGTCTCAGGGCACTGCTGGGAGGACTCCACACCCACCACTCCTGTCTCAGGGCACTGCTGGGTGGACTCTGCACACACACCTCCGATTTCTGGATATGTGCGCTTGGCACATACACGGTGGGGTTACGCACACTGCATTAGAGGTGAGGGTACGAGTCTACTGACACTGGTGTGGTGGGGGTACGCTCCGTACGTCCGCGGGTGTGGGTACGGGTCGTACTTACACTGTTGGGCAGGGGGGTACGCTCCTTGCATTCGTGGGTGGGGGTTCGAGTCGTACTTACACTGTTGGCATGGGGGGTACGCTCCATGCATACGCGGGTGGGGGTACGGGTCGTACTTACACTGTTGGGCAGGGGGGTACGCTCCTTGCATTCGCGGGTGGGGGTACGGGTCGTACTTACACTGTTGGGCTGGGGGTACGCTCCGTACGTCCGCGGGTGGGGGTACGGGTCGTACTTACACTGTTGGGCTGGGGGTACGCTCCGTACGTCCGCGGGTGGGGGTACGGGTCGTACTTACACTGTTGGGCTGGGGGTACGCTCCGTACGTCCGCGGGTGGGGGTATGGGTCGTACTTACTCTGTTGGGCTGGGGGTACGCTCCGTACGTCCGCGGGTGGGGGTACGGGTCGTACTTACACTGTTGGGCTGGGGGTACGCTCCGTACGTCCGCGGGTGGGGGTACGGGTCGTACTTACACTGTTGGGCTGGGGGTACGCTCCGTATGTCCGCGGGTGGGGCTACGGGTCGTACTTACACTGTTGGGCTGGGGGTACGCTCCGTACGTCCGCGGGTGGGGGTACGGGTCGTACTTACACTGTTGGGCTGGGGGTACGCTCCGTACGTCCGCGGGTGGGGGTACGGGTCGTACTTACACTGTTGGGCTGGGGGTACGCTCCGTACGTCCGCGGGTGTGGGTACGGGTCGTACTTACACTGTTGGGCAGGGGGGTACGCTCCTTGCATTCGCGGGTGGGGGTACGGGTCGTACTTACACTGTTGGGCAGGGGGGTACGCTCCTTGCATTCGCGGGTGGGGGTACGGGTCGTACTTACACTGTTGGGCTGGGGGTACGCTCCGTACGTCCGCGGGTGGGGGTACGGGTCGTACTTACACTGTTGGGCTGGGGGTACGCTCCGTACGTCCGCGGGTGTGGGTACGGGTCGTACTTACACTGTTGGGCTGGGGGTACGCTCCGTACGTCCGCGGGTGTGGGTACGGGTCGTACTTACACTGTTGGGCAGGGGGGTACGCTCCTTGCATTCGCGGGTGGGGGTACGGGTCATACTTACACTGTTGGAGTGGGGGGTACGCTCCTTGCATTCGTGGGTGGGGGTACGGGTCGTACTTACACTGTTGGGCTGGGGGGTACGCTCCTTGCATTCGTGGGTGGGGGTTCGAGTCGTACTTACACTGTTGGCATGGGGGGTACGCTCCATGCATTCGTGGGTGGGGGTACGGGTCGTACTTACACTGTTGGGCAGGGGGGTACGCTCCTTGCATACGCGGGTGGGGGTACGGGTCGTACTTTCACTGTTGGGGTGGGGGGTACGCTCCTTGCATACGGGGTGGGGGTAGGGTCCGTACATATCCGTCCCCACGCTATGTGATGTTTGTGCGGCCCGTACCCAGGCCTTTGCCACGTGGGTGCGATCCGTCCCGCCATTGTTGGGGTGACGTGTGTGGGCGTGGTCCGACTCGTACACACGCTCTTCAGGCGTGGGTACGGGACGTACCTGTCTGGTTGTGTTGCCGGTTCGCGTGGTGACGGACTTCCGTTGTGGCGGTCGCTGGATTATCAGGACACGCCCCCACCCCCTCGTGGTGACCAGGGCATGGGAGTCAGGTATGTCCAGGCCATGTGTAGTGTGTCACTCATGTGGTTGTTTTGTGGCCTGCCCTGGTAGTGCCACCCCCACCCCACCCCACTTTCCCCCCTCCCTTAGTTATTCTGACCTTCTGCGGCGTCTGCGTCGTAACCTGTAGAGGAGGTGGACTGCTATGAGGGCAGGGATGACTCGTAGGTTCGGGTCCATGTCTGTCCGTCACGTACTGGTCCTCCTTGTTCGCGTCGTCGTCTGTCCGTCGCGTACTGGTGGTCCTTGTTCGCGTCGTCCTGATTTCCCGGCAGTTTTTGGCTGCCGCAAAATATTCACCGTGCGGGGTGACGTCGGTGCGAATCGTGATTCCTGGGTCGTGAATGGCTGGCTGCGTGCGTCCCGACGTCAGGTCGGCGCTTTCCCGGATCGCATTGGTAGGTGTTTTTTGTTCGGTCGGTCTTTTTTACGATTCGTACGGTAATGGTGTACCCGTGCGAATCGTAATTCCATGTTTGTATATTTTGACGACCGGGTACGCGTCGGACGGAGAATATGCTCCGTCCGACGGTTCGTACCCGGTTTTTACCGGATTGTGATCGGCACCTATGTCGTTATGTTTGATTTATTTATCCTTTAGCTAAGGACCTTTGTACATTAAAAAAAAAAAAAAAAAATCAGTTATACTCACGGCTGCCGGCAGCGGCAGGGCGGGGCAACCAAATGGCACGGGCTGGTCACCCTCAACTTCAGACTCTGTGAAGGCCAACTTAGTACCACCCTATACAGAAAACCAACCGATAGCAATAGTCTACTCCTTTTCAGCAACCACCAACCAAGAGCCCTCAAAGAAAATCTATCTATCGGGTAATTTCTCCTAATCAGGGGAAAGTGCAGTTCTGTGAAGGACTATGAGTCGGAGACACCTATTCTCGCATACAATCTCAGTAAAAGAGAATACCCACCACGCAACATTGCACTTTAAATGACAAGAGCCAGAAATAACAATCGCGAGGCCCTACTTGAAATGCATCATAAAGATCCCATTGAGGCCCTTACTTGTGTCACTACATACACCCCAGACTCCAACAGGATTAGGAGCATTATTAGAAAACATTGGGATATACGGAGTACAAGAATACTCAACTTGCCTACTCTGAGGTTTGCTTTTAGATGCACCAGCAACCTCAAAGACATGCTAATACATACTAGGCGGAAGACCCAGAACGTAAATCCTCAGAGACTCCTCTGGGATTTACCTCCTGTGATGGGACACTACCCCTGTGGATCTTTCCCTGCCTGCCCCCTCACAGAGCCGACCAAGGAAATACTGTTTTCTAAAACATTTAAATGGCAGTTAAGAAAACACACCAACTGCAACACTGCCAATTGCATATACAGGATCACCTGCACATGTGGCCTCTGCTACATTGGCATGACCACCAGAACGATAAAGACACGCATTACTGAACATAGGAGCAACATCAGGTGTCACAGAGTCAACACCAAGATGTGCACACATTTTTGAATCAACCAAACATCCACCAGATACTCTATACTGGGTCACACCCAAAAATGAGTAAAGGAGCATTGTTCAGGACTGAACAGAGGTGGGTGCACCGTCTAGCAACAGACAAAAAGGAACTTAATAAAGATATCCCGTGGAGTACATTACATAGATAACAGTCCCTGTGAGATGACAATTAATAACTGGGTCACAAATCAACTAATTTATCATTACGGAGAACCTGCACACTGATGCACTGTAAAAGTGTCCTATCCAGTGTGCCTACATAGATTGGCACCCAAATTACTTTGTTCTATAAACAATTAGACAGGCCCACACATTCATTTAAAGCACTGCTACCATTTTCTGGGTTATTCTTGCACCATCTGACTACTGGCATTAAGCTACTAATCTACCCTATTTTGACTCACCTCGCTACCTCCCGTGCGTTAGCTTGCACCTTGACCACACTGACTATAACTGATTCACACATTTGGATTTCATTGTCAGCCACTCCATGGCGAGTGTATAACACAATACTTTGCTGTACCCCGCCTATCACTTTACTGGGGTCTCCGGGTAGTCCTTGATTTATTTCTAGTACACCCTGGGCATTAACTAAATAACTGCCCTTTTTGACTCACCTTAATAGCTTCCTCATGCTAACTAACAGCTTGACCACACCGATGGCCAACTATTCGCATATATTTGTATCAGTCCCTTACTTGATGTTACGCATCACTGATGTAACACCGCCCACGTCCTCCTTTGGCCAAGCCCTCACCGTGTACTCACCCAACAAGGCCGCGACGCGGAGCTCCGGACACTGGGTTGGCGCTCCTGTGCACAAGCCCATGCTGTTTGGTCGCTCCGCCCTTCCGCTGCCGGCCGCCGTGAGTATTACTGAGCCACTAAGAAGATGGCCAGCTTCTCCTGGTCCCGGCAGCGTTTGGGTAGGTCCACTGACGATCTAGCAGTGAAAGCAAGTGCGTACGGACTCCCCACGGAGTACTTGCCTTTATGATTCCCTTACTTTCTCTTGAGAGGTGAGTTCTTGCCTATTGGATTACGAGGCCACGGACACACCTGGGACTAACATCAAAGGGCTGATATTATGGCGACACAGCATTTTGATGACAGCTGTCTTGCATAGATACCAATTGCTCTACATTTGAAGCACGGTACCTTAAGACGCTGGGGGAGAGAGGGCAGCCCTGTATTATATGGGGTGTATGGTATACTTTGTGTTTTGTGAATCTTCTTCTATTCGAGGCGCTTACCCCACACCACTAGGTGTAATCTATCTCCTTGTTAATAATGTATACCTCATTGACCCCCCTACTCTTTTTAGGACACTTTAATTATCAGGTGTCATTTTCTGCCGGGAGTCGATGGTGTGAGTTACCAACCTAACTAGGGTGAGTCCACCAGTTTTTAGCTGCCATAAATGTACGGGCCTAAATATCCGTTGTTTTTAATTATTCTTCCGTCACTTTCTACACGAGCATGTCACGATTGCGTGACACATGTTTTTTGACATTATGAATGTATCACTAATGCAGCATCATGTGCACAGTGTATGGCGAACCTTGCAGGAGACAAATATATTATGAATTGCACTGCATGTATTTAGCTAATCATCTTATTTTTTTTCCATTAGATTGGCTCACCAACTTACAGGTACCACATTTAGGGCGCTGCTTCTGGTCTATCACTGTTATTTAACTAGACAACCACAACTAGTGTAGATAGATTGTTTTTAGGCCTGGGCGGCAGATTCCGTTCCGCTCGCGGAATTTGCGGAATTTCGGTAATTTCGCGTTCCGCGGAGAACGCGAAATTGCGCAAAATTCTGCTTTCCGCGACTTCGCGAAATTTTTTCTTGTTCGCGTTCTCAAAATGCGTGTTCGCGAGGTATTTCTCCCCGAGCACGCAAACAGCAACTGTGAACAGGGAAAAAGCATCGCAAACAAGCAATTCCGCGTGTTCGCGGAATTTCTGCATGTTCGCGGAGATTTTTTACCGTTTCGCGGAGATTTGCGTAACGCGATTACGCAAATTCCGCCCACCTAGGTCCTGATGAATTGCCATCAAATTGTATGACTGTATGGCAAGAAACATGTTGACCACAATATAGAGCACGGTATCCTGACACATCATACCAGGAGTGTGCCACATATATTTTTAATCGTATTGGAAGCCATACTCATTAAAATTGTTTTGCTTGGACTACCAATTCCTGTTTCATTCCTTGCACGGTCTAGTGACCCTCACTCCACACATATACACCTTTAGGTCCCGTACACCCATGGCACCAAACGGCATGGAATAAAAGACCTCTGCAAAAAAGCCCCTCATAGGGTGCCCGTATTGCAGTGCCGCCCTGATGAGGAGCATGCCCTATGATGAAGCATGACACCCAGCTGGCTGGGTGTGTGAGGGCCCTAATTCCAAATAGAGGAATCCCCTTTTCCTCCCTCCACTAAGTGAGGACTTTCTCACACTGAGCTAACCGCATTTCTCCCCTTGCCAGTCAGGAACTGCATACCTATTCTGTTTGATTTTATTTGGGCATGTATGTTGGACCTCTAGAATGCCCAGAGTCTCTCTATTTCTGTTGCATTGCTGACGTGGTACCAGATGCTTTGTAAACTACTTTAGCAGGTGAAATTCACGCAGGTGAGTAGCACAGTTTGGACCCAGCTGGGAGCACCTAGAGTAGGCCGGGTATGCACTGTTTGGCCAAATAAGGTGCAGCATAGCACTTTGATGATATCGGAAAGCTGGGCAGTGGTATAGCTCTCTCTCATATGTTTTGCCTTTAATGTCAGTGCTTTAAGACTACCACACTCTGCACTCTATGAAGTATAGGAAGCATGCTGTCGGGGATATGCCAGGCTAAGCATTCATAGGCCCTCACATGTCGCTTGGCTGACAGAGGGTATCTGCTGCACAAGGAGTGTCTGTCGCTGGGCTGCCCTGCAGCTGTAGGTTGTAGGTTGCTATATCTCTCCCTGAGGGGATGCGCAACCATGGCATGCTCTTATAGCTGTGCACTGAAGCAGCCAACATACCCCAAGGCCCATAGGCAGCAGGCTGGTAGCAGCTGGGTCTTGGCAGGACCTGGTAATTGATCGCTGCCTGGTATTGAATTGGCAGAGTGGAGAGGCACGAGGCACGTGGATGCTACCAGCCTAGTCACCACTGTTATGTTTATCTGAAGACCAACTGCGTGCTCTGTGTAATCAGACACACAAGATATATCATCATCAATGACGTATCAATCAATTTTGTGGAGTTTAAGAAATACAGAGGGCTATTTCATTACAGTAACCTCTCTTTTGGACTAAACCAAGATCTTCAAAACAGAGGTGTGTGGGCGACCTCGCCACAAGTCCATATTATGCATGTGAAGTATAACAGCGAACACGATACTGCAGCTAAAATGGCAGTTTTTTTGCCTTTTGTATGTAATTCAGAGAAGTTTGCACTGTTGCCCTCATGCTATATGTAGCAGTATCTATTACGAGAAACCAAAAGGTTTCCTCCTGTTTTTTTCCTTTCCCTCACTCTTTTCTATACTTGCAATCTTGTTAGTGCTTGTTTCTCTTCTGGCTTTCTTTCTTCTTGACATCTTTTTGCCTTTATTTACTTTTTTTTCTCTTTCTCTTGCCTTTGTGTTTATCTTATTTTTCATCCCACTCAAGCTTTTCAGCTTGGTTTTACTTTCTTTTCCCTGTTTGTTGTGCATTTATTTTTTGGATTTTTCGCACCTCTCTGCATATGATTTCATACCCTGTGAAAAAAAGTAGCATTGTGCAGATGTTGGGCTATTTTGAACCTCTGTGATGAGGCCACCAGTGCATGTAGTTGAGCTGAGCGTCAAGGTTTATGTAAGGCAGGTCCTGCCAATGCTCTGCACTGTCAGTAATTAAAAACAAGCACTGGCAAAGTCAATGGGTCATGGCAAAGCCCAATATACTGCCATTGTGAATGTGAATGTCTTTTAGCCATGTTGTCTAGCAGCACATCGACTGTTCAGCATTGTTAAAAGTCACAAAAAAGCAATATGATGCAACTAGCACAAGCCACGTCATAGCAGAGAGCATCAAGGCAGTGTTGAATTAATATGCATGCACCAATCTGTGTGTTTCATAAAAGTGAAATGGATTGCTTCTGCAATGTATGCAAAGCAGATGATTATTATATTAACAATTAGACCAGCAACTTGTAAACACCAACATAAATTTCGACATTCAATGAAAGTAGTTTATTTAACTTTCAAAGAGAAATGTCTCGATTCCAATTCAGAAATATAATTTTCTGTTGAAAGTAGGGCAGTAAATATATTTGAGGTTCAATAATGTTTACTGGTAACAATGTTTTTTTGCGGGCGCTCCTTTTGCTGGCATTCTAACGTGTCAAAAAATAAATTGTTGGGTATTACCCTTGTAGAAAATAGATTGTTTTATTATTATTATTATATGTGGAATTACGCTAAACTCAATGCTTTTCTTCTCAGTGGCTGCTGTGACTTAGGCTTGCCACCTACTATTATATTGAAACATAAGACACTCTACCAGAGACCCCTCATCAAACAAGTCGTCTTCCCCTTTTTTGACAAGGCAGCCATCTTGAATGAGTCAATTTATTTTTGAGTTAAACAGTTCTTAAGTAATATTTGTTAAATGATTATCCATTAAAAAATTGCATATTGTTCTGAGACTCAACCTTTCTTTTATGTGTTTTTCCTTGTTTATGCAATATAATTGTTTTATACTCTTACTAAAGGTGTAACTTCTACCATGGCTGCTTACACGGTTATCTGCTCAACGGTCGGTCCCCACTATAAGTGGGACGGTCCTACTGGACACCGGAGGGGAGGTGTTGGGTTACCTTTGTAGAAAAGGCAGCCAATGGGAAAACCGGGCTCTTGTGTCTTTAGCTTTCCCTCAAAATGGGACTACCTAATTAAATTCAAGAGAAGCAGAGATGGTGAAAGGGGCATTGCAGTGGGAAATGAACTAATCAGCATGCAAGCTAAGGGCAAAGGCAAGCAAATTCATCACACTAATTAGAATAATATCACATGATGCAATAGTCAACTGCTGTATTTTTTTTCAACTTGTGACCACCATCAACCGTGGAAACTTCAAAACATTTCTAGTCAGTAGTTTAAAGAAGGCAAACCCTGCCTGTAAAAGAAGATAAAGATGCATTTAAATCCTGGCAAAAAAGAAACAAAACACGCACTATCCCACACAACAACAACATGAGTTACACAAAAATACACAGATACATCTATTGACAACAAAAAACGAAGACACATCTATTATTAAGCACGACCTAGAAAAAGTACATATTCATCTTTGGAGCTGCAGCTTTTGTGATGACATAAGAACATGATTTACAGCCTTGTTTACAGAAACGGAGCAATGGAGCTCGGAGTGAGTGAACAAAATGGGAGTCGAGCAAAGTGCTCCAAATCATAGGAAAAAGTAGTTCCAAAAACATTTGCTAAAATGGAAGCTGGGGATGGATAGTAGTAATTGGTCCATGCTCTCTGGAAGGGCAAAACACAGGAAGAGACATGATGCTTGCATGCCTTGGACAAATGGGGAGAAAGAATATGAGAGCGTAAATGGTGCCAGCAAACAGCAAGCCTATGAGCAGGCTGAAGCCCACAAAGTATATACATCAAACGTCTCTTCAAGACAACGCAGGCAATCTACAGTCGAGATCTAATGAAATGGATCCCTGCAGGGCCCTGAATTTATGTATGTATTATGTTAACATTGCATGTATAGGCATCGCTTTGTGGGCAATGGGTACAAGAATCCTTACACAGTAATCAAAATCAGTGATGCAGCCCCTGTTGTATTTCACGGGTGTTATTTCTGCTGCATGATATATGTGTCCCTATTTCCTACAACTATTTCATTTTCACAGATGTTTTAGTTTTTTTGCAACAGCTTTTAATGTGTGCTGCAAAATGAGTCACCTGTAGGGGGCATATTTACTAAGGGCTTGTGTTGTTCTTGCGTGACGCAAGTCGTCGCAAGACAACCCAAGGTCTAAAATGGGATTTACCAACCCACGCAAAGCCACCTTGCATGGCTGTGTGTGGTATAGTAAATCCAAAGTAACACAAGGCAGTGCATATCACTGCTTTGTGTTACCTTGCGGTAGGGAGGTGTATATGGGTGAAGTGTGGGTGTTCCCACACATCTATGCATGGCACAATTCCAGATTACTAAAGTCAGTACACCTGGGATTCAGCCAAAATGCTGTGCCTCCCTGACCGAGGAGTATCAAGGAGACATATCTTTATTTTCCCTCGTTACTTCCTCTTTTTATGCGTGCTGAATTCTGCAGCATGCATAGAAAGATGAAAAGGCCTCAAAGCATGTTTTTGTGCAGGAAGGTGTACCTTCCTGCATGAAAAATTCTTGCTGTTAATGCAGGCATCCTTGCTGCATGGCGCAAGGGTGCATGTATTGATTCTGGGCTGCTAGAGGTGCGGCAGCATATCTTAGTATACATGGAATTTCTGCTGTCTCCCTTTTATGCAGCAAGTTGTCTTGCTGCACTGCATAAACGTTTAGTGAATGTGCCCCTAGGTTGTCCGGGTGAGTTCATCATGTGAATGGATGTTTATGATGAGGAATGGTTGAAAGCACACGAGAGTAGGCCAAAAGTAGTACAGGTTTCTCACGGTGCCTGAGAGAGGGATGAGAAAGACAAGTGCAAGAAACATCTATCCATTGACAAAGTAAATGAGGGGCTCTGAAACCAGAGGTTCCATCTACATTTACACTGGAAACACCACTCACGTATTTCTTTCTATCTGGACATGTAATTTATAACTAAAGAGAGATGTATTTTCTACTTCTCTCTGAGGCTATTCCCCCCTAATACAGGTTGAGTTCGTGCAGTAAGGCATACAAGTTATTTTGTGCACCTAGCCCTCGCTTGTGTTCAGAGCTGACACAAATATTTGCAGCGAGGCACTATCACTACTGCATGTTTAATCATAGAGTGCAATGATTATGCATGTCTCCTCAGAAATATTATTTTTGTGTATGTCTGTTGTATGTCCGTGGGGAAAATCCTAATAACAGATAATAAGCAAGTATCATTAAATGCTTTATTTTTTTTAGTTTGTCTTGTGTCTTGACTTTAAGTGAAAGTAAATCAGGAATTAGCGACACTAGAGACTATAAAGGATTAACACAGTCGTGATGAAAGCCTCCTCGTCTGTATGGGCATTTGGGAAGGCCGAAACATGTTGACTACTAAATAGGATGGTGGGACAACAATTTACGGAACCAACAACCCATATATTTTTATGTTTGTTTGGAAAGAACCCGAAGATAATAAACTATTGAAGGCTCCTTCTAAAACAAGTTTGCTAGCGGTAGCTAATTCAGATCCCTATATAACTATAACATGCTCTCACTGGAGTGGTCAAGTCCACCCCATCATAACATAAAATAAGGTGAGGATGTAGAGCCCTATGATGAAGCATGCCACGAAATGTGGCTGGGGCTTCCTTTCAAAACAGACAAGATTTGGTATTCATATATATATATATAAACCCTCGACAAACTTTGCTATAAGTTTTGGCTAGTTTTCTGTACTGTTGTGCAGTTAATATTGATTCAGGGAAGAGGTATTAGTAAACTAGTCTTAAAATTATTCTATCTCTCTTATCTTTTTGTTTTCATAAGTAAAACATTAAACATAACACTGAGCAGCCATCTTGGAATGGTATTGAGTAGTGTGATTCATTGCTGTACCAATACAAATGACTGTCATTTTGCTTATAAATGTGGTGGCCACCGTGAAACAGTAAAAAATGACAATAGCCTTCAAAATGGCTGCCCAATCTATAAGTTGTGGCCATACAGGATACAATGAACAGCAGATGAATAGAGCAGTAATCGAGCAGCCCATGAGCATTGACTAGGGAGCTGCTGGTCACTGAAAAAAGAAAGAAAAGGAAAGATAAAATCGGAGTCTACAAAAGGAGAATGAAACGAGCAATGCAAAAGTTAAGTGGCAGGCGCAAAAACCCTGGCACAGAATTGCATCCAATTTCAGGCAGAAGTGTACATGTGATCATGCAAAATTCCGTCACCCAGAGCCCAATAAATAAAATGGACTGACCCATTGCTCCATGCTATAAACTTTCATGAGCAGAAACAGAATGCGAGTGACAGTCAAACAGACCAGTGTCTGAAGAGGGTTGACCCAAAGGCCCTTCTTGTATGCGTATGTGTGCATGCATTCTTAATCAATCAATCACTGCATTTGTAAAGCGCGCTACATACCAGAGAGGGTCTCAAGGCGCTGGGGGGGGGGGGTGCTACTGGTCGAAGAGCCAGGTCTTGAGGAGTCTTCTGAAGGCCAGCAGGTCCTGGGTCTGTCGTAGGATGGTGGGGAGAGTGTTCCAGGTCTTGGCGGCGGGGTAGGAGAAGGATCTGCCAGCGGCGGTGGTTTTTCGGATCCGGGGGACTGTGGTGAGGTCGAGGTTGACTGAGCGGAGGCTTCGGTGGGGGTGTGGAAGCTGAGTCGGTTGTTGAGGTAGGAGGGTCCGGTGTTGTGCAGTGCTTTGTGTGCGTGGATCAGGAGCTTGAAGGTGATCCTTTTGTTGACGGGGAGCCAGTGCAGGCCTCTCAGGTGGAGTGTGATGTGGTTGCGGCGGGGGACGTCGAGGATGAGTCGGGCCGAGGCGTTCTGGATGCGCTGGAGTCGTCTCAGGAGCTTGTTTGTAGTTCCTTAGTAGAGGGCGTTCCCGTAGTCGAGTCTGTTGGTGATGAGGGCCTGGGTAACAGTTTTTTTCGTGTCGAGGGGGATCCATTTGAAGATCCTGCAGAGCATACGGAGGGTGTTGAAGCAGGACGCGGAGACGGCGTTGACTTGCCTGGTCATGGAGAGAGTGGAGTCGAGGATGACCCCCAGGTTGCGTGCGTGGTCCGTGGGTTCCGGGGCTGTGCCTAGTGACGTGGGCCACCAAGAGTCGTCCCAGGCTGATGGGGTGGGTCCGAGAATGAGGACCTCCGTCTTGTCTGAGTTCAGCTTCAGTCTGCTGTCCTTCATCCATTTGGCTACGGCCTTCATTCCTCTGTGGAGGTTAGCTTTGGCGGTGTGGGGATCTTCGGTGAGGGATATGATCAGCTGGGTGTTGTCGGCGTAGGAGATGATGTTGAGGTTGTGTTGTCGTGCGACGTGGGCGAGGGGGGCCATGTACATATTGAACAGCGACGGGCTGAGGGAGGATCCCTGTGGGACGCCGCAGATGATCTCGGTGGTTTTGAAGGGGAAGGGTGGGAGGCGGACGCTCTGGGTTCTGCCGGAGAGGAAGGATGTGGTCCAGGCCAGGGCCTTCTCTTGGATACCGGCGTCATGGAGGCGTGCTGATAGGGTGCGGTGGCAGACCGTGTCAAAGGCTGCTGATAGGTCCAGGAGGAAGAGGGCGGCTGTTTCTCCTTTGTCCATCAGGGTCTGGATGTCGTCAGTGGCGGCGATGAGGGCGGTCTCGGTGCTGTGGTTGCTGCGCAAATCGAATTGGGAAGGGTCCAGGATGTTGTTGACTTCGAGGTAGCGGGTCAGCTGTTTGTTGACAATCTTCTCGGTCACTTTTGCCAGGAAAGGGAGCAGGGAGATGGGCCGGAAGTTCTTGAGGTCCTTGGGGTCCGACTTGGGCTTCTTCAGAAGGGCGTTGATCTCGGCGTGCTTCCAGCTTTCTGGGAAGGTTTCTGTCTCAAAGAAACAGTTGATTGTTTTCCGGAGGTGGGGCGCGATGGTTGCGCTGGCTTTGTTGAAGACGTGGTGAGGGCAGGGGTCCGATGGGGATCCAGAGTGGATGGAGTTCATGGTTTTGTTGGTGTCTTCGTCGCTGACGCTGGACCAGACGGTCAGGTGACTGGTGCGAGTGGTAGTCGCAGGGGTGGTGCACTCGGTGGTGGGTGCGGGGGGGTCGGAGTTGAAGCTGTCGTGGATGTCGGTGATCTTGCGGTGGAAGAAGGTGGCCAGGGAGTCGCACAGGTCTTGAGATGGCGGGATGTCGTTGGTGTTGGAGCTGGGGTTGGAGAGTTCTTTCACGATGCTGAAGAGCTCTTTGGTGTTGTGTGTATTGTTGTATAGGCGGTCCTTGAAGGCGGTCTTCTTGGCGGTCCTGATGAGTTGGTGGTGTCTGCGGGTGGCGCTCTTGAGGGCTGTGTGGTTGTCTGGTATTCGGTCATGGAGCCATTTCTTCTCCAGCTTCCGACAGGTGTGCTTGGAGATCCGGAGGTCCTTGGTGAACCAGGTGGCTTTCTTGTTGGTGTGGTTGGTTGTAGAGGTCTTGAGAGGGGCGAGGGTGTTGGCGCAGTCGTTGATCCACTGTGTGAGGTTGGTCGCGGCTGTGTCTGGGTCGGTGGGTGGTCTCAGGGCAAGGGCGGTAGTCAGTTGGTCCTCGGTGACCTTGCCCCAGCAGTGGCGTGGTAGCTGTTGGGTGTGGTGGTGTGTGGTGGGTTTTCTGAAGGTGAAGTGGACGCATCTGTGGTCAGTCCAGTGTGGTTCGGTGGTGTGGTTGAAGGAGACGTGGGGGCTTGCGGAGAAGATGGGGTCGAACGTGTGACCAGCAGCGTGGGTAGGTGTCGTTACGAGCTGTTTGAGTCCGAGGTTGGCGAGGTTGTCGATCAGGGCGGTGGAGTTGGCATCGTTGTTGTTCTCGAGGTGGAAGTTCAGGTCCCCGAGGAGGATGTAGTCCGTGGAAGCGAGGGCGTGGGTGCTGATGAGGTCGGCGATGGTGTCACTGAACTCTGGGCGGGGACCGGGTGGTCTGTAGATGAGAGTTCCTCTGAGGGTGGTGTTGGGGTCGGTGTGGATCTAGAAGTGCATGTGCTCGGCGGTGGTGAGGGTGTCATCGGTGTTCGTTGAGATTTTGATGGAGTCTTTGTGGATGATGGCGATTCCTCCTCCCACTCCGTTGGTGCGGTCTCTGCGGGAGATCTTGTAGCCCTGTGGGATGGCTATGGCGATGTCTGGTGCTGAGGTGGCGTTCAGCCAGGTCTCCGTCAGGAAGGCGACGTCGGTGGCGGTGCAGTCTAGGAGGTCCCAGAGTTCGATGGCGTGCTTGCGAGCAGAGCGGGTGTTGAGGAGGATGCAGCGGAATGGAAGACAAAGAAATAAAGGAAGACTTAGGAATAGCTGCAGCCCCGTTGAAGTTTATGTTCAATTTGATAATCTTTACTGTTTTTTTGATATTGAGTGTGTGCATCAGCATAACTAGTGAATTTGTTTCTTTATTGGGAAAGTGGGTGTTTTTCCCATTGCGTAATGCACCACACCACGATTTAGCTAAATCTAAATATTTGTGTGAATTTGTAGTTGCGCCTGGTTCCATCACACCCCCTTTTTGTTCTGATGCAGCGGAGGTGGTTGGGTTCTCTGGCTGGTGGTGTGGAGGGTTGGATGCTGGTGAATCTGCAGTTCCGGCAGGTGAAAGGCCCCTGGGTGCGTTTCGGGGTGGCCCGGTAGCAGGGGTGGGTTTGTCTGGTGTTGAGTGCGTGGAGGGTGCTTGCGTCATAGTGCAGTCTGGCGTTGCGGGAGGTGCGGGGTCCAGGGGTTCTGGCGCTGGGTGCGGTCCAGGCGCGGACGGGCTTGCGTTAGGTGCGTTTTCGGCGCGCCAGCGGCGCGCCCGCTGCGCAGTCGCGCAGCGGCCTTCATATGAGGGCAGAGGGAGGGAGGAGCAGCTGGGAGGTGGGAGCGGGGCAGCCAATGGGAGTGAAGGGGGCGGGGCCGCAGGGGCTCAGCGGCGGGGGAAAACCCGGGGAAAACCTGGGGAAAAACGGCGGGAAAAGACGGCGGGAGAGGGACAACAGAGCACAGGGGTACAGAAAGCAAAACACAGGGGCACAGAATGAAAAAAACAAAGTGGCACAGAAAGCCAAGCGCAGGGGTACAGAATAAAAAAGGGAGTGAGCAGTCAGGCGGCAAAAGCGGCAACGGAGGTTCAACCCACAGGGGGCTGCGTGGCAGATGGGGGGAGAGACCTGCCTGGTGACAGGGTCAAAGGTCGCTCTTATGAATTTTTTATTAAATTACATGGCAGACAGTAACATTTGTCAGTCTGGATCTAAAAAAAGTACTTTAATACCCACACTGCTAAATGCTACGAATAATATTGCAAAAAAATATACATTTACAGTTGAAAAATAATATACAATCCCTCCTAAGAGGCCTAACAAGGATTCTCGAACATAAACCTTCTACTCTCAGCGGGGGGGATTACAAACACCAAGGTGCCAATCACGATCCGTTAACAATATTCCCCGTTCGAATCGTATCCGGATTTTTTTACGTACGAATCGTACAAGTCCCGTACAAACTGGCAAGTACGATTCGTATGTAAAAAAATCCATACGAACCGCATTGGGAAAATTCCCCAACACGTCCTCGGGTCGGAAAAAGTGTCCGACACGTCCCCGGACAGTTTTAGGTACGAATCGGTAAACTGAAGTCCGAGCGCGCAAGGACGATCCGTCCCGTCGGTCCGAATGCAAAACCATATTGAAAAAACACCGTACGGAGCGAACTCCCATAGCAACCATGGAGACGTCCAAACATGTGCCCGCATACGCGCCGAACACCCCCCCCAGCCCACCACCCCAAGTACGCGCCGTACCCCCAGCCCCCCATGTACACGCCGTATCCCAGCCCCCCGTACGTACGGAGCGTACCCCCACCCCGTGTAGGTACGGAGCGTACCCCCCGTAGGTACGGAGCGTACCCCCGTAGGTACGGAGCGTACCCCCACCCCGTGTAGGTACGGAGCATACCCCCACCCCCCATATGTACGGTGCGTACCCCCAGCGCATAGGGCACTGACATAAAATTCTTCAATCAACCAATGTGGCCTGTAGTCTTTATCATTGGCTTCTCACCATAACCAAAGCTGACCTAATGTACTGAGCATAGGCTTTGCCACAAGACAAACAAAAGGCAAAAATGCAGAAAATTAAAAATATGCACAAATTACAGTTGACAAAACAATGCACAGCCCCTCCTAAGTGGGCCTATCTGGATTCACTTGTATAAACATTCTGGTTTACAAATAACTATACTATAGTATTACGTTAGGAGTGCAGGTTGTCAACCCTCACACTTTTGTCATTTACCTATCTGGAATTCTCACAGGGGTTTATACCCCAACATTTCATCAAAGACGGTAAGCAACACAAATGTCTTTGCCTATTATGGTTGTCTATACAAGTCAATTTAAAGAATGCATATGGATAGGCTTTACCACTGTAAATTAACAATTAACTCTCACAGGCCTATTGAATTCAAAATGATTTTCAAAACAAATAAGTCAGGCCTACTGTCTTTGTCATAATTTTCCATAAAAACAGATCAGACCTATGTCATCATTAATTCATGCCTAACAGAGTGAGCATAAGCCTTAGAACAAGGTGTACCTTAAAACAATCACTCTTTTTCAGTGGAAGTACACAGATTTAGCTCAATCAAAAGCTGTAGCTAAGAAGCTGTAGCTAGGGAACTCAACATGTAGAAGAAGCTAAAGCCCATCTCTAGTTGTGCTTCTTAAAATTATCTTTCTGTTGCTCAGATAAGGTCTCGAATCTCGATTGAAAGGTGAGCTGTCAAGCCAGACCTAATGACATATTATACTTAAGTAGGCTGCTGTAAAATGGCCCATAACTATATTCTCTAATGGAATGATTGTCTTTAGAATCCATTTAGCAGTTCTCAGGCCCTTTCAGCTGGTGTTCAAAAAACTATATTGGTAGTCATTTTATCAAGCCTTACAATGGTAATTTTTGTGGTGATGGGTTTGCAATGTTCCCTGCAGTCACTGTTTAGCACGCATGTCCCTGACAGGCAAAAATCTGTGATGAGAGTAATTCCTCATGGCAGAAATAATTTCAGCTCAGAGAGGGGAAAATAATGTGCAAGAAAAGCTAATGGAGCTCGGCCTTGTTCTTTTCACCTCTACATTAACTAGGTAGTAGCATTCTGCATAATTCATGAATCTGTTTTTTTTCTTGAGCCATTTTTTATGATATTTGATATTTTCTAATCTCTATTCTTCATGAAAATAACAATTATTATTTCCAACTTTTACTTTTCCAAGTTTC
Source organism: Triturus cristatus (assembly GCF_964204655.1). Taxonomy (NCBI): domain Eukaryota; kingdom Metazoa; phylum Chordata; class Amphibia; order Caudata; family Salamandridae; genus Triturus; species Triturus cristatus. The sequence goes on from NC_140586.1 coordinate 726,775,303, forward strand.
AATTTCTCACCTGCTAGCTCTTGTTCTTTATTTGAATCCCCCCTCCCAATAGCTACCAAATGTTCACAAAGGTTCAGAGTACTTATAACTGGCAAATGTGGGACACTTCATGTGGCACTTTCTCATCAGTAAAACCTACCAATGGGACTTGCGACTAGATGCTACCGCCCTACTGATATCCCACACTATTGACTAACTGCCTCAGACCATGCCCTGGTATGATCATAACCTTGAACATGGGATTCCAACTGCTTTTTTGATATCACAACCTATATTTGAGACAGCCTTTAATGTCTACATTTTAACTTGTTTGAAAAATGCAGTTAGAGAATATTTATAAAAAAGAAAACTCTACCATTATTCAATGCTAACATATCTGCTGTCTCTAGATATACTAAAATATCTGCTGCTCTAGCTGTTTATCACCTGATGTGCTGTAGTGTAGTACCCTTTTTTGCAGTGTTACTCCCTAACCTTTTGCCAGATACCTGATCCCAACTTGACTTGCGTGCTTGGGCCCTGCTAACCAGCACCTGTGTTATTTCCCAAAACTGTACCTTTGTTTTCACAATTGGCACAAGTCGGGCCACGTGTAAGTCCCTTGTAAAAGGTACCCTGCTACCAAGGGCCCTAGTGACCAGAGAGGGCCTCTGAGGGCTGCAGCAAGTGTTATGCCACCCTCAGAGACCCCTTACCTTAACACCCACACACTGCCATTGCAGGCTGTGTGTTTGGGTGCAGATCAAACTGAAGGGTCAACATGGCACACATTCCTGTGTGCCATGGCCACCCATACTTCTTGTGGAGTGGGTAAGTCACCCCTCTAGCATGCCTTACAGCACAGTTGCAGAGAAAATATGCCCCTACAGTGTCTGTCATTTACAGCCACTGGTAAGTGCAGTGAAGCCATTTTTACTTCATGGGCTGGGAGTTTGTAATTACAAACTCCACAGCTCCATTCTGGTTTTACTGACGTCTGGGAAGTTTGGTATCAAACTTGTTAGCTTAACAAACCCACATGGATGCCAGTGTTAGATTTATTATGAAATGAACTCAGAGGGCCTCCTAGAGATGCCCACTGAAAAATGACCAACTTCTAGTGTATTGGCTAACTGGTCCCCGCCAGCCAGCCACTACCAGACAGGTTTCTGACCTCATGAGGTGAGAGCCTTTGTGCACTCGGAGGACAGGAACAAAGCCTGCTGTGGTTGGAAGTGCTTCACACCTCCCCCTGTCAGGAACAGCAACACTTGGCAGTGAGCCTCAAAGGCTCTTACCTTGTTATGTGCTGATCTGGACAGGTCCAACTAGTGGAGATGCCCACCCCCTGTCCAGGCCCCACTTTTGGTGGTAAGACAGGCGGGAAAATTAGTAAGCAGGGTAGGAGTGTTCACCTCAGCCTGAAACACCCCTAGGATAACCAGGAGCTGAAGTGAACCCCTCTCTTAGAAATTCTCCATCCCAATAAAAACAGGGATGTATGCCCCTCTCCCCACAGGTACATCTTATGTATTTTGGGTGCCCTTTGCCAAATGTATTTTGGGGGTCCCTGTTTGGAAAAGATTATTACAGCTCTTTCATCCCTCTTTAGCCAGGTCACTGACAGTGCACAGGCACACTGGTGAAAATTTGAAATATGTTTGTATCTAATATTCAGGGATAGCGGCGTGTGTTTTCAAACTGTAATAGACTCTTACTCATCGCCCACACTAAAAACACATTAAAGGGAGACAGTATTTAAAACAATCTGTTTAAGAATTATTCAAGATTATCAGGGCAAGACTCTCTGCAGAACAGAGGGGCATATTATAAAGAAACGACATTAAAATTATCGCCGCATTAGCGGCAGAAAACTGCAGCTAAAGCGGCGATAATAGGCTTGATAATATGCCCTGGAGAATTCCAATAGAAGCCCATGTTCTGGTGTCAACATGGGCTTCTATTGGAATTCTCTGCGGCATATTATCAAGCCCATTATCGCTGCTTTAGCGGCAGTTTTCGTCCGCAAAAAGCGGCAATAATTTTAACGCCGTGCTTGATATTATGCCCCAGAGTTAGCTCTATCAGCCCACTGCTAATCTCGTCCCATAATGCTTTGCAGGGCCTTTGTTTGGGATTGTATTTTTATAACTGTGCTTGGAGTGGTCCTAAGAGGATGGGACCACCACTGAATCATTCAGCATAATATGCTCTTTGTGTTCAAGGCATCTGCTTGGTCCTCCCCCTAGGTTAAGGGGGACCCCAAAATCATCACCTCTCTCATTGCCTGGTATTTAACTTTTGTGAATTGGTTATATGCTTTTTAGCATGTAAAATTGCTTTATCAAAGCATTTGTGGGTGCAGTTTAATAGCTGACTCCGCTATGTGGAGAAATTGAGTTTTAGCCTGATTTCCGTATATAATTGTTAGTCCAGGAATGCTCCTTCACCCATCTGAGGTCTTCTAAAGCTTTCCACAAAAGCTGTGCATTTTTAGGAGCCCAGGCAACCATGTTTATCTTACACTGCTTCTATGCAATGCGTTAATTGGTAAAATAAGCCATGCCCAGGCCATCACCATTGAAGCTAGTCATTTCTCCATGACTTGTGTACGGCTTATTATTGCCTGAGAATGCAGACTGCTTTGTTTAGATACCAATATCGCACAGAGCTGCCTGCAGAGCCTCATCGCCCTAATGGGTGTTTTCTCTCATGGTATGGTGGTCACTTTATATTTTTACTGTCCCTCACCACCAGGGTTTTCTTGGCAGTGACAGACAGCAAAAAAAGCCAGTTAACCCCACACTCTAAACTGGGTGTGCGGTGGTATGTCTGACCTCCACTTGTCCGTACTTCATTGGGCTCTCAGATGAGTATGTCGGCATCTCAGCTATTGCGAGGAAGGACCCTCTCCGCAAACTCATAATTGATCTCTCTTTCTTAATGTGTACCACTCAGATTAGAGTGAGAGCAACTGTAAATGTGGAAGGGAAAGACTCATCCAAATGGGACTTACGGCCCTCATTACGATGTTGGTTGGAATTGCCTCCGACGGACACCGTTTTGTGGAAGGAACTGCCTGGCCATAGGTTAGCGGTTCCAACCGAGCAATAAGGATGCATATGGTGCAGTCGCAAACTCCCATTTTTTTATGGGAGCTTGTGGCTCGGGCTGAAACCTCCCGCAGCACAAGCTTCCATTGAAAAACTGAAGTTTTAAACATCCCTGCCCCGTGTGGCATGCACCTAATGGTGCCTGCTACACGGGGAAGGGAGGTTAAGGGGGTCTCCAGGTCCAAATGTGGAAGACCAGGGGGAAGGGGGCCCTGCAAGGGGTCCCCAAAGTCAGTTTCTGACAGCCAATCCATGTTGGAAAGACCAACATAGATTGCCTGTCAAAAAACGACATCATAATCTCGATGGCAGAAATGCCGTCCTTGATGGATTAAGAGGGCTTTCTGGCTGGCAGACGTGCTCCTTGAGCCTGTCGGAACCGCGCCGGATTACCCAGCCGGTTTAAACTCTAACCGTGGTCATCATAATATGTCGCTCAGACTTTAAATCTACTATGTTGGTCGGAAAGCCTCCAACCAGCAGTCAAAGGCTTGCCGACCCACATCGTAATCAGGCCCTTATATGTTGATGGTGAATCCCATGTGGCATCTACCTTTAGTCTCATTGAGTTTCATCTGCTCTTTCCTTGCCCCCTGTTGCCAGACTACACTTGATCCATTGATGCACTCACCACTCTCCACCATTGCTCACTGAAGTGCCAGGGAGACAGGGGAACTAATTACAGCTGCCAACTGACTTCACTTCCCAGACTGATGCTTCTTTATAAAGTAAATACCTGCTCCTCCCTGAAACCCTCAAAATTTGAAAAAGATCCTATTCTCTAGATGTTTACTCTAGTTAAAACTCTACTGTGTCTAATTGCAATGCCATCTCTTTCATCACTCTTTCTGTACATAAGTCATAAATACTTGGTCCTGGAAGCTGGAGCATGAAAAGCATTGAGACCTTACCTTGCTATTAATAAACAGGCCAGTAGCAGCCCCCATAATAATAAGAAACTCATTTTGCTCATGCGAGGAGCATAAGTTACGAAACGTCTGTTAAGTTACATTCATTGCTTACAAGTTCTGCAGCCAACAATACATTTTTCAGCTGTGACAGAAGAATTACAATAAACAGTGACTGGCGTATAGCTCCCTGAAAGAACGGTTTAGGGGAAATGCCTTTCTTGCAAAAAGCTTAGTAGGAACTGTTAGATCAACAGAAATAAATAGAAGGTGGTCAGCTACGCATTCTTTATTCCTGTCACAGGGCAATTGAAAACACAGCAAATGCCTCATTTGTGACTGGTTATCTGAGACAAAGCTCAGGTAAACCTTTTTCACCTGAACTTTCTGGACAGAACCCTAGCAAAGGTAAAAGGGGAAGACAATGGCAAAGGAACAAAGGGAAGAAACAATAAAGACAGTATAACAGGGGAAATTTACTAATATTTCATGCAACGCTGGGCAGCAAGCAAAGTTGCTGTGCTGCATTCCATGAAAGGGAGACAGTAGGAATTCACCCAACTACTAAGATATGACAAATTTCTGCTGTCTCCTAGTGCTGGCACGCTGTGTGTTGTCTAGCCCTGACGCAGGCTCCCTTGCACTAAGGCTAGTCTGCCCTACCAACAGGATGGTTTTTGTACAAGAATACACTCCTTAAAGACATTTTCCTCTTTCTATGCATGGTGCAGAATGAGGTACATATAGAAAGAGGAAATAACGAAGAGAAATAAAAGTATTTCTCCTCATTAGGTTTATTTCAGGGAGGCATAGCATTTTGGCTCAATCCCAGCTTTACTCACCTTAGTAGATCTAGGATAGCATCAAAATCCATGTGTGAACGAATGGGAACATCCTTGCTCTACCCATGTAATGCATCCCTGGTGCTGCTTTACATTACTTTTTGGGGAAAATCCCACCCAAAGCCATTCAAATCTGATTTGCTCGTCTTTGTAAATCACAACTAACATTTTCCGCCATGGCGCCACCAAAAAAGTCAAGCAACCATGAAGCAAATGTTAGTAAATCTGGGCCCAGATGTCTATTGGAACAGTCCAGCCTGAGAGTATTATGTAAATATCAGCAGTGACCAGACAGTTACCAAAAAGCAAACAAAAGGCGGGATAAAATAAAACTACTGCTGACTTTCAGAACCACTTGGGGTCCACAAGACACATTGTGCAGTTTAAGCAGAGTCTGGCTAGAAGCAGAGCAGGCTTTAGTAAAAGGTCAGTAAAACCTGATTGCTTACTTTTGAGCTTACAATAGAATTTCTTCCTGTAAAAACGCATTTGGGACCTCATTTACAAGAAAGTGCCACAGCGTAGCACCGCAAGCCCTTTGGCTGAGCCACGCTACAGAACTTTCAAAGCACAGGGATGCATCATATTCACAAGGATATGACGGATCCCTTTCCTCTCCCCTGGGCTGGCGCACAATTTGCTGCCATGCGCCAATGCAGGCATCCTTGGACCATAGTGCAAGGATGCCTGTATCACAGAGATGATTGTTTATGTGCAGGAAGGTGTCCCTTCCTGCACATAAACAATCTGAAATGGTGTTTTTCAACTCCTATGTGTGCTGCATTAGCATTTTTTAATGGTTGTTTATGTGCAGGAAGGGACACCTTCATGCAGATAAACAATCACAAGCAGTGTTTTCCTCGTTCTATGTGTGCTGCAGAAGGAAAGAGGAAAAAAACAAGGAGAAATTAATACATTTCTCCTCGTTGCGCCTCCCTAAGCCTTCCCTGGGGAGGCGTAGCATTCAGAGGCATTTCCAGGTTAACGATTTCTCATGAATCCTGAAATGTGTCAGGTTTCATAAGTGTTGAGTGGGATCACCCACAGCAATACCCCTGGAATGTCCTGTTCACACAAAGTGCTGCATGCAAAGGGGCCTTATTTATAAGGACAGGAAAAGCCAAGCAGGGTGGCTTTTCCTGTCCTTGTAAATATGACCAACAAAATGTTAGTTTGAGGGGTTTTCTCTCACACACTGAAAATGAAAGAAAATGTTTTGATCTTTGTGCAAATTCTGAACTTTGACTATACCATTGGCCACTTCTTCCCAGTTGATTAAAATGTTTGTGTTCAGGCCTGTGTTCAGTAATTACCTCTATAAGCACAGACACAAATGCTTCCTGTGAATTGTGGGAACCTGGGGGGAGTGAGGCATGTTAGGGGCATATTATCAAGAAACAGCGTTACAATTATCGCCACTTTAGCGGCAGAAAACTGCCGCAAAAGCGGCGATAATGGGCTTGATAATATGCCCTTGAGAATTCCAATAGAAGCCCATGTTCCGGTGTCAACATGGGCTTCTATTGGAATTCTCAAGGGCATATTATCAAGCCCATTATCGCCGCTTTAGCGGCACTTTTTTGCCGCTAAAGCGGCGATAATTGTAACGCCGTGCTTGATAATATGCCCCTTCGTCTTTCTGCCCTGGGTACACAATAGGTTGTAGTTAGCAGGGTAAGAGTATGCCACTTAGGGTATTTAGCGGGAGGGCCAGGGCATAGCTCTAGTGGCTGAGTAAAACGAATGACATTGCAGTGGCTAACCATGTAGATCCACATCACCAAGTAATCTTACCTTTTGGTTGGGCAGGGGAGACTGCAGAAGGCACAGATTACATTCCATAGGGCCATAAGTGCTAAGATAGGGGTATCGGCAGAGAAAATCCTTCTGTGATGAAAGAAACAGGCCTAGAGAGAGGGCCAACAAGCACTGTCTGCCTTCGGGTAGACACTCATCTTGAGCCATTGCTGGCCCTTTTTGCACTCCAAAGAGATTGTTGATGGTTAATGCCAAGCAGGCGGCATCAGAGGGCAGGTGCTTGCCATTAAGCATTTTGAACTGTGAAATGTCGCAAGATGCTGTGGGTGATGTTGTCACAATTGCAGTGCATGAGGCCCTTAGAAGGGAAATGAGTGACAAGGTAGGGGAGGGGGGTCTTGAGGCTATTTTACTGCAAAATGTAGAGGTTGTGTCTAGCCAGGCTGGAAGCGGGTAGAGATTTTAGTGGCAGGGAGCAGGCAGCAAAAAAACTGAAAGAGGGTAGGTTTGAGGGTAGTTAGTGGTTCTAGTATTATTGAAGCATAATTACAATTAACAGTTTGAGCTTTAAAGAAGCTCCATTGCGAGGTTCTGTTACTGGGCACGGTAGGCTGCATTGGGTTTGGGTGCCTAAGGATGAGACAGAGGGAGTGGGTCAGAAGGAGGCCTTGGGGGATGGTGCACGGAGTTGGAGCGCTTCTATACAGGAACAACAGAGGGGTGAAGAAGTAAGTGATCCGGATGAATAAGGCCAGAAGTGGGGTCTTGCTTGTACTGATGGTAGTGGAGTAAGGGAGGTTGGGGGGCACAAAAAAAGAAAAATTCACTTATCACCACAGTGCGACATACTTACCTCTGGTGTACTGTAGGAAGCTCCTGTTTGAGGAAACAGCACTACCCAATCCTGCTGCCGCTTTCACAGTATGAAAGCAGCACCATAATTGGATACAGCAGGCTCTCCCAATGCTCCTATAAGCACTGGAGGACTGTGCTTTCTTTAACCCAGCTGTCCAAGACAGCTAGGTTAGACAACTTTGAAATGCACATGTCCAGCAGCATCCCAAGATGGCTGGCTAAGCAGACACGTGTATTTTAAAGTGCACAGATCCCTACTGCTGCCACCCAGCAGTTTTGGACCCGCCCTGTCCAGACCGTTCAGGAAGGGTTGCTGAAAAATAAAACAGTATTAAATTAACTTTATTACCATTTAATTTTTCAGCTCTGAGGCTTGTGCGCTCAAATGGAGGGGCGCCCCTGAAGGCCAGGAAAGGCACTCTGTCATTGTCTGAGCATGGAGCAGCTCAAAGATGCTGGTCTAAAAAGTGGAAGAGGACCAGTGCAGCACTTCTGACAGTGAAGGATTCAGTGTCAACGCTGGAGGATTGGCCACATTACTCATCATCTGAGTTGTGCTCCATGATGGTGGTATCCTTGATGGAGATAGTCTGGATACAATGTTGTAGGTATGATTGGCATGGCGAGGTCCTAGAGGAATAGGTACTGAATTAAGAGGAGGAGAAAGAGAAATTGGAGCAATGCAAAATTGTGCATTGTGGTGAGGTGGCTGTGGGGTATGTGAAGGAGCAGAGGCGATGGTGGATGATGGAAGGAGATTTAGCTGCGTGTGTGGATAATGATTGTAGTGTCATGTGATTGTGTGCAGTAGGACCTTTGTGGTCCTACTCCGGCTCCTTACAAATGTAGGTAATCCGTTGGGATGTTTTTGGGGGTGTGTCTGTTTGTGGTCAATAAAGTCCATGAAGCAATGAGTTCAGTTAACTTGCATGCTGAAAAATAAAGACATGTATTATATAGCCCTATGTGTGGCATATTCATTAGCATGCTCCAGATCTGGGGTGGATGCTACAACTGGCAACGAGTAGGGGATATGCACCCCAAGGGAACAAGACGGCCTCCCTGAGAGTTTGCCAAGGTACGTGCAAGCCACATGTGTCCCAAGAAGCAAGCTACAGTTGGCGTATGTGGAGTCAAAGCGCTGTTCTAGTCAGTGCAAGGCACTTGAAGAATGTGAAGGCTCTACAGAGAAGTACAGTCGGAAAACCCACCAGAAGTCTACTGGTAAGGCCAAAAGAAGAGATACTGTGCCACAAAGCCATCGTCCGTACAAAGCAGAAATGCTAAAGGCAGCGACAACCAGGTACAAAGAAGAGCTAAATGCAGCAACAGCCCAGCACAAGAAAAGAGCTAAAAGTAGTGACAACTAGATACAGAAAGTACAAGTGCACTTCCCAGCGAGAACATAGGAAGTGCCACCCGACCTTGGAGCAGGCCTGGTCAAAGGCTGGTGCGTCCAAACCAGCCAGTAGCATCCAGTCTCATGAAAGCCATTCAGAATAGTGAAATCTTTATATGACTGCAAAGAAGCGCGCCAAATATGGCACAACCAAATTCCTGAAACCACCATTCGATACCACCAGAAAGCAGAATATTGCCACCAGATGGACTGCATAGATTGAGATGTTCGATTTCTTCATAAATGCTCTAGAACAAATAAATGACAAAAAGATCATCAAATACTTGAAGAACCTTACAGGGGATGGAGTGAAATAATTTATAAAGAATATATTACAAGCTGATGAAATATCATATTGTCAAATCAAGAAAACTTTGAAAGCCAAGTTCAATCTAATGCTTAATGTTGACTATGAAAGATACATCTTCAACTAGGCAAGACAACAAGCTGGCGAAACAATAAATGAGTTTGTTGAAAGACTTATCAAGCACTGCAAGTTCAGTGAGTTCAATAGCTTGCTGATTAACAGGATGCTGATATGGAGGCTGGAACAACCCAGAAGGAATCAGCTTTGCTCATGAATAGTAAGCCGAAACACAAAGTGGATTCACAGAAGACAGTGTCTCCAAAGAAAAAAGTAACTGTTTTTTCCGATGTGAATTCTTGTTTCCGCATAAAGGTAAATGTCCTGCCATTGGCAAGATATGCAAAGGCTGTGGGAGAGAAGACCAGTTCATAACAGTCTGCAAAGCAAGAGAGAAACTAAATGTGTTGTGGCAAGAAGAGAAAATGGGTGTCAGAAAGTTCCAGAAGCAGTTTAGCCACACCCACAAGGCCAAACGGCAACATCAATTGAGGGAGGTAGATGATCGACTAAACAAAGTCGGTCGCCATCAAATTCCTCTTCGAAAAATCTCCTCAGTCTCAACATCAAGTGACTATGGAGAAGATGGATGTGCAATGGTGATATCAACCTCAGAAAGACATGCACATTATGGATTGGTTGCTTACAAAGAAGAACTGGGTCTAACAGGGATCGCTACCTGAAGCAACAAAACTCATTTGGCCATTGCCCCAAGATTGTGGAAAACGTAAATGGCTGCCCTACAACGTTCATTATAGACAGTGGTGCATCAATCAATATCTTGCTGACAGAAAAATACAACGGACTGTCTCAGCGACCATGCTTAATGCCATCGAAAACAAAGGGGGACACATGGGCTACTTCCATGCCATTGCATTTGTAGCAACCATGAGGCATAAGAAAACAACAGCCCAAGCATCAATTCATGTTCTCCAAGGTACTCAGTCGAGTGCATGTTTACTCAGTTTCAGCATGGCTGCTGACATGGGACTGATGTCCATCAACTACAACCTCAATGCACATTCTGAAATAGTGAGTCAATTCCCATCATGGTTTCATGGACTAAGGAAACTCAAGACAATAAAGGTGTAAGTTTACATTAATCAGGACTTTCTTCCTGTTGCTCAGCGACACCGTAAAATTGCTTCACATTTACAGAAGGCCATTGAGAAAGAACAGGAAGCATTATTAAAGCATGACATCATCGAGTGCTCTACTGATCCGACGTCATGGGTTTTGCCCGTAGTGGTAATGCAAAAAAAAAGACAGTGGGGGTGCACTGTGCATCAGTGTTGATATGTGTCAGGCCAATAAAGCAATCAGGAGACAATGGTATCCAGAGCCACACATAGCGGACATGATGGCACAGCTGAATGGCACATACATAAGTCTTCTCCCGTCTTGAACTGAAAGGGAACTGTAGGTACATTACTACTTTTTCCACTTATGTTGGTTTGTTCACATACAAACGACTTCGTTTTGGTGTGCCTTTGGCTACAGAAATCTTTCAGGAGGTCATTAGCCGAGTAATTCAACCTGTCACACATGCTTTTAACTATAGTGATGATATATTAGTGTTTCGGGCACACAAAAGGAGCATGACAAAGCTCTTACACAAGTACGCCGTTTGCTTGCCAATGCAGGTTTCACGTTAAATGCAGAAAAGTGTGAGTTTCACAAAACCAAACTCAAATTCTTTGTGCATATTTTCTATAAAGTGGGAATGACTCCTGAATCTGAAAAAGTAAAAGCATTGTCATCCACCTGGCCTGCGTAAGATGCAACCATGCTGCGCCCCTTCTTAGGCATGGCTAGCTATTGCTCCAGACACATTTGTGATTTTGCCATGGTGAATGCCCCATTGAGAGAGTTGAAAAAAAGAATGTTCCATTCCAGTGGTCCGCTGAATGTGATCGAAGTTTCAAGAAAATCAAACATGAAACTGCAAATGCAACTGAAATGGATTACTTTGATCCAAAGTTACATACTGAGATTGTTGTAGATGGAAGCCCGGTGGGGTTGGGGGTGATCCTGGCTCAACACAATGGACATCCAAATGCTCAGGAAAACATTATAGCCTATGTAATCAGAAGTCTATCTCATACTGAACAGGCCTATTCTCAAAAGAAACAATTGATAGACAGAATGCTGGACAATGCAAACATTCACCCCCAGTCACAAGGATCTGGTTTTAATGCATCATTCTTTTTCTCACCACACCACCCCAATTTGGACCTAGCCATATGCAAATCAGTTGTGACTCTGTTCCTTGTGGGAACAGTCCAGCCCTAACTACCGAGCCAGGTCCTCCCTGGACCGGAAACAAGCATCCTGGAACCAATTTCAGGACATCACCCTTCAACAGCCAGACTAGCTTGAATCCAGTGGTGTAGTGAGCACAGGACCAACGTGTGGGCATACCCTTCCCAATTAGGGCGACATATGCAAAAGAAACAATTGATGGACAGAATGCTGGACAATGCAAACATTCACCCCCAGTCACAAGGATCTGGGTTTCATCCATCATTCTTTTGCTCACCACCCCAGTTTGGACCCAGCCATATGCAAATCAGTCTTCACCCAGTTCCTTGTGGGAACAGTTCACAAGCCAGGTCCTCCCTGAACCGGAAACAAGCATCCTGGGACCGGTTTCAGGGCATCACCCTTAATTAGCCAGGAAAAGAGAGCCTGTCTGTAGTGTGGGCATGCAAGCATTGCCATGTGTTTCTGTACGGAAATCTTTTCACCCTGGTCACTGACCACCAGGCGTTGCTCACAATTTTTGGGAATCCGTAAGCCAAGATGCCCCCTCACATTAAGAGATGGTGCATACATAGCTATTGTGAGAAAAGACCCAACACCACCAGTGTGAGAAAATACATCACCACAAGTGTAGAAAGACATCACTAGTAGTGTGCAATTACCCTGGGCGTAGTTTGCGTAGTAGCACTACACATAAGTATACAAGGTACACTTTGAACTACACTGAGCTACCCAAACTGCATAGGGCATAGCTGTTAGCACTGTGTGCTTGTCTGCTCTGTGCAATAATTGCAATCAGCATCTTGCACAGTGCAATTTATGATAAAATAAGTCTCACTGTCTTTATATGCTAAAATGCACATAGTTATTTCACAAAAATGAAAATAATAAATTAAGAAGCAGTGAGAGAGGTGATGATTTTGGGATCCTCCCTAACCTAGGGAGAGAAAAAAGCAGATGCCTTGAAAACAAAAAGCACATCTTGTTGAACGATTCCGTGGTGGTCCCATCCTCTTAGGACCACCCCAAGCACAGTTATGGGCAAAAATACAATCCCAACCAAAGGTCCTGCAAAGCATTATGGGACGAGATTAGCAGTGGGCAGTGAATATTATAGTATCCAATATCAAAATAATTCTACAAAGAGCTGTAGTTCAACTAGTCGTTACTAGATGTCCCTCATGAGTCAAATGCAAAAGCATTGAAATTATTATTGCATCAAGCTGCAGTTCCACTAGTCATTACTAGATGTCCCTCACAAGTCAAATGCAAAAGCTTCATGAAACGGTTTCAATGCTTTTGCATTTGACTCGTGAGGGACATCTAGTAACGACTAGTGGAACGGCAGCTTGATTTGATGTAATAATAATTTCAATGCTTTTGCATTTGACTCGTGAGGGGCATCTAGTAACGACTCGTTGAACTGCAGTTCTTTGTAAAATTATTTTGATATTGGACACTATAATATTCACTACCCACTGCTAATCTCGTCCCATAATGCTTTGCAGGGCCTTTGGTTGGGATTGTATTTTTGCCCATAACTGTGCTTGGGGTGGTCCTAGGAGGAAGGGACCACCACCGAATCGCTCACCAGCATGATATGCTCTTTGTGTTCAAGGCATCTGCTTGGTCCTCCCCCTAGGTTAGGGGAGACCCCAAAATCATCACCTCTCTCATTGCCTCATATATTCATTCTCAAAGTTCACTTTTGTATATTGATTATATGCTTTTTAGCATGTAAAATTGCTTAATCAAAGCATTTGTGGGTGTTGTTAATTTTGCTGCTACGTTGTGTTTTAGCACAGTTTTTGCACTGTGCTACGTGTGTAGCAGCACAAACTACACTTGCTCCGTGAGCATAGTGTAGTACTACGCCCAGGATTAGTGTGCAACAGCAGTGCGAGAAAAGCCCCAGAATGAGTGTGAGAACATATAGTACCACCACGATGAAGTTTAGTCCACTGTTAGTGAAGAAAGACCTTACCATCACTGTGAGAAAAGGTGGTCTGACTATTATACAAAGACACTACCAGTGTGAAAAAAGACACATCACAATTGTGAGAACGGCGCACCTCTACTGTGAGAAAAGACACCACTACCAGTGTGAGAGAAAATGCCACAACTAGTGTACAAAGACACCGTCACCTAGGTTAAAAAAACACCCAAATATTGTGAGTAAAGATGATCACTGATAGTGTACAAAATACCACCGCTATATTGAAACAAAACATACACCACCACCAGTATACAGAAACCACCGCCAGTGTGGAAAAAGACAAACCGCTAGTGAGGGAAAAGACACTACTATTAGTTTACGAACACACCACCACCAGTGTTAGAAACCACACCGCTATTATTTTTTTACATTTATTTGAAAAGTTTTATAAAGCACTTACAGGACCCGGCAGAGTATGCAGGGCCAGACTGGCCATAGCGGGCACCGGGCAGTTCCCCCGTGGGCCGCTACGGTGGGGGGCGGTTTTGGGCCCCTGGGGGCTGATTTTGTTACCAGGGGTCAGCATTATCGGACCCCTGTAACAAAATCGGCCGAAACCGACCCTCACAAACTGCTCGGCTGCACCCCCCTCACCCGAGGGGGGTGCGACCGAGCAGTTTGCTGGGCAGGTTTCAGTTCCCAGTCCGGCCCTGAGAGTATCATAGCATTGTGTATCAAAGCCAGCTCATTAGGCTGCTACAGAAAAAAATACTAGATAAAAACGTGGATACAGCAGATGCGCATCGCAGACAAAAATAGACATATAAGCAGTAGCCCAAGATGCACTTTGCATAGTAGATAAGGGAGAGCAGGGTTGTAAAGCCATATCAGTTAGTTTGTATAGCTACAGGACTATTGTCGCGTGTAACTATTCAGGAGCTTATTGACTTATTTGACTCATTTTTTAAATGCAGAGGTCGAGGGGTTTGCTATGATTTCTGGTGGGAGAGCGTTCCATATTCTCGGAGCAAGACCAGAGAAAGCGCAGTAGCAGATTCTCTTCTTTTGGAGTTTTGTTAGTTTCAGCAGTAGTGTCTGAACTTCTTAGGCGCGATTCACTCCCAATTGCTCGAGTTTATTTGCCAGGTAAGTGGGCGTGGTCTGATTTAGCGCTTTGGGTGTCAAGTAGGCTATCTTGTACCTGATCCTTACATCAAGGGAAAGCCAGTTTGTATTAGATCTGGTGTGATGTGGTCACATCTGGCAGCAGAGTTCAGAGTGGCTTTTAAAGGGGCCTGTTTAGCTTTGGATAGCCCGACCAGGGTCGCAATTCCGCAGTCTAAACAGGAGATAACTAGGTATGAATTTCCTTAATGTGAACAGTTGGTGACTGGCGCCTCTTTTTTTTGCACTGATTTGATCATGCATATTAAGGCATTTATCCAGAATTGGGCATAGTGATCTAGTGGAGCTAACAACATGTGGGTGCAGTTGAGGGTTGTTAGTTGTTTCAGCCAGTGCTAAATGGGGGACACAAAGTCACCAACCACAATGTGAGAAAGGGGTTTAAAGACAGCTCAGGCATGTGTGGGACAGAAACGGTTCCACGGAATTACAGAACTCTCAGCTCATTACGAGACTCTGAAGTTCCTAACAAGTGGCCCTGTTGAACAGAAAATCATTTTCAGAGACGTGGATAATAAATGATCCGAGCACTAAAGAGGAAGAATGAACGTGGATACGAATCTGAAAACATTTATTTTCACTTTTGTGTGTTATTCATATTGCATGACATTTGTGAAACTGTAACCTGTACAAAGGCCACATACAGCAGGGCATGTGAATTCAGAGGAACAGATTATTCTGTCATAGACTGCTGTACTAACATTATGTATTGTGAGTTGACAAATCACTGCTGACTGGCCTTTGGTGAGTGCATAAGTGTTTTAGATAGACATCTAAGAGCACTCAAGGCAAACGTCTTTCCAGATGCAGGTACTTGATGCACTCTGTGGCCAAGAACACAATTAAATATTGCATTTGGAAACAGTAAAAAGCAACTGGCTCATTTATAGATACTGGATACTGGTGGCAGGTGTCAAATGCACATACACAAAGGGCAACTTGAATGTTCAAAGGGTTATTGGAGACCCTGCTCATAGACAATTTTTCAGAGCGAGTTCCAAAAATAACCTCTCAAATATCCAAAGATATTGGAATCGACGCCTCACTCACATATTGTGACATGCTTCATCATCAGCGCCTATCCACACCCTGGTAGGATGATACCACCAGGGCGGACTCAACCGAAGGTAGAAATGGGAGTTCTTAAATTAAATCTAATTGGATAAGCAGGGATCCAAGTAAAACTTTTGCTATTAAAAATACCTACAGCTATACCCAAAGGTTTCCTTTATTCGTTGGCTACCTGTGGTATGGATAAAAACTTATTCTGAGATTTTTATATTGAATATAATTGTCAGTTAACCTCCTGTGCTTATTGTAGTGTCCATGTTATCTGTGCTTACGTTCTATGATGGAGTGTTATTGTATCACTCGGGTTCTAGGTTCTATGATGGGTTGACTGTTCATTAGCAGTTAGAGTCCGTCCTGTGTGGTTGTTTAAGTTGTCCTCTCTGATGGAATAAATCTACTTGGAATCCACTGGCGACGACTGGGAGTCAGAGGAGGACAGCGTTCACTATTGAAGACGTTTTCAAGGTATTGATGCTATGTGTTTTGATTGCACCTGCGGCTGTTCGCTCGTTTAGGAAGTGGCGTTGTGGAGTAGTTAATACTTGTGCCTTTCACATTATCTTTGTGATCTGCACGGTGTGAAACTGTTTTGCGCTTTGATTGCGCCTGCGGCAGTGTGTGAAATCGTTTTGCGCCTTGATCGCGCCTGCGGCAGTGTGTGGAATCATCCTGCGCTTTGATCGCGCCTGCGGCAGTGTTTTCACCAATTTGGGGAGTTTTAAGGCGGAATTACCGGCGTGTATAGGCTGCGGAGATTGTAGCGGTTGTTCAAGAAAAGAATTTGAAAAACTACACTCACCCGCTCGAGCTAGCTCTAGCCGCAGCGTTCTTATCTGGAACCAGTTTCTACATCATCTGGATTACGCGCCTTCCTTCTCACGGAAGATTCCAAGTCAGCAAAGCATGCTGGGAGCGTGATGATGTCACGCGTTTTTGGCCGCCATCTTGGATTGGTCTAGTTTCGAATACTGTGATCAATTTCGACAACTTTATTTCGTGCAACAAGCAACATTACCTGTCTTATACAATTTTATTTTTGTTTTAAAAGAAAAAGAGAGAAGTCTCGTTTCTCATTTTCATTTAAATTTATATTTTTCATTTTTTTTTTCTTCTTCTTTTTCCTTAATCAAATTCATTTATTTTTAAAAAAAAAAAAAGAAGAACAAGACTCTAAGCAACTTTATTTTGCATATTTTTTTTTATTTGTGTAAAAGCAACTAGGAGTTTTATTAGTATGTCTAATATTTCGGCACCACCACATTTCTTGCCTGCAGCTGGAGATCCTAAAATGGAATGGGATTTATGGTATCCTATGTTTTTAGCTTACGTTGAGGTTTTAGAGGAGGAAGGTTGTTCCCCAAAAAGGAAATTGGATTTGTTAAGACACTGTCTAGGTGGTCAAGGGATCAAAGAATTTGATAATTTACCTCCTCTCGAGAGCACTGAGGGTGTAAATGTGTTTGAGGTAGCAGTTAAAAAGATGAGCACCAGATTCGGGAAGAAAATAAACATTGTGATGGAAAGATTTAAATTTTATTCCCGTGCTCAAAAGGAGGATGAATCCATTGAAAACTATGTGTCAGCTTTACGTTCTCTTGCTGGTTCTTGTGCATTTGATACCATCAATTACGAGCAAGTTCTTAGAGACCAAATAATGATGAAAACTAAAAGTAAAAAGATACAAGAGAGGTTGTGGTTAGGCACTGAATCTTCTTTGAATGCCGTGGTCAATATTGCTAAAGGCATAGAACAATCTGAGAAGTTTGTAAGTGAAATCAGAGGTCAACCTTCTATTGTCAACGTTAAAGCACAAGATCCTGTAGCTGAAGTTTCAGTTGTGAAGCCTCAGGTTTTTCAGAAGAAAACTCCTCCTGTTTTTTTTAGAAGAGATCCAAATGTCAAGGACAATAAATTTAGCAACAGGAGGAATCCTGTGATCTGCTATAGGTGTGGCAGTTTTGAACATGTTGGCAACTATAAGGGATGTCCAGCATGGACTAAAGTTTGTGTTAAATGTAAAAAGCCAGGTCATTTTGGGAAAATGTGTAGGTCCCAACAAAAAGTTAATTGTATTACCTGTGATGAAGAGGAGATTGTTACAGAGTTCAATGAATTTAATTGCATCGCTTGTGTTTCTGAAAACAATTGTAAAGGGTTTCCATCTGGATCCATACTAATAGATGGAAAAGAGGTCATGATGATGATAGACTCGTGTGCGTGGTACTCCATTATTGGTAGGGATCTTTTCTTAAAACTATGGGAGAACAGAATATTATTACCTCCAGATATTAAACCTGGTAGTTATTCAGGGCACAAAATTGCACTCGAAGGTTATTTTTGGACAAATTTCTCTTTTAAAGGGAAGTCCATTAAAGGGAAACTATATGTAGCAACTAAAGGGTTATCTATACTTGGGTGGCCCCATCAACAAGAATTGGGCATAAAATTAGATCCCAATGCAACTCCACCAGTATACAGTATTTTTAGTGGGGATTGTGTCGATGACATTAAAAAAATGTTTCCTAAAGTGTTCAGTGATCAACTTGGGGAATATGCAAACTTTAAACACAAAATAATACTTAAGGATTCTGCTATTCCTGTGAGACATAGGGTCCGTAATGTTCCCTTAGCATATCGTGACAAGTTAAAAGACATGTTGAAGGATCTAGTGTCAAGGAATGTTATAGAACCTATAGAATCATCCCCATGGGTTTCTCCGGTGGTTCTTTCCCTTAAAGGCAACGGAGATCTTAGGCTGTGTGTTGATCTCCGTAGCTTAAATAAGGAGATTTGGATTGATAGACATCCTTTACCCAACATTCATGAATTGATATCAACTTTATCTGGTGCGTGTGTGTTTTCCACAGTTGATTTGGCGAGTGCATACCACCAGATTGTGTTACATGAACAATCCAAATGTTTGACAGCTTTCATTACTCCGGAGGGCATGTTTCAATATAAGAGGATGCCATTTGGTTTGGCTAGTGCCGCTTCGGTCTTTCAGAGAATCATGAAGGATGTCCTGGAAGGTTGTCCTGGTGCCATAGCCTTTCAGGATGATATTCTGATTTTCGGAAAAGACTCTGAAGACCATGATTGCAATCTAAAAAAGGTGCTGAATAACATACAGTGCAAAGGTTTAACGCTTAAGCTTTCCAAATATAAATTCAGAAAAGATAATGTGGAATATTTAGGCCACGAGATTTCAAGAGAGGGTATCAAACCAAAAATAGATCATGTGGCTAGTATTACTAAAGCTCCGCCTCCTTCTTCTAAAGATCAATTGTTGTCATTCTTAGGTTTAACGGAATTTTACAGTAAGTTTGTTAAGAATTATGCTTCAAAAGTGTTTCCGTTGCGCAATTTACTGAAGAAAAATGCTAAATTCATCTGGGGAAGTGAGCAAAAGTTAGCTTTTGAAACACTTAAAAATGAGATTTGTGTGGCTCCGTTTTTGAGACCTTTTACTATTGGTGGGGAATGTATAGTAGCAGTAGACGCTAGTAACACTGGTTTAGGCGCTGTGCTTTTACAAAAGAAATTTGGGGAGGAGTATGTTGTTTCGTATGCCTCAAGAACTTTAAAAGGAGCGGAGGTTAATTACTCTACTATTGAAAAGGAATTACTTGCGTGTACCTGGGCTGCGCAGCATTTTAGGCAATTCTTATGGGGGACAAAGTTTCAATTAAGGACTGACCATAAACCTCTGATAAACATGTTAGCGGCTGGTGGTGGTAGAACTTTGACTGCTCGTTTAGCCAGGTTAGCTGCTAAACTGCAGGAATATCAGTGTTCAGTTGTATATATTCCTGGCCGTTTGAATGTTCATGCGGATTGCATGTCTCGGTTGTCTTTAGATGAGTGTTCTGGGGTAAGTATTGCCTCTGAGGAATGTGACGTAGCTTATACTATGGAAGATGTGAAGGAAAGTATAAGTTCGAGTGCTATCTCGGAGGAGATTTGGTTCAAGGCAATGTCGGAAGATGATGTTTTACAAAATGTTGTAAAGTACTTACAAAGAGGATGGCCGGAAGAAAGGAAGTTGAGTGGTGATTTGAGTTCGTTTTGGAAAGTGAATGATGAACTCATGTTTTTGCATGGATTCGTAATTAGAGGTGATAAGATTGTTCCACCTCTAGGTGTTAGAGAACAGTTAGTAAATTTGTCACATGAAGGACATTTAGGAATGTCTTCCACCAAACGTCGTTTGAGAGAATTTTATTGGTGGCCTAGCATGGATGGTATGGTGGACAGGTGGGTTAGAGATTGTATGCAGTGTTCTAAAAGTGACAAATCGGTCAAGCCTCTATCTGTGGGGATTTCACCTATTGAGTATTCCTTGTGTCCTTGGAGCAAATTAGGAATTGATATTATTGGTCCTTTGAATTTTTCTTCTGCTAAACAGGTCTTTGCGGTGGTTTTAGTGGATTATTTTTCGAAATGGCCAGAAGTCAAGGTGGTAGACAAAATAACCTCTAACCATATCATAGAATTCTTGGATAACATCTTTAGTAGAGAAGGCATTCCATCTGAATTAGTTTCTGATAATGGGCCACAATTTATTAGTCATGAATTTGAAATGTTTCTAAACAAATGTGGGGTCACGCACAAAAGGGTTTCTAACTATAATCCTATGGCTAATGGTCAGGTTGAGCGTTTTAATAGGGTTGTAAAGGAATCTATACAGTTAGCTATTAAAAGTAATATTGATTGGAGGAAGGCTTTACTGGCCACTTTGCACACATATCGGATGTCCCCTCATTCTGTTACAGGTTGTTCTCCATTTGAGATGTTAAGGGGAAGGAAGCCGTCCTCTAAGCTCATGCCGTGTTGGTTGAAGAATAACAAGTGTCCTGATTCCATGGTGGATCTCAAAATGGTTAGAGAGCGGATTCAAAAATACCAAGATAAGATGCAAAATACGAGGAACAACAATTCCTTAAAGGATTGTAAAATTAAAGTGGGTGATTTTGTTCGTGTTAAATTGGGTGGCATTGACAAACGTTGGTCTAAATGGTCTGACCCGGTGAAGGTCATTGAAGTTTTCAGCAGAGCTGTTAGGGTACATGGTGGCAAAATATGGAATTTCAGACGGATATCCATATTTAGATCCAAAAATGTTTCTGATGAGTCACCTGTTCCTCCGGCAAAGAAGTCTGTGGATACTGAGGAGAATGGGGATTTTCAAAATTTTCTGGATACATTGAATGGTTCTAATTCTGAGTTTGAAGGGGTGTTTCCTTCTTCTAATATTGCCAATTTGGATAATGTTGGGAATGCTGTTGAACCTTGTTTGAATCAATGTTCCTCTGCAACATCGAATGTAGTCCCTGTAGAAAACCATTGTGCTACTCCTCCTGTTGAGGTTCACGTTCCACTTATTCCAAGGAGAAGTTCTCGGGTGAAGAAACCACCTGTTAAAATGAATGATTTTGTTATGTTTTAGTTTTTTTTGTGTTTTTTTTGTTTTTGGGGGGGAAGGTGTGTAGTGTCCATGTTATCTGTGCTTACGTTCTATGATGGAGTGTTATTGTATCACTCGGGTTCTAGGTTCTATGATGGGTTGACTGTTCATTAGCAGTTAGAGTCCGTCCTGTGTGGTTGTTTAAGTTGTCCTCTCTGATGGAATAAATCTACTTGGAATCCACTTGTTGTGAACCGTGTGCTTACTTCACTTATGCCAACATGTTTCAGACAACTTTAAGAGCCCAGTCGGGTCCGGGGCTTTCATCAGGGCTTGATAAATCTACCCCTGCCTTCTAAATGCACTCATTCCATGCACACACGTGAGGCCTAAGACTCTCACCCTTCTTGTTATTTCTCATTTGTAGGGTTTTCTGAAAGACAAAACATTTTTATATATATATTCGTGTGATAGAGGTTAAAATTAAAGTATCGTGCTTGGTGAGGTTGTGAGATACTGGTTTTATTACCAAGTGACTTTCAAACATTAGCCCCTATCTGATCCAGGACTAAAAGATGTGTGGGAGTACCTCCCATGGTACAAACCAGTGGTCACTGTGTAGATCCCAAGACTTTGGGGTCTATATGTGTGCGGGTTATTGAAATTCACGAACAGACTTTCAAACTTGAAATATAGTGTCATTCCACACATCTTGTGTCTTTTGTTATTATAGTGCCCCCAGGTGAAGCATAATGGAAATAAAGGTGGTTCACATCTATCCAGCTATTGCATTTATATTCGATGCTTACCCTCTATTATTTGTTCTCCAAGTTATTCGGTCTCTGGAGGGGGGTGGTGGCTTGTAGTCAGACACTTACTGGATGGAGAAAATGTTTTTGTTAAGAGTCAAAATAGGTAGGAAACATCATGATATCATAACCTGTTTATTTATTGAGCAGAGAATCGCTAAGATTGTAAGAACCCGTGGCGGGGTTCTGGGATGCACTGCATGTTAGGTTTCTTATGATTTTAAGTATTTGATAGGAGGTTGATCGTGTCATTAAAGGTGCAGCAAAAAGAACTTCCTCAGTACAGCCCATTATTAAAGTCCCCACCATAGCATATGTTTTTGTGTCTGCCACAGCAGACATAGGGTGTCTCTACAGCTGCACTCAATACAATATAAAGTGAGTCGCTGATTTTGGTTCTAAAGCTCCCGCCAAGGACAATAAAAAGAAATGCTTTGGTGCACCCCATTATTTATGCAACCGCCATAGCCAATAATTCTGAGTCTACCACAACAATGATTATCGCTGGCCGTGTTTAGCGTGAACAATTTTAACGCCGCCTATCGCCGGATTCTATCGCCCGGCTAGCGCACTATTAGCAACGCGCATCGCCGAGGCGATAGAAATCCCGGCAATAGCGGTGTAATTCGGCATTATCTCAGTATTTCCAGAGATAAAACACAGCGTTAGGGCAAATATAGTAAATAGGGAGATGTGGACTTATCATGACAATCCACCTCCCATGACAAGTATGGCTAGGTAATAAAAATAGTAGGCGTAAGAAACCGGCGATACACCCGCTTAGCGCTGCTTTTTAAGTCGCTAGGCGCGATAGCGATTCCCTTGTTGATAGGGAGAAGCCGGGTAAGCTTTTATTTTCTCTGGATTCCTGCCGGGAACGCCTACCTCGCATCTCATTAGCGATGCGATGCGAGGCGCTAAGGAAATGGGCGCTAAGGCATGGATCCACGCGTTAGCGTATCCATGCTGATAGGGCGATAAAATTATCGCCGCTTTTCGTCCAAAAACGGACGCTAAAGCGGCGATAATTTTATCGCCAGCCCTTGCTGATATGCCCCATAGTGTGACTCTATGGCTGCACTCAATAAAATATAGCGTGACTGGCCAATATTAGGTCAAAGCTCCAGCCAAGGCCTATAATTTTACATCTGCCATATTGAACATAGCGTTTCTCTAGGGACACACTTGACGAAGGACAAAGTGAATAGCCAGTATTAGTTTTAAAGCTCCCGCCAAGGCCAACGTTTCTACATGCGCCGTATCTGTCAGAATGCATTTGAAACAGATTAACAGCGAGGAGCTGATTTGAAGTCACAGCTTCCTCCTGAGTCGGAGCCCAGCATTCGCCAGGGTGACTTCCTTCGTCAAAGCCGCAGCACCGAGGGAATACCTGATGTGTCCTCTTCGACCGCCGACGAACAATTGCTTTAGCTCGCTAGGCGGTATTCTCTGGGTCTGCTAATAATCGGGAGTTGCCGGCAGTGTTTCCAGATTTTGAGACCCATCCCAAGCCCAAAGCCACTCAAGTATAAGCCCAAATTCAGCCCAACGCAGACCAGTCCCAGCCCAAAAACCAGCCCAAAGTAGCAAGTCTCAAATTATGCAGAAATAGTCATCAGAAGCCATTTTAAGGGAAAATATACATTCTATTCCATATACAGATAGTGGGTGGGAGTTAACTGGGCACATGCCTTAAAGCTACTCATTTTTAAGACCATTCCTAACTGTGACTTTGTATCGTGAAACGGACACTTGTAAAAAACAAACAAAAAAAACATCATCTCATGTATTTTCCTTGCACATATGCCCCTGGTAAGAAAACTATGGAGGATAATGTATTTGCTGGAGGATCCATGTTTTGTCTAGTCACAGTTTTTCATTTATAGATAAAGGCCAAGTTAATGGGCCATCAGGCCTCCGTTTGATCGAGTGGCCTGAAGTAAACTCACACGTAAATGTAAATGCAACGGAGGGAAACAAAAGTACACTGCTTATCTCTTCATAGGTACTTAAGAGAGGCACATGTACTTAAGAGAGGCATGCTTGACTTTTTTCAGTCCCTTTATGTAGGTGCATGAAATGTAAGAATGTCAGATGTGTTGGTCTGTCCAAGTATTTACACAGAATTTAAATAGCGCAATTTTATTTTTTATAGCGCTACTCAACGTAATGCAGGGTGTCAGAGTGCTTTACATACCATACACATTAACAATAAATCATGCAAGTGTGTAAATCATTGTACAAGATGTGTTGCATGAGTCAGTGATTGTTAAAAGATGTAGCAGGCACATATGCTACATAGCTCACTGTGCAATATTAAAAGGCTTACTACTTATGAACTGCAAGTAGCAAAAGGATCTGTGTTCAAAGCAGTAGCCCACTAACCTAGTTACATTGAAAAAAATCTATGTTATCTGCATATTACATGAGGTGCTTTGCAGGAGAAACATTAGCCTTCTATACTTTGATTCAGATCTGGGGCTACACAAAACCGAGATCTCTCCAACAAATGTTTTAACCTCTAGAGTACTCACCAACTATTATTCCCTGATATTTTCTGGGCACCTCTGCAGATGCCTTAACCCCATAAAATGTTAGAAAACGCAGACTTTGCAACCAATTAAGCATAACAGATCTACTACCATGTGCATTATGACACTTAACAAAGTTTGTTTTAGACTTGTTCTGAAAAAATGGCCTCGCCGGTTCGCCTGTCGTTGCCTCATCACATTAAGGGACTCATTTATGCTCAGGGAAACATATGTATATTAAAACTGCATACATAAGTAATGGAAACGTATACATTTGGTCTGTGGAGTGAAGTGGCATGGAGCATTGTACCTTAGCAACAGACTAAGAATATTTGGGGATTGAGACCCCCTGAAAATTACATTTTAGCAACAGACCTGCAACATGGGAAAGCGCGCAAAAGAAATTAAATAAGAGAATATTTCACATTTTCCTAGCCAACAATTGCCTCTTTTTCAGATAAGTTCAACTGAGTCATCTTGGTCTTTAAAAATCTGCTGCTTCTATCGCCACGACCACTGCTGTGAATTTGTGCTTGGCTGCCCCTTCCTGATTGCCAGGCAGAGATCCCCATCTCCTGGGCCCCCTCCCCCTGAGAATGAGATTACATTGGCATTTGGAAATTGCACCTTTAGCGAGAGGCAGTGGAGGCTTCCCACCCAAGTGGACCCCACGGCCACGACTGCAACATACCTCTTTGTCAGATTGCTTAGACCGCACCCTTCCTTACTGGCCGGACCAACTGCCTGAGCGTTCCTGCTCAGGGGGGGCGTTCCGGCGCAGGACGCCTCCTAAAAGTGGCAGAGTGAAATCTACAAGATTTCACCTAGTCACTTTTAGGCCCATGCTGCGTCAAAACCCTGCGCCTGCCTGAAGCAGGCGTATGGATTGACGTAGCATTAATGAGATAGGTCCCCCCAGAGCATTGCTGGAGCTGCGTCGCAACTCCAGCAATGCGCCACTTTTACGGCACAGATGCGTCACGCATCTGTGCTGTTTTTGCCCCATGGTGCGCCGTATTGTAAATGCGGTACACAAGGGGGTGGTGATGGACGGAGCATCAGAACCAATCAAACACTCACACCTAGTCAACAGATCTGGGTGTGATCCATCACCGTTCTTTAGCCCACTCGGCCACCCCAGTTCAGACATGGCCATATGCAAATCAGTCTGACCCTGTGGGAACAGTGCAGCCCGACCTGCCAAGCCATGCATGCCTTTACTGGACAGGAAACAAGCTTCCTAGGACCGGTTTCTGGCATTTCAGCCGTCTTCAGCCAGGCTTGCTTGAATCCAGTGGCAAAGTGAGCAAGGGACTCACGTCTGAGCATACCCTGCCAACTTATGGCGAACAAAGCGGTACAAAAGGGGGTGGTGATGGACGGAGCATGAGAACCAATCAAACACTCACACCCAGTCAACAGATCTGGGTTTGATCCATCACCGTTCTTTAGCCCACTCGGCCACCCCAGTTCAGACATGGCCATATGCAAATCAGTCTGACCCTGTGCCTCATGGGAACAGTGCAGCCCGACCTGCCAAGCCATGCCATGCCTTTCCTGGACAGGAAACAAGCTTCCTAGGACCGGTTTCTGGCATTTCAGCCGTCTTCAGCCAGGCTTGCTTGAATCCAGTGGCAAAGTGAGCAAGGGACTCACGTCTGAGCATACCCTGCCAACTTATGGCAAACAAAGCGGTACAAAAGGGGGTGGTGATGGACGGAGCATCAGAACCAATCAAACACTCACACCCAGTCAACAGATCTGGGTTTGATCCATCACCGTTCTTTAGCCCACTCGGCCACCCCAGTTCAGACATGGCCATATGCAAATCAGTCTGACCCTGTGCCTCATGGGAACAGTCCAGCCCGAACTGCCAAGCCATGCCTTCCCTGGACCAGAAACAAGCTTCCTAGGACAGGTTTCTGGCATTTCAGCCGTCTTCAGCCAGGCTTGCTTGAATCCAGTGGCAAAGTGAGCAAGGGACTCATGTCTGAGCATACCCTGCCAACTTATGGCGAACAAAGCGGTACAAAAGAGGGTGGTGATGGACGGAGCATCAGAACCAATCAAACACTCACACACAGTCAACAGATCTGGGTTTGATCCATCACTGTTCTTTAGCCCACTCGGCCACCCCAGTTCAGACATGGCCATATGCAAATCAGTCTGACCCTGTGCCTCATGGGAACAGTGCAGCCCGACCTGCCAAGCCATGCCATGCCTTTCCTGGACAGGAAACAAGCTTCCTAGGACCGGTTTCTGGCATTTCATCCGTCTTCAGCCAGGCTTGCTTGAATCCAGTGGCAAAGTGAGCAAGGGACTCACGTCTGAGCATACCCTGCCAACTTATGGCAAACAAAGCGGTACAAAAGGGGGTGGTGATGGACGGAGCATCAGAACCAATCAAACACTCACACCCAGTCAACAGATCTGGGTTTGATCCATCACCGTTCTTTAGCCCACTCGGCCACCCCAGTTCAGACATGGCCATATGCAAATCAGTCTGACCCTGTGCCTCATGGGACCAGTCCAGCCCGAACTGCCAAGCCATGCCTTCCCTGGACCGGAAACAAGCTTCCTAGGACCGGTTTCTGGCATTTCAGCCGTTTTCAGCCAGGCGTGCTTGAATCCAGTGGCAAAGTGAGCAAGGGACTCACGTCTGAGCATACCCTGCCAACTTATGGTGAACAAAGCGGTACAAAAGGGGGTGGTGATGGACGGAGCATCAGAATCAATCAAACACTCACACCCAGTCAACAGATCTGGGTTTGATCCATCACCGTTCTTTAGCCCACTCGGCCACCCCAGTTCAGACATGGCCATATGCAAATCAGTCTGACCCTGTGCTTCATGGGAACAGTCCAGCCCGAACTGCCAAGCCATGCCTTCCTTGGACCGGAAACAAGCTTCCTAGGACCGGTTTCTGGCATTTCAGCAGTCTTCAGCCAGGCTTGCTTGAATCCAGTGTCAAAGTGAGCAATGGACTCACGTCTGAGCATACCCTGCCAACTTATGGCGAACAAAGCGGAATCAAGCTATCCAGGCTGAAGAGGGGTGAAACCCCGAAACCGGTCCTAGGATGCTTGTTTCCAGTCCAGGGAGGACCTGGCTTGGCAGTTCGGGCTGGACTGTTCCCATGAGGCACAGGGTCAAGACTGATTTGCATATGGCTGGGTTCAAACTGGAATGGCATGGTGAGCAACAAAACGATGGATTTAGGTCCAGATCTCTGTACTGGGGTGAATGTATGACATTGTTCTGCATTCTGTCCATCAATTGTTGTTTTTGCATTTGTTAGACCGAGTGGGACGGGCATGCTCAGATGTGAGTCCCGTGCTCTCCATGCCACTGAAATCAAGCTATCCTGGCTGAAGAGGGGTGAAACCCCAAAACCGGTCCTAGGATGCTTGTTTCCAGTCCAGGGAGGACCTGGCTTGGCAGTTCGGGCTGGACTGTTCCCATGAGGCACAGGGTCAAGACTGATTTGCATATGGCTGGGTTCAAACTGGAATGGCATGGTGAGCAAAAAAACGATGGATTTAGGCCCAGATCTCTGTACTGGGGTGAATGTATGACATTGTTCTGCATTCTGTCCATCAATTGTTGTTTTTGTATTGTAAATGCGGCGCATCCATGGTGGCGGAGCTGAGGCGCACAATAACTGCCGCATCCCTGCCGATATGCAGGGATGCGCCCGTTTTCGTAAATATGCCCCATTGTGCGCACACGCTGGGCTGTCGGGTCCTCCTCCTCCAATCATACCTCACTGATCTCAGTGCGCTGCGCGCACCTTCGCCAATCTGGATTTTGAGGAGGACCTTGCCTTGTCAACGGTGTAGGCAACAATAATGTGCCACTGTGATAGGCTGCAGGCACGCCACGGCATGGACTATTCGTGGTCGGCGATTCGCCAGCCAGGATTTTGCGCACAGTGCGCTGATACCTGCCCAAAAAGTAGCACCCCGCCTGGGTAGTTTTTTCCCGCACAGATGGGATAAATGTTGCCCATTTGTACGGGAAAACGTCCAATCTGGCAGCACTGGTCGCCGGGTGATTTTAAAACTGCAACATCTGCAAGAATGATGGGAGATGTATTTTTTTGTTAATTCACATGGCTTTTTGGCATTTCTGAGTGATAATGGAAGAAATCTTTGGTTTAAATCTTGCCATGTTTTCTTAGGTAGAAGAAGGTTATTACCTAGGGATAGTGTACGGTGTATATACATGTTCTAATTGAAACACTTTTTTTTTTTGTTTAAATCTGTTTTTATTGATTTCGTAAACATAGTTGCAAACTTACAGCTCACTGGCATATGCATTCCGTAGTCGGAACTCTTAGTGTCAATAGCATTACACATCGCACATGCTAGGGACATGATCAAACAACAGCTCATCGACTGATAGCTCTGTCCAATGCCTCAGGACCCCTGTCACAGTTCAAGCCTTAAACAGTTCGATGCACAACCCACCATTCCTCTGCATTAGTCCATCAAATTGCCTCAGTAAGTCTCTCAACCAGATCCGCAACTATTTTCAACAAATGGTAATAGAACAACAACCCCATGGAAAACCTCAACCACCTCGAACCTAGACCAGCTTCGTTGTACATAGCCCTGTTCCTGCCACCCGTCCACCCCCTGTCCATCACGTTAATGTGCTGTGGCTCAGCCGTGACTCACAGTCTCGTATCTAAGCGCGTGTTCTCATGATACCTAAACTAGATGCATAGCATGCGTGGAACACCACGAAATCATTCCGGCAGGCCCCCAGGCACCCGCCTTGGAGTCGTCTCCCCACTCGCTGTCTCACCCTCACCATCCACCTCCCCAACACGTCTGAGTGCCCGGAGTAACTCCTCCCACTGTGTGGCTATGGGCGTCTTCCGCAGCCCTAATGTCTCCTCCCGTCTGATAGCAGTCCCCTCTGCCCCGGCCCATGCAGCAAGCGAGCACCTCCATGCCCGCGGGTGAGGTGGGTCCTGTGCCTTCCACCTCTTAGTTATAAGGCGCTTTGCAACCGCGAATCCCAGATCTAGGAATCGAGACGTCACCTTAGTTGCTGGGGATCTGCGAAAGTGGTGCAGCAGGTGGACCACCCAGTCAAAAGGTATGTCACGGTGTGTAATAGCGCGCAGGGAGTCGTGGACCGCGTTCCAGTAGGATTGTAGTTTACAACAGCCCCACAACATGTGAATGAGATCAGCCCCCATATCCGCGCACCTAGGACATTTTGCGTCAGTACAGCGAAAGTAGCTATTAAGAGCCGCAGGGGTGAGATACGCTCAGTGGAGTACAAACAGTTGTATCTGCCGAAGGCGCATATTTCTAGGGATACGCACCGGGCTTTTCAGTATACGGACCCACTCTTTGTCTGTCAGCTGTCTCCCTAAGTCCGTTTCCCACTTGCCTTTAAGTGGTTCCAGGGCAAACGCCGCATACGTCCGTAATGACGCTGCAAACTCTAATTGAACCTCTTCTGTGTAAATATGGTAATTATTTCCCTATCTTTTTAGGATCATCCGTGATACTAAACTATGCAATATTTCATATTAATCAGACTAGGCCTGGTTGTATATATAGGAGTTGTCACAGTGGCATGGTATATTTGTGTACCGTAAGTTTTCATTCTATGGCTGAACCCATTCCGCTGTATAATGTTAGATCTACCCTTGTATCTTCCAGGTCATTGTTCCTACCCAGGGTTGCATACGAGCTTCTTATATGCTGGGTTTCCTGTATGCAATCTATTCAAGATAGTTGCGCCCATTGAATTTTCTCATTCAATCCTTGTGTCGTGCTGGATAGTCTATAAATCCATCTCTGTTCATTTTTTAGTAGTTGTCTTTCACTAGCTGGTTGGGCAGTTATTCGATTATGAACCAGGTAAAATCATTCTCTTTGTGACCTGCAGATAAAAAATGCCGCATCATTTTTGTGGTTGGTATTTTTACACCGAAAGGTGCTTCTAAGTTCATTGATTCGTAGTTTGACCTTCCTTGTGGCCATTCCTACATACTTCCACCCGTACTCCCATATGATGATGTATACCACATTGGTGCTGATACAGTTGGTAAGCTTTCTAAGGACCCAAGCAGTGCATAGCCCTATGCCTACGTCTTTTGAGGCTTATGTGAGCAGACATTGCATTGGCCGCAAAGGTGATAGCCTGTAACTTCAGGTAGGTTCTGCATCGATTGCAGTGTATGCGTTCTGTTCACCTTATGTTTTGGTCTTGTGGGTACTAGCAGACCTTTAAGTGCTTTTCCTCTCTTGAATGCAAACATAGGTCTGTCAAGTTTCAGTGAGGCCGATGTCAAGATTCTCCAGTGTCTTAGCACTATTTTCTTCATTGTGTTGCCATGTGTCCCGTAAGTCGAGACACACACTAGTCCTTCGTTTTGTGTTTTTTTTTATGTCCCTATTATTGTTTTGGGCTCTGTCATTGGCTTTCTTGATCAAGCTCTTTGGATATATTTTGTCATCAAGTTTTTTGATAATAGGGCCGCATGGTTATCATAAGTAGATTCCTCTGTGCAGTTTCTTCAGAGTCTAAGAAATTGGACTACTAGTAGGTTGTCTCTGAGAGCCTTTGGATGGAAGCTGTCATATCGAAGCAGATTGTTTACATCTGTTGGTTTGTAGAAAACCTCAGTTTTAAGTTTGTTGTTTTCAGACCCGATTTTTAGGTCCAAGAAGGTGATTGATTCCTTGCTTACAGTCATGGTGAATCTCAAAAAGTTGTTTCTTATGTTAAGCCATTCCATAAACTCGTGGGCCCTTGTTTCCATCCCCCGCCAGATGACCAGTACATCGTCTATAAATCTCTTCCATAGGTACATGTTTTTAGTGTAGGGATTTGTGTCAGTGCATATGCACTTCCTTTCAAAATCGTGGACATACAGGCATGTCATACTCGGGCAATGTGCTGCCCATGGATATACAGTGCGTCTGTAGGTAGAAGTCCTCCTCAAACTGGAAATAATTCCTTGTTAAAGCCATGTGGGCACAATCCAAAATGATGTTCACTGGAGTTATTGAGTCCCATTCTGTTTCGTTTAGAAGGGTTTCGAGTACCTCTAGGGAAGCCTCTTTGGGTATACTCACGTAGACGTCTCTACATACAGGGTGATGAAGATGTCTGTCACTGGGTCAAAAGTGAGTTCATGTAGCATCAATAGGACGTCTTTGGTATCTTTAATATAGGAAAGCATTTTATTCACCGGGGGTCTCAGAAATTGGTCTGTGAATTTTGACAATTGGTCCAGGATAGAACCCATACCCAAGACAATGGGTCTGTCAGGTGGTGAAGTTTTGCCTTTGTGGATCTTGGGGAGTTTGTAAAAATAGAGAACTTTAGTCTGATTATCTGTAAGGAAATCCGCCTCTTTTCTTGTGATCCAGTTTATGTCTTTCGCTTCACTCATCATGAATTGGGAGAATGCAACTAGTCTAATTTTCTCTCGCTCTCTTGTTTGTGGTAAAAGTGTCAAACGCACCCAGGCAGGCATGGGCTGCATGGCAGCGGCAGCACTTACCAAAGGTAGCTAGATGCCTGTGTTCGGCTTGGGTGCTGGCGGACTTGTTTTGGGCTGGGCTGTGCTGGGCCTGGCTGTCTGTAGTTCACTTCAGTGATCTGACAACAAGGTCACTTTGAGAAGGACTTGAGGAGGCTGCATGACGTGGTGACAAACAAGGCGCAAGGGAGGGACTTAAGCTGAGAGGGCGGCGAACATGGGGGCAGGCTGCCAATATAATTATTCCAGGTCCGTCATTGTTAGCGATTTCGTGAGCTACTATTGATTGACGGCCCTGTGGGCCAGCACACAAATGTCATGAAAAAAAGACTAGGACGTACTGTCAAATTTGATAATGTTTTCAAAACAGCAGTAGAATGCACGGGTCCTCTGGATGCTGAAATCTAAAGTAACAGGAGAAAGTACTAATGAATGTACTTGTTGGCTTGCTGATTTAGTAACTGTGGGCTGATATTGCGGCAAAACCGGCCCACAGTAACAAAATTGTCCTTCACCCTTTAAGCCCACTGGGGAAATGCCCGGTGCCTGGTACTGCCCTGGTGTACAGTGAATGATAACCAGGTGGATAATTTGGACAGATTGGTAGGGAAATAGGGTACGACCGGTGTCACTGAGACAAAGAGCATGGCACGAGACAAGAGGCCCAGATTTCAGAGGTTAAGGAGATTGAATATGAAAGAAAGTGGTGGGGAAGGACGTAGCTGGGGATGGTAGGGAAAGGCAAGGGAAAGGAAACAATCAGAAAGGATGGAGTGAGTGCAGGAAGAAGCTACCACACATGGGTATAAGAACGCATTTGAGATTGCACTTCTAATCAGTGACTAGAGAAAATATTTGGAATAGAAAATGTATTGATAATGCAAATAGTTTCATAAAGATTCAGACCAATGATAGTTCAAAAGAGGAAGAATGCAAACTAGTGAAATGCACCAGGGTCTCAGTGAAAACTGCCATATGGACTTCAGGTATGCCAGTGTCTGTTGTGAAAAACATGCAGATAGATGTGTTGCATTATTCAAATGCATGATGATATTGGGAAAGAGCAGCTGGATTTTGGGGCACTGATGTGGTTTAGATATTATGAGGAATTTCTGCAAAGGTTAAGTGTTAATCCAGAAAAATCTTTGGGGGAGGTAGACAGTGAGTTGTGGCCACATGGAATGGCCTCTGTCCGGTCGGTATCCATGGCACTTACAGCAAGTGATCCAATATTAGCCTTTTCTAAGGCACTCTGCCCAGTTTTGGGCAGGAGTGTATGCCAGGGGGAAGTCATCAATGCAGGGGCTTCTGTTAGGAGCGTAACAGGTTTTTTTTGTGTCAGGACATTGTGGTATTTCAGGCAAGAGTACTCAAAATGTGAGTGAAAACTTCCAATCATTCTGTGCTTTAGACAGGTGGTGAATAGCGGACAGGGGCACCTTACAAAGGAACAGGGTCATCTGCAACAGCCTGTACCAAAGGGCACCGACACCAGTTAGAATTGATTGGGTATGCAACTGGCTGGCATTTTATACAGATAAAGATGTGGCCAGTATGCTGGAACTGGGGTTTAGAGAGCGTTTTGTGTGGAATGTCAAGGTACAAGGGAGAAGTGGTGGATAGACACTTTGAGGTCAGCTAAAAATTTGTTTCATGTGGTGGCTGTGCAACAATGCAAAGTATTGGGTCGCTTAGACTTGGGATTATTGCCAGTTTTGATAATTTCACATTTGAGAATGGTTCCGAAGAAGATGGATGGAGAGTTTGGATTGATTCACCACAAGGAAGTTCAATGAATGACTTCATAGAGATGAAAGATGCCTCTATTCAATATGCCACAGTTGATAAAGCAATTAAATGATGAGCGAGCATGCGGAAGGATTACAACTGGTAAACAGAAGGAGTGGCCTGAGCAGGTAAGAGCTGTGGGGAGGTAGGGCCGGGTTTGGAGGGGATTCGGCAGACGAACACGAGGAAAAATTAAACAAATCATTAATTTTCTCTCGTCGTCGTCTGTCGAAATACCCCCCCCCCCATAATCCCCCCACACCCGGCCCCACCGCTCTTACCTATATGGGCCATAGCTGGTGGACAGTAATATTAAATTACCAGGACCTGCGAATCCGATTCAGCGCCTATGCTTCCGACCGAGTCGTCACCCGCTACGAACAACCAAGTACGATGAGAAGATCTCGTCTGTGTTGACCGAATTGTTTCCGGAACCCAATCCTGTCCGACCAACACGTTTGCAGACGAATCGTGTCACGCAATGGAGCCGTATTCTGACCAAGCGAGTACGATGCACAGCACTACAAGCTTTTTCTTACTCTGAAAATATGTTCAACATGAGCTCATAGTAAAGGTTTCTGGCTTCTTAGAGCCCTTCTCAACTTCAGCTTCCAGCCTTGGTACACTGAAGGATACAATTTATAAAAAAGTGACTAAGTCAAAGATAAAATCTTGGGCCAGGGCAAGGTGGCAAATCTATATGTCCAATAAAGGACTCTTTGCGGCCACAAAATCCAGCTTTGTCCCGCTCTGAGCTTTCAGTGTCAAAATCAACAGTCTAAGTGGGATATAAATGTAACCACCCATGAGGGAGTCTCGTCAGCCACAGTCTTGGAACTCATCCCATGAATGTCGATTCACCAAAATGTTAGGGATCGCAGAAGTGGCACATCCTTTGACCTTAAAGACATCACAGGACATGGCATCATATGACCTTTATCCTGATGACATTATAACGAACATTGCTGAGTTCCAAAATAAATGCAAGATTAATATAACAACATAACACAAACAATTTTCCATTTTAGTCGCCGCAGTTATTTGGATGCTGACAAGATCTTTAAAACTAATGGGGAAAAAACTGCCCTAAGTTGTAGCTAGTGAGCGCAGAATGTGAATCAGACCTCTTCTAGAGCAGCAAGGTGGGTGCTTGTCTCCCCGAGAACATTTTGAAACATATTGGCTTTAAATAGTGCATATTAAAGTACAATTTGCGCATTCATTTTCAAAATATCTTTTCGTGGTGTGATAAGCCAATGAAACGTAGCCTTCTGCAAGAGCTGACTGGATTTTTTCAAAATGTGCTAAGGGTGCTCCCATATATAACAACCTACCTCCATTGTGCCTAGGCTAGCCTTTAGTCATAGGTGTGCCCACATGCCATTGGGTGCCACCTGATGCCAAAATTACATACAATATGCCAGTGTCAGAATTTTGCTGTTAATGCTGTCCTTATAGCACAGGTGAGCGGTACATAAACAATTACCTCAGAATTTCGTGGTCAGCATTTTGCCACAGATGCCTCCTATGCCAGTAACTTCCCCAAGTATGCTAATATTGTTCCACAAGTGCCCATTATGTCAGGAATTACTTCTAGTATGCCAGTATCAGTATTTTACCAAGAGTGCCAATTATGCCAATAATTACATACAGTAATCCAGTGCCAGTATTATGCGGTGGATGCATCTATAAGACAAGATTTGCATTCAGTATGCTAAGGCCAACAACAGGCATACAAGCATGACTCCACATTCTCACCCACAGTCACTTTCATTCACTCATTCATGCTCCTTCTAATTTACACTTACTTTCATTCATTCAGATTTACTTGCACCCACTCATTCAATCTGACTCACTCTTTTGCACTTACTCTTACTCCGACGCACTCATTCGCATACACTCTCAATCATTCTTGCTTTAACTCACTCATACTTTCTCTTTCATTTACACTCACTTAGTCTCACTTATTTTCTATCACTCGGATGTACTCATTTATTCACTGTCACATTCACTCTTACTCTTACACACTCATACTTTGACTCACTCATCAACACTCAGATATACTCACTCACTGTCATACACTCTCACTCATTCTCTCATTGATTCTCACACTCATTGTTGCTCACACTCTCTAACACTCCCTATACTCACTCTTACTCATTAATTCTTACTCAGTTAGAGTCAGTCTAAGTGGTTCTCACTCACTTTAACTCACTAATACTCTCTTAGTGACATTCAGTCTCACTCATTATTAGTTGCTGGCTCTTTCACTTGCTCACATGTACACACACACTCTCAATCAATTGATCAACATTCTCTCACAAAAAACATATTCCAACCTGCAACTATGCATGTAAAATGTATTTAAAATAATCTTTTACTTACCTGAGCTTCCTGTAAAAATGCCCTTTACAGCTATTTGTGCTTCATCTTCTACTACACTAACATTGACAAATAAAACAGTATTCACTCACTGATCGTATACTAAAACAAATAGCAGAAAACAAGGTACGAAAGGGCTCCAAAACCCCTGAGATATTGGCACTGATTTTGCCACGTCTGATGCCATGGATCACACATGCAATGCCAGGTTTCATGAGGGGCAATCCAGGGGTTGAAGATGTGACCTTGGTGACCGCTAAATGACATCATGCCTGCTGCCGCCGCAAGAATTTAACTTCCATTTCAGAGACTAAGTCAGAGAGCAAAATATTTGTCTTGGACAACCCAGTTGGTCTATTTGCCTTCCATTTCATCTTGTTCAGCCTAAAATCGTGCTTAGGTTTTCATCAACTATAAACTGTTCTTTTCAAGGGCACTTCATTTTTTCTAGGCACTTTTTTCCTTCAAACTTTATAAAAAAAAAATTCTCTGGTTTGCCTTAACCTAGTATAATGATCTTGCTGTCTTTTTATTCATTACATTTTTATGTTTTTTCCTAATTAGAATGGGACTTTTACTGTCTTATGTTTTTTACTTTAAAATTGTTGGTACTTCTTGAAGTTAACACACACATTGATAAGAGCCGACTCCACTGACCTGAGTTGCCAAGGACCACAGATCTCCCAAAAGACTGATCACACAATACGCAGAGCAAGCACACTGGGCACTGGAAATAACCTAGGGGGGAGGGGGGTATTGGTCAACAAGGAGAGGCAGGGAGGGAGAGAGAGAGAGATAGAGAGAGAGAGAGAGAGAGAGAGAGAGAGAGAGAGAGAGAGAGAAATCTGTAGCTTCCCTAAAGGGCTGAGGAACATCACAGTCTTTTTCGTCTTTCTGTCCAGATCTCTACTAGATGTCCTCAATTGTGTAAAATTTGTCGTGTGATCACTGTGAGGCAAACAATTGAGTGGTTATTCACAGTTGAACCCTTAATGGTTATCCCTAAATCCTTCCTCTGAGCAAGTACTAGGACACCCCAAAATTACCACTCCACTCTTGACTAACTCAGGAGGGCATACTCCTGTTCCTCTGCTTCTTCGGGGAGGTTTTATCGATTTGTGACTCTTTGATCAAGGTATCAATAACCTAGGAAATACAAGCTGCAATTAAACAAAACAATCCTTTACCCCTGTTCAAGCCTTTTGGCCTTCCCCTTTGACTATGCTATTACCTCATTATATCACTTTTCTTTCTTGGAACAACATGTGCAATTACATTTTCTCAGAGAATGTCGTAGGATTCAGGGTTCTTAACTTTTCTCCTTTTAGAGTATGCCACACAAAAATTCCACAATCAGCTGTTGTCAACAAAAAGTTGGATTCTCTCTTTGGAGATTCTTTCTCTGGCGCTTGTATGCACGCAGTAATATACCTTACTGTGCAAAAGGAATAATGTCACTTTCTTTTTTTCTTTCTTTAGGCCAAGTCCAGGGGCTGGAAGAAGCAAGAAAGAAAAGGAATAGAAGTCCAAATTCAATCAATCAATCAATCAATCATGGGTTTGTTGAGTACGACTACTCACCCGTAAGGGTCTCAAGGCACTGGGGGAGAGGGGAGGTGCAGGATCCAGTCCATCAAGGAGGAGGTCTATCGAAGAGCCATCTTTTGAGGTTTCTCGTGAAGAGGAGTAGTGATGTCGTCTGTCTGAGGTGGAGCGGTAGGGTGTTCCAGCCTCTGGCCGCAAGTAAGGAGAAGGAGCGGCCTTCTGATCTGGACTTCCTGGTGCAGGGGACAACAGTGTGGGAGAGCTGGGCTGATCGTCGGATCCTTTGGGGTGCGTGAAATTTGAGTCGGCTGTTCGGGTATGCTGGTGCGGTGTTGTGGAGGGCTTTGTGCGCTTGGGTGAGAATCTTGAAGCTGATTCTGACCTTGATGGGGAGCCAGTGGAATGTGCGTAGGTGCTGGGAGATGTGGCAGTGTTTTGGCAGGTTGAGGATTAGTCTTGCTACAGGATTCTGGATTGTTTGTACCTTGCGGGTGAGGTTTTTGTTGATTCCGGCGTAGAGTGCATTGCCGCAGTCTGTCTATCTGTGTTCGAGGGGGATCCATTTGAAGGTCTTGCGTAGGAGGCTGAGGATGTGGAAGCAGGAGGATGCGACGGAGTTGAT
This sequence comes from Triturus cristatus, assembly GCF_964204655.1. NCBI lineage: Eukaryota > Metazoa > Chordata > Amphibia > Caudata > Salamandridae > Triturus > Triturus cristatus. The sequence continues at coordinate 726,813,569 of NC_140586.1, forward strand.
CTGGCGGTCCATTTTGAGTTCAGAGTCCAGGATGATTACGAGGTTGTGTGCATGGTCCGTGGGGGTGGGCGGGCTTCCATGGAGGGGGGGCCACCAGGTGTCATTCCAGGCATCGGCATGTGGGCCCAGATGAGTACTTCTGTTTTGTCAGAGTTGAGTTGTAGGCAGCGGCTTCTCATCCATTTGGTGACTGCTTCCATGCCTTCTTGAAAGTTGTGTTTGGCTGCGTTGGGTTTCTTGGATAGGAATAGGATGAGTTGGGTGTTGTCTGCGTATGAAACAATGTTGAGTCCGTAGTTTCTGACGATGGGGGTGAGCGGAGCCATGTAGACATTGAACAGCATGGGGCTGAGGGAGGATCCCTGGGGGACTCTGCAGGTGGTTGGTGTAGGTTCTGAGAGGAAAGGAGGGAGTCTGATCCACTGCGTTCTGCCGTAGAGGAATGGGTGGATCCAGTCGAGGACCTTGTTCCGGATCCCTGCATCGTGAAGTCTGCATGTTATGGTGCAGTGAGAGACTGTGTCGAAGGTCGCTGAGAGGTCGAGGAGGATGAGGGTTACTGTCTCTCCTCTGTCCATGAGGGAGCGGATGTCATCTGTTGCAGCGAGGAGGGTGGTTTCTGTGCTGTAGTTTTTTCTGAAGCCGAATTGGGTGGAGTCAAGGATTGTTGTGCTCTTCTATGAAGGTGGTAAGTTGGCTGTTGATGGCTTTCTCGATGACTTTCGCTGGGAATGGGAGCAGGGAGATGGGTCTGTAGTGTTTGAGGTCGGTGGGGTCTGCCGTGGGTTTCTTCAGGAGGGGGTTGATCTCGGCATGCTTCCAGTCGTCAGGGAAGGAGGCTTCTCTAGGGAGTGGTTGATGGTCTGGCGAAGCATAGGTGCGATGGTGTCGGCGGCTCTGTTGAAGATGTGGTGAGGCAGGGGTCTGTGGGGGCCCCAGAATGGATTGACTTCATCATCTTCAGTGTGTCTTCAGTGGTGAGGGCTGTCCAGCTGTTAATCATTGGCTTCAGGGTGTCGGGGTGGCTGGTGAGGGTTCAGTTTGTTGGCTGTGTTCGTCAAAGTTGTCGTAAATGTTAATGATTTTGAGGTGGAAGAAGGTGCTGAGTTTGTCACAGAGGTCTTGTAATGGAGGGATGTCTGTAGACTCGCTGATGGGCTGGGCGAACTCCTTGATGAGTTCTTTGCTGTTGTGCTCGTGTGTGGAGATTCTCTCTTTGACCGCTGTTTTTCTCGTGTTTCTGATGAATTGGCGGGTGGCATTGGTGGCGGCTCTGAAGTTGTTATGGGCTTCTGTAGCTTTGGAGTTCCTCCAGGCCTTTTCGAGGCAGTGGCATGTGCGTCTTGACTCTCGAAGTTCAGTGGTAAACCATCTGGCTTTCTTGGCGTGTGTGTTGTTGTTTTTCTTGAGGGGGCTATGCTGTTGGCGCCATCAGAGATCCATCTGTGCAGAGTTCGAGCTGCGTTGTTGGGGTTGTCATCTTTCACGATGGTTGGGGTGGAGTTGCTGACTGAGGAGGTGTTGGTCATCGGTGATTTTGGTCCAGTTTCTTCGTTGGAGCAGGTGCTGGGTTCTGTGGATAGTGGGTGTTCTGAAGGTGAAGTGGATGCATCAATGGTCTGTCCAGGGGAGTTTGGTGGTGTGGCTGAAAGTGATGGAGTTTCCTGTTGTGAAGAGGGGGTTGAGGGTGTGTCTTGCTGAGTACATGGGTTCTGTCATGATCTGGTGGAGTCCTATGTTGTGGAAGTTGTCCAGGGGGGCTGTGGTGTTGGGGTCTAGTTAGTTGTCGAGGTGGAAGTTGATGTCTCCCAGAAAGGTGTAGTTGGAGGATGCAATGGCCTGGGGGAGATGAAGCCTTTGATGGAGTTGGTGAATGATCCGCAGGGTCTGAGGGGGTCAGTAGATAAGGGTTCCTTGAAGGGTGGTGCTAGGGCTGGCCTGTATCTTGAAGTGTAGGTGTTTCATAGGATCTGCGGGCCATCAGGGATTGTGATCAGCCAGAGGGTAGATTTGTGAACGAAGTCGATTCCCCCTCCAGGGCGGGTGGGGCAGTCCTTCGGGAGATCTTGTTTCCTTGGGGAATGGCGATGGCGATGTCTGGTCCCGAGGTGGTGTTGGTATAGATTTCGGTGAAGAATGCGAAGTCCGGGTTGGTGCTGTCGAGGAGGTCCGAGATTTTGGTGGTGTGTTTTTGGAGGGATCGGACGTTGAGAAGGATGCATTGCAGGGTCTTCGGTGTGGTTGCGTTCTTACGGGTGGGTTGTGCTGGATCCATGGTCTTGGCGGTGCTGCAGATTTGGAGGCAGCGGTGACAGCTGAAGGGTCCGTGGGTGTCGGCTGGTGATGCTAGCTTGCAGTGTTTGTTGCGGACTGGGTTGAGTTGAGTGCGTAGAGTGCTGCTGGGTTGTAGAGTTGGCGGTGCAAAGGTCCAGGGTTTCTGGCGCTGGTCGGGTTGCGGACAGGCGCAGATGGGCTTGACTTGAGCGCAAGGGGAGCAGACACAAAGCGGCCACCATTAAGTTGGGGTCGGGGAGAACTGGACAGCTAGGAGGCAGTGAAGGGAGACTTACTTGGGATGGTCACACTGGGGGGAGGGGCCGCAGGGACAGCAGCGGCGGGAAAAACGTGCATGAGGTGCAAGAAAATGGAGTGAAAAATAGCGCAAAAAATAGGAAATGGAAGATGATAGAAAAGTGATAAAGTGAAAAAAAGTGAAAGAAAGAGAGTAAAAGGGTGAGAGAATAAAGGGTGAAAAATGAAAAACAGAGCTGAAAGGAGAGGATAAAGCGAGCAGAAAATGCAGAGCGAGAGGTCCACTGGACCACCAGGGATGAGGCGCAGGTATTGCCTGCGGGTGGAGGAGGGCCTTAAACACCAACACTTCAGTGCAGGGGCTCATGAGGGCCTCACTTGATGGTGGATCTGCGAGGGTGGGAGAGCAATTTCACTGACAATGAGTCAGTGATCTTGCTACCTGGGAGCATGTAAGTTTTGAGTGCTAGGTTGCTGGTCTTGGGTCACAGGAACACTGACTGGAACAGACATACTCTCTCTCTGAGTGTTGTGAAGCTAAGTGGCGTGCAACTGAAAGGGTGCAGTTTTTATACACCGCACGAAAGATGGCCGCTGGTCTCCCAACTCTTGTGAGAGTTGGAAAGGGAGAGGTCTTTCCGGAAAGGCCCTGGGTAGAGTGGAGTCCTTAAACCTTGGCATGGACAAGAATTCCCGCCATAACGTGGCATAGGGTAATGGGAGGGGAGAGGGCCAGGGGGCCATGAAGGAAATGGGCACACCAGGTGATACAGGTCGTGGATAACCTGTTGCTTGTGTTATAGCTACCAGAGAATGAGCAGAGAGTCTCTCAGAACTATGGGGGTCATTACGATGCCAGTGAAACCGCCACCGGCAGCTTGCCGTGGCGGTTTCACATGCACCGTAAAGCACTTCTCCGCCCACCAAATTACAATGGCCGGCGGTATGCTGGCGGATGCAAAGTCCATCTGCAACGGGTCTGCCACAGGCAATCGTTACGATTGCCTGGCGGACCCACCCTGCATCAACAATATGGTGCGGTGCCTAGCAGGCACCGTCCGCCATATTATGATGCTGCCTCCTCACCAGCTGTTGTATGGCAGTGAAATCACTATTCACAGGCTGGCGGGGAAGCGGGCCCCCTTGTGTTGGGGGGTACCTATGGTAGCCCTGTACATTTCCCTGCACCAGGTGGCAGGCACCATGTGGTGCCTGCCACAAAGTGCAGGGAATTGCATTTCAGACATTGCAGCGGGTGCTGCAGCCAGCAGCACCTTCCGCAAAGTCAGAGATACACGATGCAACCGCCACGATGGCAGTTGCATCATAATCTCATGTGCAGGAGTGCCGCGTTTCAAGCAGATGGTCCCAGGCCCCAGCACGATGGTGAACGGACGGAAGTCCGTCTGCTATCGTAATGACCCCCTATGTTTTGAGCTAACCAGATTTTTAAGTTGATATTGTTCACACACGCACAAATTATTAACCGAAAATCTGTATATATTATATCTATCTATCTATATATATGTGATCAAGCTCGCGCGAGGCGAGCAAAATGCGTCATGGCGGGCACTATGTCTGAACAATAGGAGATTAATTTTGGAATAAATCTGACACTGCATCCACTCAACATCGGAGTTGTTTGAATTTTTGGGGGATATCACTGAGGTCCGTGCCTGGGTGCTCTGCTGAAGGATTGGCAGGCCAGAAGTTGGAGTGGGATATAGATATATATATATATATATATATTCACTGAAAAAGACATAGGTTTCAGGCACGTTATAGTTAGAACTTAGCATTTAAAAAACCTTAGAAATTCACTGAAAAAACCATAGGGCCCGATTCACAGAACTAACTTAAGACAAAATCCTAAACTTACTACCATTTTGGTATTCACAGAAGGCACTTACTCATTTTGGTATTCACAGAAGACATTTACTCACTTCGGTATTCACAGAAGTTAGGAGCCCTAACTTTAGGACTCCTAAATGCCTTCTGTGAATACCGAAAGTCTTAAAATTAGGATTTTTCTCAGTTTAGGAGTCCTAAAGTTAGGACTCCTAACTTTAATACTACGAAACTGAGAAAAATCCTAATTTTAAGGCTTTTGGTATTCACAGAAGGCATTTAGGAGTCCTAAAGTTAGGAATCCTAACTTTACTGCTACTAAATTGAGAAAAATCCTAATTTTAAGACTTTCGGTATTCACAGAAGGCATTTAGGAGTCCTAAAGTTAGGAGTCCTAACTATACTACTACTAAACTGAGAAAAATCCTAATTTTAAGGCTTTCGATATTCACAGAAGGCATTTAGGAGTCCTAAAGTTAGTACTCCTAACTTCTGTGAATACCGAAATGAGTAAGTGCCTTCTGTGAATACCAAATGAGTAAGTGCCTTCTGTGAATACCAAAATGGTAGTAAGTTTAGGATTTTGTCTTAAGTTAGTTCTGTGAATCGGGCCCATAGGTTTTAGGGAAAGTTATAGTTAGTTGGAAATTTCACTCGTACAAAACCATAGAAATTCCCCCGTTATAGTTAGTTCAGCTAACTATAACTCACGCCCCCGCAATGCACTGCTGATGACATCACATATTACATCATTCATGACATGGTCAGTGACATCACTGATGACATCTCAAATGACATCACTGATGACATCATCCAGTGAATTTTTTTTTCCTTTAAAATGTAAATATGTATTCTATATATACCATGCTGTAATGAAGAATGAGTGGATATATAAGTGTCTGGATGGAGGAGTTAGTATGTGCGAGACTGACTGTTTAAGTGATTGATTAAATGTGTCTCACTGAATACATGGGTTAGTGACTAAACTGTGTGAATGTCTGTATCAGTCTGTCTGTTCGTGTGTAACCTGCTGCATCGGTTGGTCAGTAGCTGCATGAGTTTCTATATGGGTTATTGATTAGTTGCCTGAGTATTTGTATGGGAAACTGAGTGTGTGTGAGGTTGGGTGGGGGGGTGACTGTGTGCATAGATGTGTGAGTGGTTGATTGACTGGGTGTATGAGTTTAAGAGTGCATATGGAAACAGCTGTATGGGTGGGTGAGTGTGTGTATGGGTGTGTTGGTGACTGAATGGATATCTCAGTGGTACATTTCTAACTAAGTACATATGTAAAAGGCAGTGTATGTGAGAGTTGGTGTATAAAAATAACTATATGGGAGAGTCAGTGATTCTGCGAGGGGCTTTATGAATGAGTGTGTACTTGTATCAGTGATTATATAATAGAGTATGTATGTGTTAGTATATGTTTGAATAAGTGAGGTGGTGTGTGTATAACTGTATAGGTCAGTAAATGGAAGTGTGTTTAATTTTTTTCCTGAGTGACTAGGTGTGTGGATAACTGTGGATGTGTGCTGGTGTATGAGTGTCTGTGTAGGTGTATGAGTGCATATGATAGTGTTGTATTGATGAGTGACTACATGTATGAGTGATTGTATGGGTGAATGAGTGGATGTATGGGTAGACCTAAAAATCAGTGACTACATATGTAGTAACTGGTATTTGTGTGTCTATGTTTTTGAAAATGGTATTAGGTATTTTGGACACAGTGTATCAAAGGTTATATTAGGGTGTGAGAAGATGCATCAAATTATCACATGGTTGATGTCATCAGTGATGTCATCAGTGATGTAATTAGAGATGTCATCAGTGATGTCATCAGTGATGTCACTGACCATGTCATGAATGATGTAATATGTGACATCATCAGCAGTGCATTGTGGGGGCGCAAGTTATAGTTAGCTGAACTAACTATAACAGGGGAATTTCTATTGTTTTGTAAGAGTGAAATTTCCAACTAACTATAACTTTCCCTAAAACCTATGGTTTTTTCAGTAAATTTATTTTTAAATGCTAATTTCTAACTATAACATGCCTGAAACCTATGGTTTTTTCAGTGAATTTCAATGTTTTTTTAAATGCTAATTTCTAACTGTAACATGCCTGAAACCTATGTTTTTTTTCAGTGAATTTCAATGGTTTTTTAAATGAAAATTTCTAACTATGCCTACAAAGTTAAGACTTGTGAAGAAAGAGGAAGAATAGTGCAGCAAGAAGCAAGCCAAATGCAGAAAGAGGCAACAGAAGTCCAGAAAGACGAAGAAAAGAGCATGAAGAAGCAAGAGATGTGCAGAAAGAACCAACAGAGGAGCAGAAAGTCCTCCTGTGCACCCAACCTTTTAGTGACGGGTACTGGTGGTAACTGACTCTGACTAACCAGGACCGGAGCAAGTGCTATGCTAAAAGACAATTAGAATACAGTGAAAACACCTACATACACTAGGGAACACTATGTGTTGGGGTACCCCTGTGATTAGCATGACCTCTTCTGTAAGGCCCTAGTACATAATAGGGCAGGGGGATTACAACTACCTCTAAGTCAGAGGTGCAGAAATATGCTACTAGTAGTTGCGTTTGCAGAGTGGTGGAGAAAGGGTGCAGGGCGTCCAACCATAGCTCAGGAATTCCGCTGCGTAGGACTTACAGGAGGTACCAGAAGGGATTCTTGGCCCCCAAACTCCCTCAGGACTAAATTTGACTTCATCCTCCATCCCATAGTCTGCCACGAGGCACATTTGCAGAGTGGTAGAGAAAGGGGGCCATGGTCTCCGAAGACGTCTTAGCAATCCCACTGTGTGGGACGTATTGGAGGTAACAAGAGGGGTAGTTGGCGCCCAAAGACATCCTTGGGGGCCAACTTCCCAAACTATTACCTCCAGTCAGTCCCACACAGCAGCACTGGTAAGTACTCGTACCAGGCCACGCCCACTTTGCCCACCACTCTACAAACGCGCTCCCTGGCACGCTCTTGGATGGGGATTGAAGTCTCCTTCACTGCTGGGAGTCCATTAGGGGCCAACTAGCCTACCTTTTACCTCCAGTAAGCCCCACGCAGTTGGATTGGTGAGAGGTAGACAAAGGCCATGCCCCCTTTCTCCACCACTCTGCAAATGAGCCCCCTGGCGTGTTGTAAGTTGGGGGATTAAGTCCCCTTGAATCCTGAGGGTCCCTGAGGTCCAACTAGCTCACCAGGTACCTCCAGTAAGCGCCACAGAGCTGCGTTGCAGAGAGGTGTAAAAAGGGGCATGGCCTGGACCACCTCTTTGCAACGCAGCGCAGTGGCGCTTCCTGGAAGCACCTGGGGGCTAGTTGGCCCCCAGGGGCCCTCAGGATTGAAGGGGAATTGATTCCCTAACTTAAAACGCGCCACAGGGCGTGTTTGCACACGTCACCTCAGGCCCAGCCCCCTCCCTTCACCACTGTGCAAACGTGCCCGTAGCGCGTTTTAAGTTGGGGATTAAGTCCCCTTGAATCCTGAGGGTCCCTGGGGTCCAACAAGCCCACCCTGTACCTCCAGTAAGCACCACAGAGCTGCGTTGCAGAGAGGCGATCCGGGGCCACGCCCCTTTTTACATCTCTCTGCAACGCGGCCATAGATATCAAAACTTTTATTTTTTGATTTTCTCAGCAACTACTGAATGGATTTACACCATTTAAAAAAAAAAGGTCTCTTTCTGAACCAAAGGCTACCTTTTTGCCAAATTTGGTGTAATTCCGTTCAGCAGTTTCGGCTGTAACCATGTTTAATGTTTCCTATGGGAAATTGATTATTTTACCTCTATTTTTTGAACTTCTCAGGAACTACTGAACGGATTTACACCATTTAACAAAAAGGTCTCTTTCTGAACCAAGGGCTACCTTTTTGCCAAATTTGGTGTAATTGCGTTCAGCAGCTCGGGCTGTAGTCGTGTCTAAAGTTTCCTATGGGAAATAACATGGAGAAAACACGTTTTGGGAACCCCCTTTTTTCTCGGCCCCCCCCTTGCCAAATCACCCAGAAACTTTCAAAACAGGAGCTGACCGGAGCGTCCCACTAGTTTTGAAAATTTTGCGATGATTTGTCAACCAGCGCCAAAGTTATTGGGAAAAGAAAAAAAGGTTTTTGAATAGAAACAAGGTCCTAACTATAACTACCTACTGGCGACCGCCAGTAGATATAGTATATATATATATATATATTCACTGAAAAAAACATAGGTTTCAGGCACGTTATAGTTAGGAATTAGCATTTAAAAAACCTTAGAAATTCACTGAAAAAACCATAGGTTTCAGGGGAGTTATAGTTAGCTGGACTTTTCACTTGTACAAAACCATTGAAATTCCCCCGTTATAGTTAGTTCAGCTAACTATAACTCGTACACCCGCAATGTACTGCTGATGACGTCACATATTACATCACTCATGACATGGTCAGTGACATCACTCATGACATCACTGATGACATCTCAAATGACATCACTGATGACATGACTGATGACATCATCCAGTGAATGTGTGTTTTTCTGAAAATTACATATGTTTTATATATGTATATATCAAGGTCGATGGAAGAATAAATGGGTATATAAGTATCTAAATGGATGATCTGTTTTTGAAAAATTGATTGTATAGCTGACTGATTAAGTGTATCTTAGTGAATACATGGCTTAGTGAGTAATGTTTAAATATGTAAATATCTGTATCAGTCTCTCACTTTGTGTATAAGTGGCTGCATGGGTTGGTGAGTAGCTACATGAGTGTCAATATAGGTTATTAGTTGGTTTTTTGAGCATCAGTATGAGTGTCTGAGTGTCTTTATGGTTTGGTGGGGGTATTGCGTAGGTGCATAGGTGCATGAATGAGTGACTCACTGTTTGTATGTGTTGAAGACAGCATGTGTGCAGGACTGTATGGGTGGATGAGTGTGTGCATGGGTGTGTTAGTGAGTGAATGACTGTCTCAATAGTGTCTTTATGAGTAACTACATATGTTTTAAACTAGTATATTTGACTATTGGTGTATATAAGTGAGTATATGTGAGCGGGAGAGATTGAAAGAGTTCCTGTATGAATAAGTATGTGTTTCTATAAGTGATTGTTTAAAAGACTAAGTATGTGTAAGTTTCTGTAGAAGTAAGTGTGGTGGTGTGTATATAACTGTTTATGCAAGTAAATGGATGTTTGATTCTTTATTAGCATGAGTGACTATGTGTGTGAGTAACTCTATGGATGAGTGGCGTTGTGTAACAGGATGTATAGGTGTATGAGTACATATGATGAGTGAGTACATGTATGAGTGACTGTATAGGACTGTTGGTGAATGAGTGGATGTGTATGTGGATCTTAGAATTACTGAATAGGTTGTTGTAACTGGTATTGGTATGTCCATTGTTTTGAAAAATGTTGTTTCTATTTTTGAATGTGTGTATCAAAGGTTACATTAGGGGGAGAGGAGGTCTGCCACACTATCACAAGCATGATGTCATCAGTGATGTCATCAGTGATGTCATTTGAGATGTCATCAGTGATGTCATGAGTGATGTCACTGACCATGTCATGAGTGATGTAATATGTGACGTCATCAGCAGTGCATTGCGGGCGTGCGAATTATAGTTAGATGAACTAACTATAACGGGGGAATTTCAATGGTTTTGTACGAGTGAAAAGTCCAGCTAACTATAACGCCCCTGAAACCTATGGTTTTTTCAGTGAATTTCTAAGGTTTTTTAAATGCTAATTCCTAACTATAACGTGCATGAAACCTATGGTTTTTTCAGTGAATTTCAAAGGTTTTTTAAATGCTAATTTCTAACTATGCCTACAGAGATAGGACATGTGAAGAAAGAAGAAAAAACGCACAGAAAGAAAAAAAAGAAAAGCAGAAAGAAGCAACAGAAGTCTTCAAAGATGAAGAAAAGTGAAGGAAGAAGGATAATGTGCAGAAAGAACAAACAGAAGAGCAGAAATAAGCCTTGTTGCAAAATCATCCTGTACCCTCAACTTTTTCAGACGGATACTGGTGGTAACTGAGTCTGACTAACCAGTCCTAGAGCCAGTACTATGTTAAAAGACACTCAGAATACAGTGAAAACACCTACATACACTAGGGAACACTATGCGTTGGGCTTCCCCTGTGATTAGCATGACCTCCTCTGTAAGCCCCTAGTATATAATAGGGCAGGGGATTAAAACTACCTCTTAAAACGCGCCACAGGGCGTGTTTGCACACGTCACCTCAGGCCCCTACCCCTCCCTTCCCCACTGTGTAAACACGCCCTGTGGCCGTTTTAAGTTGGAAGATTAAGTCCCCTTGAATCCTGAAGGTCCCTAGGGTCCAACTAGACCACTAGGTACCTCGAGTAAGCGCCACAGAGCTGCGTTGCAGAGAGATGTAAAAAGGGGCACGGCCTAGACCACCTCTCTGCATCGCAGCGCAGTGGCACTTACTGGAAGCACCTGGTGGGTTAGTTGGCCGCCAGGGTCCCTCAGGATTGAAGGGGAATTATTTCCCCAACTTAAAATGCGCCACAGGGCTTGTTTGCACACGTTAACTCAGGCCCCGTCCCCTCCCTTCACCACTGTGTAAACACACCCTGTGGCCGTTTTTTAGTTGGGAGATTAAGTTAATTTGAATCCTGAGGATCCCTAGGGTCCAACTAGCCCACTAGGTACCTCCAGTAAACACCACAGAGCTGCGTTGCAGAGAGGTGTAAAAAGTGGCACGGCCTGGACCACCTGTCTGCAACGCAGCTCAGTGGCGCTTACTGGAAGCACCTGGTGGGCTAGTTAGCCCCCAGGGGCCCTCAGGATTGAAGGGGAATTATTTCCCCAACTTAAAACGTGCCATAGGGTGTGTTTGCACACGTCACCTCAGGCCCCGTCCCCTCCCTTCCCCACTGTGTAAACACGCCCTATGGCCGTTTTTTAAGTTGGGAGATTAAGTCCCCTTAAATCCTGAGGGTCCCTAGGGGCAAAATAACCCACTAGGTACGTCCAGTAAGCGCCATTGCAGAGAGGTGTAAAAAGAGGCACGGCCTGCACCACCTCTGCAACGCAGAGCAGTGGCGCTTACTGGAAGCACCTGGTGGGCTAGTTGGCCCCCAGGGTCCCTTAGGATTAAAAGGGAATTATTTCCCCAACTTAAAATGCGCCACAGGGCGTGTTTGCACACGTCACCTCAGGCCGCGTCCCCTCCCTTCTCCACTGTGTAAACGCGCCCTGTGGCCATTCTAAGTTGAGAGATTAAGTCCCCTTGAATCCTAAGGGTCCCTTGGGTCAAACTAGCCCACTAGGTACCTCCAGTAAGCGCCATAGAGCTGCGTTGCATAGAGGTGTAAAAAGGGGCGTGGCCTCAGAACACCTGTCTGCAACGCAGTTCCCTGACGCATACTGGAGATACCTGTTGGGCTAGTTGGCCCTCAGGGACACTCAGTATTGAAGGGGAATTAATTCCCCAACTTACAGTTGGCCAGGGGGCGCATTTGCAGAGTGCCGCAAGGAGGGGGCGTGGCCTCCGGCACGATGCCGGTCTTTCATTTATTTTATTTTTTTAAGAAGGAGGGCTTTGTGGCCCCCCTTCTTTTTCTAATGTATTGGCCCTGGGGACCCCATCCCCCAGGGCCTGCACCCTAATATTTTTTGGTGAAAAAAATAAATTTGGCCCTCCCAAGGCCTTAATCGGCCCCGGGGACCCCAACCCCCGGGTCATGGCCTTTTTTTTGTTGTAATTCTTTAGGAGGGGGGCTGCGTTGCCCCCCTCCTCAGGCCACTTATGGCCCCGGGGACCCCATCCCCCGGGGCCGGCCTTTGTTTTTTATTATTTAAAAAAAATATATATTTATAGAAACACCTAGAACATGCTGGACAAACCGTATGTACCTATCACCATGATGATTTGCGTGATATTCATTAAAAGGCGACTATGCATACAATGAATCCACGTGGAATGTATTTACACCGCTAGTGAAGCTCTGACGTGTCTGACGCCCTACCGTGCCTAATCCCGGTGCCCCCGCTGGTGGGCACTCTCCAAGTAGACACCCTTGTCGTTTATTTATACAAAAATGGGTAGCTATTGACGGGCACATTTAATACACACGCACACCAAGCCATTCAAAGGGGATTCGACAAAAATTCGACCAAACTATGCAAGAAACCCCCCTCACGGTTAATAAAACACACATCCACCGCCGGATGTGTAATACTTTTTAGTTCACTCTCTGGAAAGGAGACGAACCTCACTTGAGAGTCCAAACGTGCTCCTGGCTGAGCCCAATGCTGTGTTACACCCACCAGTGCCACACACCTCTGTGTTGTATTCCACCAGCTAGTGCGAATGCTATGACACTCTCTAGCCCATGTGCACTGTAACACCACCCCGTGAATATGTCATGCCACACTCACCTTCGTACGGGTTATATTGCCCTCCATTGCTCAATTCTATGGCCCATCATTGACCTCCTGCTTAGCCTCTATGCTTAGCTTGCTGCCCCTATTCTCCTTCCCCCTGCCCTCCGATGTCTTTGTGCATGCCCCATCCTTTTTGCCCACCATGTTCCATGGACCGGCCACTCCTATCTACTCTGAGTGTTCTGTTGAGCTGCCACTCCCCTCCCGCCTGCCTAGCATTGTCAGATGACTGTAACCTGTCCCTGCCACCTCCACCCTGCCTGTCCGCATGCCATGCCCCTATCCCCTTCCACCTATCCTCCATGGTCCATTTTACTGCCACACCCTTCTGCCCTCCCCGGTCTGTCATGCTGCAACTGCTCCTCCTGCCTGCCCCACGCGGTCTGTTGTGAGGCCCCTTCCCCTGTACTCGCTTGTCTGTGCCCAGGTCCTGACCCTCCCTTCTATCCTCCATGGTTCTTTGTGCATGCCCCTTCACCCTCCTTCTTGCCCATCATAGCCATTGTGCTGCCACTAACCCTCCCGCTTGCCATGCATGGTCTTCTGTGCTGCCATGGCCCCTCCCACCTTCCCTGTGTGGTCAGCTAGCTGTCCCTGACCCCCTCCCACCTTCCCTCCATGGTCTGTGTGTATACCGTCATAGTCTCAATGTTGCTCTCCATGGTGTGTCTTGTTTCTAGTGCCCATCCTGCCTGACCTCCATGGTCATCTTGCTGCTCCTGCCCTGCCCCCTTGCCCCCAGCCCTCTGTTTCCATGTGCAGACCCCTATTCCCTCCCTCCTGGCTTGTAATGCCCCTGATCCGTCCCTCCTGCCCTTTATGGTCTGTTATGCTGCAGCTTTCTCTCCTGTCTGTCCATTATGGTCAGCTAGCTACCATTGCCTCTTTCCCCTCTGTTCTCTGTTGTCCATGTGCATGGTCCTGTCCCCTCACTATTGCTTTCTATGGATTGTTGTGCTGCACTCCCGTCCTGCATGCCCTGTGTGGTGTATTGTGCTGCTGCAAACCCTGATGCCTGCCCTGTAGGGTCAGTTTGGTGCACCTCTCCATGTCCCTCCTGTCCTCTGTTATCCGAGTCTATGTCCCTACCCCAATTCCTCCTGCCTACCATGATTCCAATGTACCATACTTGCGAACATTTTGAACTTGGTAAGAGGGAGATTTTGTAAAAAAACTGGGGTATTTATTTTCCCCTTTGAGTTACATTGAAAAAGAGGAGATTGTAGTCAGGAGACAGATCAAATAAAGCCCATTTGAGCTTAAAAACATTGGACGTTTCCTGGCTGAAACGGGTCTGTTGACTTGTATGGTTGTACTACCACTGCCTCTTCCTTCTGCCCACAATGGTCTATTATATTGCCACAGCCTCTCTTGCCAGTTCTGTATTGTTGGTTTGTTGCGCCTGCCCCCCTTTCCACTGCCCTCCATAGTCTGTTGTGCTGCCACTGCCCTTCCTGCCTGCCCAGTGTGGTCAAATTGTTGCCTCTGCACTTCCTACCTGCCTTCAATTTTCAGAGTCCGTGCCCCTGGCCTCTGCCTCTCAACAGTATCCTAATGAACAATTATATTGCTAACATTCTATATTTATTACAAAAGTGTGGAACGCCTGACATCATCTTGATGTAATCAAAACTGTAATACCTAGAGCATTTCCTTTAGAAATTACATATATGAGATGGTCTTATTTGCATAAAAATTATGGTTAGTGCTCTAAAAAACTAAAATGAGGACATATTTTCTGAGTTTTCAAATAGCGACAGCGTCAGCGTGCGAGGCGGGCTGACGTCATTGGAGGTTTCCCTTTGTTCCCCGACGCGCAGGAAGCCATTTGCTTCCAGCGCGTCGGTGAACAAACAGGTAAGTTTTGTTGCTGGGGAGGGGGGATTTCTCCAAAAGAGGCATCGGGGGAAAGGAAAGGGCTTTCCTTTCCCCCGATGCCTCTTTTGTGCATTCCTGCTGCACGATTGTGCGATCGTGCAGCAGGAATGCCAACTAGCACCAGGGATTTTTAATTTGTTTTATTTAAAGGGAAATACTGCGTGCGGGGAGTGGCCCCTTAGGCAAGGGCCGCTCCCCTTATTGGGGGCATAATTAAATAACTTTGTCTTCCCCCCTGGGGGGGCAGGTTTTGCATAATTTGTTTTTGAAATGGCCCATTGGAACAAGAGTCTGTTTTGTGTGGTGAGTGGCCCATTGGGCAAGGGTCACTCCCTTTGGGGGTATGTTTATTGCTGTCTATCCCCATGGGGGGCAGATTTTGCTATTTTATGTTATCTAGGGCCCACTAGGCCACCAGGGGTTTTTTTTTAGCGTGACCCTTTGGGCAAGGGTCACTCTCCCTTGGGGGCTGTCTCTCCCCATCTTTGGCCCACTAGACCACCAGGGATTTGTTTGTGGGGAGTGGCCTCTTGGGCAAGGGTCACTCCCTTTATGGGGGAAATGTTTTTTGGCTTTGTCTGCCCCTCTGAGAGGCATATTTCGCCATTTTTTTAAATGTAGCCCACTGGACCACCAGTGAATACTTTGTGGGGAGTGGCCCCTTGGGCAAAGATCACTCCCCTTTGGGGGCTATGTTTTTGGCTGTCTGCCCCAATGGGTGGTAGATCTTGCCCACCAGGCCACCAGGGAATTGTTTTTGGGAGAGTGACCCCTTGGGCAAGGGTCGCTCTCTTTTGGGGGCTGTGTCTCCCTATGTTTGGCCCACTAGACCATCAGGGATTTATTTGTGGGGAGTGTCCCCTTGGGCAAGGGTCGCTCCCCTTATGGGGGCAATGTTTTTTGGCTTTGTCTGCCTCCCCTTCCCCCCGGCAGCATATTTCACCATTTTATTACAGTGAGATTTTCCATTTGTTTTACAGTTGCCCACTGGACCAACATTGAATACTTTGTGGGGAGTGGCCCCTTGAGCAAGGGTCACTCCTCTTCGGGGGCTATGTTTTTGGCTGTCTGCCCCCATTGAGGGGGCAGATCTCGCCTTTTTTTTTTATCTAGGGCCCACTAGGCCACCAGGAATTTTTTGGGGGGAGAGTGACTCCTTGGGCAAGGGTCGCTCCCCTTTATGGGAGGATGATTGTGGCCATTTCTGTCCTCTTTGGGTGGCAGATCAGCAGTATGTTTTTTAGGTCTATTTTCCCCAAGCGGGGCAGAAGCCACTAGAAAACAGGGTTTTTTTAATTTTTGAATTGGGGAGTGGCCTCAAGGGCAAGGGTTGCTCCCCTTTTACAGGGGTGAATATTTTATTTATACTCTTAGGTCCACCTACCCCTTAGCTTAGCTGATGGATTGTGTGTGGACTGGTGCATTATTTGAATATGTGATTGTAATGGTCTATTTTCTCTTGTGTAAAGCTTTTGATTCCCGTTTGCGGTTTTGGCAGTGGTTGTTCTGCAGTTTTGCCTAATTGCATTTATTTGGTAAGAAAAATATTTTTGTCGTGTTTACTCCAAATGAGTATTATTGTCATGCATGAATGATTTTTTTTTTAAGTGGTATCATAATGGCAGCATATTTGTTAGTGTTCAGAGCATGAAATTCTTTGCGATGTGTTTTGCATTGTCTTATGTGTATTTATTTTTATTTTTTATTTTTTAGTGGGATATTGTTGATCCTTACTGTATCTGTGCAGAGTAGGTGGTGGTGAGTCTAGCTGCTTCTGTTAAGTGAGTGGTATAGTGTTGGAGTATATAGGTCTTTGTGATAAAGCTACATTTAGCTTATTTCTTTTTTTACAAAGGGTTTGTTGTTGACTAGTTTGACAAGTTACCTTTATTAGTAAGCATTATGGCTAGCCGTAGAATGACTGCTCAGCAGGTGGTTGGTATGCTTCTTGAATCTTCCTCTGACCACTATTATAAGACTGACAGTGCGTCTGAGGGAGATGAGGGAGGGGAAGAATCAGGCAGTGAGTTTTCTCTCCACATGGAATCATCGGATGATGAAGGTACTCTCAGTGCGGATGAAGCTACTCTCAGTGCGGATGAAGTGCCTGTTTTAGAGGAGGATACTGCTGTGCGGATGGTGCAAGAGGCATCTGGATTGCAGCCTGAGGCTGCTAGGCTTCCTACTGGAAGTGTTGGACTCTGGGTTGATCCAAACATGGTGCAGCCGGTGTTGCCTGACTTTAGTGATGATGCCGGGTGTAGAGTGGATTGTGAAAAATGTTTGCCTATACTGTTTTTTCAGTTGTTTATGGATGATGTATTTTTGGGTGAGATTGTTGAGCAGACTAATTTGTATGCTGAACAGTTTTTGAGGGACAACAGTGACAAATTTAGGCCCCACTCTAGAGCTAACCGGTGGACTCCCACAAATCTGGAAGAGATGATGACGTTTTTGGGTTTGACTTTATTGATGGGTTTGATCAGGAAGCCGTCCATGGCTTCATATTGGTCTACTAGTCCCTTGATGGCAATGGCCATTTTTCCTGCAGTTATGACTCGTGATCGGTATTTACTTTTGCTTTGGATGCTGTATTTTTGTTGATAATGCTTTGGCGTTGCCAAAAAATCACCCTGACTGTGACCGTCTTTTTAAGATTCGGCCTGTTCTTGATCACTTTGTAGATCGATTTTCAGAGATCTACACTCCAGGGAAAGAAATATCTATTGATGAGTCTTTGGTCCTGTCCAAGGGACGTTTGTTTTTTAGGCAGTACATTCCTAGCAAGAGGGCACGCTATGTAATTAACCTGTATATGTTGTCTGAGAGTAGGACAGGATATGTTTTTAAGTTCCGTGTGTACACTGGTAGAGATTCCAATATTGACCCCCCTGGTTGTCCGTCCATTTTTGGAGTTTCAGAGAAAATTGTGTGGGATCTTGCTAGAGGACTGTTTAACAGAGGTCACCATTTGTACCTTGATAGCTTCTACACTGCTGTGCAATTGTTTAAGGAATTGTTCAAAGTGGACACTTTTGCTTGTGGCACAATCCGCTCTAACCGTAAAGGTTATCCAAAAGAGCTTGTTTGCAAAAAACTTCAGAGGGGACAGTGCAGTTCCTTGCGTAGTGATGAACTACTAGCTGTGAAATTTGTGGACAGGAGGGATGTGTACATGCTGACTACCATCCATGATTAGATGTCTAATTTTCAAAAATGTATAGGTTTGCTAGGTTTCCCTAGGTGCCAGCAGAGCTAGGGTTAAAAAACTACAGCTAGGCACTTTGCCAAAAAAGGGTCATTTTTCAATGTAAAATTGTGGCGTGTACTCGTTGCATTTTAAGCCGTTTCATGTCGCGGGAACTAGGCCTACCCACGCAAGTGAGGTATCATTTTTCTTGGAAGACTTTGGGGAACGCGGGATGGGTGGAAATTTGTGGATCCATGCAGATTCCAGAACTTTCCACCACTGAAATATGAGGAAAATTAGTTTTTTGTGTCAATTCTTTACGTTTGCAAGGGATTCTGGGTAACAGAACCTGATGGGAGGCAGTCAAGTCACCCCATACTGGATTCCCCTGGGTGTCTAGTTTTCAAAAATGTATAGGTTTGATAGGTTTCCCTAGGTGCCAGCAGAGCTAGGGTTAAAAAACCACGGCTAGGCACTTTGCCAAAAAATGGTCATTTTTCACTGTGAAATTGTAGTGTGTCCACGTTGCATTTTACGCCGTTTCATGTCACGGGAACTAGGCCTACCCATGCAAGTGAGGTACCATTTTTCTCAGAAGACTTTGGGGAACGTGTGGTGAGTGGAAATTTGTGGATCCACGCAGATTCTAGAACTTTCCACCACAGAAATGTGAGGAAAATGTGTTTTTTTTATACAATTTGTTAGGTTTGCAAGGGATTCTGGGTAACAGAACCTGGAGGGAGGTAGTCGAGTCACCTCATACTGGCTTTCCCTGGGTGTCTAGTTTTCAAAAATGTATAGGTTTGCCAGGTTTCCCTAGGTGCCAGCAGAGCTAGGGTTCAAAAACCACAGCTAGGCACTTTGCCAAAAAAGGATAATTTTTCACTGTGAAATTGTGGTGTGTCCACGTTGCGTTCTGCGCCGTTTCATGTCTCGGGAACTAGCCCTACCCACGCAAGTGAGGTACCATTTTTCTCAGAAGACTTTGGGGAATGCGGGGTGGGCGGAAATTTGTGGATCCAAACAGATTCCAGAACTTTCCACCACTGAAATGTGAGGAAAATGTGTTTTTTTGTCAATTCTTTACGTTTGCAAGGGATTCTGGGTAACAGAACCTGATGGGAGGCAGTCAAGTCACCCCATACTGGATTCCCCTGGGTGTCTAGTTTTCAAAAATGTATAGGTTTGATAGGTTTCCCTAGGTGCCAGCAGAGCTAGGGTTAAAAAACCACGGCTAGGCACTTTGCCAAAAAATGGTCATTTTTCACTGTGAAATTGTAGTGTGTCCACGTTGCATTTTACGCCGTTTCATGTCACGGGAACTAGGCCTACCCATGCAAGTGAGGTACCATTTTTCTCAGAAGACTTTGGGGAACGTGTGGTGAGTGGAAATTTGTGGATCCACGCAGATTCTAGAACTTTCCACCACAGAAATGTGAGGAAAATGTGTTTTTTTTATACAATTTGTTAGGTTTGCAAGGGATTCTGGGTAACAGAACCTGGAGGGAGGTAGTCGAGTCACCTCATACTGGCTTTCCCTGGGTGTCTAGTTTTCAAAAATGTATAGGTTTGCCAGGTTTCCCTAGGTGCCAGCAGAGCTAGGGTTCAAAAACCACAGCTAGGCACTTTGCCAAAAAAGGATAATTTTTCACTGTGAAATTGTGGTGTGTCCACGTTGCGTTCTGCGCCGTTTCATGTCTCGGGAACTAGCCCTACCCACGCAAGTGAGGTACCATTTTTCTCAGAAGACTTTGGGGAATGCGGGGTGGGCGGAAATTTGTGGATCCAAACAGATTCCAGAACTTTCCACCACTGAAATGTGAGGAAAATGTGTTTTTTTGTCAATTATTGAGGTTTGCAAGGGATTCTGGGTAACAGAACCTGGTGGGAGGCAGTCAAGTCAGCCCATCCTGGATTTCCCTGGGTGTCTAGTTTTAAAAAATGTATAGGTTTGCAAGGTTAACTGAGAAAAAAACTTAGGCAATTTAAACAATAATTGACAACACACGAAAATGATGTATAAACTGACTCAGTGTAAAAGAATTGCTCAAATTAAAATATACATTTTTATTTGTTATTAATTTTGATATAAATTCATAAAAAAAAGTTAAGTAAGTAGAGAAATTACTAATGATGAAAATTGATACATGTGACATCGTAATAACACATATATGTTATATACAAGACATAAAAGTACAATACATAAATATCAAACATATAACAGAAAAACATATGACCAAACATTCATTGTTGCAGATTGAAATTCAAGGTGGCTGAATCTTAAGGCAAGTTCATATTAATATGTCTACGCGCGTTTCAGCCTTCTTCAGGACGGCCACAGCAACCTAAAATGTGTCTGTAAAGGGAACCATCGAAGATTAATAGCTCGGAGGTAACTCAATTACCTAAATTTGTTGAAGGATATATCACCAAACTTGCAATTTAATGGGGATAACAGATTCTCAATGAGGAAACATAATCAGACACAGGAACTCCACATTAATTATAGAATCCAATGATAAAAACAGAGTTCTGTTGGGTTTCAGAAAGATCACAAAATTCAAGGATGGCTGATCACAATGCAACGGTGATTTGAGAAAAGAGAAACCTTATGTAGCAATGACAGGTAACCAGAAATCTGCAAAGCCCGATTAATCAACATACAGACGAGGCCATAAGTAAAGATGAACTTGCTGGAAAGGATCGAAAATACGGCCCATAAATCAAGTGGCGTCTCCTGTGCGAGGTTGATTTGCAAGGTTTCCCTAGGTGCCGGCAGAGCTAGGGTTCATAAACTACAGCTAGGCACTTTGCCAAAAAAGGGTAATTTTTCACTGTGAAATTTTGGTGTGTCCACATTGCGTTTTTTGCCGTTTCCTGTCATGGGCATTAGGCCTTCCCACACAAGTGAGGTACCATTTGTCTCGGAAGACTTTGAGAAATGCGGGGTGGGTGGAAATTTGTGGATCCACGCAGATCCCAGAATTTTCCACAACAGAAATGTGAGGGAAATGTGGTTTTTTGGCCATTTTTTTCGGTTTGCAAAGGATTCTGGGTAGCAGAACCTGGTGAGAGCCAGTCAAGTCACCCCATCCTGTGTTCCCCTGTGAGTCTAGTTTTCAAAAATGTAAAGGTTTGCTAGGTTTCCCTAGGTGCCGTCAGTGCTAGGGTTCAAAAACTACAGCTAGGCACTTTGCAAAAAAAGGGTAATTTTTCATTGTGAAAATGTGGTGTGTTCATGTTGCGTTTTGAGCCATTTCCTGTTGTGGGCACTATGCCTACCCACACAAGTGAGGTACCATTTTTATCGGGATGCTTAGGGTAATTCAGGTTTGTAAAGCAACTGTTATTACACTTTCAATGCATTTCTGTCTTCCAAATGAAAGACAATGTGTAAAAAAGAAGTCATTTTGAAAAATGACCGATAATTCTCATGCTAGTATGACTGTTCCCAATTTCGGAAATGTGCAAATATCTACTGTTTCTAAACTCTATATTTTATTCCCATTTCAGAAATTCATAGGTGTCTTTCATACCAATTTTTCCATGTATACATTTTCCCAGAGTAATTGCTATATACCCGCTACATAATAAATAACCAGTGCAAGTCACTGCTCAGTTTTTGGCTCTGGGTTCGTCGGGTTCTTGGTGAACCTACAAGTCTTATATATCCCCACAACCAGTAAGGTCCTGCGGATGTAATGGTATATTGCTTTCAAACAGCTGTCAAAATTAGAAGAAGTTACAGGTGAAAACGTTGCCACAAAAGGCTCTTTTTTCAACTAATTTTCAATTTTTCCGATATTTAACTGTTAGTTTCTATAAAGAAACCTTGAAGGATCTACACAAATGACCCCTTGCTGAATTCAGTATTTTGTCCACTTTTCAAAATCGTATAGCTTTCCAGGATCCATTATTTCTTTCATACCCATTTCTACCATTAACTGGAAGGAGGCTGAAACCACAAAAAATAGCAAACACAGGCTATGTCCTAGAAAAATGCCAAAACTGTGTAAAAAATGTTGGTTTTCTGACAAAAGTCTGTCATTTCCTAAAAGCTGGGAAAATGCGGATTTCTGACCCACAATCCATTTTTTGATACCATTTGCAGGGAAAAACCTAGACACTTTCATTTGAAGCATTTTTTCCATTTTTCCCAAAAAAAACAAAAGTGTAGCTGTTTTTTGTCTAATTTCTGGGTCCTCTCCAGGGGAATCCACACACCCTGGGAACCTTTAGAACCCCCATGATGTTGGAAGAAAAGGACACAAATTTGGTGTGGATACCTTATGTGGTCAAAAAGTTACAGGGGCCTAAGCACAAACTACCCCAAATAGTCAAAAAAGGCTTAGCACGGGGGGGAGGGAAAGGCCTAGCAGCGAAGGGGTTAAAATAAATATAGATAAATGATTTACATTAGTAGTTAACACAAAAATACTTTTGCAACTTTTTTTCAAGTCTAATACATTTTTTGAACGTTTGTCTATGCTTTATCATGGGGAGATTTCCACCTCTGGGGTGGAGATGTCCCTCTGGTAAAGTATATGGAAATTTAAAAATAATTATGAAACTTGAAAGAAATAGTGAACATATTGTGTGTTAAATATTAATGTAAACCACTTTAATACAAGTATTTGAAATGTGGAAAAAACTACAAGAAATGCCTCAGAACTTTTAGTTAGGGCCTGATTACAATCTTGGTGGATGGAATACTCCATCACAAACATGACGGATATTCCATCCGTCATATTAAACGTTCCATGGGATATAATAGAATTGTATTTTGAAGGATGGGACATCCGTCACTTTTGCGACTGATTAACCTTGTCCGCCAAGATCGCAATCAAGCCCTTGATTTTAAAATAAATGTTTAATTAATTTAAATATATAAAATTGTATGAACAATTCTTAGGGATTTATTAACAAGCAAATTCATCTAAATTTTGCAAAATATATATTTAATGCATTAATGGTTGTGAAAAGTGATGTAGTATAAATAAAAAGCAATTTAATTATATTTTAATAAAACGTGTTTCATTACATTTTTAATGCAATAAATGTTATTAAAATATGCTACATAAAACAAATAATCTGTTTTATTTTCAGATCTTTTTCAATCATTAAATCGAATGTATTTATAGTTTCAATTATTTTAAATAATGTAATGTAGCATTATTTTGGATAAAGATTTAATTTAATTCCCAAATTCCATTATTTTTTATAGGTGGGTGATGTCGTATCAGTGGTTGACTGTGTGTGGTGCAGGACTTACTACTTCTCCTTTGTAGCATTAGTAACTTGTAGAGGATGTGGCCTTGGAGTGGTTGACTTTGAAGCTGTGGAACTGGGTTTGAGTCGCGGCAACAGTGCTCAACATCCTGTGATTCAGGGCCAATCACTTAATATCCCCAACTCCAAGAAAAATGAATATGTCCATCTGTAAAGAAACTGGTGCTCATGTAAAGCTACCTGATATCTTTGGGTCTAGTTTGCGCTATTTTATAAAAACTCTAACTTTACACCGTCTGAGGGGGTTTGAGACATGGAAGTCTACACTTTTGAGTACTTTACACCCTGATGTTGCACATATCGATTTACCTTTGTGACTAGGCCCCCAGTGTTTGAAATACTGATATTTGTAATTGTTAGAAAATAATGCAACTGTCATTACCGTTCACAAAAACATCAGTAATTCCGAGTGTTCTATGACATCATCGGACACCACGTAGTAGTGAGGGCCTAAGGAGAATTGTCTGAAGGCTACAAGTGTTTTTTTGAAGGCACTTGCAATGAAAATGTTTAAATTACATTTGAGCATACCTCTTCACATTATGCTGCTGAGGGAAAGACAAGGGTTCTCACAGGACAACATGTTCTCTTTGTGCATGTCATCGTCCTAGATTTGCTAATAATATGAAATTAAGTTTAAGAGTCATAAAAACTAGAGTGTCTTTCTAGGAACTGCTGTGTATTTGGAGCCTGACATAAAGGAGACATATCTGAATTATATTTAATCGACTGCTAACCTATTAGAATCACATTACACGTGTAAAATGACGCCATTTATACATCAAAGGACCTAACATACTAGCGAAATGCTCTTTCATAATTATCCTTTTTAGTACTGAATCATTTTTGTCACATTGAAGCCGTACCATAATCTACCTGCCATGTAAGATTTCTGTACGTTTCACCTCATCATGCTGAGATAACTTGACATCTTTCGTATCTTCAAAAATCATTGTAATTATGGATTTCGACAGGAACCTGTTACCTTTTGAGAAATGGTTAATTAAAAGTTGAAACCTTTCAGCGATGGCAAGTGAGAGTCTCATAGCTGCAATTACATTCAGCACGTTTGAGTGGTGTTAAAGATTAACCTTTTCTCATTTGCTTTTCTAAAAATAGGCACGCTTCATTAGAACATTATTTCTAAACAGCAACATGCATACCAAGACATTCACTGTAAAATGGCGGTGAGGGAAGTAAAAACTCTGACTTTTTATTGTTAATTGTAAGCTGTTAGTTGTAAATGTATCTCTGCTTTATATTTTCAAGTGTATTTAAATTGACTTCACAATCTTTGTCTACGTAACAGCTCTTTCTTGGACATACAGCGCACAAAATACCTGCTTCTCTGGAACTACATTTAAGATTCTATATTCACCTAAAAGTACAGTTTATGTGCCATTATAGATACGAATAACAAACGAAGAACACTGAAGTTCGGGTTAGAACCACAGTCCTTAGTGCGGTGCTCATGACCCCTCTTGCAATAAATGAAATTACAAGTGCTGCAATTCATATTGCAGATGAGATTTTATATCACATTACCCTTACCACTTTGACAGATGTGACCCTTATTGTACTATCATTTATTAGTGTAATTAAGTGCAGTTGTTTAATTGCACTTTGGTTTACTGTATAGTTAGATGTTAGTATAAATATTGTGAGGTCATAAGAATTGCATTTGGTGTGCCAGTTATGTAGGCAGTTGATTAAAAAGTGTGGTCCTAACAATAACTTTCAGTGATTTTTCGGTTTGAATTCTTATTGATAACTGTACTTTAACTGTGCTTTTCTGGGGTTTTTTTTACCATATGTTAAAGTTTTACTATAAGGACAACCATTAAATCTTAGTTTTTTGTCTTTTTCAGTAATGTTTTTTATCATATACCACATCTAACAGTTCCCTGTGCCCAGCCTTTATGGGCGGCCTACGGCCTCTATGCATGGCCAAACGGTTAGCTGGAGGGTCTCCGTCCAGCCAGGCTCTAACCCTACTCTCCGGGAGGCCAACCTCATCCACTTTGGCAATGCGGAGTGGAGTAAGCACCTGGGCCTGGCCTCCTGCCAAGCTGTGTGCCCAATCCGTTGTGGTGAGCCAACCCCCCACTCAACACAGCCTTCAGTCATGCTCAGTGGGAGTTGGCAACATCGCCTGGTGTCAAAGTTAAAAGGTAGTATCACTGTCTTCAACATCAAAGAAGTTTTATATCACAAAAAATGCAGACATTATCCCTAATTAGGAGTACACACATGCCCGAGCACATATACAATAATCATCATTTGCTATATTAAGACAAAGACATTGCACAATATTAGTATAAAATTATTTCTTGCGTTTTAATTTTCATTCTTTGATCCAGCCAACACGTGTTTGGTCGTCCGGGAGACTTCCTCAGGGCTGGATAGACAATTAAATGAACATACAATAGTATCTCCCATGGAAGTATTTACAATTTACATTTGTAATTTGGTGGAACCCGCACTTCAATTCGAATCACTATACACCAATGATATGGCTCTGAAATGTGATACAACGTTTATCATGACCTAATGTGCCACTGTGATTTCATGGCTTGTTGTTTGATGATTATAAAACAAAATATGATATTGTTGGACATGGTGCACCTATCAGTATCACTGCTGGTGTGTAGAGGGTGGTCGCACACAAAATATTGTTATGATTAAGTGAAGTCCAGAGTGCTGCTATCAGTGTCATTGCTGCTCCAGAAAGGTGGTTGTACCAAGGATCAGGTGGGGAGTGCTCATATCATATATCTTCATAGTGCCAGAAAACATACAGTTAGTGCCAAGAAGAGAACGGGGGTATACCTGAATTGACGTGAAATGTAATCGATAAACCTATGATATTAATACCGTGCCCTGATTTGTCTAACATTTATGACACAATTAGATCTCTCCTCCGTCCCATGGAGGACAGAATATATAAGATTGAGCATCATTTATCTAGGATTGAACAAGGGCTCCGGGGTTATATCGATTCTAGAAGCAACACTGAGCAACCTGGGGTTCGCACATCGTTGGATAGCACTAGAGTAGAAACTGCATTGTCTGCTTCCCAAAACCTGCCAGGATTACCCCCAACTCACCAGGACCTAACCGTAATTAACAAGTCTATAGTTGTGCCCGATAATGAACAATCCGCCCAATGCAAAGCACTCCAACACAAATATGATGCTAGGCCGCCTATACCCGAGACACCTAGGGGAGAAAACATTCCAAATTTACCTCCTGAAGCTGCCCCATTTGTCGTCATCTTAACCCCTTCAGTGCCACGCCCTTTCCCCCTCCTGTGCCGGGCGTTGCATTAGTGGGTGGGGTTCATGACGAGATAGTCTCGTCATGGGCACAGCGCAACCGTGCTCCATGACGAGACTATCTCGTCATGGGCACTGAAGAGGTTAACAGAGGTTCCCATATTGGGTAAACACGAGGATGAATCCCCCACAACCTTGAGAAACAGGGTTGTACACTGGCTTAATAAAAACAGACCACTTCCATTGCACAAAGCCTGCAAGATTATCATGGTTAGGAGGGTGCCATGGGTTGGCCATTTGGCAAAAAACATAGGGGGGGATTGTATCTTAATCAACTTTGATGACCCCACTATAGTTGATCATATCTGTAATTGGAATGATTCTAAAATAGGTGTATCTATTAAGGCCTTTTCTTTGACTTATTTCTACCCTCCTGGCCACTTTGCCACAAAATCTGATGGATGGAAAACTGTGCACAGAAATGGGAGGGCCTGCCACAAGGGCATTGGCTTAGACCCCCCTTTTCCCTAGATCCTATTCCTCTGCAAAATCGGTTCAGCAGCCTGGAGACTGTTGACTGACTGAGGGGTGGAGGAATGACATTAAATAATTCCCTGCTCTCCCCAGGTTGCCGTTCATCCGATGATACATCCATCCTTTTGAGGGTAATAGATGTCCATAACAGTCGTATCACTAATAGGGAAGTATTACCGGGGGCCAGATCAAGTGCCATATTTGGTAAGCCATATGCGGAGAAGTCAATTGTAGTACCCCCGAGGACTTCAGTGGAAGTAAAAAATAT
Organism: Triturus cristatus; assembly: GCF_964204655.1. NCBI lineage: Eukaryota > Metazoa > Chordata > Amphibia > Caudata > Salamandridae > Triturus > Triturus cristatus. The sequence goes on from NC_140586.1 coordinate 726,840,788, forward strand.
CTCTGAGGAAGGTGCCGTTAAACCAACAATTAGTCAAACAACATCTAAAAACGCTATATTACCAGAGGCAGGACTTAACATCATGACCTGGAATATAGCTGGTCTTAGTGCAAAGTTAAATACCCCTTTCTGGAATGATTTTATTGCACAAGGGTTCGACATTATATGTCTCCAAGAGACATGGTATAAAGAAGCCATTTATGTGGAAGGTTATACATCACACTGGGTATTGGCTGTGAACTCGGCAGTAGGAAGGGCGAAAGGTGGCCTCCTAATTTTAGTCTCAACTAAATTAATTAAGTTTAAGCCTAATACCTATTATGAGGTGGCCCCTTACGCTCAGTTATTACGTTTGGAGCATGCCACAGGCAAGGACTTAATTATTATTAATTATTATAACAATACCTTTGATGCACGCAGGGCTCCCATTGTGCATGAAATAGGTAGAGAGATAGACAAGTTGCTGGCCGGTTCTAGGAACCAACCGATTTTACTTTGGACAGGAGATTTTAATATACAGGTTTGTCCATATGCAAACCAAAGGACATGCGGTTTCCTGGGGGAAACAGATGATAATGTTAGTCCTCCACATACCCATTTCCCCCACAACGATTATGGAACCTCTCTTAATAATTTGATAGCTAAATTGGACCTAGAGTTACTCGACTGCTCCCTGAAAAAGGGCAATATTATATGCCCAACCTTTAAAGGCAGGGGTGCCCACTCTAACATTGACCACATTCTTGTCTCCTGCAATACTGCGTATACCGATCTATGGATAACAGAGCAAGCAGTAAGCGATCATAATAGCATCTCTGTAACATTACTGATGTGGGGAAATGTACATTCAGACCCCATCAGTTCTGTTAGAGATATAGTTGCAGAGAGACCAAATGGGGTGAGAATTAAGTGGGCCAACGTCAATTCTGTTAAACTCCTGGGAGAAGTTATAACTAAATGTATAACAGAAATTGACTACTGCCTAAGCAATGAGATAGTACCTGCCACACTGCTTACCAAATTTTATAAAATTAATACTGTTATTAAAGGTTTATTGACAGGTAGGAGCAGGCCATCGAAAACCAGGACAGCTGGTTGGTTTGACAAAAATTGTATACAGGCCTTGTTGAATTTGAAAACTGCCCTGGTCACTAAACCCAGGGATAATACTCTTATTAAAGCTGAACGTCATAATTATAAGATTTCTTTGGAAGTTCGGAAAAAAGAAATACAGGAGGAGTTATGGCATAAACTCAATTTAGCTGCTAACACAAACAACAATGGTTTATTTTGGGAGTCAATTAACTGCCCTTTTCTTAAGAATGATACCATTCCGGAATTAACGTCATATGTAAACTGCAACGACTGGATTGATCATTTTTCTAATATTTTTAATCCTGATAGGCTGGTTTTAGATTTTTTAGCAAATCACAACTCCGTATGGTTATCGTCACCTTTATCCATTAGCTTGGATGAGGTTTATTTGGGGCTGTCAAAAAGTAAAGGGGGTAAAGCTCCGGGCCCAGATGGTGTCCCCGTGGATTTGTACAAGCAGGAGATGAATTTATGGGCACCAATTTTAACCCGTATTTTTAACGCTGCCATAGAAGGCAATCTTCCTTTGACCTGGGGACAATCTATTATTGTCCCCTTATTCAAGAAGGGGTCCAGGTCCGAGGCACGGAACTACCGCCCTATCTCCCTCCTGGACTCATCAATTAAAATTCTGAGTAGAATACTCCTTAACAGACTGGAGATATGGGCAGAAGAAAATACTATTTTATCACCAGTTCAGTATGGGTTCAGGAGGGGAATAGGTATGGTGGAACAGTGCCTGAACCTCGACCACATCATAAATAAATATGTTACGGTCAAAAAAGGGAACTTGTTTTTATGTTTCGCCGATCTCAGCAGTGCTTTTGATCTGGTCGAACATTCTATTTTATGGCCCATACTTTTGGAAATGGGTGCACCAAAAGATATTGTACATTTCTTGGCCAGACTATACGAAAGGCTTTCTTGTAAAGTGCGTTTTGGGCCCGATGGGGAATCCACTCCCCTTTTTAGAGTGACTAGAGGCATCAGGCAGGGTTGTGTTTTAGCCCCTTTGCTTTTTTCTTTATTTGTTAACCAAATTGATACAACCCTTAGACAAGTTCCTGCTGATGCCCCCCGAGTAGATGGCGATTCCATCCCAATACTGCTACATGCGGATGACGCCGTCCTCCTGTCTCGTACCCAAATCGGCCTCCAACGCCTAATTAGCAGCTTCTGTAGGTTTATTGACAGTAGGAAACTGCTAATTAATAAAGAAAAAACTTATGTAATGACCTGCGGGAAGAAGAAAGGGGTTAAAAGGACTTTCTTCCTGGATGAGACTAAAATCAATCCGTGACTAGTTTCTGTTATCTTGGTGTCACATTCTCTGGTGATGGGAGATGGGACAACGAATGTGAAAATGTGCGCCTTAAAATGGTAAAAAATACTAACGGTGTATTTAGATTTACCTCTAAGCTTGGGAATAGTAGAATCAAGGATATGATTTCGATTTATAAAGCCAGATGTTTATCATCCACTTTATATGGGGCTGGTGTATGGGGGCACTATTCCCTTTGTGGTAACCGTATCCAACTCGACGAAAACTCATTTTTGAGGCGTCTATTGAGCGCCCCTGCATCAGCCTCCACAGAGCTAATCCATAGGGAGGTGGGCTTAGATTACATTAAAGATCTCATAGCTCTTCGTCCATTGGCTTTATGGCGATCCATCTGTTCTAAAACCGAAACCATATTTACCCAAAAAGTAATTAGAGACTGTCTAAGGCTGGACCATTGTTTGCATATTCCCTGGCTCAGACATATTTATTACTGGTATAAGCTCCTTTTTAATTTGGATCCTTTCTTAACACCGGAGGAAGCAGCCAGTATATCCAAATTAGATCTTAAGATGTCTTTTTTACGTTATTCAAGACAATCTAGAGATCTTGTCTGTGCCAAACAATGTACCTCTGTTTTTTATTGCGAAAATAATTTGAGTGAAGGTTTCCAGCTATACTTAACAGAAGTTACAAGAAGATCTCACCGTTTTGTCCTTACTCGCCTAAGGCTTGGTATAGTACACCACCTTGTGTCCTTCCCCATCACTAGGCAGTATAGTAATACTTTGTGCCCCTGTGATGACTTATCCAAACAGAGTTGCTGTCATTTTATGTTGTTTTGTAAATTTTATACGTTTTTAAGACGATACTTTTTAAAACCTATCTTTTTAAAATACAATGTACGGTCTACCAGGAGTGCAATGCAGTTAATGTTTAATCTGGAAAGTGCAGATATATGTTTTTATATAGCTACCTATATCCTAAAATGTATGAGTGCCAGAAAATCCATTGTTATGTAATCTTCTAGAATTTCAGCAAGTTGCACTGTCACTTTGTCAAGCATCGTAGTGGTTTTTCCCGCGATGCCCTGGATATGTCCTGAAATTAGAATTGCACTTTACATTGCATATTTTGCACATTAACTGGCACGTTAGCTTTTAGGATATACAAATTGTTAAGTTCATTAGAATCATCTTAATCTATTTTTATATTGATTACCTCATTATGCACTGTTTTTTTATGGGGATAGTATCATAATTATTTTGTCCTGTACATACCCATGCAATCGGTCTACATTCTGCCCTTTTATAGTTTTATCGTATGATTGTTGTATGTTTATTTTTTGCGTTTGCTATATGGCTGTATATACAAGCCGAATAAAGCATTTTTGAACTGAACTGAACTGAATATCAGAATTACGTAAGCATGTCTACAAATACATTCTTAGTATCCATACATATATTAGTTCCAAGCCGTCAATCAGGTCCTACCTCTGAGCCGGTTATAATTTGGTCCCGGCCATGGGAGGCAGGGAAAGGTAAAGACACTCCAATTTAATAGTCCTCAATGGGATCTGAAATCCAAATAATAAGGGCCCTCATTAATAAAATTGATAATGCTTACATGCACACCACTGGTTAAACATGTCACTGTGGAGACCACAACGATTCCTTTATCCCAGAACTGAGTCAGGCAGTTAATCCATATTCTCTGTTCTCTCCAAGAGGTGCAAATCAAGCGTGTCAGTTCTAATCAATTGCCCTGAACTTGCTAACCCAAAGGGCTATGTGGAGTGCCTATTGGTAGAGTAGACTGAAAACACTTTCTAATAGGTGGTAGGACATAAAACCTAAAGCACGCAGGCAGGATGACAGTGTCATGTGGTACAAAAAGTTGCAAGGGCAGTCATTGCAAGTAAGTGCCAAGTGAGTTCGAGGGTGGCACTTCCTTTACGGTAGTGTGCATCGGTTGCATCAAAGAAACTTTTAGTCTATCAGAAATGCTCATTATGTCCTGTGTTTATCGTAGAGACAAGCTAGATTAGACAAAGACAATAAATGTCTTATGCGACATCCGTGTTGAATCACGTCGAGTCCTGTCTGTGAGAGAATTTGTTAGCATCCAGTAATAGCTCATTATCGCATAGCAATGTAGAGCACACCAATCAGTCTCCATATGCCAATATTATATCATTCGAGTCTCCCATCTAATGTGCCTCAGTCTCACTTTTCGTGTGCGGACGTTTCTCAATGTCCAACACCGGCTTTCAGTATGGCCGCTGTGTGTATGGGAAGCCGGAAGTCATCTGTCTATTTGAGGAGGTGGGAAAGCGCTGCAACGCGTAATCTTATATCTATGGCTATGAGAATCCACCATGTTGTGTTGATTAAATACAACATAGTTGTATGACAGTGTGTTATATGTACCGTCTTCCTGTATGTCTTAAATTGCGTGATAATCAGGGCTGAAGATATTTAGAAACAAAATATAAGTGATGAAATTATAAGATGTGTATGACTTCATTCATGATAAAGTGCCAGTATATTCTCTGCCTAGTCTTAGTATCTACCTTATATTGCGTGGTAATGTGGGATGATATGTACATATAATGTGTGCGACTTAATGCATGATAAATAACGTATGGCTGTGAGGGAAAGGGATTAGGAGAAAGAAAGTACAGAATTAAGCCACTCAGTTGAGTTAAATGTATTTTATCATGGAGATCAAAGGTAAATATAGCAAAGGGCAATAGGGAACGACTGTGGCAGTATGGGAAATTAAACCTGGGTATGTGCCATATTTCAGTAAAGTCCATTATTACCACCGGGATATGATAGTACATCATGTCACACAATATGAAGTGAGACACATGTCACAATCTATACCCCTATGTATGTAATGTAATGTAAGGCAGCAATTATATAGCGCAAACTACCACTCCGCAAGGAGCATCCTGGCGCTGAGTATTCGGAGGTAAGGGGGGCCCTAAGATTACTAAGTAAGGGAGAGGCACAATTCGTCTGGGGCGCCGAATATCCAAGTCTTCAGGGCCTTCCTGAATTGTGTCTCTGTATTCAGCAATCTCAAATGGGGTGGTAGTAGATTCCAAGCTTTGGTTCCTAAAACAGCCACTGTTCTACCGCCCCTAGTTTTGTATTTAAAAATAGGCGGTTAGAGGAGGTTGGCAGTTGAGGACCTGAGATTCCTATTTGTGGTATAGGGAGTGAACCGTGCAGAGAGATACTTGGGTCCTAGTTTATGCCTGGCTCTATAGGTGATTAGGAGGATTTTAAAAATAATTATTTTATACACCAAGAGCCAGTGAAGGGCTTGTAATGCTGCGGATGCCGAAGATCTTCGTGGTAGTTTGAGAACTAATCGCGCCCCGGCATGTTGGACAACTTGTAGCTTTTTTAAGGTAGATTTGTTGGCTCCTGCCAATAGGCTATTGCAGTAGTCAAGACGTGAGAGTATCAGGGCAACTGCCACTGATTTCCTTGCCATAAGTGGAATTAGGTCAAATAATTTTTTTAGAGATTTAATAAGGCTGAAGCAGGTCCCTGCTACTGCCGTGGTGTGTGGGATGAAGGAGAGTGGAGTGTCAAATTTTACTCCTAAATTTTTGGCTACCTTTATTGTATCAGGCGGGGGTGATGTCCCTTCTGGCCACTATTTACAAGGCTGGAATAGGACGTTTTTCCCTATAGGGAGAATTTCAGTTTTGTCTGTGTTGCATCTTAGATGGTTATCCCTCATCCACTGGATGACTGCGGTTAAGCAGTGTTTGAAGTTAAGTTCGGTCATTGTGAAGTTGTTATCCAGGGAAAGGATCATTTGGGTATCGTCTGTGTAGGATGTAACTTCAATCCCAAATGATCCTATCAGGGAGATGAGTGGGGTCATGTAAACGTTAAACAACAGTGGGCTCAAGGTTGAACCCTGTGGAACTCCTGTTGCTATGTTGCATTCTGCTCAGAGGAAAGTACCACGGGTAACCGCTTGTCTGCGGTTAGTAAGGAAAGATTTTATCCAGTCCAGGACGGTGCCGGAGATGCCACCACGTTCGAGTCGCTTCAGGAGGATATTGTGCGAGATGGTATCGAACGCGGCCGACAAGTCGAGTAGAATCAGAACAGCTTTCTTGCCGTTGTCGGCTATAGTTTTTAGTGCGTCGGTTATTTCTAGTAGGGCTGATTCCGTAGAATGCTTGGGGCGAAAGCCTGATTGTTGAGGGTGAGGGATATCATTGTCCTCAATGAATTTAGACAGTTCTTTATGAACAAACTTTTCTGTGATTTTGCCTAGCAGTAGGAGTAGGGAGATAGGCCGGAGATTTGAGAGCACAGAGGGGTCGATGTTTTTTTTTTTTTTCAGTGGTTTTACCAGTGCGAGCTTCCATTCATCTGGCACTATACCTGTGGTGATGGAGGAGTTGACTATCTGATTTATGACGGGGTTAACTATATCTATTATTCTATGAAGAATCATAGGAGGGCAGGCATTCAAGGGTGAGCCTGATTTGCATGCTCTTATGGCCTCGTGAGTCTGTTCTAATGAAACTTGTGTGAAAGACTGAATAGAGTGGGCGGAAGCTGGCTCGAAGCTGGCATCCTGATCTTGGGGAAGGTCCATTAGGAAGTCCTTCTGAATTTTTTTTCTTTTTTCTTCGAAGAATGCTGAAATTTTATCACAGAGATTTTGTGAAGGGGGTATCTCTTTCTGTAGCACTTTAGTGTTTGTGAAGGACTTTACAACCGAGAAGATGTTTTTTTGGTCTTGATTAGCCTCCTGAATTTTCTTGGAAAAGTACTCTTTTTTGGTGCATTTGATCTGCTGATGATGCAGCTTTCTACTATTTTTGTAAGCTATTCTTTCATCAGCGTTGTACGATCTTCTCCATTTGCGCTCATGCTGATAAGATAGTAGATGAGCTTGGGCGAGGGTGGGCGTGAACCAGGGATTTTTCTGAATTCTAGGTTTTTTGTTCTTATCAGGTCTCTCCAAAGTAGAAAGTTTGTTGCATGCTGTGGTGAGCCAGGAGTGGAAGATGCGTGAGTCGAACCCAGTGTTCCCTGTTAGAGCGGGAGTTAGAGCTTGGGCAGTGGTTGCTAACCTAGAGTTGGCAGCTAATTTTGCCCATTTACATCCATTTCGGGGTTCAGGCAGTGGCCTAAGTGTATGGCTCATCTGTGGAACCCTGAGTGTGAGGGGCACAAAGAGATGGTCCGAACAAATCAGAGGTAAAGGGGTGCCAACTGATAATGGGGCAAAGTTGGAACAAACCCCGTCCAAGGTATGGCCTGCTCGGTGGGTTGGGCCCTCCACCAGTTGGGGCAGAGTGAGAAGTTCAGTGATTTGAAGAAAGTTATCTACTCCTGGTTCGGTTCTACCTTCCAAATGGAGGTTAAAGTCTCCTAGTATGGTGAAATTGGCGTATCTGAGCAGGAGATGGCTCAAGCCGTCCCCAAGTGAGTCTGTGAAGGTAGCACTCTGGCCTGGAGGGCGGTAAATTAGAGTACCTGAGAATGATAAGGAGGCATTTAGGGAGAGGCAAAAGCCCAGGCTTTCCGCTCCCTTGATTGTGTCGAGCTCCAGACTAGTACAGTGTAGTGTGTCCCGTAGAATGATAGCCAAATCCCCTCCTCTATATAGGTGGTGTTTCCACATCAGTGATGATGGCTGTATTTATTACCTTCATAAATGATATTGGGTGCACATCCATGATGATGGCTATATTTGGTAAGACCACAGATATCAATTGGTACAATAACATACCAGTTGATGTCTATATGGTAAACAATACTACTTAATAAATTATAAAACATTGAGAGCATGTACAATCACTATAATTATAATACAGATAATGCCACAACAGAATGTCAGGTATATATGCATAGGAGGTAGTTAATCACCTAGAAAGTAGTGCAGTTCATGGTCCAGGTTCAACCCACATTTTCCGCCTGTAATTTCATAATCCATGTGTCATCTGAGGTGTAATTCCTTATTGCACCCTCTGGGATCCATCTCCACCCGATCGATGCCACAGAAGGTGAGTGTTTTGCACAAACCTGGAGTGGTACATTCATGTATGTGTATCTCCGTAAGGTATCTGATATCTCGATGTTTGATGGCTCTCACATGTTCACTAATTCGCTCCTTTAATGGCCTGATTGTGCTGCCAATATACAATTTGTCACATTTACATTTCAACAAATATATAACATATTTGCTGTTACAATTGATCATCTCTCTGATTTCAAACCATCTGCCATTGGTATCTACAAAGTATTTTGTGTTGTCTATTGCTAGTTCACATATCCTGCAATTGCCACTATGCCACTAGGCATCTTTGGGACAACCAGTTGTCTTGAATAGCTTGGGCTGAGTATTGATCTTATGATTTTGCCTCTCCTGTATGTAATACGTGGTAAATCTGTAACGTACCTACTCAGAGATTTGTCCGAGCATTGTGCCTGCCAATGTTTTCTCATGCTATTCCTTTGGACTATTGACATTTCATTATAGTTAGTTTGGAGGGTGCCTTGTCTTTAGATTGTTTCTCTTTTAAGGTATCTGCTCGGCTGACTGTTACTATTTTCCATTCTGCTTTGTTGATCGTGTGTGTGTTATAACCCCTGGCTAGGACGCGTTGTTTCATATTACCAACACAGGATTTGAAGCCAGTATCATTACTGCAGTTTCTCCTGGCCCTAACAAGTTCTCCGTAAGGGATTGCTTCTATTTGGTGCCTTGGATGTGAACTACTTGCATGCAGTACAGCATTACTAGATGTGGGTTTACGATGTAGTTTACTGTGTATCTGATTGTTCTCAATATATAGTGTCACATCAAGGAATTCTATTTCTTTATGACTGTAATTATATGTAAATGTGATGCCTATATCAATGGAGTTGAGAAATTCACACAATACTTGCAAGTTGCCCATTGTGCCTGACCATGTCATAATACAGTTGTCTATGTATCTACCCCAGTAGATAATGGAGTCACACCATTTGGTGCCTTTTGAACCCCAGATCCACTCCTCCACAAACCATCCCATAAAGAGATTGGCTTAAGAAGGAGAAAATCTGGAGCTTCAATGTTGTGTCTGCTTTTACTTAATTTGTGCACAAATACACACTTTTTCTAATTACTCTCTATTGCTTTTTGTCAGCTAATCGGCGAACACATTGCTATAACAGGCACAATTTAGAACATATTTTCTTTTAGGCAAAGAAAGATGAGCGTGGGCTGTGTTTTTAAACAAAATTAAAAGTCCTATCTCCCCTTAAACCTCTTTCAGATTGTAATATTTCAGCCCTATTAGCTGTTTGTTCATGGGTCACTCTCAGGACAGAAAAATAAAAAAAATGGAGCAGGTGCTGAAAGTGTGTTTTTAGGAGCCTGCCTCTGACTCTGCTGAATGCTGGGACTGCCAGATACCTAGTCTGCGCAGTCCTGAGTCTACCTCTTGCCTCTTTTATACACTGGCCAAACTTCCTGTCTTCTCCTTGCAGTGTTTTTCTTATCCCTGCTTCCTCTCTTTGTCATGGTTTTCCTATTTTTCTCTACCTTTCTTAATTTTGTTCTGGGTCAAAGTCTGATGATCACAAATAGGTTATGACACCACCCCTATGATAGTTTTTGCAACGGGCTAGATTCCTCCTTTCCATGTGGCTCTCTAGGTGTAAAAAAATTACTAAATGTGAGGTATTAATTTGTCTGCAATGATGATCTTCTTGGGATGTAGCGAAAGCATGTTTAGATATGTGACTATTTAAGGATTGAATATTGTTCTATTTCGTCCTTACTAATAATGCTTGCAATTGTGTTTTATTCTAAAATAAGGTGTTTATAATGGATTATATCTAATGCAATTGATTTGAATCATTTTTATTTTAAATAGTTATTTATGTCTTTTTATGGTATTATACCGAAATAAAAGCTTTTTGACTGACTGACTGAAGTTATGGTCCCCTAACATGAGTGCTGGTGTCCGCAACCTTCAACCACCACCACAAATTAAGCAGTGCTTGTGAGGGTTGAAGGTGGGAGTAGAAAAAAAGGGAAAATTAAATCTAAGTCAATTATAGTTGACTAGTTCTAAATAAAAAAGGGGAAACAATGTTCCAATGACTTTAATAATCAGGTCCAAATATATTCTAGTAGGACACAGGCCACCATGCCAGGACACTATAAATTCAGTAGAGCAGGGACATGTTTCCAAAAGTTGTGCAATACCAGAGATTGCTTCTTCTTGCCAGCGGGGTACAATAGGGTGAATTAGGATGAAATGTCAACGACCCTAAAGGCATTAAAGATAAAAAGGACTTTTCATTTCTTGAGAAAAATAAAAAAGCCCTTGTGCTTGTAATCTCTCCACTTTGGAAATGAAATACGCCTTTTTCATTTTCATCAGTAATAGAATTCTCTGGGTATTTTGACAACTCAGTTTTGTGCTCTCACCACAGTGCTCTGTGGGTACTCTAGGGCAGACTGATGGATGAGGCGAGTCAAGGACTATGAAAAAATATGTTTGTGTTTTCTCTTAAAAGCAATTTATAACAAATTAATCAAAATATGTTAACACATTACCTTTATATTGTACTCATTTTAAGAACAACATAATATATAACACGTAGCTTTCAACAGTCCACACAGGACTAAGGTAGCCTAACAGATTGATTAGCGCATCACAGCAAGTCAATTGAAACAATAGTACACCATGTTCGGTGGGAGTTGCAAAGGTGTAATTTATGCAACAACCCCGCCACCGCCAGAACCAACCTACACGAAGGGATGAGAGAAGTAGCCGAGTGGATGAAGAACAGCCGCCTGAAACTGAACTCAGACAAGACGGAAGTCCTCATCCTCGGATCATCACCATCCGCCTGGGACGACTCCTGGTGGCCCCCGGCCCAAGGCAGCGCACCCAAACAAACGGACCACGCACGCAACCTGGGTTTCATCCTGGACTCCTCCCTGTCAATGACCAGACAAGTCAACACCGTCTCGTCTTCATGTTTAAACATCCTTCGCATGCTCCGAAAGATCTTCCGATGGATCCCCACCGAAACCAGGAAGACGGTCACCCAGGCACTTGTCACCAGCCGACTAGACTACGGAAACACCCTCTACACAGGAACCACAGCCAAACTGCAGAAAAGACTCCAACGCATCCAGAACGCCTCCGCACGACTCATCCTGGACATCCCCCGCCACAGCCACATCTCCGGACACCTGAAAGACCTGCACTGGCTCCCCGTCAACAAAAGAATCACGTTCCGCCTCCTCACCCACGCACACAAAGCCCTCCACGACCTGGGTCCCAGGTACCTCAACAACCGCCTGACCTTCTACACTCTCACCGGCCAACTACGATCGACCAGCCACGCCCTCGCCGCCGTCCCACGCATCCGAAGAGCCACCATGGGAGGAAGATCCTTCTCCTACCTGGCAGCCAAGTCCTGGAATTCCCTCCTCATCCACCTCCGGATCACCCAGGACCACCTCGCCTTCAGGAAGCAACTCAAGACCTGGCTGTTCGAGCAGTAGCGGACCCCTCCCCCATGCGCCTTGAGACCCCCCGGGTGAGTAGCGCCCTTTACAAATTTCTTGATTGCTTGATTGCTTGATCTTTCCATTTCCATCTCTAACCACTGAATAGTACATATCATCCCCATTCTTCCTCGATTCCTTCTATGCCCCCTTCTATCTCCATCTCCATTGAGACCATCCCGAAGTCATATTGAACTCATGATGAAAGTTTCTTTATGCTTATGTTTGTGCAGCGCTTACCCATTGGACCCCTTTTGATTCTCCCACCCACTGCATGATCTTGGGCAGCCCTGATGTTAATATTCTCTTCCTTTTTACTTCCCAGCTGCCCAGTCTGTGCCAGTCACTTGAGTGACCCTTGACACATGATTTAGCCAAACTATGCTTTGAGCACAGAAATAGATTAGAAGCTTCTAAAAACATTAGAAAAAATAAAGCAAACCTGTACAGGGATTTAAAGTAGTGAATGGACACAATATATTTGCCGCAGGAAGTAAGCAGCTGGGCATTCTTACATTCACATCTTTATAATCACCTCAAGTGTTTTTTCACCACAAGTACCAAAGGGCTGGTGAACATAAGTTTCTTCAACCATCTCAGCAAGCAGCATTTGCTATCTGTTTCCTAAAAGTCTGTAAGTGTGATGTTAATGAAAGTCCTCAGGCAAGCTGTTCTATGAGATAGAATGTATTGCCCAACCAGCCTAATACACCTATTGTAGGAAAAACAATGCAAGAGTTACTTAGTGATGTTTAGTGGATTAGTATTAAAAAAAAGACATATGCACGTAGGTCTTGGCATTGTATCTTTCATATCAGAATATTCATGATTACAAATAGATCCTCCTTAACAGGTGGCTTCATAGGAATTTTCACCATTCCATTAAGTGAAATCTGACCATTTTCTCCTCAATTCTCTCTCCCTCAGCTCCTCTTCCCTTAAAAGGAGGAAGAGGCAGGGAACGAGATAGGCAAACAGATAGCTAAGGCTTTGGAGTGAGGACTAGAGGTACAGAGAGCATGAAACAAGCAAAAAAAACGTAGGGAGATTGATTAGGGCAGAGGTATTGACAGAGGGATCAAGTAGTGACAGAGGCAATGGAGCGACAGAGAGAGGCAGTGTTAGAATTGTACAGAGATGAGATAGTGATGGTGTAGATGGATACAAGGCAGATAGAGAGAGAGAGGTGAGGCAGAGAGAGGGTCAAAATGAGAAGAGTTACAGAAAGACGAAGTAGAAAGAGCAGATAAAGAGCTAGAGATAAGCACAGAGTGGTGGAGAAAGATGACGTTGTGAAAGATAGGTAGAGATGGGGGTTAGAATGAGATGTGTTGACAGAAATAAAGAATATAACACAGAAAAAAGGCCCCATCATAAATGTTTGGGAAAGTTTAGTTCATGCTCAGGAGAAAACAAAGTTTTCTGTGAAACCCTCACCCACCAGGGTTGCCTCTTGGTGGTATGCTTCACCATAGGGTCCTTCCCGTTCCGCTGCGGAACTGGGCGTGCTGCAACCAAACGAACTACGCAGGAGCACTTGTTGTTGACTATGAGAGACAAGATGGTCTGTGAGGGAGGAGTGGGGGAAAAGAAGGGAAACTTTCAAAATACCTGGCTAGTAGGTAATGACTATTTTATTCTAACTCCTAGTCAATATGGTTAAAAAACAGGGGAAATATTAGGATATAGAGAAATGATTTGACATATTTCTAGCCTACCCCTCTCGGCTATTTTTCAGGGCGTAGACTATTTGGTTGTGTAATGCCTAGTTCCACTCCTTCTGTTTTATACTAACTACAACATTCAAAACTGCATTCTCCTTAGTCAGGTGCATACATACTTAATACAACCTGTATGTTGGTCGTACTTTATTGATTCTGTAAAATACAGAAACTTTCCTGATTCAGGGTTACAGCCATAAATGAGCGGCCCAATGTCTTTTACACACTGTGCCTTCCGTGTGCAAAAGGAATTTTAGGAGAAACCGAGGGCAGAGTTACGGCCAGGGTTGAAGACAATGCAATGGCCTGCCTACATACCCCGTGCCTTACTACTACGGTCCACCTCCTCCAGATATACATCAGCAACTCCCCGAGTTTTGGGGTCTCCCCCAAAGCAAATATCACAACTACCTTTTTTAGGACAAGGCCAGTGACACCCACAAGGACGACTGAAGAAAGGCACCCGGGTCCATTGGACATCAGCAGCGGAACAAGTGAGAATGACAACACGCAGCAACAGTACGGAGGGGTTGAACTAGGCAGGAATGAGCAACCGCCCATTCTGGTTCTGAACCTTACGGAAAGGAATCTAACAAACATTCAAATGGCAGTACTAAAAAAAGGACTGGGTTATGTCCATACAGCTAGCCTAGATAAATTCTGACTTTGCAGTAAAGTTAATGAATTCTTCAGGAAAATCAAACTAAGGGCTTTTTTCAAAGGGAAACCAACACAAGAAGAGCATAAGGGTGACACGGGACTTCAAGTAAAATCATCCTTCACCCCGCCCCCCAATTCCATTCCGGTTGAGATTCTAGCCTTTGTGAATACCGAAAGTCTTAAAATTAGGATTTTTCTCAATTTAGTAGTCCTAAGTCTAAATTTAGGACTACTAAATTGAGAAAAATCCTAATTTTAAGACTTTCGGTATTCACAGAAGGCATTTAGGAGTCCTAAAGTTAGGAGTCCTAACTATACTACTACTAAACTGAGAAAAATCCAAATTTTAAGACTTTCGGTATTCACAGAAGGCATTTAGGAGTCCTAAAGTTAGGAGTCCTAAACTTAGGACTGCTAAATTGAGAAAAATCCAAATTTTAAGACTTTCGGTATTCACAGAAGGCATTTAGGAGTCCTAAAGTTAGGAGTCCTAACTATACTACTACTAAACTGAGAAAAATCCAAATTTTAAGACTTTCGGTATTCACAGAAGGCATTTAGGAGTCCTAAAGATAGGACTCCTAACTTCTGTGAATACCGAAATGAGTAAGTGCCTTCTGTGAATACCAAAATGAGTAAGTGCCTTCTGTGAATACCAAAATGGTAGTAAGTTTAGGATTTTGTCTTAAGTTAGTTCTGTGAATCGGGCCCTAACTGTACCTCATTTAACTGTGAAGCGCTCTGATACCCTCGGGTCACGTCGCGCTATATAAAACTCTAAAAATAAAATAAATAAATAAGAAAGAACTGGCTTTCTTGGATCTCAACATTATAGTGGATCAGCACGGAGGCTTGAAAACCACCACGCATGAGAAAGCCACGGTGAACAATAGCCTCCTACTCTACGACAGTTTTCACCCCCGACACCTTAAGGAGAACCTGCCATTTGGACACTTCTTAAGGATCAGGAGGAACTGCTCTGAATTAGGAGACTATAAAACTCAAGCAAACCATTTGGCTAACAAGCAAATAGCAAGGAAGTATCCAAGGAAAATGGTGTCACAAGAAAAGAAGAGGGCACAGAATAATAACAGGGAGTCTCTCCTAGAGCCACTGTTTATGAAAGAAAAGGAAGACAGACCCATCTGCTTTACTACCTACAACATAGCAGCTAATGCAGTATCCAAAATCATCAACAAGCATTGGCGCATTCTCAACAGTGGCTCCCTGTCTATACCGTGCCCGATGTTTTCTCATAGGAAAGCCAAAAACCTCAAAGACATACTAGTATACACACGTCCTCACAAGAACCTGAACACAAGGTTGACCACCCAAGGAACTCTGGCACCAGTCATGGGTCATTACCCCTGTGGTAATTGCAGTGTCTGCCATTTGACGAAACCAACCAAGACACTGACATTTAGCAACAAAATGTCCTGGGAGCTGATGAAATTTACAAATTGCAACACTGAAAGATTGGTGTACATGATTACATGTCCCTGTGGTCTCAATTATATTGGGATGACAACAAGAAAGGTAAAAACCCGAATTTGCGAGCATCGCAGCGATCTACGCTTTGAAAGTGCAACAACAAAAATATCAGTACACTGTATTGAAAAGAAGCACACAGTCCAGGATTTCAAATGGGTCATTCCATCACCCACGCAGAGTCAGGATGCAATTGAGACCAAATTGTTTGAGAAAGAGCAACAGTGGGTGTTTGAACGTAAAACACATATTGAGGGTTTGAACGATAATTTCCCATGGGGCAAGTTTATAAGATGACTCACAGGTCACCCCGATCCCATACGGCTCATCAGTTCACCCCAAATGCATGTACAGCCTTTCCATATCAACCTTTTAGGTGTATAAACAGGGGTTGTATTTGTATTTAATATATTTGTACTTCTATTTTTACAGAGTGATGGTTTTCATAGAACCACCCCACATATAACGAATTACTCTGATAAAGAATAGGTAAATAGGACATATGGCAAGACTATACCTACAGTAGTTACAAAGGTGCCTATTTAGGGGTTTGGGACCTATATGGAAGGATAACTCAATATTGAGAAATAAGAGGGGCCCGATAATGGTATCAACAGGCACAAACATAAGGAATATCGGGAAAATATTCCATCTCTATTTACCCCCATAATGGTGCAAATAGAAACACACATGATGATATGGAATTGAAATAGAGTGAGGGGGGAAGGGATATAGGAAATAATCAAGAAACAGAATAGATACATAGAGAGGTAGATATAGGTTGAAAGATAAAGGTAAGGAGTGAGTGGTAAAGTAGAAGGGGTGAGATGAAGCAAGAAAGAGTATTTTATAAATTAATTGACACCAACGTCCTGGAAGGATTAAGAGCCCAGATGTCCAGCTGTCAAATCCCAAAAGAATCTGTTTTAATGCACTTCGTTATGGCATGATTTTTGACTGCCCTGTAATATACCCGGGTGGGCGGGGGGTTAGAAGTTGGCCACTTTGTACTATGCATTCAAAATGGTCCTGGCTAAAAACCTTAAAACCCCTACAGAGGCTGATTCAAGACTTCTGGCTGAAGGATTGTGCAAAGAAAAAGTTACAAGATTCATGAAGATCATTTTTCCTCATCATTAGTCTCCTATTCCTCTTCTGAACAGGGGGAAGTTGGCTTAGAGGTCTGCATAGGAACATAGTTAGTGTACAGCATTGAATAGCTGGTACTAAACGATTAGGGCCATGTTATGGGTTGGGGTATGCTCACAATGTATGTCGCGGTATAGAGCAGGTTTTGTGTTTGTGATGACATATTTTGAGTGGAGGGCGACCTGCTCTATATCCCTCTGCAGCTACTTTTGTGAAAGACCCTCAGACCACCGCCAGACCACCAGGGAACGTGACCGCCGCAGGTATAGTACTGCGGGTGGTCCCGCAGTGCTGTGGTTGTCGGACCACCACAGCGACTACGGCAGTCCTCTGGACCGCTGTATTCATAATTAGGCCCTAAATGTAGAATATGCAATAGACAGACAATTAGCATTTGAAAAAAATAATGAATAGCCCTAGCACATGTACCAGTCTCAAGCGTAGCTAACCACTACAACATACTCATAGAATCACTCTACTACCAAACATGCAATCAGAAACTAAGTCTCCTAATTAATGATTTTGAAGACAAGTGTTGGCAGACTGCACAGTTTAGGCCACAAATGCCAACTCAAGTTTCAAACACTGCGGTCAAACATAAACAATAGAACGACAGCTCAACAAACCAAAACCAACAACACAGTGGGAAGATAGGACACGCCTTCCAAGCCACATTATGCCAAAGCCACCCTACCCTATACCAATTCCGAGAAATCCTCAACAAAAAGAACAAAGCTACCAAAAACTTAGACAAGAACAATCTATAACCCAAATTAAACCTAAAATTTCTAAAATCCATAGTAAAAACAATAATATAAACTATCTAACTAACCCTAAGATCCAAAAAAGATAATAACATGTTTATCTATAAATAATAATTAAATGATCTCTATCATCAGACTAGAAATAAAAATAAAACAATACATATTAAAATTTACAAATAAAAAGAATATAATTTTGCATTAATAAATAAATATGTTATGTACATAGTACTGAAAAATATATAGAAAATACTAACCCATTTTTTAACAAATAAATATAAACTTTAACCTTTCATTTTAAAACACATAACGATCAGAAACTTAATCAATAGCAAATATTAACCACCCACATGTAAATAATTAACTTAACTTGGCAAAAATCAATGCCAAAATATAATATACAAACATTAATCAGCCAAAAAAGCCAAAGAACTCCATTGTCCATGGGGCCATAAAAACCTCAACACTTTTGGAAAAAAGAAAAAGAAAATAACTTGTAACAGAACACAATATACCCACCCTCATGCACCACACATACAATACAAACAGTATAGCAATTCTTTATAAACATCACTCATATACTAAAAAGAACTACCATAAGCACATTATACTAAGGCCCACTACACTACACTCGGAAACACAAATGCGCAATCTAACACAAAACTACACATCCACTACAAACTAATACACCACTATACGCTCATTACACCTAGCCACATCCCCGCTACCACCTGCGGACAAGATCCCATAATTACAGTAAAAAATACACCTAGTGGTAAAAAGAAAAATGGGTATTTTATTAAACAAAAAAAAGAGGATGGTGGGAAGACCGCCACAATCATTGCATTGGTGGCTGTGCCTACCAGGCACCACCGTAGTGATTACGATGTCCCTCCCCGCCAGCCTTTCCATGGCCGTTCACCCGCCTTGGAAAAGATGGTGGAAAGGGACACTGGGGGCCCATAGCAGGCTTCCCCTTACCCCCAGGACTAGGCTGTGGACACTAGGGGTCCCCTATGGTGCCCCCGTACATGTCGCTGCACCATGTGGCAGGCACCGCATAGTGCCTGCCTCGTAGTGCAGGGATATGTGTAGTGACCCCTTTTTGTCTTGTGGCATGTACTGCAATACAAAAACTGGGCAATGTGACCGCCTCGGTGGTGGTCGCATTGTAATACCTACTGTGCACTGCTGCCTTGTAGGCTGGCGGTCCCAAATAGGAAACAATTGCGGACGGACTGAAGTCTGTCCACCATCATAATTGAGCCCTATGTTATTTTGGTGAAACTATTAGATAGTAAAGGGATCATGTTGACTATTCCCATTCCAATCTAACCCTTTGTGGAGAATATGTTGAACATGTTCTACTCCCACGCCAATCTAAACTTATTCTTTCAAATTAGTAAACATTGAACATATTACATAAACTGCAATCACCCAAAAGTAAAAAGCAGTAAGCTTTGAATTTAACTTTACAATTAGAAAACAATTTCTCAAATATAACATATTATAATATAAATATTTAAACAATAACATTTGTCCATATAAAATACATCAAATTGAGGTATGCATAAAAATATGTATTTAAAATTATTTATTAAAAAGAAATCAAATAAAAATCAATACATTTAGCTAATTTACTTATTTTACATTAATTACATTTAATATATTATTGTAATACTATATATATATATATATATATATATATTCACTAAAAAAAACATAGGTTTCACACACGTTATAGTTAGCTGGACATTTCACTCGTAAAAAAACAATGAAATTCCCCCTTTATAGTTAATTCAGCTAAAGAGTCAGTTACGCACCTACAAAATCATCCATTCACACACTTATACAACCACTCATTCTTCTACAGGTCTTTCCCTATATATATTAAACATATTAAAATTGGTGAGAAACACACATTCACTGGATGATGTCATCAGTGATGTCATCAGTGATGTCATTTGAGATGTCATCAGTGATGTCATGAGTGATGTCACTGACCATGTCATGAGTGATGTAATATGTGACGTCATCAGCAGTGGATTGCGGGCGCGCGAGTTATAGTTAGCTGAATTAACTATAACGGGGGAATTTCATTGGTTTTTTACGAGTGAAATGTCCAGCTAACTATAACGTGTGTGAAACCTACGTTTTTTTCAGTGAATTTGAAAGGTTTTTTAAATGCTAATTCCTAACTATAACGTGTGTGAAACCTATGGTTTTTTTCAGTGAATTTGCAAGGTTTTTTAAATGCTAATTCCTAACTATAACGTGTGTGAAACCTATGGTTTTTTCAGTGAATTTCAAAGGTTTTTTAAATGCTAATTTTTATTTTTTTTATTATATTTTTTATATATTTCTTTTTCAAAAATTTCCCCATGTACACATTAATAAATTATCTGTTTCCTTTAATTTTGTGTGGGTCATTTTTTTTTTACTTTGAATTTGGATAAAGTTGAACAGCATAATTAATATATTCTATTAAGTTTTGTCCACTTTATATATTTTTTTTTCTATAAATTTTTAGGGTGCGCGCTCAGAGCGTTCACTAGTACGTTTGCGTACGTTTTTCATGTATGCAGGCGTACGTTATCTACGTACGCATACATACGTTTTAGTGCGCGCTCGCAGCGCGCACCCAGTACGCATGCGTAGGTTTTTTGCGTACATATGCGTATGTTATATACGTACGAATACATACGTTTTAGTACGCGCTCGCAGCGCGCACCCAGTATGCATGCATACGTACGCATGAGTGCGTCGTGCGTGCTCCATGCGCTACACTCGCATATACGTGTAGAGTACGCACGCTGACGTTCGCGCATGCGCGCGTGCTGCGTATACGTGTTACGTATGCGCATAATACTTATGCGCATGCGCGCGTACGCGTTCGCGCATGCGTAATTGCACCGTGCGCGCTCGGAGCTTGCTCCGTGCGCGCACCTCGGGTTATGTGAACAATAAAACAACACTTTTAATTGGTTTTCATTACTTTCAGTTTCATATTGTTTCAACACCACACCCAATCCCCTCATGGCAAGTTATGTGATCAAGAAACATCACTTTTCATTGGTTCAAAGTACTTTCAGTTCCAGATTCTTCCAAAACCACACCCACTACCCTCATTATTAGTTCTGATTCCCTTGGAAAAGGAGCTACTCTGTTTTTGTGAGACAATGGCAGAGCACCAGCCACCTTCTGAGAGTGAGCAGGACACTCTTGAGAGACAGAGGCAGAGGAAGCAGAAAGACTCCTTTATATGGCAGTTTTTCACTTTTCCTGAGGGACAAAAGAAGGTGAATGCACCAAAGGTCACCTGCACACTGTGTCAGCGCACCTTGTCACGTGGGAATGCTAATAAGAAGTACTCTTTTAGTATTCACACTATGATGAGGCATGTTGAGGCAATGCATCCTGTGACTTTTCGTCAAGCTTCTGGAGCAAACCCTCCACCTGCTCAGCCGACGACATCTGCAGCAGCTCAGCCGAGCACATCTTCGGCAGCTCAGGCGAGCACTTCTTCTGCATTGGTGCCTTCACCTTCTAACACACCTCTGGATATTCGTCCTTGTTTTGGGAGGATGAGTACACGGTGCACGGATTGTGGTTTTCTTATTTCTGTGGGTGAGACCAGTATTGATCTCATTCAGAGGAAATTTGAGGAGCACCCTTGCACTAGGCCATAGTTTTCTTTTTTTTTTTTTCGTTTTTCTCTTCCTCTGTCCCTACATTAACTCAAGGGCTCTTTTTAGAGCCACTTAAAATCCAAACACAAAAACTTGTTTTTTAAATCTATTTGCGGTTTTTTTATGGGGTGCACGCACCCTGCGAGCACCCAATGACATTTTAAAAAAACCAAAAAAATCATTTTTCTTACCTTTAGTAAACCTTCAAGGACTCCCTGACAAAGAGAGCGGAGTGGCAAAGTAATTAAAAAAGAGATGGTGTACATTTCACACATGAAGGGAAGAGAGTCTTCCTATTAAACTTTAAACTCTGCATCAGTACTTACCTATAGGTACCCTAAACCTATCAAAAAAGATAATAGCTCATTTTAGTGCTGCATTTGAATTGGCTGTATTTACAAGGAGAGGAAAAGACAAACAGAGTGGCTTATCCTCTCCTTGTAAATATGGAAGAGCACCCTGCGCCACTAGTACGTCAAGAAAAGTGACGTAGTGGTGGTGCAGGTGGCTTGTAAATCTGCCCCAGAGATGTTAAGGAAGTTAAGGGTAAAACAAACCAAAAGAGAGTGACAGATACAGAGACAGAAAGCAAACAACTGAGAAGGAGTAAGGCAGTTAAAAAGACTAAGACATATGGATACAGAGAAAGAAACATGGATGAAAAATTAGTGATGGAGGTAGTAAAGGTAGGGGACTAGTAGAGAAGGAGTAAGGGAGTTACAAAAGAGTAGTAAAGCAGGAAGGGAGAGTGAGAAGAGAAATGAGAAAAGCAGAGTAAGGAGAGGTGAAGAAAAGGAAGCATGAAACGAAAGCAGTGACACATACAGATATGTTAAACTTACCTGACCATCAAAGTAAATTATTTAGAAATAAATGTTTTTATTTAATTGCAAAGAAAACTGAATAACATCTTCTAAATTTTCTTTCTAGTTCTGAAAAAAAGAAAAAAAGTATTAATATTCAACAATACACTTTATTAAACAGTACATGTTTTTTCATATTTAGCAAAGCAATTTTTTGCCCTTTTTTTGCTGTTTTCAGAATGTTATGATTTTCACTGAAAATAGTGAAATCAATTGCATTCATCATTTAACAGCGGGCAAAAAAAAACAATCTGAAAGCTTGTTTAAAAAAGCCCCAAATGTATCCTCACTAAAACATACCTTAATCGAAATCTCAAAAATACCTTTTAAGAACAATAACAATTTTCAAGAAATAACGTCTGTAAACCTTGTTGCAAAAAAACATTTTCCAAAATAATATCTGTCAAAGAAGTCCACAATTGTTTGTTTTACCTTTCCTTAAGGCCAAATGGTAAGTTTAAAATCCCTTTTGAGTGAAATATCCAATTTTAATCCTTTTAAATTTTAATAATGCTTTCTTCCGATGATGATGTTAGTATTTAAAATTTGGGTTTCAGAAAAATTAAGTAAGAATTCGGTAAATCATAAGGCAAACGTTGCTTGAAAATCAATTGAGAATCATTACACAGTGTCCATCCTTTTTCACATTTAAGATAAACTGTGTAATGACCAGAAGTTATAGAAGGACCATCATGAAAAATTATTGCAACTGTAACAAAAGTTTTCCCAGATATGGATAATTGGTTGCCAACAAACTTCTTTAGTAAAGTTTCCAATTTTGTTCCATCAGCTCTACAACGTTGTACCATTAAAATTACATACTGTCCATATTTCTTTAAAAATAATGTTGACAACATTTCAGATTTACATTTAGAACATTCCATGTTGTGATTAGCATCTTTAACTAATTTACTAAAAGTCACTGTTTTACTTTCTGGTAATGGTAAATATATGAACCTTTCAGAATCAACATTACTACTGCTTGTGTTCATACAATTATCACAACAATGTTCCCATGTATAAGAGACACCAAACACATTTTCTACTTCTACTCCTTCATCTTCCAGTACCATCAGGATATACATCAAAAATTCCTGTGCATCTTGGTGGACATTTTGTGTACACTGTGTACATCCAGAACATTCATCTAAAAGATTTCTAACATCAGAAGCACTTTCTATTTTAGTTTTATCATTACTCAGCTTCTCATAAAGGAGACTCAGCAAAGAACAGAATCTTTTTTCATGATTTAGTATTATCTGCTCTTGCAAAGTTTCAAGATAAAATACAACATTCAGCACTACATTTGCATAGCAGTTGACACCAGAGCTATTTTCAAAATGACAACCAACAACCTCTTCCACACTGTCCTTTTTCTTTTCGCTTGCAGTCACATCACTGTCTTTTTGTTTTCTCTTCTGTACATCTCATTACAGAAATTCTCAAATCTCCTTTTCCGACAAACAACACGTTTTTCAAACACAGGATACTGACCTAAATGAGGAGCATAGCTTTTTCTTAATCTATTATACTCCTTTACACAGTTTGCATCAGCACTTACTTTTGAGTCATCAAAGTCTATCATGAATAAACCAGATAATTTTTTCACGCGTGACAAAGCAACATATGCCATTCCTTCTTTGAACACAGTAGACCCAATGTTTACAAAAGCACTATCAACAGTTAATCCTTGAGACTTGTGAATAGTTATAGCATATGCTAGAGAAATCGGAAACTGCTTCCTACGTACATATAAGTCTTTCACTAGCAAAAAACTAACTGAACAACGACTAATCACTTTAACCTCTTCAATCTGATTAAATTTTATTTTTAAGAATTCAATTCCATCTTTTTTCTGGTACTTTACAAAACCCACAACTTTACCCATAGCTCCATTCACTAAACCTTTTTCTACATCCAAATTGCGTCTTAAAATTACTCTACAGTTCATATACACATAAAGATTCTTTTCCAAACCAGCTGTTTTTGAAATGTTTTTCTCCAGAGAATCCAATTTAGTAGCCAATTTGCCTGTCAATATAATAGTTATTCGTTCATGTTGAATTTTATCCACAGCTTCCAGTTTTATGATATCTTCATTTTCCAATTTCAAAAGTTCTTGATTGAATATTGAGCATTCATGTAGTGTTGGCATTAAGCAGATTACAGTATTTTTTTCAGCAATTTTATTGTATATTTTCTCAGGAACTATTTCTTCGGTTGTAAACAAATTACTCAGCAATCAACTCTGTAATGCTTTTCTGCCATGTTCTGTGAGTAGTCCAATTCTTATATCTTTCAGAATACTTGCATAGTCCTCATCATTGGCTTGCCTCATATTGGTAATGAGTTCCTTATACTCAAAATATGTCCAAATATTTACATTGCCTATACTTCCTAACGACTTTTTCGTGTCTTCATGTGTAAGAGTATGGAATACCGGTTGTCCTTTAACTGGAGTAAGTTGCAAAAGATCCCCAAAAACTATGACGTGTTTTCCTCCAAATAACACATCATACTCTGTCTTCAGAATTTGCTGCATTCTTAAATGCACAAAGGCAAGCATTAAGTTTGATACCATCTTACCTCATCAATAATGAGTACTTTCAATTTCTTCAATACTCTTGAAACTTCCAAGCATGCTTCTCCTGCTAGTTTGTGGTACTGTATTTTGCTCTCATGCTCTACTGGTAACATTAGCAAACGATGTAAGGTAACTCCTTTTATGTTATACGCTGCTAACCCAGTTGGAGCAGTAACAACACAAGACAAAATGGAATCCATTTTCTTCTGTAGGTAGCTTCTAATTACATTAATTAAGAAACTTTTTCCAGTTCCAGCTTGTCCACTCACATACATCCTGATTGGTTCAAATGATGCGCATGAGCACTCTTTCTTTTCATGTAGTAATCCTTGATCAATTTTTTTCCTGACTTCTTCATAAATTTGTTTTTGTTCTTCATTCAGTTACTGCTCCAAATATGTTAAGTCTACTAATTCTTCCTGAGCTTGATTCATAGCTGTTTCCACTTCATTCATGGCTATTGCTGCTTCATTTTCTACGATTGGTTGTCCTAGAGGATCTTGACTGAATGTCCCAGAACTTTGACTGTCTTGAGAACTGTCTCTAGCTACTTCAGCTGCAATTGTTGCTTCTTGTTCAATTTCTTCATTTAACATTTGAAAATAAGTTGTGAAAGTACTGCATTCTATGCTGTCTTTGCTAGCACTGAAGGAATCTTCATAACTCTGGAATTCTCCAAGTAGTTCGTCCTCTGAACGCCATGGTTTAAACAGCTGCAAAAGTGCCAAGTAGTAAAATTCCTTTTTGTCAGGAGTGTCGCAACTCAGCTTCCGGTGATTTATCAAACTTCCTTTTGTTTGCTTCACCAAACATCCTTCCTCACTACTGACTTTATATTTTCCATTGTTGATATCTTCTGTGGCATTCCGTTTAAAAATGAAGTTCTGCAGCACTTCATAGAGACACATGTTCTCAAGGTGATGACTTCTTTGTGGATAATATGTGTCCAACATGTTTGTTCTTAAAATGTCTGTACTTTCTGGTTCGAACTCTGCTAAATATTCAATTTCTCGAATAGATTTCAGTACCCGATTTCGCGTTCCTGCAAGGCCTAAACTTACCCAAATTATTCTTCTGGATTTCGAGTACAGGCTTGCAGATGATAACCTATCTGAGCATTCGTAGGATCCAATTTCTCGATGCGATAACATCTTTAAACTGAAACTGTATAGCTTCTTACTGACAGTCTTCTCGTGAGAAATCTCTTCCCACATTTCCTTCAATTCCGTTTTCTCAGATTTAGTGATGTAAGATGTGACATACCGAGCAACAGCAATAGAATTGTCAGCCACATACTGTATATCCATGTTAGCATTCCACATGGATAAAATGACTGGGTTGTAGTCATTTATATATTTTGACTCTTCTTTTCTTCTTAGGTTGTAGGTATTCTTAGGCGATTTTCTTGTAATAGTATGTCGCACAGCTGACATAAAACTGTTTACTCTTCCTTTTGAAAGAACAGGTTGTGGAAATCCAAATCGACATTTTGTGTAGAATTTATCTTTACTCTTGTACTTTCGTCGGCAGTATTTTCCACACCGATGACTTTGGAAACGTAAAACTTTCTCTTTTAAGTTTTTCTCTTCTGTGCTTTTAGGTATAGCACATGTTCCATATCCTTCAATGAAAGATAAAACTGCTTCATCAGCATCGGTTCCAAATTTTGGGGCATCCTTGATCCACAACAGCATATGAATATGTGGAGCACCTCTTGCTTGATACTCTTTTCTCCAAAAGAAATCCACAACTTCTCCAAGAGGTGGATTTTTTTTATTGCAGATGAAGGACATCATAGCCTCAAATCTATGATTGAAATATCTGCAAACATTAACCGGATCTAATGAGCACAATTCTCCTGCTGTCTTGTATTGGATGTTTTCAATGTTTGAATTTGCCTCTCGCAGAAAATCCAGTAAATCATCCCAAGCGTACTCAGCACAGCTCAGGGTAAGGAACCATGTAGGAGTTCCTAAATTCCATAACATACTCTTCAATTCTCCATGGCGTCGGTACCAATATTCATTAGTTCCACGCTGACAAGCCATCAGATTGATCAATTGAGATTCCAAATGATCATCTCGCTGTTGCACTTTGTTCATAAAATCCTTTGCAGACACATTATGTAGATGTACTCCAGTTTTTAAAATGTGATTTACTGCATAAGATAGTGCAGACAAGTCACTTTCAAATAAAAGATGGAACAAATAAGGAATACTTTGACGAAATCTGGGATCTTCTGCATATAATCTTGTAGTCCGATACTCCGAAGCAGGAATCTGTACTGGACGTTCATCATATCGTCCACCTTCTCCTGTAGGAAACAGTTGGGGAAAACAACGAGCTTCCAAGCTCTCCTCCCATACACTCACAGGAGTTCCTTTTGCTTTCTTCATCTGAAACAGATCAATAGCGTTTCCCATAACTTCTTTAGAATGAAGAGGATGTATGCTGAAATGTTCATAAATTTCTTCTTCTTTTGACTTATCCACTTTTTCAATTTTCCCAGTTGGTATTCCTGTGTCTTCTAGTATTTCGTCTTCATCTTCATCCACATAAATGGCTTCATACCATTTATTATTTTTTTTCAAATACAAATTTGCTCTTTGTACTTTTCGTACATCCACCAGCTCCTGCCAAATTTTCTTATTCTTCGTAGGTACACCATTAACCAGAATAACTAATGGTTCAGTTTCCAAAGTATCTTCATCAATTGTTTCCATATTTTTTTTCAAATCCAATGGCAAATAGACAACTCTTCCTTTTAAACCTCTTTGTAAATCCGAAGGAGGTAATTTACCTGTTTTTGGCTCCATACGCACTATGGTCTGAAACGGATGGACACATTGAATAAGTATAGACTCATACGTATTTAAATCCGAAAGCTCTGGAGGAATTTCAACCAATTCTAATTTATTATGTACAGCTCTTGCTGGCATTCTATTTTCTTCTAACTTGTTATAACAGTATTTACAAATACGCTGATCTTCACCCAAATCAAAACAATTTTCCAGAAATATATATGTTGCAAAATCTTTCCACTTATAATTATCTTCATTTTCACTTTTTTTTATACAGATCAACATTCCTTGTTTGAGTTTTGTAATGGCTTCTCCGGCAACAAATACAAGTAATATTTGGTCTTTCATTAGCGATGATAGCAAATTTTGTCATTTCATCATCAACATTTTTACTAACAGTAAGTTCTACATTCTCTTCTACATTTTCATCAATAACTGTGTCATTTTCTGCACTTTCTTGTTCTGGACCAAAGTAACAAAATTGAATCTCATCAGTAACCTTCACTACATCTGATACAGATCCACGGAACAGAGCATTATTCAACTCATTCAACTTTAGTGCTGGACTTTTAGCAAAATACAATCTTCTCACAAACTTTCTCATTTCAGTATGATGAACAGCGAGCATCCTAAAATGGTGAAAAACACTTTGACACACTTTCCTAGATAGACAAGCCAGAGAATGTCCTTGCAAACCAGTATTCTCTCTCACTCTGCATGGATCTAGTCTTTGAAGCACCTTAATTTTCTGTTTAACACTCTTTTTACTATATTCTCTTAGAAAGTCACGTAATTTATCAATAGATTCCTGACGTACAAATACTACTACAATTCCAAGTGTACACTGAGGCTTTAGGACGTCTCCCCATAACCTCATCAGCCATCACTTCTTCCTCCTTTCTTGGAACCATTTTCTCCTTTTCCATTACATAACCATCCTTAACTTCATATGCTCTTCCATTGGTGTCAACTGCACGCAACAAACTATTACTTTGAAGATAACTCTCTTCATTAAAAAATGGTTCAGTACTTGAACTATGCTTCCATTCTCCTAAGAACACTTTACAAAAGTTATTTTTTTTTACTTCTCTTTTCCTTTTGCTTTGTGACTTCATTGCATTGACTAATTTATCTAATCTACGCATCCTGTTCAAAATTAAAATGAATAGTTTTTTTTTTATTTCTAATGCCTTGGTAACAATATTTTCTATTAATTTCTTTTTCTTATAAAATTTGGGTTTTTTCTTATACTCTTTCACATCCTTTAGCAAATTTAACATCACTCTTCTCTGAAACATTTTTCGACAAATGTTTTTAAAATCTATTTTCCGTGTTAAGTCACTCTTTCTTACTTCTGAGTCTACATTAGCATTTTCTTTTTGCTGTCGACTCTGTTGTTGTTTTGTACTTGAAACACTGTTTGAATTTCTCTTTCGATAATTTTTTTTTTTTGGAAGATATTTTTTAAAACTTCTTTAGTTTGCTTACCAGAAGACTTTTTCTGTTTTCCAACACACGCTTCGCCTCCTATTTTTTTTTTACCAGTCGTCTTCAAATATAATTGTTGTTTCTTTTCTTTTCTCTTTCTTGACTTTATAGGCATCTTTATATTTTTTCAGTGTTGCTCAGCAATACCTGCAAAAAACTAAAAATAAAATACCTTTATGTAATTTTAATTCATTACAATTTTTTTTTCAACTTTTCAAATCCTATCACATGAGCTGATCCTTTCCTACGAGTCCAAGTCTTACAAAACAAGAGAAACAAGAATTAAATCTCTGACAACAATTCCTGTGTGCACACAGACTCATGGTGTGATTCTAGGCAGAAAACGATATTTGATTGGCAATTTGAAAGCACATTTACTTCTTTTGAGGAGCAAGTGATAATTACTGAAACAGCCTGACATATTTCCCTTATATTTTAGAGAGGCAAAAAAGAGCACATGTCCTAACAGCTACTTGAGACCATCAGCATGTGTTACAGGGTGAGTGATTAGAGTAGAGCAAAGGAAATGAGCCTTGGTGACGTTCATTCTGTTACACACTGCTATTTGAAACACAACACAGAGCTGAGTATTATGCATGGGACTGTAGGAGAAGCTGCTGCATGTGTGCAAAAAGTGTGTTTCTGGAGACTGTGTATTGTCAGTTGCAAGAGAGATCTGCATGGAGACTTTTACAAGTGCATGAAGACTGCAGATATGTGTGTAAGAGTACATCTTTGCTAAAGGTTAATTAGAGTTTTGTACATGTAGGAACTACCTCACCCATTGCAGGAGTGGAAGGACAAGCTACCCTGTTGATTTGAAATGTGTTACCATTTGCCTCTCATTTTTCTCATAGTGATTTCTGCTGACTGCTAACCATCACATTTGAACAAAAAAACTGGCCATTTCCTGAAAGTGCAGGTTTTACAGAACAACAGCAACACAAATAAAATCTCTGACAACAATTCCTCTGTCCACTCAGACTCATGCTGTGATTCTAGGCAGAAAACGATATTTCCTTTGGCAATTTGAAAGCACATTTAGTACTGTGGATGGAGCAAGTGATAGTTACTGAGACAGCCTGACACATTTCCCTTATATTTTAGAGAGGCAAAAAAGAGCACATGTCCTAACAGCTACTTGAGACCATCAGCATGTGTCACAGGGTGAGTGATTAGAGTAGAGCAAAGGAAATGAGCCTTGGTGGCGTTCATTCTGTTTGTGTTACACACTGCTAACTGAAACACAACACAGAGCTGAGTATTATGCATGGGAGTGTAGGAGAAGCTGCTGCATGTGTGCAAACAGTGTGTTTCTGGAGACTGTGTATCGACAGATGCAAGAGAGATCTGCATGGAGACTTTTACAAGTGCATGAAGACTTCAGATATGTGTGTAAGAGTACATCGTTGGTAAAGGTTAATTAGAGTTTTGTACATGTAGGAACTACCTCACCCATTGCAGGAGTGGAAGGACAATCTACCCTGTTGATTTGAAATGTGTTACCATTTGCCTCTCATTTGTGAGATAGTGATTTCTGCTGAGTGCTAACCATCACATTTGAACAAAAGAAGCTGGCCCTTTCCTGAAAGTACAAGTTTTACAGAACAACAGCAACACAAATAAAATCTCTGACAACAATTCCTCTGTCCACACAGACTCATGCTGTGATTCTAGGCAGAAAATGATAGCTGAGTACTAACCAACACATTTGAACAAAACAAGCTGGCCCTTTACTGAAAGTGCAAGTTTTACAGAACAACAGCAACACAAATAAAATCTCTGACAACAATTCCTCTGTCCACACAGACTCATGCTGTGATTCTAGGCAGAAAACGATATTTCATTTGGCAATTTGAAAGCACATTTAGAACTGTGGATGGAGCAAGTGATAATTACTGAGACAGCCTGACACATTTCCCTTATATTTTAGAGAGGCAAAAAAGAGCACATCTCCTAATAGCTACTTGAGACCATCAGCATGTGTTACAGGGTGAGTGATTAGACTAGAGCAAAGGAAATGAGCCTTGATGACGTTGAATGTGTTTGCGTTACACACTGCTATCAGAAATATAACACAGAGCTGAGTATTATGCATGGGAGTATAGGAGAAGCTGCTGCATGTGTGCAAACAGTGTGTTTCTGGTGACTGTGTATTGTCAGTTGCAAGAGAAATCTGCATGGAGACTTTTACAAGTGCATGAAGACTGCAGATATGTGTGTAAGAGTACATCTTTGGTAAAGGTTAATTAGAGTTTTTTACATGTAGGAACTACCTCACAGATTACAAGATTGAAAGGAAAATCTACCCTGTTGATTTCTAATGTGTTAACATTTGCCTCTCATTTGTGAGATAGTGATTTCTGCTGAGTGCTAACCATCACATTTGAACAAAACAAGCTGGCCCTTTCCTGAAAGTGCAAGTTTTACAGAACAACAGCAACACAAATAAAATCTCTGACAACAATTCCTGTGTCCACACAGACTCATGCTGTGATTCTAGGCAGAAAACGATATTTCCTTTGGCAATTTGAAAGCACATTTAGTACTGTGGATGGAGCAAGTGATAGTTACTGAGACAGCCTGACACATTTCCCTTATATTTTAGAGAGGCAAAAAAGAGCACATGTCCTAACAGCTACTTGAGACCATCAGCATGTGTTACAGGGTGAGTGATTAGAGTAGAGCAAAGGAAATGAGCCTTGGTGACGTTCATTCTGTTTGTGTTACACACTGCTATCTGAAACACAACACAGAGCTGAGTATTATGCATGAGAGTGTAGGAGAAGCTGCTGCATGTGTGCAAACAGTGTGTTTCTGGAGACTTTGTATTGTCAGTTGCAAGAGAGATCTGCATGGAGACTTTTACAAGTGCATGAACACTGCAGATATGTGTGTAAGAGTACATCTTTGGTAAAGGTTAATTGGAGTTTTGTACATGTAGGAACTACCTCACCCATTGCAGGAGTGGATGGACAATCTACCCTGTTGATTTGAAATGTGTTACCATTTGCCTCTCATTTTTCTGATAGTGATTTCTGCTGAGTGCTAACCATCACATTTGAACAAAAGAAGCTGGCCCTTTCCTGAAAGTACAAGTTTTACAGAACAACAGCAACACAAATAAAATCTTTGACAACAATTTCTCTGTCCACAAAGACTCATGCTGTGATTCTAGGCAGAAAACGATAGCTGAGTACTAACCAACACTTTTGAACAAAACAAGCTGGCCCTTTCCTGAAAGTGCAAGTTTTACAGAACAACAGCAACACAAATAAAATCTCTGACAACAATTCCTCTATCCACACAGACTCATGCTGTGATTCGAGGCAGAAAACGATATTTCATTTGGCAATTTGAAAGCACATTTAGTACTGTGGATGGAGCAAGTGAAAATTACTGAGACAGCCTGACACATTTCCCATATAATTTAGAGAGGCAAAAAAGAGCACATCTCCTAATAGCTACTTGAGACCATCAGTATGTGTTACAGGGTGAGTGATTAGAGTAGAGCAAAGGAAATGAGCCTTGATGACGTTGAATGTGTTTGCGTTACACACTGCTATCTGAAATACAACACAGAGCTGAGTATTATGCATGGGAGTATAGGAGAAGCTGCTGCATGTGTGAAACAGTGTGTTTCTGGTGACTGTGTATTGTCAGTTGCAAGAGAAATCTGCATGGAGACTTTTACAAGTGCATGAAGACTGCAGATATGTGTGTAAGAGTACATCTTTGGTAAAGGTTAATTAGAGTTTTTTACATGTAGGAACTACCTCACAGATTACAAGATTGAAAGGAAAATCTACCCTCTTGATTTCTAATGTGTTAACATTTGCCTCTCATTTGTGAGATAGTGATTTCTGCTGAGTGCTAACCATCACATTTGAACAAAAACAAGCTGGCCCTTTCCTGAAAGTGCAAGTTTTACAGAACAACAGCAACACAAATAAAATGTCTGACAACAATTCCTGTGTCCACACAGACTCATGCTGTGATTCTAGGCAGAAAACGATATTTCCTTTGGCAATTTGAAAGCACATTTAGTACTGTGGATGGAGCAAGTGATAGTTACTGAGACAGCCTGACACATTTCCCTTATATTTTAGAGAGGCAAAAAAGAGCACATGTCCTAACAGCTACTTGAGACCATCAGCATGTGTTACAGGGTGAGTGATTAGAGTAGAGCAAAGGAAATGAGCCTTGGTGACGTTCATTCTGTTTGTGTTACACACTGCTATCTGAAACACAACACAGAGCTGAGTATTATGCATGAGAGTGTAGGAGAAGCTGCTGCATGTGTGCAAACAGTGTGTTTCTGGAGACTTTGTATTGTCAGTTGCAAGAGAGATCTGCATGGAGACTTTTACAAGTGCATGAACACTGCAGATATGTGTGTAAGAGTACATCTTTGGTAAAGGTTAATTGGAGTTTTGTACATGTAGGAACTACCTCACCCATTGCAGGAGTGGATGGACAATCTACCCTGTTGATTTGAAATGTGTTACCATTTGCCTCTCATTTTTCTGATAGTGATTTCTGCTGAGTGCTAACCATCACATTTGAACAAAAGAAGCTGGCCCTTTCCTGAAAGTACAAGTTTTACAGAACAACAGCAACACAAATAAAATCTTTGACAACAATTTCTCTGTCCACAAAGACTCATGCTGTGATTCTAGGCAGAAAACGATAGCTGAGTACTAACCAACACTTTTGAACAAAACAAGCTGGCCCTTTCCTGAAAGTGCAAGTTTTACAGAACAACAGCAACACAAATAAAATCTCTGACAACAATTCCTCTATCCACACAGACTCATGCTGTGATTCGAGGCAGAAAACGATATTTCATTTGGCAATTTGAAAGCACATTTAGTACTGTGGATGGAGCAAGTGAAAATTACTGAGACAGCCTGACACATTTCCCATATAATTTAGAGAGGCAAAAAAGAGCACATCTCCTAATAGCTACTTGAGACCATCAGTATGTGTTACAGGGTGAGTGATTAGAGTAGAGC
This sequence comes from Triturus cristatus, assembly GCF_964204655.1. Taxonomy (NCBI): domain Eukaryota; kingdom Metazoa; phylum Chordata; class Amphibia; order Caudata; family Salamandridae; genus Triturus; species Triturus cristatus. Next base: position 726,874,942 of record NC_140586.1, read on the forward strand.
AAAGGAAATGAGCCTTGATGACGTTGAATGTGTTTGCGTTACACACTGCTATCTGAAATACAACACAGAGCTGAGTATTATGCATGGGAGTATAGGAGAAGCTGCTGCATGTGTGAAACAGTGTGTTTCTGGTGACTGTGTATTGTCAGTTGCAAGAGAAATCTGCATGGAGACTTTTACAAGTGCATGAAGACTGCAGATATGTGTGTAAGAGTACATCTTTGGTAAAGGTTAATTAGAGTTTTTTACATGTAGGAACTACCTCACAGATTACAAGATTGAAAGGAAAATCTACCCTGTTGATTTCTAATGTGTTAACATTTGCCTCTCATTTGTGAGATAGTGATTTCTGCTGAGTGCTAACCATCACATTTGAACAAAACAAGCTGGCCCTTTCCTGAAAGTGCTAGTTTTACAGAACAACAGCAACACAAATAAAATCTCTGACAACAATTCCTGTGTCCACACAGACTCATGCTGTGATTCTAGGCAGAAAACGATATTTCCTTTGCCAATTTGAAAGCACATTTAGTACTGTGGATGGAGCAAGTGATAGTTACTGAGACAGCCTGACACATTTCCCTTATATTTTAGAGAGGCAAAAAAGAGCACATGTCCTAACAGCTACTCGAGACCATCAGCATGTGTTACAGGGTGAGTGATTAGAGTAGAGCAAAGGAAATGAGCCTTGGTGACGTTCATTCTGTTTGTGTTACACACTGCTATCTGAAACACAACACAGAGCTGAGTATTATGCATGGGAGTGTAGGAGAGGCTGCTGCATGTGTGCAAACAGTGTGTTTCTGGAGACTGTGTATTGTCAGTTGCAAGAGAGATCTGCATGGAGACTTTTAAAAGTGCATGAAGACTGCAGATATGTGTGTAAGAGTACATCTTTGGTAAAGGTTAATTAGAGTTTTGTACATGTAGGAACTACCTTACCCATTGCAGGAGTGGAAGGACAATCTACCCTGTTGATTTGAAATGTGTTACCATTTTCCTCTCATTTGTAAGATGGTGATTTCTGCTGAGTGCTAACCATCACATTTGAACAAAAGAAGCTGGCAATTTCCTGAAAGTACAAGTTTTACAGAACAACAGCAACACTAATAAAATCTCTGACAACAATTCCTCTGTCCACACAGACTCATGCTGTGATTCTAGGCAGAAAACGATAGCTGAGTACTAACCAACACATTTGAACAAAACAAGCTGGCCCTTTACTGAAAGTGCAAGTTTTACAGAACAACAGCAACACAAATAAAATCTCTGACAACAATTCCTGTGTCCACACAGACTCATGCTGTGATTCTAGGCAGAAAACGATATTTCATTTGGCAATTTGAAAGCACATTCAGTACTGTGGATGGAGCAAGTGATAATTACTGAGACAGCCTGACACATTTCCCTTATATTTTAGAGAGGCAAAAAAGAGCACATGTCCTAACAGCTACTTGAGACCATCAGCATGTGTTACAAAAAACAAGCTGCCCCTTTCCTACAAGTGCAAGGGTAATAGAGCAAGACCAACACGAATTAAATCTCTGATAACAATTCCTGTGTGCACACTGTGTCATGGTGTGATTCTAGGCAGAAAACAGTATTCCTGGGTGATACCAGTACACCTTAACTTATAGTGAAGACATACTCCATAATATCTAACATGTTCAAGGCACTTAAATATCTTGCTTAACATAAAATGTAAAACACCACTTTTAAAGTGGTAGGAAAATGTACCATGCAATTTTCAAATGTGTTTGCATTTGCCTCTTTTTTGTGAGTAACTAATTTCTGCTGAATGCTAACCATCACACTTTAAGCAAACAAACTGCCACTTTTCTACGAGTGCAAGGCTAACAGAACAACAGCAACACAAATTAAATCTCTGACAACAAATCCTGTGTGCAGACACACTCATGATGTGATTCTAGGCACAAAACAGTATTCCTCAGTCATACCAGTACACCTTAACTTACAATGAAGACATACTCCATAATATCTTACTAGTTCAAGACAGTTACATTTCTCCTAAATCACAAAATGTAATCTATTATTTATATCAAAATACACCACATACTTCCCCTCTCAAACTCATAACTCACCATTAAAATTAATTAGTTGAGAAAGAAATGTGGCACTCAAACAGCAGATTATCAGAGCCAGAATCTCAGAGCTGTACACCTCTCTCCTCTCTCCACAACCAGTAAATGGCAATTTTTCCCTCTCTTTTTTCCCACATATACATGTTAATGTAAAATCACAGTCCTTCCCACATTTTTTCAAATGGAATCACACATTTCTATTGGTTGCAACTTTCAACCCCTTTCCAAATCATCCCTTCCCCAACATGACTTCTGCCTGCTAGCATAGCAACAGCTCATGGAACACAGGTGTGAGCAGAGAGGTCAGAAGTTCAGCACACAATGGTTCAAATCCAAAGAGCAAGAGTGCTTGACTTTTCAAACCTAACAGCAAATCCAAAGTAATGTTCAGTGAGAACACATTTTTCTGTGCAATCCAAAACATGCTTTTAAAAATTTAAACATACAGCCTAGTTTTAACTGTAAAATGGTTTGAATCAACCAATGACTTCTTTTTATTAAAAAAAAGTATGTATGCCTCCATTTTTCAACTGTCTTTCTTTTCATATTGCCATTCTACTGAAAGACACCTCCTGAGTGCATCCTGTTCTCCTTGGAAGATGTTTACAGTGTGGATTGTAGGTCATAGCTATGTCTTCTGGAGTGAAAAGTATGCAGAAAAAAGAGGTATTTTCAAAGACCTTGCTTTGCCAAATGTAGACATTAAATGGATTGGTCAGAGAGGGTTAAAGTGGCACCAATTAATGCCTTTGGTGAAAACCTTTCTACATCTCCCACAGCCTAACCTTATTATTGTGCACTGTGGTGGAAATGACCTAGGCACTTTAACTGGGGTAGGTCTGGAAATGCTTATTAAGGACACCTTTCTGCAATTGATGTCACTTTTTCCACAAACTGCCTTTGTATATTCTAATATATGCCAAAGGCAAAAGTGGAACTGGTCCAACCATTATTGTCCACAGATTGACAAAGCAAGAAAGCACGTCAATAAGTCTGTTTCTGCTTTCCTCAGAGACTATGGTATGGGTTCTATATACCACAACAACTTGCGTTACAACATGCAAGACATTTATAGAGGAGACGGTGTACATTTCAATGATGAAGGGAACAGAGTCTTCCTCTTGAACTTTAGACTCTGCATCGGTACTTACTTGTAGGTACCAAAAAACACTCAATAAACACAAGGGCTCTTTTTAGAGCCACCTAATATCTAAACACTTAAACGTGATTTTTAATTCTATTTTTTTTAATGTTTTTTTTTTGGGTGCGCGCTGGGTGCGCGCACCTCGCGATGTTTTTTAAAAAAATGTAAATCTTTTTTTTTGCCCTTCGTGGTCCTACTGTGACCCCCTTACAATGGCTAGGGGGTCAAGAACTCCCTACCCTGCCCCCTATTCATGGTCTCCATCTTTCCTTTTCAGTGCGACAGACAAAATGGCGGCCGACACTTCCTGATTTCGACCGATTCGAATGTTTACTGACATCTAACAACCAATCAGAATTACGCTCGCGCACGGCAGGGTGCGCGCACAGGGCTTGCTCAGTGCGCGCACCCTGCGCGCGTATAGATATTGATATGCTTTTAAATGCTATTTTCTCAGGAAATACTGATCAGATTTACACCAGACCTGCGAAAGGCACTTCCTTGACCTTATGGCTACCTCTCTGCCAAATTTCAAGTAATTCTGTTCAGCCGTTCGGGCTGTAGCTGTGTCTAAAGGTCCTATGGGAAAATGCATGGGGAAAACGTGTTTTGGGACCCCCCCTTTTTCTCGGCCCCCGCTTGACAAATCACCCCGAGACTTTCAGGGTAGGAGCTGAACGGAGCGCCCCATTAGTTTTGAAAATTTCGCGAGGATTCGTCAACTGGTGCCAAAGTTATTCAAAATAGAATTTTGAGATTTCCTATGGAAACACGGTCCTAACCATGACTATCTACTGGCGACCGCCAGTAGATAATATGTATATATACAGAGAGATAAATACATATTTATATTTGTGTGTGTGTGTGTATATATGTATTCACTGAAAAAACCATAGGTTTCACACACGTTATAGTTACGAATTAGCATTTAAAAAACCTTGCAAATTCACTTAAAAAACCATAGGTTTCACACATGTTATAGTTAGCTGGACATTTCACTCATAAAAAACCTATGAAATTCCCCCGTTATAGTTACTGTAGGCAACTATAACTCACGCGACCGCAATCCTCTGCTGATGACGTCAGATATTACATCACTGTATTTAGACACTTATTTACCCATGTCTTCTTCCATTAATCTTTAGCTATACATATATTACAAATATTTATTTTTCATAAAGACACATATGTCATCAGTGATGTAATATCTGACCGCCAGTAGATAATACATACATGTATACATATATAAACACTCATATAATATATATTTATATATGAATATCAATTAAACAATATACTTAAATACCTTTATTATTTAGAATAGTTTTGTGCGTTATATATATTTCAAAAGCTAATAAAAGTACATTTTAAAATAAACTTACCTTATTTATTTCAATTTCTTAAATTATTAACCATAGCAACAATACAATTTCACATAACAAATTTAAATTTTTCAAATCCGTGAAATGTAAGATCAAATAATTTAAACATGATTTTAAATATTTTGACATCTAAAAATGCTTTCAATTTTAATTACATACACTTTAAAAAATCTCCCCATGCCTTTCCCCAATAAACTTAACATGCCACTACTAAAAGCAAAATATTTTTTTTATAAAATAAATTTTTTCAAAACATCCCGACAAAACTATTTAAAAAATACAAAACATAACTTTTAAACCAATAACAAGTATCAAATAGTTCAACATAAAAACCTTAAATAATAAACAACAACCTATAGACAATAAATAAGTAAAAAAACGATATTACCTACAACTATATTTTGAACAACTATTGATTTCACAATGATATTAAGCGGCACCCTGAAAAATAATACTCTTATCTGTGATATTCCCGTTGACAATATTCTGTACATCTCAATATTTTTCCAATGATATTCTGGTATCACAAAATGTAAAACTCTGTATTTTGCCAAAAAACAAAACAGCATAGTATGAAAGTATGAAAAAATGTCAAGAATTATCAACCAGTAGGCTGCCCTTATTCATGTATCAAGCACGTTCTACAGTAAGTGCAACTACTTATACCAGCATGCACTGGGAAGTACTGGAATAGTTTTGGAGCATTTATTGCATATGGGCCATATAGGGTTTGCAGCGCTTTTGCACCACACAACGTGTTGCAAAAGCAACGCAAGCTCTAAGCTGCAATTTATTACGCCATGCAAAGCCCTCTTGCATAGCCCTAGAGTGGCTTGATAAATCCAGAGTAACGCAGCGCAAATCGCTGTGTTGCTTTACTCTGCCCCAGGGAGGCGTGGGTGGGTCCTCCCATGCAAAACCCATGAATTTTGATACATTCCTAGATTTACCATTACTGGTAGACCTGGGAATTCCCCAAAATCCTACTTCTTCGCAGGGAAGGCGTAAAGAGGAAAAAAGTCTTTATTTCGCCTAGATTTTTCCTCTTTCTATGTTGTGCTGCATTCTGTGGCATGCATAGAAAGAGGAAAATGGCTCAGGGGATTGTTTTTGTGCAGGAAGGTGTACCTTCCTGCACAAAAACAACCCTGCTTGCAATGCAGGCAGCCCTCCACTATGCCTGCATTGACGCTAGGCAGCACACTGTGTGGCAGCATTCGGGAAAAGGCAGGAATGCGCAGTATTGTGATAAATATGCTGCCCTTTTCCTGTTGCTGCACTGCGTTGCATTGCATTTTAATAAATATGTGCCTATGTTTGTTTTCAATGATCTTATGATTCTGTCTTTTCAAGCCTGTACTTGATATTGTTTTGCAGGCTTGTTTAATGGAATCCTGATAGGTCACATACATTTAATAAAAATGAGGGCTGCACTTAAAATCGTGAATAAAATTTGAGTTTAGAAAGTGGATTTATAAAGTGATTCTGAGTTGGCAGGTGGTATTGGAGCAGAGTAGAGAGCAGTGTTGGTTGTGTGGTTTTACGGCATCTGGTGCCTCATATCATACCGCGGCTATAACTGGAAAATAGGTCAAACATGGGGAAAATGATGGCCATTCTTGGCACCTTGTGGACATTCTATCAGTGGACTCATACCAGGTATAACGGTGCGCATTCTTGATGTTTATGGGCATCTCTCTGGAATGATGGGGCCCACATTTAGCATAACGGTGAGCATTCTAGACACATTGGAGCTCATTACAATGTCGGTCGGAGTTGCCTCTAACCAACATCGCTGCAGTCTCAGGACCGACCGACCTCCGGTCGGCAGTCTTGACACCGCAATTACGATGCAACCGCACATGATGCCGTTGCAAGCTCACTTTCTCTATGGGAGCTTGTGCTGCGGTTAGAACTGGCCACAGTACAAGCTCCCAGAGAGACATTGAAGTTTCTGGTAACCCCAGCACCTTGGCCCCTCATGGAGTCTTCCACGCAGTGCAGGAATTAACAGGGGGGCACCGAAGGTGCTCCTCAGGATTCTAACCGCAGGCCGCTGAAGTATGGGGGCACTGCTAGGGGCCCCCAAAGTCACTTTCTCACAGGCTTTTCATGTCGGAAAGCCTGACTTGAAAAGCCTTTCGAAAACTGACATCATAATCCCCACAACGGAAAAAACGTCCAAAGGGGATTAAGTGTGGCCTCCGACTGGCCGACATGCTCTATGAGCCCATCAGAAGCCAGTCGGTTCAGACTGGCTGGTTTAACCTCTGACAGCCTACATTGTAATTAAGCAGTCGGACTTTAAACCTACGATGTCGGTCGGTGAGCCTTCCATGAGCAGTCGGAGGCTCACCAACAAGCATTGTAATAGGGTCCATTGTTGGCATCCCCAGCATGATGCTTGAACTCTGAGCCTCTAAGAATGATGTAAACTGCGGCAATCCTAACCTGTAAAGTAGCACTGCCCTATGAGGCTCTGAAATCTGATAAGCTCTGTTGCTTACCGCATGGGACAATATTTGTTCCGAGTACATTCTCGGTCATAAAATTTGAAGAAATATTTTTATTTAATTTTTAAAGACGATAGGTTGAGTGAAATTGCTTTTTAGGCAACATTAAACAAAACGTCCAGAACAATTCAGTTTTGCTAACATTTTTTGCTAGAATTTTCCTGAATCCATGAGACCCTGTAGATCTCAACAAGTGCCAAGGCACGCCTACATATTCTATGTTAGTCAGATGAGTATAGCAGCATAAACGAGAAAAATCATTCACCCAAAAAGCAAACAAGCAGGGCAGCAATTTTAATTAGTATAAAGTCTACTGTATTAGCAGCATACTGTAAGCTATAACACATTATGAGCGATCCATGTACCAGTCAGGTTCATTTCAAATAAAGTATTTTTAAAAGTAACAGATAGTATTTAAAAATCTTATTTCCAGTAACCGGTTACATCAATCCCCCAAATGAAATTGTAGGAGGTCTTTTCGTTATTTCTAAGATTCCAATCAAGTAAGGATGTACATGGAATTTTGGCAACATTCTATATTTTAAAACATAGTAGGAACAATCTAGGCACCTGCATGGTGCAAAAGTGTGCATTCTCCCCTTGACATTTCATAAAATGTCATACAAATTTTGTGAAATTATGCTAAATTACACTTTTAGTGAAAATGTGGTTTGCTTCATTCCCGCATGACCTTTTAGTTTTATCCAAGTGCGTGCTCACTTTAAAAAGTCACACAGGATACTGGCAGAAGACTGGTTCAATCAAAAGATCTCTTAAACCATTCTCTCATGGTCAAACATTTCATGCAACACAAATTTCGGGAATTTTGCTAATTTTGCAACCTAATAAAAAATTCACTCGGGCATACTTCAGACCATTTGAGCTCTTGTGACATACAGAATAACATTGTTAGGCACCAATGGTAAGATATTAAACAATTCACCTGCAGCAAATTAAAAAAATAAAATCATGGCAAGACTTTTCATAGTTATTTTTAAAAGTCTGACTCTGCAAGTGATCCGGTGCAAACCCAATATTTCACACAGGGACGAGCATTCAAGAATTTCATGTACTGTGGCCCATACACATACACCCAGTTGCCCTGTTGGGATGGTGGTCAAGTTAGCGTTTCCTTCACAGACAATGCATGGTCACAGATCTAAACCAAATTTCCTTTCATCACTTTAAGTCAATTATTCATCTACTTGATCGATGGATCAATTAGTTGATTAATTGAAGGTCAATAGTCATTTCAAATTCATTGGCAGACACAAATAACCACAACTTCTTAGTGAGTCATTAATTTTATCTAATTCAATGCATGAATTTAAGAATAAACTCCTCATGAGAGAGAATACAATCTAACGATCATCTAGCAAATAATCAATTTCAACAAATACATTTGACGCATGGAGGGGAAAGATAACAAGACATCAGACAATAGTCATCAATTCAAATTTTCATTCAGAAAGATAGAAGTAGAGACAAAAGCACAGATCAATTGAATTTTCGAGTTATCAATAATACAAACCCAAGGGAATAAGAACGAGGAAAGCCACCATCCAGGCCTAGTTGGCGGCAAGGGACCCCCAATCCGAGTGTCAGGGATCAAGTCTTAGATCAGGATAAGGACAGGACTGGATCAACTAGGCCTCTCTGCAACCCGACAAGCAGCATTGCACCCTCACCCTCCCGTCTCCCTCAAAAGGCCTCTCGACCGCAACCAGACAGCATCAAGAATAACGACGACAACCGACCTGACCCCACCCCTTAATCACCTATACTTTATACCCTGTTCGTACATGTCCATCCCACTAAAGTTGCTAATGTCACCCATTCTGGCTACGGGATTGGTTAAAACGAGGGGTGGATGATCTTTCCATATTAGATCATGCTTTCTTTAACTAGCCCATTGATCATTTTCGTTTCCCACCTATTCAATATACATCCCTACTCTCTCATGAGAAAATTGTAACAGCATGAGGACAAAGTTAATACATTTTATAAATTAGCAGACTTTCAGACGGAAGCACAGAAGGTGGCTGCTTGTCAAACGTCGTGTCCTTCACCACATCACACTCTTTCAGCAGGCTCAGCATATTTTTCCACAATGTCACGTGGTTCGTGCGCGCTGCAAGTTTCACTCATCACAGTTTGGTCAACTTTAAAAATATGGTGACTTGTCCTTTTACTAAAAGAACTGGAAACAGACATTTATTAATAATGTGGTAATGAAATGTTCACTGTTAACCACCCTCCTTTACCCAGATCCAGGTTAGGAGTTATTCCAGCAAAGCATAAGTAAAAGCAACTTCAGTTAGGGTTACTTAAGCATCACATGACATGCCTTCTAATATACTATGTGCACAATATGCAGTGTAAGCCATTCACAACACATTCTACTCACCATGTTATTACATCTTCGGTTATTTACATTTGGTTAAGATTAATTTCATGCAATTTGCGAAGCGGTTTACCCTCCTATAATGTATAAGTGCACATTAGTATTCTATCTACTTAACATTAGTATATGTTACGGGGGTACTCAACAAGATCGGGTTTCTTTATTGAATCCCCGGTCCATCAATACCCCCTTTGATGGCTTTTGAAGCCAACACAAATACTCAATATACGGAGTACCCCCTTTTGTGTTATTTAAAGCTTAGTATCTTTCTCCTTCCCCATGGCACTCATGTCTAACTTTTTCATCATATCATAATATTCTTCATTTATTTCCTCAAGTTCAATCTCATCACTTTTCCTCTTTACTCCTTTCTTTTTATACTTTTTATCTAATGTAACCTTCTTTCTTTTAATGCACCTACAACATTTATACATTATTATTATTATTAATATTATTATTATTATTATTATTAAAATTATTAATGCTATTGAAACTATGAGCATTCCTACCTTCTCTAAAACACTCACTCCAAACATTGTAAACCAATTTTCAACAGCTGTAAGACTTTTCCCAACTCTTTCCCAAACACCGTCAACCTACAGTTGGGATAAATCCTTGTAACGTTTCTAATGTATCCTTCTATCCCTTTACTTTTATCACGGATATATGTACAACAATGTTGAATTTTTAATGTTCCACAGACTCCACCCTCCTTGGCCAAAATAATATCAAGGGCAAGTCTATCTTGCAAAACCATTGATCTGATTGCCACCATTTTGGTATCAATCATCAAAAATCCACCTGCAGTATCTGTTGATAGTCAATCAACCACTATAGACAGCTTTCGAATTGTATGCAAATTTAGTACTACCCAAACTGATGGCATCAGTGCAGAAAATAAATCACCCACTACTTCAGTAAAACTTGCTCTCTTTCTGCGTGTTAGTCCTTGTTTTATTTCATTGACACTATTTCCCTTTAGGTTTAAATGATTAACCTTTGGAAACACAATCCCAAAATAGCAACTCCCGTACCAGTGGGCAGGTAAACTATAATAGGCTTTTCTACCACATACATAGTATATCCCTGGGAAGACAGGATCAGTTCCACCCTTTAATCCCCAACCTCCTGTAATTTGAAAGATATGTTCACATTCACTAGTGCCAATAAATTAGTTATTGTAGGTAGTCTTTGATCTCAATAAACATAATTTCCCTCTCCTCGACCAATCTAAAGACATTGCAGCATAAGTTTCACTCTTTTCATTTTTTCCTTCATTAAATGCCCAAGGTGGTTGTTGTGTCTTTTGTTCAACCGCTTTTTTCTGGAAACTCTCTCTTCTATGTTCCACCATATCCAAAAACAATCGTTCCTCATAATACAGTCCACATGTTAAGTTATTTCTATAAGCATGGTCTAGATCTAATGGCTTGGTAATATGGAAAACTTCACCCATATAACATGCATGTTTAGCACTTTCTACTTTGTTTTTTCTACTTATTATTAGTACCTTTGAAAATACCAAATCTACGTTTATATACTGATACTCCAATTTACTTCCATGTAAAACAGACTACTAACAACACTACATGAAACAGCATATGTTAGAGAAAGGTGATAATATGTTAAGCCCTCAGAGACAGAAAAGGGAAATTTCATGCAAACATAACAATCACTCAAATTCATGTTTGTTAGATTTGGGGGTCTCTAGTTGGCAGAGGTAGGTACCTTTGTCCAAGTAGGGGTCCTTGCGTCTAGTCAGGTTAAGGGGGTACACTCCTAAAATAACCCCTGCTCACCCTCTTGGTAGCTTGGCACGAGCAGACAGGCTTATCTCAGAGGCAGTGTGTAAAGCATTTGTGAACACATACAGTAATCAAGTGACAATACTGCAGATTGATACCACACACGTTTCATATAAAAAATAAGTATTCTTTATATAGACTTATCACAAGACCACAAGCGACAAAAATCCACAATACTGGTAGAATTAGCTTAGTTCTCTTTAGATGTTAAATTGCGACACTTTGAGTTCAATGTACCTTAAGATGCGTAACGCAATATAACGAAAGTGTTGCAGGGAAGGTGATGCGTGGGTTCCTTACACGCAAGAACGGCGATGCGTCGGGTCCCTACTGCTGCGTCGGGGATGCGTCGGCCCTGTGCTAACTCACACTGTCTCCTGGAATCCCCCAGCCCCTGTCACTCAAACTCCAGACAAGGAATACACAGCCTAGCAGAGGCAGGTTTGGATGGTTAGACAAGAAAATACCTACTTTCTAAAAGTGGTATTTTCAAACACAAAGGTGTCGATTCCGATCCTGTAAAACCCGGGTACGAATGGTCGGACGGAGCGTTTTTGCCGTCCGACTGGTACCCGGGAAAAACACCTTACAAACTCGCAAGTACGATTTGCACAGAAATACCATCACCGCCCGAGTCGGAAAAAACACCGACCGGCAAAAGTTTTACATACAAAAGTTTTACATACAAATCCCTACCGGGACGGCGCACATGCGACGTCCGGACGGAGTCAGGCAGCGTTTCACGGACCAGCAAGTACGATTTGTGCCGACGTCACTCCACACGCAGCAGTTTTTACAGGAGCCAAAAACTGCCGGGAAAGTGAGGACGACGCGAACAAGGAGCCCCGGCACGCCAGGGACAGCGATGGACCCCAACCTACGCGTCATCCCGGCCCTCATAGCCTACCACCTCGTATACAGAAACCGACGCAGACGCCGCAGAAGGTCAGAACAACCCCCAGGGGCAAAGGGGGGTGTGTGTGTGTGCAAGGGCCAGGAAACACAACCCTACACCCCACAAATAACTACAACATCATGCACAGCAATTACCACCATGGACTGGTCACTTCGGGGGGCGTGTCCACCAATCCCACGTCCCGCCACAACGGAAGTGGACGTGGACGCGTACCTGTCACCACCACAATGGTGGTACGGCACATACCACGCCCACCCCCACTTCACACCAACTACGCCGGTATGGCCTGTACCCACGTCCCACAGACATGGGTACGGGCCGCACCCCCAAAGTTGTGGTGCCCTAGGGGTACGGGCCCCACCCAGGCCATCAGCGTGTGGGAACGGCACATACCACGCCCACCCCTACGTCACACCAACTACGCTGGTACGGCCTGTACCCATGTCCCACAGGCATGGGTACGGGCCGCACCCCCAAAGTTGTGGTGCCCTAGGGGTACGGGCCCCACCCAGGCCATCAGCGCGTGGGAACGGCACATACCACGCCCACCCCTACATCACACCAACTACGCCGGTACGGCCTGTACCCACGTCCCACAGGCATGGGTACGGGCCGCACCTCCAAAGTTGAGGTGCTCTAGGAGTACGGGCCCCACCCAGGCTATCAGCGCGTGGGAACGGCACATACCACGCACACCCCTACGCCACACCAACTATGCCAGTACGGCCTGTACCCACGTCCCACAGGCATGGGTACGGGCCGCACCCCCAAAGTTGGGGTGCCCTAGGGGTACGGGCCCCACCCAGGCTATCAGTGCGTGGGAATGGCACATACCACGCCCACCCCTACGTCACACCAACTACGCCGGTACGGCCTGTACCCACGTCCCACAGGCATGGGTACGGGCCGCACCCCCAAAGTTGGGGTGCCCTAGGGGTACGGGCCCCACCCAGGCTATCAGCGCGAAGGTACAGCTCGTACTACGACAGTGGACAGATACATAGGGGTGTGTGCCTATCACTCCCAGCAGTGCCCAGACACATGAGGGGTGGGTGCCCATCACTCCCAGCATTGCCCAGACATATGAGGGGTGGGTGCCCATCACTCCCAGCATTGCCCAGACATATGAAGGCTGGGTGCCGAGGACCCCCAGCAGTGGACAGAGACATGGGGGGGTGTACATCATCATCAGATCACCACAGCTCCATGGGTGAATGTACGTATCCCTAACTCAGGACAATCATGATAGTGCCATAACAACACATCACTGACATAAGTATCCCACTCCTAGGAGGATGGTGGTCCTACCCCCACTGCATGACACACCACATGTGGGTGTGAGGACAAATTACACATGCATACCCACCCCTGCCGGAGGCAGCACAATACACACACTGAGATCATGCCACAAGACTGCACCCTCATGTCAAACACCACTAAACAAAGGGAGCCAAAGGGAACACACACTGTCAGCCACATTCCACGAATGATAGGAATGTACAGGTGCCGGGGCAGCCAACAAGTCGTTGCCCCCCATGGAAGTGAAAGGGTGGGGTACACACAGATACAATGCTCACGATTGTCAGGCAGGTGCCCAAATACCCTGCAGAACACGTAACACATGAGTGTGAGGCAGGGAGTACACACATGCAAAGTGCAGAAAAGGGAAAATGTCCACATGAAGTCATGTCAATATACGCCATACACAAGTACAGTGCCCACCAAGGATGCCACAAATGATGCAGGTGGAGACATTGCAGAGCATGCATGGCAAAAGTCGAAGGGAAGTGTCACACACCGAGGCAATGTTGACACAGCTCAGCACAACAATTGGGAAACACCCTGCAGGGAAGATGACAGGTGCCACAGAGGAAGGAACACACCTTGGGACAATGTGACCATGCAGTAAGAGCTAACATGACCTACGAATATATGAAGACACCTTGTGACGGCATGCAGATACCAGGGTCCACCCCATGAGCAGGACACAACAACATATACCAGACACCCAACACATCATCACCACCCCAACTCAGGGTGCAGCAGCACCAGCAGCAATACCAGAATAAAAATAGTGTGCAAATAACAAAATAACCACCACATTCAGCATCTCGAAGAAACGTAGCCACAGTTCACCATTCCACAAGCCCATAGGCCACACCAGATGCGAAGTCCCGGGGGGGGACACGTAGGGACGCCTCTCCCCAGGCTCGCCTGCACAGTACACTGTACCATATCATCCACAGAAGGGGGGCATCATGTGGGGGGAAGAACCATGCACCGCAGGGACAGGAGGGGCACGGCTAGGTGTCGTGGGTGCAGGGACGGACGACACCACCACAGGGGGTGGGGCAGCGCCAAAGAAGGAGGGCAGTATGGCGCTGCACACGGCCGCATGCACTTCCAGTGTCTCCCCTGCACCCGAAGGCACCACAGGCCCCAAGGAGGGGGGGTCTGAGGGATGGGTCGCAGCGCAACTGGGGGAGGGTGTGGACAGGGGGGGGGGGACTCAACTTCCCTGCCCAGGAAAACCCTCAAACGCTTGCGGGGCGGCATCACACTGGGGCTGAGGGACGGACTGGCCATGAAGGAGAGTCTGTCCAACTGTTGGGCAAGAGAGCCATAGATGAGTGGTATTGTAGGTAGTGTGTCATGAGGAATGCGGACTCCTACTGTGACAGCGTGGCTGCCGTGTGCCCCCGACCCAGTGCCTGTGCCTTCTCCCCCCTGTGTGTGCATGACAGGAGGTGTGCGCTTGGCCTTCCCTGGTTGTGTGCTGCCTGTGTCCGGTGGGGTGCGTGCATGGGGACGTCTGGGTGTGCATCGGACAGGCATGGGAGTGGGAAGTGCGGATGGTGCTGGGGTAGGGGGGGACGGAGCGCTGCAGGAGACCCACCACTGCCGTCAGTGACGAGTCCATGGACCTCAGCACCATCCGGTGGTCAGACATCGCTGATTACATGCCCTCCATGTACGACACCATCCGTGTCAGCAGTCTGGTGTGGCCATGGAGGACACGCAGCTGCGACGTCCGGGCACCATGCAACTAGCGATGAATGTCCACAAACTCTGCATTGACGGCGGCAGGGGAGACAGGGGCAGGGTGTGCGGTGCCTGGCACGAAAGAGACATGTTTGGCGTCCCACAAACTCCCCTCAGGACCCAGAACCCTACATCCGACTAGCTAAGTGTCCCATTCGATATACGAGGTTGGGCCCGGCGGTCCCAATGTATAGACAAGCCAGAACAAGCGACTTACAACATCCTCAGGAATGGTGGGAATCAGACATACCTGTTCGTCATGATTCACAGATCAGTCCACAACAGAATAGACACAGACAAGGTAAAGTTTAATGAGTACATTCAATGAACCTCGCGTCCTAAGATGCAGGACTGTGGCCAACATAAGCATACAAATGGTTAAGGCCAGAAACATCAGCATTGTAGCGATATCATAGACATTGAAAGGAGCAATCATAAGAAACTGACAGTGGAAACAGCAACCTTCCTGTCGCCAGTAAACTAATAGTAGTATCATACGACTAATATATGGTCCCTAAGCTAGAACGGGGGACCCCCCACCATACAGATCAACTGAGTGGAATCACATCACGGAATCATCTAGTCCCATCTCCTGCAAAAGTCCTCCATCACAATGAAACGAAAACGTGCTGCACTGCAATATGGCAAGCACTAGTCTATCAGGTATCTGCAGCTGCGTGCATGTAATGGCCAACTAGTGGGACGATCAACCTGCACACAACAACATGCACCGTCTAGTCACCCTGACTGTGTGTGTACACAATGTACAGTACAAGCTCGCTGCTCACTGTGAAGGATGTCAATCAACACACAGTCCTCATGTGAAGTAAACTCGAGTAGGCATTTCAAAAGTAATATCACGCAAACCTCAGTGTCGCGTGCAAAAGCTGAAAAAGTGGCAAGATGGCTTACTGGCAACTAACGCGGTGGTGCCAACTAAGCATTGTACATAGGGAGATAGGAATCGTCACTACACCCCCCCTTGTTCGTACCACTAACCACTAGGGGCGCATAATTGAGAACGCAGAGTTCAAGTATGATAGAACGGAACCAAGGGCATGAACTGGAAGTCCATAGAAGGGAAGCGAAAAAGTCAGAAAAGAAATGTCAATTAGGAACGATGTTGAAGGGCAATTAACCATGTAACAGGGTCGAAAAATATCACATCGACGGATGCACCATGAAATGAGCAGGGCGAAAGTCAATCCATCAAGCCATAGGCACTATAAGTTGCAACAGCTTCCAGAGGAAATCATCTGCACGTTCTGAAAAATTGTCTGCCATCCAGTTCAGCAGGGGGAAAGAACACACGTGTTCCTCAACAATCGGGCCATCCAGCACAATTTGTGGACAACAGGTGGGGACATCAAGATGACTTCTGGATAAGAATTCATTTGCTGCCGTTCCGATGTCCCAATTCCCAAGGACTCCATGTGCAGCAGCACAGGCCATGACACTGACGCCAGAACAGTCCAACTCATGAGCCACTAAGGGGCTCATCAGTCGATCAAAATCCGGGTCAGGAGCCACCGAGTTAGACAGGCACAAATCCAGAGCCCATTCGAATGGACAATCTAGGCAATGAAAGACAGGTTGCACGCAGGTAAAGAAGGGAAACCGGAAGGACAATCCATAGGCACTGCTTAAGGTCGCCAGCGGCAGAGTGCCGTATAAGTCAAGCATCATGTTCCGAAGATGCAGCAGCCGGTGCATGCTGTCTTGCAACGCAAGTTGTGAAGCCACAGCGTAGTACGCAGATCAATTATGGCACCCCAGCTACGAGGGCGAGAAGCAAAGGGACACCTCCTAAGACGGTAGGCAAAATCGAATGATGAAATGCGGGGATCACACCAAACAGAGTGTGGAAGGAGGTCACGAGGCCGGAGCCCACAATGTGGAAAAAACAGCAAGCCCACTTGTTGACGAGGCATGAAAGATAGTCTGAATCCGAGTCCCAAATATGTAGTGGGAGATCAGTGTAGAGAAGCGCTTGCACCTCTGTGCGCGTGTGATCTACGTGAAGGCCAAATGTTTCTCGGGATGAAGTCAACACGACTTGTTTTTGAGACAATGGAGCCCTTACACTGCTCATCTTGTTGCACTCCGCTTTCAAGGTTGGAATGGAAGGCCAGATGGATACATCCAGCCAGCCATGCGGGGGTGGGAAAAGGTCGTAATGACAGAAAACCACTCGTTGTGATACAGTCACGATGTCAGGAATTGCCGGAAGCATCCCACAGCAAGCTTCTGCATTGAATAGCACATAATTACCATTAGCAAGCAGCGCACAAGACCGGGTCATGACTGGCACACGAATCCCTTACAGAATACAAGCTACATCATGAGCGTGCATGTAACAAGCACCATGCAATTGAATGTGCCTACACACCACAGAATGATCCGGAGTGGAAGTGCACCCTTCACCTCTTAAATACACCTCCTTGCCCTCTCTCACGCACCTGTTGTCGCCTACCACAGACACAAGGGACCCGAGCAACTGGGAGGGCGGTGGTGGGAATGGAGGGTGCGGCGAGAGATGGATTGCTGCTTTCAGCTCTGGGAGCAGCCTCCGGCCCCTCTGGGAGCTCACCCTCCGACCCGTCAGCGTCCTAGTCGGTGATGGGACTGGACAGGTCCTCCGCCTGACTCCCCTCGGCCTCCATGCCACTTGCTGCACCAGACTCCCCAGCACTGGTGGCCCCGGTGCTGGCTACCTCCCCCACGTCCGTGCCAGTGTCTCCCTCGGTTTCCCCCGACGATGCTGTGGCCAAGGTGAAGAGACAGCAAATGACCAGACACCTGTATACATATGACACATGAGTCCAATCGACATAGGACACAGCGCATAGCATGAACGGCAACATGAGTGACATCTACAATACAACAAACATATGTAGGCTCTACACCACACAGTTGGTTTACCCACCACATGTGTGTGCGTGTCGATGGGCATGGCACACTATTACGCACACCAGGCTACATGTGGAATCAGACGTAACGGGTGTGTGTATGCATCGCACATGGACTTGCGAGACAAGGACATATCTGCGTTGTCTCAATGTGTGTGTCATCAGACCTGACATGTACCCCTTCATGGCAAGGTGTGTGGACTGTCCTGTTTCAAGGACATGCGACCTGTGCCTCTAGTGTCCCGCAACCGGTCTGTGTGATAATGCATCCTTCTTATGCACATATGTGAATGTCTGTCACTCCTGTAATGCGTCAGCCTCTTCACTTACACTGGCCCACAGCTAGTTCGATGGCATGTCATGTTGACAGTGCGCACCCACGTGTGTAGCTGACTGTTGTTAGGGGTGTAACCTGGCTGGCATACGTGTCCTGGATGCATTGCACAGTACAGACTCTGTATGTAGCATATGAGTAGTGGCTGTTGAACATGTGCTCAGTCCATTGTCAGTGGTGTAGTGCTGTACTCAATCTTCGTCATTCCTTCCAAATTTCTGCAGGGCACCGCCTCTCCCCCGACCAATGCCAGACTTGGCTGCCATGAGGGAACATGACTGTATACGCCGCTACCGCTTCTCCCAACCGTTGATTGACGACTTGACCACAAGGCTAGAGCCACACCTCCAACCGCTACACAGGTATCCTACTGCACTGACCCCCAAGATGAAGGTGATGGCAGCCCTACATTTCTTTGCCACGGGTACGTTTCAATTGACCATAGCTGATGTAGGTGGCATGTCCCAGACCATGTTCAGCCGTGTCCTGCATGATGTGTTAGAGGCCATGTTGGTACACCTGGATGAATTCATAACCTTTCCAACTCGTGAGCAGTTGACAGGCGTCAAGGGTGAGTTCTATGCCCTGGGAGGGATGCCCCATGTCATTGGGGCCATTGATGGGACACATGTGGCTTTGGTGCCACCACACGCACAGGAGGTAGCCTTCCGTAACCGCAAGCATTACCACTCCATCAATGCCCTTGTGGTATGTCTTGCTAACATAATGATATCCCATGTCTGTTCCCGTTTTCCAGGATCAGCACACGATGCCTACATCATGAGGCGTAGCAGGGTGCCTGAAATGATGCTGCAGCTGCGCAACGAACGTGCATGTCTTGTTGGTGGGTATGATCTGTTAGTCCTGTATTTAGCCGTTTCTTCATATCTTACTGCTTCTCCTGACCCACTTCTGTCCATGATGTTTCCATGTAGGGGACGCTGGCTATCCCAACATGCCACGGCTGATGACGCCTTTCCGCAACCCCAGTACAGCCGCAGAACACCGGTACAACGACACCCATGGGCAGACGAGGCACGTGATTGAGAGGATGTTTGGACTCCTGAAGAGCAGATTCCGGTGCCTCCACAAGACCGGCGGCGCTCTCCCATATGCCCCGGTGAAGGTCTGCAAAATCTTCCTTGTGTGCTGCATGCTGCACAACATGGCAGTGGAGAAGGCCGTGCCACTCATCCTGGATCCTGATGAGCAAGATCATCCACCCGTGGAGGATGAAGGGCTTGGGCACGGGGCAGGTGAGGATGAGAAGGAGGATGAGGACATCCGGAGTCAGCTGATCCGCAACTTCTTCTCATGATGGTGAGTCCCTGTGTCTGAGTGTGCACGCTTAGTGCCTTGTGTGGCATGTGTTTCAATGTGTGTGTCGAGCTGACTGTGTGCAAAGTGACTTTGAGGTGCTGTTCTGATGTGTCATACAAGGGCTAATGTCATTCCCCATATTTGTGCAGGAACACAAACATCATTATTTCCATGGTGACAACATCAATCCTGTAGAGTGCATGTACATGTCTGCGGATTAATAGCTCCTCGCTGACTTGTTGTGTGTCTGTCCTCCCCAGCTTCCTGCGGCTGTCGTCTGCTCATGTCATCATTGCCCTCCTGCTATTCCTCATGAGTATTGCTACGTGTGCTGGATCAGAGTTACATGCACAGAGATGGTGAAATTTCTTTTTGGGTAAGGAGTGCAGCAAGGCATTTTGTGGGTGGTACGTGTTTGTGTTTTGTGGGGACTGCTCCTGTGCATGTTGTGGCACCATGCATACATGTCGACTCACCATGAGCCACGTGACGTGTTGCATGGCTCCCATGAATTGATAGTCACCCTTCCTGACAGTCATCTGTCATGGATTGTGGATTCTGATGAAGGCATCAATGTGTGTCTAACGTCCCTCAGGAACATACGGGATGGTCATGCTGGACATGGTGTGGGACATCCCCATATGAGGCTCAATGTGGAATTGTAGACTCGCCGTGTGCAGCAAGGGGTGTGAGGCTCAACCCCTTCACTTGTGTGCCAGCTCAGTAGGATTTACCACATCTGTGTGTTGCAGGGGGTGTCCAGTGTGGGTCACACATGTTCAGCCGAATGACCTGTGATTCTGTTCCAATGGATGCAATTCCATTAGTGTGAAGCTGAGTAATAAAGGTGTGCGTCATACTCCAAGGTGCCTCATCTCTGTCAATGCTGGTCTCTTGCCACTTGGCATGCGGCATCACTGGCATACTTGCTGTAGATAATGCATAGGAGTACATGTGTAGTTTAGCGACATGCATGCAGTTGTTCATGTATTAGGCTCCCTATTGGGCATGTAGTACATGGTCGTGTATGTTTTTTAGCGAGGTCAACCACACAATGGGCCATCACCAGTTGCTGAGGGTGTGTCTCCTGTGCGCAGGTCGGCCTTCAGTTTCCTGATCCGGCGTAATGGTCCTTTGGTGATTGTGCATGCATTGTCTCTGGGTGTGCCATGTGACACTGGACACTCCTCACTTTACACACGCGCCTGTCGCAGTTGTCCTTCTGACATCCTAGTCTTTGTGTGCAAGATGGGCCATTTGGCAGGGAGATGGCGCATGCTGCTGAAGGCCCTGCACAGGCACCCATTGGCCACACACACAAGATGGTGTGCATCATGTTAGGCTCGCTCACATATGCCATGCTAGTCCACTGCATCTGTACCTCATGCTGCAACGCCCTCTGCATCATGCACATGATCCACAGATAGCTCCACTCCAAGTTACGACAGTCCATCCCCCAGGTCCATGATGACATCCATCTCATATACTGCCCTGCCCTCAACGGAGCAAGTACATCCAAACTCCAAGGACACTGGTCCACTTCCAGGGGGCATCTGCACACCTCAGCTTCTACACCCTGCGCCCTAGCCACCTCACCGTCCACCATAGATAGCTGCAATGGATCACTGTCTGCTGCATGATGTCCTCCACACACCCCACCCACACTCAGGAGGCAGTCCACAAACCCGAACCCACACCAACCTTGTACGTCTGTCATCCTAGATCCCGTTGGTTCATCTCCGTGCATTCAACCTTGCCCTGGCCACCGTTCTTCACATCCACCGTACTCCAGCATACAGGACATAGTTCTCCCACCTGGCAACAAATACCTGGGACTCCCTCCCCAGGTACCTCCACATGGGCCATGGCCTCTACGCCTTGATGATGATCTCCCAAATGGGTCTGTCCGCACAGTGTAGCAAGCCCCCCCTCAGCAGCCAGAGGCCATCTCAGGTGAGTGTTGTGCTCCATGCCTACATTGCATGATACTTGTGACCCATGTGTGTCCTGTACCAGACTCTGTTCCCAGGGGATGGATGGCTGGAGTTGGTTCAACACTCAGGCATGGTTAGAAATTTCCACACACATTTGTCGTAGAATAATACAAAATGACAGCAACGTTTCATGTGCAGTACAATGTGAATTTATTTTGGGGGGGTGAGTCTTTTGGTAGATGTGCGAAGGTGCTCTACCGGGGGAATAGAATCCAAAGTTCACTGGGGGAGATGGCATCCTTGGCATTGGAAGGCATCAGAGTCCAGACCACAGTGTTGGTCATCATTGGTCAGACTGTGACCAGCAAGTCCATGTGGCAGAGAATGTCATTGGGTGAGGTGCTGCTGTTGCGCCAGGGGGCCAGGTGCCAGGCCAGGTGACCTGGGAGATGGCGATGGTCCGCTGACTCTCACGGTCTTTTACGTGGACGACCCACCTTCCTCCGGGGACCCTCAGATGCAGGCCTTGATGATGTCAGGGACGCTCCGTCAGATGAATCCTCCTCCTCCTCGTCCCTCCCTGTGTCTGGTGCTGGTCTACGCCTGGTGACACAGGGAGGGTTTGCCAGACTTTGGGCGATCTGACGGAGTGATTGGCTCACGTCCCTGTGCACCGCCAGGATCTCAGCCAGTCGTGCCTCCATCCGTCCTTGGTGTTGTTGATGACTGGCATGATGCTCGACCTGCAGGTTCTTTATCTCATCGAGGGTCCCCT
The DNA here is from genome assembly GCF_964204655.1 of Triturus cristatus. Lineage (NCBI taxonomy): Eukaryota > Metazoa > Chordata > Amphibia > Caudata > Salamandridae > Triturus > Triturus cristatus. The sequence continues at coordinate 726,897,522 of NC_140586.1, forward strand.
GCATACCGGAAAGTCTGGACACGACCTGGTCCATGCCTCTGGTGTCACACCGGTATGAGTCCAGGATGTTGCGTATGTGTGCAAAACCGGGCTCCTGAGCTGGCTGGTCAGGTTTGCGCCTCCGCCGGCCTCCACTCCCACCACCCCTGCCCACTTGAGCCTGGCCTGCCCTTGTGGGCACATCGGGTCTACGGGACCCCTGAGGGTTGGCATTTGCACGGTTGCCTGCCTCCTCCTGGGTGCCCGCAGAACCTTGTCCCTCCTGGTCAGACTGGCTCTGTTGTTCAGTGCGAGCAGGGATCCTGGGTGTGTCCTGGGATGTGGCGGGAATGGGGGTGGTGGCTGGCACAGATGTACCTGACGCAGGTGCTGCAGGTGCTTGTACACCAGAGGGTCCAGGTGGGTCGGGGTCATCCACGGAGTGGTGAGAGTCGTCGCTGCCGGTGGAATCGTCTTCACGCGGTGCCTGGGACTGTGATTCTTCCCCCCCAGTATTGGAGGGAGATCGTCGACGTTGCCCTGTGTGTGAGAGAGAGACAATGTCAATGCTGTTTCATGCAACATCCATGTTTCATGCATATTCAAGTTGACACAGTTCCCCCAGGTAGTTGGATGTCCCTAGCATTCCTCTCAGTGTCCACTTGGGGATGGGTATGTTGCGGGGGACAGATTGGGATGTTCTCCTGAGTGTGTGACCTGTAGATAGTTGGCTCTGATCAGGCGCGCAATACCCATTGGGCTCACCAGGCTTCAGCCCCCCCCCTCATGTGTGTCAGCCCGGCTGAGACAGCCTCGCGGGCTGGCGTCCGTCTAATTGCAGCCGGACGCGAGTACTTCACAGGTCTTTGGAAGACCATTTACTCGTTCATGAGGCTTTTGTTGTGTTTTTACCCCTTCTTACAGCCACTCTGGCTGGAGGATTTAGCCCCCCCCAACTATTTTCCTGCCCCCCCCGGAAATTGCCTCTAGTTGCCCGCCTGGCTCTGATGCTCACTTGGCTCTAGATTGGTCTTGTTGGGTCACATGTCCATTGTGGGAATGTGTGATTCCGTTGCCTGCCCGGGTGTGTGTGCTTGTGTTAGGGGGGGGGGGGGTGTGACCGGGCGTGCTGTTGTGTGTAGTGTGAGTTGTCATTGGGTCTCCCAGGTGATGTGTGTGTCCCCTCATGGTGTATGCTGGCATGACAGTGTGTGTGAGTTCCTGTGCTAGATACCTGTGCTTGTGGAGTTGGTGTTTGAGTGTACAGTGGTCCCAGGAGGGCCTTGTGCTGCATACAGCAGGGCCCAGTGTCAGCGACCTTGTTAGTAGTTTGCCAGTCCCTGTGCATTGTGCATGGGTATGTCCCTATGCCATATGGGCTGTGAGCATTGTTGTCTGCATCTCATTTTGGCGATGTGTTGTGTGGGGCCCACCCCCCCAGCCTCCCGGACATCCAGTCTTGTGGTTGTGGTTGTTGTGGCCTTGGACATGGCCTTGCCTTGATTTGTGAAGGGTGGATGGTGACGTTCGTGGCATGGGCGTGGTTATTGAGTGTGGTTGTGTGCGGTGAGTGCTTGGGGGTAGTTGCGTGCATTTGTTGTGGTTGGGGTGTGGATGCCATTCCCCCCATGTGAGGTGAGTTGTTTGTGTACTCACCAGGCTCTGCGACTCCTTCCACTCCGTGTTGTCCCACCGGCGGTAGCATGGCCATCACCTTCTCCTCCCAGGGATGGTAGTGTACGGGTCTGCGGGGCGGCCCACCTCCAGTGATGTTGGTCTGGGCATGTTCTTCATTCATCTTCCTCTTGACCGCCCTGCGCAGATCGTACCACCTGGCTTGGCATTCATGCCTGGTCCTTCGAACGGGCACAACAGCATTAACCTTGTCAACGATCCTCTGCCACATGGCAGATTTTTCAGATATGCTGGTCTGTCTGACCATTGTTCCAAACAGCTGTGGCTCGACTCTGATGACTTCGTTGACGAGGAGCTCCAGCTCCGCCGTAGTGAACTTTGGATTCTTGTCTGTGGGCATGGTGTGGGGTGTGGGTGTGGGCAGTTGTGAGTGTGTGGGTGTGAATGTGTGTTGCAAGGGCTCATGGTTTGTATGTGTGGGCCCTTTTTATTGGTCAATTGGTGGGTGTGGCTGTGTTTGAATTTTGGTGGGTGTGTTATAAGAGGTGGTTGTGTTTGGGGCCTCTGTTGGCCATTTTGGATGTGGCAGGTCAGTCATTGAGTTGTATTTTGTCGTGTAGACGTGTTTTGTGTTTTTGTGCGAGTCTCTTTGGCCCTCCTTGTGCTGTTTTCCACTGTCCTGGTTCTGTATGTGTCTTTTTCACGTAGGTACGATCCTTCCATTCGCAATGCTGTGTGAGGGTGCTGGGGTACGGTGTTGGTGTGCGGCAAGTACATGCGGTGTGGGGGCTGGGGGTACAGTGCGGACTGGGTGGTGTACGGTGCAGACATATGGGGGGGTGTGTGTACGGCTCGTACACGGGCATGAGTTTACCCGTGTACATGTGTGCTTCAGCGTTGGCTCCGTACGGGCCTTTTTATGTGCGATGGTGTATTCGGACGGGCGGGCGGGATCGTACTTGCGCGCTCGGACTTGTGTTTTACGATTTGTAAGTTGACCTGTCCTGATCACTTTCGTACACTTTTCCAGACGTTATTCGGACATGGACACTTTCCGACGCACGCTCGTAGACTTTTCCCAACACTATTCGTAGTTATTTTTTACGTCCCATTCGTACTTGCAAGTTTGTACGGTACTTGTGCGACTCGTACGTAAAAAAATACGTATGCGGGTCGTACGCAAATTATTTTTACCGGATCGGAATCAGCACCATAATGTTAAAACCAACTTCACTAAAATATGTATTTTATCATTCTGAATTTAGGCATACTAAACTCGAATTTCTACCATGTTCCCTGAGTCAGTTAGGATTATAAGATGTAATAATCAAACTGGCCATTTTGGCCTATGGGGAACAGGTAGCCTCGCAATAGTGAAAAACGAAAATGGCTGTAATTCACTATTAGGACATGTCACACACACCAGCGCATGTCCTACCTTATACTTACAATGCACCCTGCCCTTGGGCCTACGACAGGGGTGTCTGATATGAAGAAAAGGGAAGGTTTAGGGACTGGCAAGTGGGTGCACTTGCCCAGTCAGCATGGCAGTACCAGACTGCACACAGGCTCTGCAATGGCCAGCCTTAGACACACTTTAACAGGCTGCTTCTGTGGGTGGCACAACCAGTGCTGCAAGCCCACTAGCAGCATTTGTATTACCAGCCCTGGGCACTCCTGGTGCACTGTACTAGGGTCTGACAGGCAAACCAAACCAGCCAATCATGGAATCACTAATCCATACATCAATTTACAATAGGTAGCACTTGCACTGTGGCACTGGATAGCAGTGGCACAGTGCCCAAAGCATCCAACACCCGCAAAAACACATGAGGCAACAGCAAATAAATGGGAGAGAGACCCACGCCAAGGTGTCAGGTCTAACTATGGTGTTAGTATATTCATACAATAACTTAGTAAATACATTTAACGAAAAATCATTATCTGATTCTTCATGATGGAGTATGCGTCCATCTAACTGTTCTCCATTAGTACTTATGGCCTGTTTAGCAACATCTTTCATTCCTTTAGGAGGCACTTCATTAGTATTGTTTCTGGGGTTATTCACATCAAAAAGTGGTATGACTACTGTTAATAGGATCCATATGAGTATTAGTAAGAAAATATTACAAACGCAAAACTCAACACATCTACGTTTTAGTTTAGATTTTGGTTGTTCAGTCACTTTGGGCTTTGCCATTTTAGCAGTGGCGGCTGGTGACATTTGAAAGTGGTGAGCGTAACATTGTCGTACTGCACTGCGGCGAGCGAGCGAGCTTGAACAGCCTACGGGGGGGTTTGGGGAGGTTCTCCCCCAAGATAAATGTGAAAAAAGAGTGGACAAACGGTGCATTTTTAAGCAAATTTGAGGAAGCAGGAAGGTTAATAAAGCAATTTGTGCTGGGCCTAATAAACATAGATCGGTCACTGCATCTCCCCTCCCCTCACTTCACACAGCTTTGCTTTTGTACCTTCACCCAGCTCCACAGAGACCCATGCTCATTCAAGGGTGTACACACACTTCTCTACTGGGATTGCCAAGTAGACAGACAAACACACAACTAACAAGCAAACACATCTCAGTCTTGAAACTGTAAAGCAGAGACACCCAAACGGATCTTATAATAGGAATTATAATGCAGACAAATAGTCGGACACTCAGCCTCCCCCCCCCTTTCATCTCAAATGTTCACGCTGCATTCTAAAAGCCAGGAAGTAGTTAGGGGAATGAGGCATTAAAATAAATACAGCCATTCATGTTCCCTCAACATATTGCACGTCTTATAAAATGGTGCACTGTTAAACAGTCAATACAGGTACAACCCCTTAAGTCTGCCTGTTTCCTGCCCATTCTCTGCTACAGGGTTATACCAAATCACTCCACAAACACTGGCAAATATGAAACATTATGCGATTATATCAGGATCACACCTTGCATCAAGGGGGAACTGAGATGGTGTTGATGTACAACTTGTTAGCATCGCAAATAGCAAACGTACTCTGTACGACGACACAGGTGCACAAAATAAAAATCCTCTCAAGGAACAAAGTCAGTGATTTTATAAGGGTAAGTACTGGAATACTAAACCAGTTTAAAATTACGTTACTATCAAGGAACCACAGCAGTGCCAGATAAAAGTGATAAAAATAGGTGCTGTTAAACTGGTTTACTGAACAATCAATCACGACAGAATGGAATCCGAATGCGCAGAGTCCAAGTATGAGCACAGCAAAAAAACCACGTCAATAATACATTAGCAAATATTTCACAGACCCTTGAACAAGACATTTTATGAAGTGTTGCTTTTAAGTTAAAGAATCACGACTGCTCTGGTGAGGTTAAAATGTTCGAGGCAGATGTGGAAATAGGGACTCTGACCTTAGCACACCAGCTTGCAGAAATCAATACCATCGGCGCGACGGATAAAAATCACAAGCAGCCGCTTCTGGGTACCAGTGCAAAAGGCGGCAGTACAATCTGTGTGACTGGTTTGTCTGGGTGTAAGCTGTGAATAGTTTTAAACGGGAAAAAATTCTAAAAGGTGCTTGGAAATCACAATGTTCAGTAGCACAAAAATCCCCCAATTATTAAGTACAATAAAACACGTCGTTTCATGCCATGAAGAATGAAAGAAACAGTTTGTTTTAGCGTGATTGGAAGAAAACAATACCCTGTTGTGAAGCACGGAAGTTGAATAATTTTATTATAACAGGCGCAATACAAACGAAACTGTTTCTTGACATTTAACAGTAGGTGTTAATTGCTGGCACTCTCAATGGGTCTCAGTTTAGCAACCTCAGACGCATGCAAATGACTTAGCCCTGAAGGGTTCGAGATTTATGGCCTATAAATCACTTTCAGACCTCGCAGCCGGCAGGGAACCCGGTGGGCCTTCATTGCCTGAATACAGACATGTATTGTGACCTTTATGTCGTACATGCACGTTTGCAACAAATGCCTAAACCAGATGAGTTATCCTGCTCGGATTCGTAGCCATGACATGCCGGTTTAGCACCACACTCTGCAACAGGCATGTAAACACTCTGAGCTGTCTTATGAAGATTAAACCCGGGGGCCTGCTGATTACAAACAGATCTCCGTACAACTGCACAAACCCAACAGGCTACTTTACCAATATACTAATCGAGACGGTAAACGGTCAGTCTAACAGCTCTTCCTGTCTCTGTCTCATGCAGGGAGGTTGGAAAATGTATTATTCACGCCCACGTGCAGCTCCATCTTCTCTTATTCTCCGTCTCTTTGCCTCCTTCTTCTAGCTCCTTCAGCTTTCACTCCCTTTGCCCCTTCCCACACTACTGACTGTCGCTCACTGCCCCACTGTGTCTCGTCACTAGCTGTTGCTCGAATCTCACTCCCTATCCAACACTGCATGCCGCTTCTCCTGACTTTCACTTCCTGTACCCCGAACCTGACAATTCCTAACTCCTACCTTCAGTATGTCACTATCTGCCTCCAGGAGCTGCCTGGCACTCCACTTCACTGACTCCTGTCTGTCACATGATCCGAACCCTGTGCTTCTCACTTGACCACCCCACCTCCCATCCTGACTGTCACTCATTGGCTTCTAGCGCCTCCCTCCCCCAACGACACGGGGTCATTTACGATGTCTATGAAAGCACGGGGTACCCTGCTGTGACCATGCCTTGTCCATACCAATTGCCACTGACCTCCCACAGAGATTCTCTCACAGAGATGCGGTGGAAAGGATTATCTGGGGAGAAAACGTAGTTTCAAACATGGAACTTTTAGCCAGCCAGAGGTACGAGAGAGGTCCTATCTGGCGCGCACACAAACCATCTGCGGCATCAGCCCAATGCTGATAACACAGGCTGCATGCTTCTAAGAACTTTCCTATTGTCGAAGCTGCAGGTTGCGATCAGGGAGCCGGAGAGTCGGAGACTACATGCATAGAACCAGTCGCAGCTCGGTTCCACGGGGGGAGGGGGAATTTAATTAAAGTAAGAAAAACTTACCTGACCGGGCGGGTCGGCGCCGCTTCTGCTGTATGCTTCTGAGCCGGGTCCGGTGTGTTGGCGCCTAACGTCTTCTGCGTGAGTGGCCAGTCGCGGCTCGTGTCATGTGGGGGGGGGTGTCACGCGGGGGTGGGGTTTTTAAATCCTACCTGAGCAGGTCCGGATCCGCGCCGCCTCGGGTCCGTTCTGGCGCCTACACTGGAACAGCCCATCCCTGCTGGCAAGGCCCCTCTCAGCCAATCCTGGCGCTGGAGCAGCGCCAGGATTGGCTTAGAGCAGGCTTACGCTCCGCCCGCCTGCCTATTAGGAGACCGAGGTTTGAGCCTTAGCTCAACCCTCGCTCTCCTAATGGGCATGCGCCAGCCTTTGGAAACACTAGTGCGCATGACTGGGCACGGTACAAAAATTCACCCTCCATCCCCACTCATGTGCACTTGTGTGCTGCTGCCTGTTGCCCCAGACAATGCCTGTCAGTCAACATGACACCAGACCGCCTACCCCCTTCAGACTCTGAAGGGGGTGGGCGGTCCAACGTCATACTGACTGACATGACTGACAGTTCTCCCTCGGCATCTCTGAACTTAAGTAAACTGAGAGTCTACTTAAGTTCAGAGACGCCGAGGAAGCTGTGGGTGCGGGCGGGGGGGCAACGCCCCAACGCCCCCAATGGACGCACCACCAATGTATTTTATTAAGCTACAAAAACAGAAAAAGTCTAACAATTTCCGTTCGCTAAGTCCTAGGAAAAATCTAAATGAACTTCTACCTAAAAATAAAAATATAAGAGTGTGGTGGTGCAATCCTACACCCAATGATGTTTCTTCTTTACCCCTTTTAGAGTCTGCATAGGATTTTTTCTGACAAAACATTAATTCACCTCAGGCTGGAACAGTTCTTTGTTAAGATGGCCTCAATTGCTCTCATCCTCATTCTCAGTACCGCTATTCTCCTGTTCCTCATTTAAATCTAAAGTCTCAAACTCCTCAAGGATAACATAAGTCCATTCAGGGGCCTTGTATTTTCTATAGGGAATTCTTGTTCTTCTTGATCTTCTCCTTGTGCCCTTTCCTAAATCTTCTTTTTCTGTCTGACTTGATATTCTGTTGCCTTTTTCTGGTCTGTTTATTAATCTTCTTCTAATTATTCTGTATTTCAGTCTTTTCACTCCGCTTGGCCAGCAATCTCCCTTTCTAGGTTTCTTTGCCTACACTATCTTATCACCTTCTGTATTCTGTTCGCTGCTTCTTTTGTCCAGTCTTTTCTCTATCTGTCTACCTTTGCTTTCTTGTGTTTCAGTCTCTGTAGGTTCAGTATTTGAGTGTGACTCACTAGGTAATTCTCCCTCTTCTAAATCTTCTTCGATCTTTTTCTTTTCTGAGACAGCATTTGGTATCTCTGATGTTTCGGTTTCTGCTTTGACAGCCTTTTCACCTTCTACTGGTTCAATAGCAGTCTCACCTTCTTCTGACTCAATAGCAGTTTCATCTGTCCCAGTATCTGCTGCTCATTCTACTTGACTTGTGCTTGGCTGTTCATCGTCAAAATGTTCACTTGAATCTGTCACTCCAGATTCTTCAGCCTCACACACTTCTGCAACTGGTTGTGGATTTTTGGTTCTCAGTCGGTGTTCTTCAGGTCTTTCGATTGGATTTGGGACTAGGCGAGTTTGGTTCGCATGTATCCAATTTGGCAAACCAAAACACTTCACTGCTGTGGTCGTCACCAATACGATTTGGTAAGGGCTGTTCCAACAGGGTTCTAGACACATTTTCCTCACGTGCTTTTTCACTAGCACCTACTCTCCAGGATTCAGGTTGTGTGCTTGGTCTTGCTGTGTCGGTGTGGCATCTCCTCCAACCTGGCGGGACACAGAATGCACCAGGTCAGCCTTTCCTCTGCAATAATCCAGCACGCGATTGTAGTGGACTGGGTGAAGGGCACTAGAACCCTGCACTGAACAGAAGGGCAGGAAGGCAACTGGACACCACTTCTGGTCAGGGAGTGGACGGGCAGTCTGGGATGAGCAAGGCACGAGACAAGACGTGCATGTGGACAGGGAACAAGAATAATAAATAAACATCAAGTAAGCCTACCTGGTCTCCTGCGTGGTTCCTTATCAACAACAACATGACTATTGGCGACGAGAGTGGTGGGACATCGAAGCACCACCAAACGCGTGCACCGCAGTCCCTCGCAACCACCAAGGAACGGAACCAGGAGCCCACCCTGGTCCGCCCGCTGCAGGAAAGTCCCGAAGGCGAACAGCTGCTACGTCCGGAGCCCACCCGGTCGCAGGAAACAACGGAGCCAGGAGCCCACTCTGGTCCGAGTGTGGAAGACAGAGGAATCGCCCAGCCGCAGAAGAGACGTGGTAAGAGGCCCCCACCTGCCTGAAGGCAAGCGGTGAACTGAGGGAAAGTGAGGGCATCACGGTGCACCCGACCGCGTCCCTGCCACCGCTGCATTCTGAAGAGCCCCGCTTCGCGTGTAGATTTAAAGACAAATCTCGTGTGAATGCGGCGGCCATCCTGGGGTCAGGCGGGAGCAGCCAATCAGCACATAGGAAGTCCCGACGTCCATTTTGGAAGGTCAGGTACAGGAAATCTCGGTCTCGCAAGATCCGGCGGCCATCTTAAAGACAGGCATATAAGCCAATAGAGAAGGAGGATGGCTGGGAGGCCATTTTGAAGTCAGGCAAAAGTCAAAAGAGTGAAAAAAAGTGAAAAAAAAAGGAACAATCAACAAATAAATAGAAACACAAAGGTGTATGAAAGGAAATAGAAACACAAAGGTGTATTAAAGAAAAGAAAAGAGAAGAAAATAAAGAAAGTGAATGTAAGGTGACAATAAAAGTGACAATACAGAGAGTAGAAGTACCGCTGTCGCCATAAGACAAAAAGGATTACAGAAAGAAGGCTTGCACAGGAGCCGCACATCAATAAAGAAATGCTTGACACAGAAAGCGAAAAGAAGAGTCCACAAGCAATATTTAGAAGACCGCTGTCATTCAGCTTATCGGAACCACAAGCTGGCATCAGGTGGGAAAGGTGGATTAGGCAGTTCGAGCGCTACATACGCGCCACAGATGTGGTAGACAGCAAACACCTGGACCTCTTTCTGAATCTCGTAGGGGATGAAGTGGAGGATTTGCTCATAACATTTCCCAGCGAGCAAACAGCGACATACAAAGGGGTGATACAGTGTCTCACAGCGAGATTTGACCCACAACGGAACATTGACTTGAGAGATACACTTTCAACACAGCATGTCAGAGAACAGAGGAGTCCCTTGATGACTTCGCAACATGACTGCGGAAACTGGTCACATACTGCGAATTTGACAAGTTCGACAATGAGCAGGCAATACGACTGCGCATCATTGAAGGCTGTCAGTCTGTAGAGTTCCGTGCACGTGTCCTGAAAGAACCAACAATGCTGGAAAAGATACTGACCATGGCTCGCGCGGAAGCGAGAGCAACAGCACATGCCAAAGAGATGCAGCTGGGGAAGGAGAAAAGAGTGGAACAGGCAAATCGCGTCACGGGAAATGTCAAGAAGAAAGAATACCCGGTGGCCTCGCCCGCAAAGAGAGATGAACAAACATCATGCTATAGGTGCGGACTCGACTTTCCGCATGTTGGTGCGTGCCCGGTGATGGGCCAGAGATGCAGGAAATGCAACAGGGACAATCATTTTGCAAGCGCCTACATGAGCAGGCAGTTCAGAAGCGAGCGGGGCAGAGCGGCGAGACCACGGGCGACTGACAGCCGGTATGCCCGGCACATGGAAACAGCAGTTCCTCTGATGAGTCGGATGAAACAGCAGCACCTGTGAGTGTGGCACGACTGTATCTCATGTCCGATGCCCCCAAGGTAGACCAAGCACCACAGCACATTCATCTCATAGAGAAAGATAAAATAAAGAATACCGCAACCATGGACATTGAAGTAGGACGGCATAGTACTCAGTTCGTGCTTGACAGCGGGGCCACGTGCTACATCATGTGCATGTCAGAGTATGTGAAAATGAAAGTGAGGCCGCTGCTATCACCGTCCATGGTTGATGTGTTCATGTGGGGCTCCAAGAAGCCGGTGGAGAACATGGAGAAGTTCACAGAGACGCCAACATACAAGGAAAGGTCCTGCCAAGAAGAGGTACATGTGCTGTGAGGTGACATCCCAGCACAGTGCCTACTAAGCAATGTCAAGGCGCAGGTGATGGGTCTACTGGCGATGACATACCACATGTCGGAAAAAGGGAACATTTTGCAGGAACATCCGGCCCTCCTGAAGGGCCTAGGAAACTTGAAAGAGAAACAGATAACGTTGCACATCAGCGAGGCAATCAAACCGGTAGCACAACATCATTGGCGAGTACCCATACACCTACAACCGCAAGTAGAAGAGGAAATTAAAAGTTTACTGGCCCAGGACATCATTGAGCCTGGGGAATGGCCGACGCCATGGGTGTCTCCGATAGTGGCAGTCCCGAAAGAGAACACCTCCAAGATTTGCATATGTGTGGACATGAGGGTACCGAATACAGTAATCGAGCGAGAACGCCACATCTAAATGAGACGATCAGCTGTCTCACGGGAGCCTGTAAATTTTCAAAGTTAGATTTCTGCAAAGGGTACCACCAACTAGAGCTGGACCAACAGAGACTGAGCTTTGGCATTTCGTCGGCTGCAGAAATATTTCAAGAAACCATAAGGCAGGTGATAAGGCCGGTGAAGAACAGCCTAAACTAAAGTGATGACATTCTAGTATTCGGACAGTCAGATGAGGAACATGATAGAGCTCTGCATCAAGTATGCCTACAGCTGGAACAAGTGGGACTAACATTGAACGCAGACAAGTGTGAACTGGGGAGAAGTGAATTGTTATTCTTCTGACACATTTTCTTGAAGAAAGGGATGAGGCCGGATCCCAGCAAAGTAGAGACATTGAAAAACACGAAGTCTCCTAAGGATGTCGCAGAAGTGAGGTCATTTCTAGGGCTTGCCAGCTACTGTGTTAGTTACATCAAGGATTTCGCCACGGTGAGCACACCGCTCCGAGAGTTAACAAAGCAAGGTCAGACGTTCTTGTGGTCACAGGAGTGCAGCTGGGTGTTTGAAGCCATCAGAGAGGCCGTAATGACTGTAGACCACCTTGACTATTTTGACCCGTTGCTATGCACGGAGCTGACGGTAGATGCCAGCCCAATGGGGCTAGGAGCAATACTAGCGCAGCACCTACCGGGGAGAGATTCACCGAGAAGGATTGTTGCATACGCAAGCAAATGTTTGTCTGACATTGAAAAGGCATACTCTCATCCAGAAAAAGAAAGCCTAGCAGTGGAATGGGCATGTGAACACTATCACATGTTCATCTACGGGAAGTCGTTCACCATCATCACAGATCATCAGGCTCTGGTGACAATCTACGGCAATCCAGCAGCGAAGATGCCACCACGCATTGAGCACTGGGGCGTAAGGTTGATGGACTATGACTTAAAAATTGTGCACAAGCCGGGAAAAGAACATAACCTGGCTGACTACATGTCGAGACATCCCCTACCACGGTCACCAGAGATTGCATCAATGGCTGAGGAATGTCTCAATTTTGTACTGAAGCAAAACACTCCGGCACCAATAACACTAGTGGAACTAGAGCAAGAAACAGCAAAAGATGCCACCTTGCGGCTGGTCAAAGAAACGACAAGGATGCAGAGATGGAGACACATCAACAACAACTGCACCTGGGGAGAACAAGTAAACAAGGAGGAAATGCTGGCACTAAAGAAAATACATGAAGAACTATCGGAAACAGAAACAGGAATAATGATGCGAGGAACAAGGATAGTGATACCAAGTTCACTAAGGAGACAGACTGTCAACGTGGCACACGAGTCACACCGCGGAATGGTGGCAACGAAAAAGATGCTAAGGAAAAATGTATGGTTCCCTGGCCTGGGCAAAATGGTGGAAGAGACCATCGCGACGTGTCACATCTGTCAAGTAACAGGACAGCCAGCTATCCCAGAACCGTTACAAATGTCAGAACTTCCAAGGGCAGTGTGGACAACGTTGGCGGCTGACTTCGTTGGGCCACTAGACACGGGCAACTACCTGCTCGTGATCATCGACGAGTACTCACGATTCCCCATAGTGCGACACGTGTCATCAACGTCAGCAACAGCAACGCTACCAATCATGGATGACATATTTGCGGCCTGGGGCTCCCCAGAAATACTAAAAACAGACAATGGTCCTCCATTTTCAGGAGAAGAGTTCAGAAAGTTTATGTCCTACCAGGGCATTCATCACCGGAAGGTAACACCGCTGTGGCCACAAGCGAATGGCATGGTGAAGCGGTTCATGGGGAACATCAAGAAAGCTGTCCAACGAGCAAAGCTGGTGCAGATCTCTGACGGACAAGCGCTATGTCAGGTTCTACGAGACTACAGAAACACACCACACAGCTCCACGGGAAAATGTCTGGCTGAGTTGGTACTGGGGAGGACCAGCAGAACAAGGCTACCACAGATAGAAGCAAAAGGGTCACCAGAGCACAGCAACATTGCAGCCAAAGACAAGGAAGCAAAAGGAAAGATGAAAGCATATGCAGATGCAAGGCGTCATGCCACCCCGTCACACCTCAAAGAAGGAGACGTAGTGGTAGTGCGTCAGTGACAGCAAAGAAAGTCTGACAGCGTGTTCTCAAAGGAACCTCTCACAATCATAAAGGTGAAGGGCCTGATGATTACGGCTGCATCAGAACATCACCAAATAACACGGAACAGTTCTCATTTCAAAGGACTGAAGACCTTGAATGAAGGTGGCCAAGATACTGCGACCGGAGGAGATGAAGTGATGGATCACAACGGGAAAGGAAAGGACAAGGACGAAGGGCAAGGAGAAGAACTACAGGAAGAGACTTGTCCGAAGAGAGCGAGCAGAAGGCCAAAGAGACTTATTGAAGAAATGCAGTGAGGAATGCATACGTGTCGTTTCCTCACTGTGAGCGGTCTCTCCTTACTTTCTTTTTCTCACTATCTATACAGTTTTTGTTCTCTCTTTTTCTCTCTTCTCTCTCCTCATTTCTTTGTGACAAAAGGGGGAGATGTAGTGGACTGAGTGAAGGGCACTAGGACCCTGCACTGGACAGAGGGGCAGGAAGGCAACAGGACACCACTTCCGGTCAGGGAGTGGACAGGCAGTCAGGGATGAGCAAGGCACGAGCCAAGACGTGCATGTGGGCAGGGAACAAGAATAATAAATAAACATCAAGTAAGCCTACCTGGTCTCCTGCGTGGTTCCTTATCAACAACAACACGACAGCGATCTTTAGAGAGATTCATCAATTTATTTGCAGGAATGTATGCTTGTCTCATGGCTCTCCCCATTAACACTTTGTGGGGACTCAACCATGTCTTTTTGTCAGGTATGCGTCTAAGACTCATGAGCACAAGGGGCAATGCATCAGGCCATTTTAGTGTTGTGGATGCACACACCTTTCCTAATCTTTACTTTATGTTGCCATTCATTTGTTTAACAATACCAGACGCTTCAGGTCAGTGGGCACAATGCAACTTCTGTTCAATTTGTAACGCAGCACAGATCATTCTAGTTATTTCATTAGTAAAATGCGATCTTCTATCTGATTCCAAAGTGACTGGAAAACCAAATCTTGGGATCAATTCTCTCAACAACAATTTAGCAACAGTCAGACTGTCGTTTCTCTTCGTTGGGTAGGCTTCCACCCAGCGAGAAAACAAACAAACAATGACTCGGACATATTGTAGTCCATTACATGGTGGCAACTAGATAAAATCAATCTGAAGGCGAGTAAAAGGTCCTCCTGCTTTCCCAATTACACCCCAGCGTACCACTGTCTTTCTTCCTGGGTTTTGTTTCTCACAAACAACACAACTTTGGCAGAAGCTTTCAGCTATTAACCTAAACTTTGATTTGCACCAGGCCTGTTTGAACATTCTTACCATGGCATCTCATCCAATATGCGCGTGTCCATGGTATTCGCGCCGGGACACTCACGAGTATCCGAGCGCGTTACAAATGGATATAACATAACATAACATAACATCCTAGCCATGTGAGAAAGCAATGAATCTGGTAATACTGGTCTCTCATCATAACAGATCCATATCTCATCGTCATTTTTCCTATTGCCTGCTCTTTTCCATTCTTCCTTTTCTCTGTCACTGACATCTTCCTGCATTTGTCTCACCTCATCCCATGTCTCAAATGTAGTGGCAATCATAAGGTGGCATTCGGTATTTCCTCTTTCAATGGATCGATTTATAGCTAGGGTATTTTGTGTACAGTAACGCGTTAATTGTTCCGCGTATCTGTTACCCTTTGTCACATCATCATTTCCAGGTTGATGTGCAGCACATTTCACTTCTGCGATTCTTTTTGGCAACTGTAAAGCTTCCAATAGTTCCTTTACAGTTTTCCCATTCCGAATTGTTGACCCAGAGGAGGTCATGAATCCTCTGTGCATTCACAGCTGACCAAAATCATGCACTACACCAAAACCGCATTGGCTGTCCGTTTAAATTGTTACTTTTAGACCCTTTGCCAATTTGCATGCTTTAGTAAGAGCAAACAGCTCTGCGACTTGAGCAGATTTTATGCCTTTTAGACATGACGCTTCCAGGGCTCCAGCCAGAGTACAGACATCATATCCAGCGCACAATTCACCTCTTTTATTCCTTAAACAAGATCCATCTACAAACATTTCGCAATCTGACTCCTCCAGATATTCATCTGAAATATCTGGGCGAGGCTTGGTATAAAGCTCTGTTACTTCCAAACAATAATGTTCTGCTTTTTCTCTCACCTCTTCACACCTCGAGTTTGGTAACAATGTTGCAGGGTTCACAGTAGTGCATCTTACCACTGTCACATTTTCAGCACCTAGTATTACTCTCTCGTACTTAGTCAGCCGAGTATTTGTCATATGTTGAGTTTGAGTACCAGTTAAAAGTATGTCAACAGAGTGTGGTACATAGACTTTCACTGGGTAACCCATCATAATTGATTCACTTTGTTCCAAACTCACACAAGTGGCAGCCACTGCTTTTAAGCAACCTGGCAATGCTGCGGCCACTGAGTCAAGGGTAGCAGAAAAATACGCTATTGGATGTCTTGCCGTTCCGTGTTTCTGAGTTAAGACTGCAAGCGTACAACCATCTCTCTCACAACAGCACAATGCAAATTCCTTAGAATAATCTGGCATACCCAGGTCCGGCACATGGCAAAGACTGTTTCGTAGTCTATTAAAAGACTCCATACTCTCCTCATTCAACACAATTAGATCTTTCACATCTTTTCTGGTCAATTACTGTAAAGGCTCTGCAATCAACAAGAATCCACATATCCACTGCCTACAATATTTAACCATTCCCAAAAACATTCTCACTTCTTTCTGATTCCGGGGTAGATACATCTTTTTGATTATACTGATTCTCTCTGGGGTCACTTTACTTAGTCCTTTTTCAATCTTATGACCTAAGTACTGAACTTCCTGTCTGCAGTACTGTAACTTTGATGGGGAGACATTGTGTCCACCTTCAGCCAAATGATTCAACAAAGCAATGAAGTCAGTTACACATGCTTCACAAGTTTTGGATGCCAACAGTAAATTATCAATTTATTGGATCAGAACAGAGTTCCCGGGCAATTTCAAGGTTTCCAAACATTTTTTCAAGATCTGATTAAAGATTGATGGACTTTCAGTATACCCTTGAGGAACTCGGCACCATGCCAATACACGATTTCCGAAACGGAAGGCAAACAAATATTGACAATCTGGATGCAAGGGGATGGAAAAGAATGCCTGACACAAATCAATAACTGTGTACCATTCAGCATCACATGGGATCTGATACAAAATCACAGCAGGGTAGGGTACTACTGGGCAACACGCACAACAATTTTATTCACCTTTCTCAGGTCTTCAACTATTCTATATTTTCCGTTAGGCTTTTTGATTCCAATAATGGGAGAGTTACAAGGACTGCTCATTATCTCTTTTAGGATACCTTGTTCAATCATTTGATCAAACACGGGCGTGACTCCAGCAATTACCTCAGGACTCATCTTGTACTGGGCAGTATTGGGATACACTGCTCCATCCTTCACTATCACTTCAAATGGGGTCTACATTTCTCTTTAAGCTAATTTTCTTTCCGGTAAATTACCACGCATCTGGACTCACAGTACCTTTCAATTCCTCTGGTAAATCTACAGTCTGTAACTAATATAATTCTTTTACTTCTGACTCTCATTGGGCCATCAATGATTTGTATTCGACTTCCTCATACGTGTCATTATTGCAACACAATCCGGTGTACAATAAATAGTGTAAATCATTTTGCACAACAAATCTCTGCCCAAAAAATTCACTGGACTAGTATCACACACTACAAATCGATGCATATCTTTGAAATTTCCAATGTGCACTTCTATTGGGGCTGTAACAGGAGTTTTTATGTGTTTGTTTGCAACGCCTACAACTTGGATAGTTTCTCCTGAGAGTGGTAAGTTTGGAATTTCCGCTGCTCTCACAGCGGAAAGGGTAGCACCAGTGTCCAATAAGAAGGTGACATCTTTCCCTTCAAACTTTCCATCAATAAATGGACCTGACTGATCTACTGCTAAAGATGCACCAAGTACGCACTTGTCCTCCCCCTCAGGCACGTCACTGCATCAACTCCAACTCACTCTCACTATTACGCACCAAATACTGCGAGACGAACGGACTCTTACCAAACTGCTCTTCTCCTCGAAATCCTGAACTTATACTGTACATCTGCATATGAGCATTCACATTTGGAGGTATGGGCAGTTGTGGTACCTGCAACTGGGTGGTAACTACCTGCTGCTGCTGCTTCCCAATCGTTTCATTCTGCATCTGTCGATTTAAATTTTGATTTACGCCATTACCTTTCTGTACAGATCTACACTCGTTCTTCCAATGTCCCAACTTCCCGCATGCATGACAAGGAAATTTCTTTTTAGCCTCTTCTCTACTCACTTTACATTTTCCTCGAGTCTCACTGTTTGTCGACCCCTCCTGACCCTGATTCTGTGAAACAGTATTTGTCTCCTGTTGCTGTTCAGCCAATTTTACTTGTTCCCATATCATTTTCTCCTTTAGCTTTTTCAATCAGGAATCAATGTCATCGCTACAGTACTTGGCATATCTCAAAATTTCATCTATAGACTTACTCTGTCAACATAGCATATGTTGCTGTATCATTGCACTAATTTCAGGTCTTAATCCATAAACAAATCGATACACAAAATGTCCCATATCCTTATCGCCAATGTTTTCAAATCCACTATATTGTTTAAACACCTGTAACAGCCTTTCATAATAGGCATGAACAGACTCTTTAGGCTCCTGGGTTGTTCTATCAATTTTCACCCAATCTATTTCCTTTGGACTGATTTTCACTTTTAAAAAGGTAATAACCTGATGATACTTTTTTATTACCTCTTCTGATGGGGCACCTGTTTTTGCATCTCTATGATATTCGTCTTTTCGCCAATCAACCATAATCTTACATTCAATCCACAAATCTGCCGAAACCACTATTTCAAAAAACCCATCTAAATCTTTCAGCAACACTTTGGATACCTTTACAAATCGATCCACTTGTTTATACCATTCAACAGTTGTTTCTCGTAATCTTGGGAAATCATTTGTAAAAGACAATATGTCTTGTCTAGTCCAAGGTACGTGGACATATTCACCACCTAGAACCTCTCTCATAGGACAAACTCTTTCTGCCTTCTCCGTTTCCTTTACGGGAAACATGGATTTTCCTTTCCCACTGGCCCCCTCCTTCTTTTTCACCCATTTACTTCTCCATTTTTCTATCGTTCCCCATTTCTTCAAGATATTCATCAATTCTTTTATCTGTAATCTTTTTCCAGACGTATTCAAACTTTTGAAATCTGTGTCAGTAAAAGCCATATGGTACGGTTTCTGTAACACCTTTGATTTCTCCATATCGATCCCAAATTCATTTGCTACTTCTGTCAATTTCTCATGAAAGTTCTTTGTTCTCCAAGTTTTACTTTTACACAGAAACAACAACTCATCCTCTGTATAAGTCCCTAATGGTTCTGGACTTATCGTCCCAATAATCATTTCCTCCAAGTCTACTTTCAATTGCCTCACATTCACACCTTTAGGATGGGCATCTGTCCTTGTCAATTCCTTTACCCAATTACTAAGCTCTTCGAACCCTTCGAACTTCCAGCTATGGGAGTCATATTTTGACCTACATTTCTTGGCTCTAACTGGGTATTTCTTTTTGGGGTTTCAGTCATTACATCTCCAATCGGTATATCCAGCAAGGTTTTACTATTTGATCCAGTTTGACCCTTGTTACTCACTATGTTGCTACTTCTTGGGATGGTTCAAGTAGGAATTTTCTGTAATTTCAAGTTTTCTCCAATTAGAGGAATCACAGGACCTATAGTCACAGGCACTCTTACAGATTCAGCATTTAAGTTTAATTCATTCAAATTCTATATTTGTTTTATTCTTGCCTTTTTTAACAGTCTAGCTTTATTCTCTCTTATTTGTTTAGCTAAATCAGTAATTTGGGGAGTTAATGGTGTCATATTTATCATTCGCAGGGCACTCTTTTTGTCATTATATCTTCCAACAACTCATCATCATATTCATTCAAACCCTCTCTGGATGTTTCCAGATGCTTAGACTCCTCCTTACATTTAGCTCCTGTTTGACCCTCCCCTGCAGTTACTCCAGCCTTTCTCTATCTTTTCATTTGATCCTCCCGCCCTTCAAATGCATAACCTTCAAACATCCTCCTGCCTCTCCTACCCCCTCGATCCTTTTCTCTCTCAAATGCTTCCACTTCCCATTCTTCTAGGGCTCCATACTGGGTGAGTCTTGGATTTGGCTCTAAGGAGTTCATTTTCTCTCTTACATTTTGCAGAATCCTCACATTAAACGTCTTTTGTATATTCCATCCAATTTTCCAGCCATACATACGTATGATACCCTCGCCCCATCATCATATAAGATGCGTGCGTTTTCGGTGGCGGAATAGGAATTCCCTCCCTTGTCACAATTTGCTTATGTTTATTGAAAAGATTCTTTAGTTTCTTCCACAAACCCATCTTTAAACTGTCCTTTATTAATATCTTTCACTCAAAACACCAACAACCTTTCCGTACTTCTCTTTATTCAATCGTCAACCTTTATCCTATCCCAGCGTGCCTTACTTCAATTAATCAATCTCAATGAGCTACGTAATTCCAGTTTTGTCCAATATCAGAGCAACTCACACTAATCATCCAATCACTACTTCACTCACTCATGCGACCTGGCCAATACCGGCGCGGCACTGTGTGACGTCATTATTATTTCTGCTACTGACCCTCCCTTCACAAAATATTACGGCCTTTATTTATTTATTTTTTCTGAGTTTTTCTTAATAAAAAATTAGGAACAACATAAAATGAAAAAAGCTACCTTGTCCGTTCCACTAGGTAAAGAGATAGTATTCACTTTTCAAAGAGATTTTTTAACACTACAAGCAATAATAACGACCAGCGTTATCTCACTTTTCTATCAAGCTCCGGAATGGCCTATCGGCTGCTCTCAAAATCGCACCGAGGTATCACAAGAGGGTCTCTTGACGTACAAAAAGGGTTGTCCTGTTACTGATCTCAGCTTCTCTTACCAGAGTTCTAAATACGGTGACACTTCACCAATACAATCTTTCCTTTTTTCACAGGAAAATCTCCCTAAACATAATACTGACAGCCCTACCTAGCTTTTCAGTATTATCACAAAATACAAGTTACTTCTGCAGCAGTAGCGGCCTGTGGAGGGATTGCCATGGGGCGGTGAGGTGGGGCGGGAGAAGGGCAGGGTAGGGGTAGTAAACTCCGGCTCAAGGCCGACCAGAGTAATGTAAACAAATAAATAAAATTAATTTCTTTGCGCGCACCGAAACGCATTTGACGTTTTAGCGCGCACAATGAAATTTGTTTTATTTATTTATTTGTTTACATTACTCCGGTCGACCGTGAGCAGGAGTTTACTACCCCCCACCCTGCCCCTCCCTCGCCCCACCACACCACCCCACGGTACTCCCTCCACGGGCGGCTACTGTTCTGCAGTGTGATTTCTTTACCACACTCTTCAAATTCCTTCCTGGGATTCCTCAGGCACCTCCTGTACCTGTACTTTTAGACAACATATAAACAAGAACACTGATACTTTTGGTTAAAATCATATAACGAGTATTTAGTAACTATTACCTAACTAATCAATAATTAACCATCGGTCTGCTACCAAGTAACTGATCAAGCGCAAACCCAGTATTTCGGACAGGGACGAGCATTCAAGAATTTCATGTACTGTGGCCCATACACATACACATACACCCAGTTGTCCCTGTTGCGCTGGTGGTCAAGTTATCGTTTCCTTCACAGACAATGCATGGCCACAGATCTAAACAAAATTTCATTTAATCACTTCAAGTCAATTATTCATCTACTTGATCGATGGATCAATTTGTTGATTAATTGACGGTCAATAGTCATTTCAAATTCATTGGCAGACACAAATAACCACAACTTCTTTGTGAGTCATTAATTTTATCTAACTCAAAGAATGAATTTGAGAATAAACACCTGATGAGAGAGAATACAATCTAACGATCATCTAGCAAATTATCAATTTCAACAAATACATTGTTGTAATTTACTTGTATTCTGTTGTGCAGAGCCAATGTCAGTGGTCGTCCTGGTGACAGAATGTGGGTCTCATGGTTCTATGATGAGACTGGCATTCTGACTGAGGAGACGTTGGAGAGCTGACCTGTTGGCTGAATCTGTCGGTGGTTGAAGATAATAAAGTCTTCCTTGGATTACAATATCTTTGTGGATTTATTACTGGCGACGAGTTGCTTGATTGGGGACAAGCAACAACCACCGATTCCCCTGCGAACCTACACTGGATGGATTAATGACTTGGACTAATCTATGCATTCAAGGGATTAGCATAGTACTCGTTTTTGGCAACTCATCGGACTTACAGACCTACGACGAAGCTTCGGCGAAATTTGGATGACAATTGGATTGGATTGGAAAAGGACTTTACTCGACAAGTAAACGGTTGTTTACTTACTCATTTCAAACGCGTTGAAACGCCTCACGAGATCACCAACGCGCGCTGCAGACTCCTTAGCAACCATTCTTCTCACGCGTCTCGTCCATGGATCTCTAAACCACGTTAGAGTTCTGACGTCGTGACGCTTACGCTCACGTTACGCGGTGTGTAGCGTCATTGAGCGTGGCAGCCATCTTGGATTGGGCTATTCATTACACCTCGCGTTTTGCCGTTTTAAGAGAATTCTCCTCAATCACACTAATACCGGCATTTGGATAGTGAGGAAACTTTAAGGTGAGAGGGTTGCTTTGAGTTTTGGGTATTTTAATTATTTTGGACATTATTTGAAATATGGCCACTTCCACCAGCATGTCTCAACCCCCAGCATTTTTATCCGAGAAGGGTGAACCCCTTCTTCCTTGGAAAAGGTGGAGAAACTTATTTGATTCTTATCTGGTGGCAATTGGGGGTGAAAAATTCTCTGCTGTACGGAAACAAGCCATATTATTGCATAATCTTGGTGTTGAAGGCAGGAACACTTATGACAGCATGGATCCCCTAACTATTGGTAGTGGAGATGGAGAACCATCAGATGTCTATGAGATGTCCATGACAATGTTAGAACAATATTTTGGACCGCGTATAAACGTTGTTTTGGAACGTCATAGATTTTTCACAAGGGTTCAGGGTCCTGCAGAACGCGTTGGAACTTACGTTGCTTCCTTAAAAACATTAGCACGCACCTGTGACTTTGGTGAATTGTCGGATTCCTTAGTAAGGGATCAACTTGTACGGTGCACTAATAGTTCTAGAGTACAAGGGAAGCTACTGTTGAAAAATCCCTCATTGTCTGAAGCAATCGCAATTGTGGAAGGTGTTGAAAACACTTCCTCTTGGGTGAAAGAAATCAGGAAAGACAAAGAGGATGGTAACCAAACTCACAATGAAAATACCAAGAAAGGTCAGGGTAGTGTCCACTCCATGTCAGAGTGTGACGATGAGACTGATTTTTCTGAGGGGATTGCTAAGGTGTCGTTGGGATCGAAGAATAAGAATACCTTGAGGAACACTCAGTCACATACCGTAACTAGTAGGGACAAAGATATCCAACAGAGAAATGAGCGTGATCCTCGACAACAGCGTGTTTTTGATAGGGAGAAGATCAGCAATGATGTTAGGAGAGTACGCTGTTATAGATGTGGAAGTTTTTCATATTCCTCAAGTTTTCCTAACTGTTATGCCAGAGACTCAATATGTTTAAATTGTGGTATCAAGGGACATTATGCCCGGGTTTGTAAATCCTCGAAGAAAAGTCACAATGTAGATAACCCTTCTGACATGATTCGTACTTTAGTCATATCCAATATTTCAGAAGTGGAAGACAAAGTGGACTCTGGAAAGGTTACCATGCCTTTTTGTGACATTTCTGTTGATGATAACAGTTTCACTGTCATGGCTGACTCTGGCTCTCCTTTCACACTGATTGGGAACAAGATTTGGGATGAAATGGTTGGGTTGGAGAGTGTGATGTTACAGCCTCCGGATATTGCTCCTTTTAGTTATGGAGGTTCCCCGTGTGGACATTGTTGGATATGTTACTGCTAAGATTGGATTTAAACAGAGAGTAATAACGGGCAAAGTTGATATTGCTGTAAGGGGTGACAATCTTCTGGGGTGGAGGCATCAACGTGATTTGGGTATAATTTTAAATCCCAATGCCACTGACCCGAGGGATCAATTCATGTTGATGGATGAGATGTGTGAGAGGTTGAGTGGAAAGATTTCAAAGATTGATGACGTGGATAGTAAAGAGAAGTATGTCAAGGACTTCCCGGAAGTGTTTTCGGATACTCTGGGTTGTTTGAAAGGTTTTGAACATCGGATTATTTTGAAGAATTCGGCTAAGCCTTGTGTACATAAGGTGCGCAGAGTGCCAAATTTGATGATGGAACCTTTGAAGTTGGAACTGAGGAGATTGCTGGATTTGAAGGTGATTGAGGAGATTGAGGCATCAGAATGGCTGGCCCCAGTGGTTTTAGCACCCAAGGATGGTGGGTCGGCTGTGAGGATGTGTGTGGACTTGCGCGGATTGGATGAATGGATCTGGGTAGATCGGCAACCTCTTCCTAACATTTCTGAATGCATCAGTTTGTTGAAGGGGGCCAAGGTTTTTAGCGTGTTGGACTTGTCCTCCGCGTATCATCAAGTCAAACTTCACAAGGATTCCAGGCATCTAACGTCTTTTGTTACTCCTTTGGGGGCATACCAATTTTTGAGAATGCCATTTGGGTTGGCTTCGGCGGCGGCTTGTTTCCAAAGGATAATGAAGATGGTGCTTGGAGATCTTCCCAACGTCTTGTTCTTCCAAGATGATATCTTAGCTTATGGGAGGTGTGAGAGTGAGCATGAAGAGGTTTTGAGATCTGTGTTGTGCAAATTGAGGGAAAGAGGGCTCACTCTTAAGAGAGACAAGTGTCGAATAGGGTTGAATTCTGTGACTTATCTGGGACACGTTATTTCTGGAGAGGGTATACAACCCAAACTCAAATTAGCAGAGAGTATTGTGAAAGCTCCTGCACCGCAGGATAAGGAACAGGTTAGGTCCTTTCTGGGTATGGCGGAGTTTTACTCTAAATTTGTGAGAGGATTTGCTAGTGTGGTTGAACCAATCAGAGTTTTACTAAGGAAAGAGGTACATTTTGCTTGGACACCTGAGTGCGAAAGAGCTTTTGAGTTGGTCAAGTCTGAGATTGGAATGATGCCCACATTGGGTCATTTTGATGCGAAATTAAGAACTATTCTTATGACTGATGCGAGTCTCAAGGGATTGGGGGCAGTACTTTCGCAGGTTGAGGATGGAGAAGAGAAGGTTGTGGCATTTGCCTCCAGGGCTCTTAGAGATGCGGAGGTTAACTATTCTTGTATTGAGAGAGAGGCGTTGAGTGTGTTTTGGGCTATACATCATTTTAAGTTTTATTTGTGGGGGATTCCTTTTGAGGTAAAGTCTGATCATCGCCCCCTTGTTCAAATTTTCTCGAGTCGTCACAGTGACCATTTGACTCCTAGGCTTAAGAGATGGAGTGAAGGGCTACAAGAATTTAATTTTCGCGTACACTACATTTCTGGCATGAATAACAAGTCAGCTGATTGTTTGTCTAGGTTACCGGCAAATGGTGAAGAACTGAATGATGAGTCTGTGAATGTGTGTTGGGTGATGGAAGATCCGCTCTCAGAGGAAGAGTGGTTGGCCGGTGTTGCTAAGGATGAGGCATTTATTTCCCTGAGAGAGATCGTAGCTAAAGGCTGGCCAAGCTACAGGGATCTTGATCCTGTTGTGGAACCATATTGGTGTGTAAGGGATGATTTGACTTTTTGTGGAGGTAAATTGATGAGGGGAGATAGGATGGTTCCGCCTGATATTCTTAGGGATAAGGTGGTTAATCTGGCCCATGAGGGACATCTTGGAAGAAGTCTCACAAAAGCACGTGTCAGGGAGAGGTACTGGTGGCCAGGAATGGATCGAATGGTAGAGTCTGTAGTTAAAGATTGCCACTTATGTGCCATCAATGACAAGTCTCATGTGACTAATCAGGTTCCTCTTTAACCTGTGGATGTGCCGGATGCAGTTTGGACTAAGTTGGGGTTGGACATCATGGGTCCGTTGGAGTTGATGCCTTTTCATGAGAGGTTTGTTGTACTTTTGGTGGATTACACTTCAAAGTGGGTAATTACCAAGTGTATGGGTACGGTCAATTCTAAGTCAATAATTGAGTTTCTTAAAGATGTTTTTATTTCTGAAGGGGTACCCAAGTTTCTGGTCACCGAGAATGGTGTGCAGTTCGTCTCCCAGGAGATGCAGGATTTTCTTGAGGGTCTTGGGATAGTTCATCAGAAGACTGCATTATATTCTCCTCAAGCCAATGGTCTCACGGAGAGAATGAACAGAGTTGTAAAGAGTTGTGCTCAAAGGGCGCTTGATTCCAAAGTCTCTTTGAGTGAAATACTGAGGGAAACTTGGTGGGCACATAGAACGGTTCCCAATGCGATTTCTCAGAAGTCTCCTTTTGAAGCCTTAAGGGGGAGATTGGCTGTTTCAAAATTGAACCCGGTTTGGCTTCCTAAGTGGGTGAGCAAGGGTGTGTGTGAGGAGGAGAGGAAAACTAGACTTTCCGAGTATCAAAAGAGATACAAAGCGCGTTATGATGACAAGAAGTCTGTGAAGAAGAGGTTGTGGAATGTAGGAGATAGAGTTTGGGTGAAGAGGGTGAAGCGTTGTCATAAAGGGGTGTCTAATCTTTTAGGTCCTTTTGTCATCATTACTATAAAAAGGAACGTTGTGACCTTGGACAATGGCTGTACTTGGAGTATGTCTAGGTTGGTTAAGTCTGATGGCATAGATCCAGGTGCAGCCAGTGTTCATGGTTATGTTCCGAAAGAGAGGAATGGGGGTTTTGTGAGTTTGAATAGACGGAGGCACATGCCTTCGAAGTTTAAAGATTATATTTTGTATTAGTTTTTTTTAGTTTCGAGCATTCTTGAATTTTAGATTATTTGTGTATATGCTAGAGATATTGTTTTTGTTTCTTTTTATTTTCTGGGGTGTGGTGAGTTCTTTTGGTTGTTTGTAAAGGGGATGTGTTGTAATTTACTTGTATTCTGTTGTGCAGAGCCAATGTCAGTGGTCGTCCTGGTGACAGAATGTGGGTCTCATGGTTCTATGATGAGACTGGCATTCTGACTGAGGAGACGTTGGAGAGCTGACCTGTTGGCTGAATCTGTCGGTGGTTGAAGATAATAAAGTCTTCCTTGGATTACAATATCTTTGTGGATTTATTATACATTTGTCACATGGAAGGGATAGTTGAAGAGACATCAGACAATAGTCATCAATTCAAATTTTCATTCAGAAAGATAGAAGAGACAAAAGCGCAGATCAATTGAATTCTCGAGTTATCAATAATACCAACCCAAGATAATAAGAACGAGGAAAACCACCACCCAGGCCTACGTAGCGGCAAGGGACCCCCAATCAGAGTGTCAGGGATCAAGTCTTAGACCAGGATAAGGGCAGGACTGGATCGACTAGGCCTCTCTGCAACCCAACAATCAGCATTGCACCCTCACCCTCCCGTCTCCCTCAAAAGGCCACTCGACCGCAACCAAACAGCATCAAGGATAATGACAACAACCGATCCGACCCCACCCCTTAGTCACCTATACTTTATACCCTGTTCGTACATGTCCATCCCACTAAAGTTGCTAATGTCACCCATTCTAGCTACGGGATTGGTTAAAACGAGGGGTGGATGATCATTCCACATTAGATCATGCTTTCTTTAACTAGCCAATTGACCATTTTCGTTTCCCACCTATTCAATATACATCCCCACTCTCTCATGAGGAAATTGTAAAAGCATGAGGACAAAATTAATACATTTTATAAATTCGCAGACTTTCACACGGAAGCACAGAAGTTGGCTGCTTGTCAAACGTTGTGTCCTTCACCGCACCACACTCTTTCAGCAGGCTCAGCAAGTTTTTCCACAATGTCACGTGGTTCGTGCGCGCTGCAAGTTTCACTCATCACAGTTTGGTCACCTTTAAAAATATGCCGACTTGTCCTTTTACTAAAAGAACTGGAATAAGTCATTTATTAATAATGTGGTAATGAAACGTTCACTGTTAACCACCCTCCTTTACCCAGATCCAGGTTAGCAGGTATTCCAGCAAAGCATAAGTAAAAGTAACTGCAATTAGGGTTACTTAAGCATCACACGACATGCCTTCTAATATACTATGTTCACAATTTGCAGTGTAACCAATTCACAACACATTCTACTCACCATATTATTACATCTTCGGTTATTTACGTTTGGTTAAGATTAATTTCATGCAATTTGCGAAGCCACTCACTCTTGTCCCTCCCACATTTATCACTTAGGGACCGATTTCGACTTGAGTCTGTCCGACATTGATCCGGAACTGGGACCGACGACCTCCTGTTGGTGGTCCCAAACCAGAAATTAGGATGCGACTGAACACTGTTCGGTCGCAATCCTATTCTTTACAATGGGAGCATGCATTCTGACTGGAATGCATGCTCTCATTGTAAAGAGCTGAGGTGCAGTTCATCCCTGCACCCCGTGACAGGCACCTTAAGGTGCCTTTCACCAGGGCCAGGGATTGACGGGGGCACCTTAGGTGCCCCCAAGGCCACCATCCGGAGGCCTTGCACCCATAGGGGCCCTGCTGGGGGCCCCCAAAGTTGGATTCCCACAGCCTTTCTGTTTCAGAAAGGCTGGCACAGAAAGGCTGTAGGAACCTGCCATCGTAATCCCTCGGGCGAAAGAGCGGCCTTTAGGATTACAGGCCCCTTTCCGGATGGCAGATTGGCTCTCCGAGCCATCGTAAGCCATTCGGAAATCCTGTTTGGATTCATTTCCAACTGACTCCATCAAAATGGGTCGGTCGGAAATTAATCCAAAGAGGAGATTGCGATGCCATAGGAATGGCTCCGACCAAGGGTCAGAGCCATTTCCTACGGCATTGCAAACGGCCCCAAAGTAGTAAACTTTCATGTGTGTGTATCTCCCCATAGAAAACATAGGAGAGGTGGAGGAGGAGATTTACAGTCATACATTTGTGAATACCATTTTGGAGTACTTTAGTAGCACTACGAAATGTACTAGAAAATGCATTCTGTGAATAGGCCCCATTGTGTTTACCATACAATTTATAGATGTGCTATGATTTAGCCGCTTGGTAATGTTTAGATGGCTTTCTTGTCTATCTCATTCAACGCTCCTAAATCAATGGCCTTCTTCCGTATTCTTGGTATTGTTCTGTATATTGAGCATAACTTCTTCACCAAAGTTTTGAAAGGATGGCTTGCATCCTTCCACGATGACATCAGGAATCTACGTTCTTTTCTGTTCAAGCACTCTGTGGGAGTACATGAATTTCCTGGCTCTCTGCTCTTCTTCTCTTTTTTTGCTGCTCACTTCCCCTTCTGTTTATCCATTGCGCCTCCATCCTTCCCACTTTCATCTTCTTCTCTATTGTGTTTTTTTACATTTACATTAAGCCATGACTTTGCAAGAATAAAGCAGCGGCATTTGGCTTTCAGAACGTTTACTTCCCTGCTCGTCTGTTGGTCCTCTACCCCAGTGCTTAATTTGTGCTGGTGCCACTGGGACTCATGGCAGTTTGCCACATGGTGGGATTGTTTGTCTGATTTAGAGATGACTATATCAATACATTAAAAAGGACTAATACCTGCTGCTCGAGCCATTGTTATATCTTTGGGGTCCTGGAATAGTCTGAAATGTCACACCTGTAGGAGTGTGATGTTTGTAGTTATGTTGGTACTGTCGTTGGCAGCACTGGCAGGGGCGGTGGGTAGTGCAAGCTTTGGTACCCTCCTGACAAGGGCCTTGGCACTTATAGATTTACAAATTAAGCACTGCTCCACCGCTTCTCTTCCTTGCGACTCCTTTATTGTTTTATATTTATTTTTCCAGTTATTCTAGCAAGGGCCTGGCCAACCACACATTGCTATCGGGCCACTTCTTGTACTTTGCGAAGCACCTTGTGCAAACTTCATCTTTTTAATTTACCATTAAGAAATGGTCATCGGCCATCTTGGAATTATAAATTAAATTCTAAAAAATGCAAAGCGGCAGCTGGTATGTCAGAATGCATGTATTGCACTTGCATGTGCACCCTTTGGCTGCAATTTTAGAATGCTTCTTCTGTATAATACAAATCATTCGAAGATGGCCATTCATAATCACCCATGACCATTTCTTTCTTCTTTTTCCCGAGAGCATTGGTAAAAAAAGCATTTACAAAGCCAAAAAGTAAAGGCCTATTTGCTTGGTCAGTGCTTGTTCATTGTGTGCCACCTCGAACTAGATTTATCGCGATTCCTATCTTTGCATGAAATGCTCTCACAAAATTCAGGAAGACTGAGTGAGACAATACCCACAGATTCTGTTTCCATGGTATTCTTCAGGTTGCTTTTTGGTATTTTATCTAGTTCATGTGATACTTTCAAACATGTTCCTGTCAGGTGTGTTTCACTGATCCAGAGGTCACTTTAGCTCTGTTTGCAGCTACCAACAATGACGACCACTTCATTCGTCAAGGTGACAGGTCTCTGCTATTTGCAAATCACTGCAATTTGCCACGTACAATTTCTAATCCTTGTATTGTGAGTGTTTAAATGAATGACACTTTGCAATACACTATTAGCGAGTCACAAACAATTGCTAACTTTCTGCTCGGAACTTTTTTTTGTGCACCTACCCCCTGAATTATTGGTGGTATCAATACTTGTTTTTTAGGTCTCGCTGAGCCCCAGCGCTTGTGCTGGCTCGAAGAGACATTTTGTATGTGGGATTTTCAAAGTGCTGCTGGCTGGCCTAACGCTTGCGTTCACGCAATCGTGCACGCGCGCAGCCGGCCGCCAACAGCACTTTGAAAACTCGTGTGCGTCATCGCGATCACTTTCGCTTTCAGAGCGATCGCGATGACGCATGCGCACACACAACTCCCGCTTCTCCCCCTCCCCCACCACATTTTGCGTCTCCGGCCGCTCACGCGCGGCCGGCCAACGCTTGTTCCTTTTGCAGAAAAGCTTGCGTTGCTGTGTGTGCATGCCTGTCACAGCTGGTCCGTGTGTTTGCCAAACTGATGACGTCCTTGGTTTGTTCTGTGTTTGAGGTAGACACGTTTTTCCGTATTTCCCAAAGCTGCTTCTGTCCTGTGTGATGAAAGTGTTTACCGCTGCTATAGATAGATCCCCCCTCCCCTTTCGCTATCATTTTGAATCTTTCTCCTTCTCTAAATAGAACCTTGCACGGTAAAAAAAATGTTTTAATGCAGTTTTATATAGCGCGACCTTTATCCAAATGTGTCCGAGCGTTTTACAAAAAATCCAGGTAAGTACCACAAGATACTCTAAACACGCCAACAAGTTACATATATACAGTTACACATACACAGTTGCCGTTTACCCTGGGCCTTTTCTCTGTGTGGGGTACGCTTGCAGCCCTATTGGCCACGTAGTACCAGCTCTCTGGAAAACCTTTCTTCCATCTAAAATTCGAATCCCTTGGCTTTGTCTTTCAATACACACTTTGTCGCTATCTCACCGAACCTGTGACTGTAAATACATCCTGCCAGATATCACTTAACAAGCAGGCCTCACTTCATTACACAGACACCATCTGCTAGCAATCTTGTTTTGGTAGGGTATTCAATTCCAATGAGGGCAGGCATTATCGGGTGTTCTTTGGCCGCTATTATCAAGTAAGCAATGAGGCGCCAGATTGTCATTTATCTACGGTGTGTTAGATGCTGGGATTTGTAGTCTTTTGGAGTGAGTGACAACCAATGATACTACGTGAGATATAGCCTCGGGGTGGCAATGAACGAACAGGTAGTGGTGTCTCCAGGAATAATTTACGATTACGAAGACATGCCGTGGCAGATATTCCGTACTCTTAAATGTGTGTTAAGGATATTTAGGGGTCAGTTACAGGCTGTCCCCCTTTCCTATTTCTGACTATTAGACGGTTTGATATAATGGACACGTACATAATAACCTTTGGCTAGTGTATAATATATTAGATCTTAATTTAATGGCTGTCCGTATTTGATCTAACCGGAACCGTCATACTTATCTGGAATGATTTCGACCACAGTGCAATACACGTGACCAAATGAATCAGTGGAAACCATGTATGATATGGAGTAATAATAGAGGTATGATAATTTGCAATTGCTTTCTGTTTGTGAGGACGGACTGTTTATGGCCATATGCCAATGTGCTATTGTTCTGGTTGTTAATTGGGAAGTGCTGACTTGTGCATGGTCAGTTTGACTGTCTCCATTTGTTCAACAGGAATTCTTATATCGTCTTGTGATCGAATTAGATTGTAGTACAATATATTGGACCGCATGAATTGTTGAAAATATTTTGTCAGAGACTGTGCTAAATACGACGTTGGAACAGAGGTATGATATCCCTCATTCACTGTTTATTGATTAAGACAAATTGTTTCGGTCTATGTGGTAATATGTCCATTTGTAAACTACAAATAGGGAGTGCTAATTTATGGCGCATCTTTCCAAGATAAAACGAAACAGCTTAGGAAAGTCATTTTTTAGCACGGAATATTTTGACCGTCTTAAATTATCTAACTCAGATTGACCGTTTCAATTTGATGCGCTGCTCTGTTACTTTACATAAAACTCCACTGTATGTACTGGATTTTTACTATGTTTCACGTTCCCATTCTATTATCTTGTACACCACCATGGTACAGCAGAAAGTGTGTTCCAATATCTATTGTTTTATTCTTTCCTCACAGACTCATTTGGAAAATATTGCCACGTATGATAAGCCATACACTGCACGCCACACAATGCTGCACGCCGCACACTGCTGCACGCCGCACACTGCTGCACGCCGCACACTGCTGCATGCCGCTGCATGCCACACACTGCTGCACGCCACACACTGCTGCACGCTGCACACTGCTGCATGCCGCACACTGCTGCATGCCGCACACTGCTGCACGAAACACTGCTGCACGCCACACACTGCTGCACGCCACACACTGCTGCATGCCACACACTGCTGCACGCCGCACAATGCTACACGAAACACTGCTGCACGCCACACACTGCTGCACGGCACACACTGCTGCATGCCGCACACTGCTGCACGCCACACACTGCTGCACACTGCTGCATTACTCACTGCTGCATGCTGCACGACACTGCTGCACGCAGCACACTGCTGCACGCCTCTGCACGCCACACAGTGCTGCATGCCTCACACTGCTAGCCGAAACACTGCTGCACGCCACACACTGCTGCACACCGCACACTGCTGCATGCCGCACACTGCTGCATGCCGCACACTGCTGCACGCCTCACACTGCTGCACGCCTCACACTGCTGCACGCCACACACTGCTGCACGCCGCACACTGCTGCACTCCACACACTGCTTTTATGCGAGTTTGCTACTGACATTGTAAATGACAATGCCTTTTATTTGTTTTAAAACCAAAACATAAATAAAAGGCATTATAATTTTACAATGCCAATAGCTCAAACTCTTATAAATGCGAGACCTATTGCATTGCAAATGCTTGTTTCCTCTTTTTGTTGCGCTTTGTCTGATATATGGGAACATGTTACATACAATTCTAGGTATACAGCAGAGCGAATTCATGTTGCACCGGGTTTGCTGTGTCCACATCTAACACAGTTTGCCTTCATATTACATTGAGGTATCGGCTACTGGGGAAGGGATGAAAAGCTCGTCCACAAACCACCTTTGTTGGAGCAAAATGATGTTGTTCTTTTTTGCTGATTAAGATGAAATTCGGCAAGGTGAGTTTCCCTCAAACATGCCTTTACTTTCACATTCGTAAATTTGAGGAAAGGGGATTTGTAAAATGTTATGTCATGTAAACACAGCAAAAATTATGCAAACTAGCTGGCTGTATTCTTTGCCTTACCGCAGACCTTTCACCTGCACCAAATCCTGTTGGCTCGAGTCCCTATAACCCATGCAGTAACGATGGAGCTGCAAATCATTTACACTTGTGCAGTTTACACCACTGCCTGAATCGCCACTCACAAAGGGCGAGGGAAGGACTTGAACTGTACATTATTATTATGCGGCCTTGTTAGGAGCTAGGCTTTCTGTCATCCATCTTCCTCAGACCCAAAGGGCAGTGAGAACCAAGCAAACCAATCTTGAGAATTATTCATGTGCAAAGGCATCTCAAGTGCATTGACTGCCCCTTTAGAGGGATGAAAAATGTGTGTTGAAATAGTGTTGACGTAGGAGGGGGTAGAGGTCAGATTTTGCTACCTCACCATCCATCTGTACCTGTCCAGGAAAGGAAACCATTATCTCGCCAGCTGACCTCGTGCTCTTAAGCAGTCTCCGAGGGAGGGCCCTGCAGCTCACTTGAGGTGTATTAACAAGAACTAAACATAATTAGACGCAGTGGGGGGAAGTGGCATCGTGTACATGAAACATCTCCCCGTAGAACGCTGCATCTCCAGAGCTGGAAGACGCAGGGGGCATTGGAGGCTCCAGTGCGGGGTGCAGTAGGGCCATCAATTGACTGCTAGAGACAAATGATGACAAAGGAGAGGAGGCAAAACCATTCATCAGGACCCGACACGCTTCACAATTGGCAATATGTTGGGTCATAGGGTGACCCTTCCCCCACTCTGATCCCCCGCTTTGTACAGTCAAGCATGAGAGTGTACCTTTCCTTCTGCTTCAGAAGATATAAAGACGGATGTTATTACATCCCAAGAGGAAGAATAAAGCAGCATGAGATGGGCCCTTTGTGGCCAGAAGACCTTGGTGGATTATTTGATGTTGGGCCTGC
Source organism: Triturus cristatus (assembly GCF_964204655.1). Classification (NCBI taxonomy): domain Eukaryota; kingdom Metazoa; phylum Chordata; class Amphibia; order Caudata; family Salamandridae; genus Triturus; species Triturus cristatus. Next base: position 726,931,727 of record NC_140586.1, read on the forward strand.
TGAGTAAAGATAAACGCATCGTAAGTGTAGTGATCGGCTGATCACCATTCTAGTGTTCTGCCTATGATGTAACAAACACTCTACACCCACCCACCACAGGCGTCACCAGTCAGGTGACCCTGTCAATAAAAGGGGCAGGGCGCACGTGCCCGAGGCCAGTTCCAGTATCATAACCACGGTGTCGGTGTCACTCATTATAGTAGAATGTGGGCCCAGGGCCCACAACACGACAATGGCGACGAGCGGGTCTGACCCTGCAGGCACGCTGGCTGCAGCTCCGTCATGCCTCGAAGGTGAAATGCAGGTTGAGGCATCCCGCCCCGGTTGCCTGTAAAGCTTGCCCCTGCACACGATTGGACATAAGGAAAGAAAGGGGTGAAGTGCCGCCCCATCACTGAGTGAGCCCTTCAGCACCTACATCGCCTGCATGGGACAAGGAAACTGCGCCCCAGTGTCTGCAGCAACGACAACGGAGCGAGCAGCCCCAGTCCTTCATTGGGATGAGAAAAGCGCAGCTGCCGATTATCAGGTGATCCCGCCAGCAGGGAAGTAAGACTAAGTTTGTGCCGGTACGGAAAGCCCTTTGCACTGACGGCGCCCGCCCGCACCCACATTAGCAGCTCCTGTGTGTGCATTGCGGCCCGTGCAAACACATAATGGTGGAATAAGCGGTTGCCCTAGCTTAAGGAGGGGAGACTACAGAGATGGGTTGTCCCCCCACTCCTCGCCTCCTCAGCTGCCCTTCGTCTGCAAGGAGCCAGGTGCCCACCACCATACCCAGCAAACAGAGGAGTGAGGCAGTAAAGCCATCACAGAGTCGTAGCGCCGCGAAGTGGACAAGGTACAGTCAAAAATGCGCAGTGTACACAGCATCCAGTATCGCAGAAGCCAGCCCCTGTGCCCACCCTCGGCATCTGCGTGTCTTCAGTATTGCCCTGTCCCAGGATAGGAGCAGAGAGGCGCTCCTCAGCCGATGGTGGCACCCACCAACTAGTGAGACAACCCGCAGCGTGCCCAGCATGGCACGTCCATACAGCATGCAGGCCTGATCAGTGATGTTACTCACCACTGCAGCCCAGTGCTCACATCTCCGGAGGCCCGAGGCATCAGAAAGTCTGACATGATGTAGGGAGAAGGGCTGCACAGCCTGAGAAGTCTGCCGCAGCAGTGCGCGGTTCTAATCAGTCCACAAAGCATTGCCCCCATGCTGAGCAACACACATCCTGGCCCCGAAGTGCTCCCCACCTATGGAGGTGTCCGTTAGCTGATCCCAGGATGCCATCTGTCCCTGTAAGAAGATGAGGATTGGAGTGCGAGGGAAGCTGTGTTGCTACCCGAGGAGGTAACTGCCAGTTGTCTGCCATCGTGTTGAGTCAGAGCACTGCCCAGGGCCCTTCCGCATGAAGTGCCCTACCGCATTAAGAGAGGCTCTGCAACTGACTTCCCAGCTGCACCGAAGCCCAGCACCGGCCTCGGCAGCAAAGACAGAGGTCTACAATTGAAGAAAAGTTTGCCGGTGCCAGTGAAAAGCGCTACACTTTTGGAAATATCGCACCAGTACTGCAATGGGCTGTTTACAAAGAAACGGCCCACGGCACTAAAGAAGTGGTGTGCTTTATGACACACCTGTCATCCTTGGCCCAGAAAGAAGAAATCAGCAAGTCAGCCCTCCAAGACAGCCTGCATATGAGGTTTTTAGGTGACTGAGGGGCAAGCGCCTGAATGAAAGGGGACTGCAGTGCCCTTTGCTTCGAGGATCTACAACAACCAAGCTGCCTGGAGTATAGCAATTGCCAAGACAGTAACGCCAGCTGCAGCTACAGATAGTCCAGTGTAGAGGACTCAGCACAGCCCCATTAGACTGCTAGACCAAAGCCGCCACAGCCAAAAGACTGGTAGAAGTGAGCGCAGCGCACACCCGGTGTACTATCTACCGTACTGAAGAGGAGAAACTGAACCCCTGCTGAGAGAGAGGACCAAAAAGCCCAAAAGCTGCCCCAGCCAAGAGAAGCATCAAGTGGCCAGATAAGATACAGCAAAGATAAAGGGACCAAAGGCAGCAAAGCATCAGGCAAGCCCCACGAAAAGCACAAAGACGTGCGCCGAGCACGCTACTTCAAGTGGCTGTCTGACACCACCACAAATGAAGAAACTGTGCCACACGCCCCTGGTGGTGAACAGCCACCACCGCAATAAAGAGGAGAAAGCCCACTAAGTGCCAGGAAAGGGCTCCCAAAAGGAACGGAGCGTACTAGGTCAGAGGTGCGCAGAAGGCCACACCAGCGAACCTGACGGCATGGGCAGGCACCCAGGAGATAGAGACATCTCCACCGAGAGAAGCACCGCTGAACGCAGTACAGAGAGCGACCACATCTCTACTGCGCCGAGGGTGAAGAGGAGAACACAGCACCAAGCATGTGCACAGCAGCACAGGAACAGCTGCTAGCGTTCCAGGAATGACAGACTGACGAGAACGCGTAGCCAGCGCGTCCAGTGAAACAAATGAAGGGCGCAGTCAGATGCGTGCCAAAAAGAGAAGCCGACCTACCAGACGGTCGCAACGAAGAAACACTGCTGGAAGGAGATCCCCTACATCTCCACCGCCTACGCGAAGCCCCGCAGTGGGCCAAAGGCAACACAGAGTGTCCTCCCTCGCACTGCCACGAGACGGAGTCAGCGGTGACCCAAAACAGGCAAGAGGGGAGTCGCACAATCCATGTGGCAGGCCACCACAGCAACAGGCGCTACGTCATGCAAAGTGACCAGTCCGGACAAGCGCACCGGAAGGAAGGAAGAAGCAGACGCCATGACGGCGCAGCCTCGAGGCGCAAGCATGACGCCCTTGAGCGAAGAGAAGAGGGACACTGTGAAATCCCTGAAGAGGGGATGGTGCCACTGGAAGTCCCCAAGGGGTACATGCAAGTCCTATTGACAGGACAGGCCTGCATTAGGTCCGCAAAAGAAAAGGAAAGACCGTCACAAGAGCGGGGCGACCAGTGAGATGTCCATGTGGAGCAAACATGAGACAGGTGGCAGGACGCCACATCCACGTGAAAGCCTGGTTGAAAGGAGAAGAGCGTGGCACAACACCACTCTGCAAAGGAGGGAAGAACAGTGGCATGACGCCACAGGGCAGACAACCACCACAGGCGCGCAAGATGGAGCGGAGAAGAGCGACAGGACAAAGGACTCGCACCAGCACTGAGGAAGGTGTTCATCAGCACGAGCCAGCCACTGGGGTGCAGAGACGTCATTCGAGACAGCTCCGTGGGAGGACCTACCATAAGCCACTAGCAAGCGCGATCTGCGTCCTGGCCCCATACTTCACAGTTCGACCCTCTTCTCACCTGTCACCGGCTACTTGGTATCGATGGCACCACACCTCGCAGTGCACCTGCCTGAAGACAATGGAGCGGTGCCACAAAGTCACTCAAGTCCTCCACATTCCCTAAGGTCACCCGACAGCAGATCGCCGCCTGTTTGCCCACTGAAGAAAACTAACATTCTATTATCACCATCCAGGTGCATCATCGCCAAGGAGCACCGCACCACCCGCGTGAATCCACACACGCTCCAAACAACCGGAGGTCAATGAGGCGAACCAACCAGGAACCTTCTGTGCACCCCCGTCAACCTACAGCTTGCTGAAGTCGAGCATACCCGGCCATTGGAAGATCCGCCCTTGGGGACGACACAAGACTTGGCCGTGGCCCTGTTGGGAGTTCCACAGCGACCCCTAAGCGTGGCCTACGCAAAGGCCCGCACAGCCCACATGGTCACGTGGCAGTCCAGGGGACAAGGGCCTCAACGGAGTTCCAGTGCGAAGGGAGTCCGAGCAGGAGAGATGCGTCGGCCGCAGCTCCACGTCATGGGCAGGAAACATGGAGATCACGGTTGAAGACTGGTCACCCACAAGATCATCAGAGGAAGGCGCAGAACTCGAGTCTAAATGGCAAGGACGCCCAGACGAAAACACCACCATCGTAGACTACATGAGCGACTTGGCTGTGAGTCCGTTGGCAGTTCCTCAGCGACGCCTTTGAGCGGCTCACGCGAAGCCCCGCACGGTCCACGCAGTCCCATGGCAGCCAGCAGGAAAGTCCTCCAAGAGGCTCCAGTGAGAGAGGAGTCCAGGCAAGAGAGGCAAGTCAGACGTCGCTCAGCAGTCGAGAGTAAGAAGGATCATCAAGCACGCCACCTCCAGAGGAAGGCCTCACTTACAGAGATCATCTCCAACAGCTGCAGGTTTTGTCATCCACCGGGGCCTGAGCACCTGAGAGATCTTCCAGAGTGGATTCCACCACAGCTCCAGATGCACCGACACTGGAATCTTGTACATAGACTTTGACACCGTGAGACCAGGCCGGTCTAAAGAATATCACCAAGGCGAATAAAAGCATCCTTACCATGCGGGCCAAAGCTCCAGCACTGCCCAGCAGATGGCCTGAAGAGACTCTCTTGGTGCTATGTATTGTATATTTGTTTTTCTTCCAGGTTGGACTTTTGTTTTTGTTTTTTTATTAAAGTTTGGGAGGGATGTAGTGATCGGCTGATCACCGTTCTAGTGTTCTGCCTATGATGTAACAAACACTCTACACCCACCCACCACAGGCGTCACCAGTCAGGTGACCCTGTCAATAGAAGGGGCCGGGTGCACGTGCCCGAGGCCAGTTCCAGTATCATAACCACGGTGTCGGTGTCACTCATTATAGTAGCATGTGGGCCCAGGGCCCACAACACGACAATGGCGACGAGAGGGTCTGACCCTGCAGGCACGCTGGATGCAGCTCTGTCATGCCTCAAGGGTGAAATGCAGGTTGAGGCATCCCGCCCCGGTTGACTGTAAAGCTTGCCCCTGTTATGTCATGTAAACACAGCAAAAATTATGCAAACTAGCTGGCTGCATTCTTTGCCTTACCGCAGACCTTTCACCTGCACCAAATCCTGTTGGCTCGAGTCCCTATAACCCATGCAGTAACGATGGAGCTGCAAAGCATTTACACTTGTGCAGTTTACACCACTGCCTGAATCGCCACTCACAAAGGGCGAGGGAAGGACTTGAACTGTACATTATTATTATGCGGCCTTGTTAGGAGCTAGGCTTTCTGTCATCCATCTTCCTCAGACCCAAAGGGCAGTGAGAACCAAGCAAACCAATCTTGAGAATTATTCATGTGCAAAGGCATCTCAAGTGCATTGACTGCCCCTTTAGAGGGATGAAAAATGTGTGTTGAAATAGTGTTGACGTAGGAGGGGGTAGAGGTCAGATTTTGCTACCTCACCATCCATCTGTACCTGTCCAGGAAAGGAAACCATTATCTCGCCAGCTGACCTCGTGCTCTTAAGCAGTCTCCGAGGGAGGGCCCTGCAGCTCACTTGAGGTGTATTAACAAGAACTAAACATAATTAGACGCAGTGGGGGGAAGTGGCATCGTGTACATGAAACATCTCCCCGTAGAACGCTGCATCTCCAGAGCTGGAAGACGCAGGGGGCATTGGAGGCTCCAGTGCGGGGTGCAGTAGGGAACCCGAAGCCATCAATTGACTGCTAGAGTCAAATGATGACAAATGAGAGGAGGCAAAACTGTTCACCAGGACCCGACACGCTTCACAATTGGCAATATGTTGGGTCATAGGGTGACCCTTCCCCCACTCTGATCCCCCGCTTTGTACAGTCAAGCATGAGAGTGTACCTTTCCTTCTGCTTCAGAAGATATATAGACGGATGTTATTACATCCCAAGAGGAAGAATAAAGCAGCTTGAGATGGGCCCTTTGTGGCCAGAAGACCTTGGTGGATTATTTGATGTTGGGCCTGCTGAGTAAAGATAAACGCATCGTAAGTGTAGTGATCGGCTGATCACCATTCTAGTGTTCTGCCTATGATGTAACAAACACTCTACACCCACCCACCACAGGCGTCACCAGTCAGGTGACCCTGTCAATAAAAGGGGCCGGGCGCACGTGCCCGAGGCCAGTTCCAGTATCATAACCACGTGTCGGTGTCACTCATTATAGTAGCATGTGGGCCCAGGGCCCACAGCACTACAGTAAGCAAAGCAGAGATTTGCAATACTTCCGGGTAGTCCGTCCTCAGTTTCATTTTCTGTGGTAGCCATATGCATTCCCATTCTCTGAATCCTGTGCACCACGTTTTCGTGGATGTTGCCTTATTTTAGAGTTAAAGTAAGAGATGGGCACTGCAGGCGCTCTGACAGGGAGCCCATTTCAAGCAGCAGCAGTCTAGCGAAAACAAAGTCCCATCGACTCTCTTGCCCATCCATTTATTTGGCACTCTGGGATTTTAGCCCCAAATGCTTATTTTTAGGTCTACAACCTTTCTGACATTCTGTTGTAAAGTCCGCCCATATAATAGCAGTGGCTTTATATTACAAAGTGTTCTAGGGGTGCAATAGCCATTTTGTCATTGTGTCCTCGTGACAGAGACACGGACGGATGCAATGGCAAAGAAGGTGTTTGAGGGAGCACTGAGTGTGGTGTACAGTCAGTGCCAGGGCACAAGTCCTAAAAAAAGAAGTGGGGGGACGCTGTCACCGGAAGTGACGTCACAACAGGAATCTCATGAAAAGAAGTGGGGGGACGCTGTCACCGGAAGTGACGTCACAACATGAATCTCATGAGTATTCATATGCCTTTAGATGACGGGGCATTTCACAGCACTGCTACCCCTGGTCTGTTCCTCGATGTCCTTTGCAACCCCCACTCCCCCGAGGGGGTGCCCCAGTTGCACAACGAAGTGCTCAAAAGTGCACAAGATACAGAAGGACACACATTCCAAGCGTTAACCGCCAACGCCTGCTCGCCCCGCCTCCCAATCACTCCAGCCTGCACACACCACCGGTGCCTCTTAAAGTCTCCAAAAACAAATATTAGCATATCTTTGGTAATTTACGGGAAACTTCCCTCCCACCCGGGCTCTCTGCTCACACAATGCTGTCCAGCTTTTGGGCAGGGGGGACGGCGTCCACCCGGAAAAACCTGGTAAAATAAGTGGGGGGACGCCGTCCACCCGCGTGGTACCCCGACTCGAGCCCTGGTCAGTGCATCCTCCTAGAGAGGTCCTTGAGAAGGGCACGCAGTGTGTGTCCCAGTGACATTGCCCTCGCCTAAAAATGTGACCACTTCTGCTGGAAGTGAAAGGTGGAGCCAGGTTGAAACGAGGCTCTCCTTTCTCTGATGCCCTGTCCTCAGTGCAGGTGTGAATGTCAGTTTCTTTAGTGCTTCGCGCACTGATCCTGATTGCACGTGGCGCATGTAACTCAGGGTGCACCGCGGTGTAGAGATTGACATATCAATAATACGGACCACGGAGAGTAGCCACAGACTAAGGCACGTGCGAAGGCTTCAATGGCTGAGCCATTTGGAAACGTCAGGTCACTATAAGAACAAGCACGCCCTTTGTATAGCTGAATTGGGAGGACCAGACAACATTATTACACTTCGAGGCATATATAAGCAGTTATTGATAAGCAAACACTTTTACTGCTCTAAATATACAAATCGCCATTAAAATGCATATAGTACAATGAGCACCTGAATAGATCCGCGAGAAGACCCGTTTTACCGAAAAAGCCTAGCCTGGCTTCTAAAGGCAGCAATGAACGCAGCGGCCCTGGTGCTGTGATCAATGCACGGCTAGGGTGGTGGAGGCCGCATGCATACCAATGTGCACACTCGAGACAGGCATCAATGACGAGGCCTAGGGTGGCTCTCGGGGGATATCATTCCCTGACCCGCGGGAGGCGCATTATCGCTGGGGTTCTATATCTATATATTTTCAGAACTCTCGCGCATAGGATTTACTTTGATGTGCTTTGATGTATTATTAACAGGGCGCAGTATTCTCCCTGGGGCATTACATGCCTTGGAAGCGCCCTCTCCATAACAAGACACCAAAGAAACCTCCGCGCCAAAACAACAGCGAAAACAGCCCGGTTGTGCGCCTGTGCAGGGTACTCCCTTACGGTTAGTCCGTAAAAATCATGATGCATTGGGCGGACCTTAAAAGAAATCCAGGGTCAATTTGGCAATCTTTGGCAAACTTCATCAGCTGAGCTGGCTGAATTCCTTTATTTGTTCGATTTTCAGGACGGTGACATTCTGCATTCTTTGTGGTAAGCAGAGAATAATCAGACATGATCCAATAAAGCGAGTTACAGTGATTTGAGCATGAAGGCACTTGGGACATCACACCTGACAGCCAGCACCCTGCAACTATCTTAGGATGTTGTGCTGTTGGGAGCAAGGGAAGCAACTCAGCAAGCAATTGAAGAGTAGGAAATCTGATGAGGAAACTACAAGGGTCTAGAACTGAACAGCACTGCCTCTAAAGGCACTGATGCGCCTCTTCAGATGAGGGGAAAGGCATAGAAAAAAGACTCTGGCCATTGTCTAAACTCCAGTGCTTTAAATGGGCCTGTACTCAACGGTACTGAGTACCGGCACTTCTTAGATTTATCACTCGGAGTACCGGCACTTCTCTACTGCCGAGGAGAGTACCGGTACTCATGAAACGCTGGCGGCCTTTTTTGGATAGCTAAGGCACTTCTATAGACCTGCGCCGAGCCCAGCTGAACAATTCAGCGTGGGCTCATTTGCATACCATCTGGGTGTTCAAAGACATCGAGGCAGCCCAGTGATAGCGTAATTAAGAAAGCCATGGGAGGTAACCAGGTTCAAATGGCTTTAAAGCGTACCCTATTCTTTTGTTCAGTGTCTGCTTATGTTTGCTTGCCTGTGATTGTTGAGAAAAACGAGAGAAAGGGGGGGGAGAGAGAGACAATAGAGACACTCTTGGAAGTTATAATAGCGGAAATGTGTGGAATGTTTTGTGGGTGCATGTCTGCTTGTTTCTTTCTGTGTCACTCGAGAACAGCAAAAATTTATGTTGCACATTTTACAAAACAACGAAAAGTTGAAATCTCGCCGCGTTTGGGTTTCGTGTTTTTTGTTATAAGTAAACAAACCTGCTTTGTTAATTTAAAGACATTTCCCATGTGTTTTGGTATGTGCTGCAAGTAGTATCGAAGTCAATACGTATCAGCATGTCTTGCCCTAAGCCCCGCCCCCAAGCCCCGCCCACTCGCCACATTTAAATGAGGGCCTGCACTATTTTGCCCCCATTTAAAGCACTGCTAAACTCCCACAGGATATGACGCCAGTGCGTTAATATAAATTGGTAATTTCGACCTTAGTGCTACTTCTGAAAGGGGAGAGGGAATTTTGCCCAATTTGAACACAAGCGCATATTTACAACAGCGCACTTGCTCACTGGAGTTTACAGTGGAGGTAGCAGTGAGTGCAATTATTTGTTTAAGGCAGGCTCGGAGCACCATCGGGCAATAAGAAATGACCCCAAGCCAAATGATGGGGTAAAAGGCCGCTTTATTGGACAGGTGGGCGAAAACAATACATCATTGGATACAAATCAGGCTAATACAATATTCCGACTATCACCCCCCGCCCCTAATAATTTTCCCGACAACCAATTTCCCCAACGTTGTTCGGCCTAATCCTCCTCCCCAAACCCCTATCTACCTCTCCTGCCTACCCCTTGCCTCAAACCTCGCTCCCTTGCTTCCCTCTGTCCCAAGCTATTCCTAACCCTTCCTGCCTGTCTTGCTCCCCTCCAACTCCGCTACCTGTCCAAGCGATAACCACCAAAATACAAATATATAAATAATAACAATTTTTTTTTTTTTTTTACAACGGGTGGGAGGGTGGGCCAAAATTACAACCCCCTACCTCACACCCTCAGGAGACACTGCGCGACGGTTATTTCGCGCTCCTAAGGCTCGCGCTGCTGGCGTTAGCCAATCGGATTGCGCGCCACCTGTCCGGGGCATACCAATTGCCCGAAGCTGCCCGGGGGTGGACAATCTGCGATTGCCACCCCTAGGAGCCCTCATCGGGCAATAAGAAATGACCCCAAGCCAAATAATGGGGTAAAAGGCCGCTTTATTGGACAGGTGGGCGAAAACAATACATCATTGGATACAAATCAGGCTAATACAATATTCCGAATATCACCCCCCGCCCCTAATAATTTTCCCGACAACCAATTTCCCCAACGTTGTTCGGCCTAATCCTCCTCCCCAAACCCATATCTACCTCTCCTGCCTACCCCTTGCCTCCAACCTCGCTCCCTTGCTTCCCTCTGTCCCAATTTATTCCTAATGCCCCAAACCCTTCCTGCCTGTCTTGCTCCCCTCCAACTCCGCCACCAAGAAAAACCCTAACACAGGAGTTTTTCCTGTCCCCCCCAGTAAAATATCCATAAACTTTTCTAACTGGACGCTTGTCATCAGTTAAAAGAACATCATACCACCAATGTCGCCAAAAAGGTGAAACTTTATTCGTTCTAATGAAAATATGTCATATGCTTGTGATAGGAAGAAGAAAACCAATTTGTTATAGTATTCCTGAAATAACCAAACAAATAATCACGGGACCTACCACATCATCCTAGATTGAGAAACAAGGAAGAAAGGTGGGGGGGATGAGGGGAAGAAGAGAAGGGATGAGGGGAAAAATATTATTGCATTTACTTGGGCAACTGAAACATCTTCAGTGTAAGCTTGTTCACAAAAACGTGAAAGCTGTCGCTAAAACAGCATACCTTAACACCATGTATGAATCTGGAGAATCTTTGAAACCATCTCTTTTATATTTAAAATATACATTTCGTTACCAATAAGAGATAAGTGAACACCGTCGTGTCTAAAAAATTGATAGTCCTCTTTCGTAATTGACTCGTGAATCAGCCAATACATTCCAGCATTGTAACAAAAACGATGTAAATCTCTATTCACTTTCCTTCGTGCCCTCTCGACTGCTGTAAATCGTTCTGCGCCTCTCCAAATTCTGCGTGGGATTAATGCCGTTAAGACAAACTGTGTGTTGGGCCATGTCTTTGACAACATTTCAAGATCTGTTTTCATCTCAATGATTAAACCCAGACCTGATAATTGTACTAGGTCGTTTTCACCAAGGTGAATCAGTACCAGTGCAGGTTTAGTTTTACAAGAGAGCTCGCTCATAAGAGGCAGTAGCTGACCCCACTTCATACCACATTTCCCAAACCATGAAACTAGGACATCCTCTGAATGAAACCCTAAATTCCTCCCAAAATGTATTTTTTCCGCTTGTTTAGCAGCCCATTTAATAAAAGAATGTCCGAGAATCCAAACTTGTCGTTGCGACAATGGCCAACATGGCAACACACCTAGAAAGAAAAAACAATTAGTATCATAACTTAGGAACGTCACATTCCAATTTTCTAATATAACGTAAGCAACAATTGGATGACCAACGTCCTAGCTTCTTAACATCACTGAGGGAAAATCCCCACCTGGCTGCTTCTGAAGCCGCACCTATGCGGAAAGAATGTGTACCAAAATTGATAGGGTTTCTCCCCACCTTCTTTAAAGATCTACGCAAAATGGCCAGCAATTGAGAAGCTTGGACCCGGGACCCGTACTGATGCCTAAAAACAAATTCTGAGGTTGCACCACCCACTAACAAAAAGTCTAACCACGCTTGTTTAGGGCACAAAGGACCATTTATGGTTTGTAAAATCACCCTCGATCCTTTACCTGTTTGGTCTGTTTTTGACCATTCCAGGAAAATACATATAGATGAGTTAAAAAGAGAAACATTCTGAACTTTGAGGTCCCCATTGTGAGTTGTGCCCAGCAATTCTGAAACTCTAAATGCCCCCAAAAAGAGTCAAATCATACATAATTTAAATAAACAACATTCAAATTGGGAAAACAAACTTCACATAACTTGCATGTAACGTCATATAATAATCGTAAAGAAATAGGTTCTCTCTTGTACTGACCCCTCTTTTTGGTTTTCGCCCAACCCTGCAGTATTCTCCTGCCCATTTCTCCGGCTGAGGGCTCGTAACCCCAGAAAAACTTGCCATAAAATGACACCCCAGCTAGTTTTTGGCTATTGTTGTGGAAGAGATACTCCTCTGTATATTGCCCATAATGAATTTAATCACATCATCACTACGCTGACTTAAACCTTCCCCAGTCAGAACTCTATACTTAGCACCTGAATCTAAAAATTCCAGCCAAGCTCTTCTGTAGGCCAATTTGGTGCTGTTAGCTAACGAGCTCTCGATGAGACGGTAAGTAGTCAGATCGTCAAATCCCAAACTTCTTTGGGAACTGGAGTCTTCAGGAAATCTGCTCCGGGCGCCAAACCACGGAATCTCTCCCACTGAAATCGAGATAGGGCATCTGCAATGTTATTTGCCACTCCCGCAATATGTTTTGCTTTGAAAATGATGTTAAATTGCAAACATCCTAGCATAAAGATTTACAATAGTTTCAGCGAATGTTTATCCCTAACCTTTTGCACGTTTACAAGGTCCACTACAGTTTTATTATCAACATTAAAGACCACTGTTCTGTTAGCCAACTTTGGACCCCAGATAGCCAATGCCACTATCAGAGGGAAAAATTCCAAAAAAGCTATGCTTCTCTTTCCGACGCTCCACCCTTGTGGCCAATGCTCCGCACACCACTTTCCTTCCCAGAATAAACCAAAACCATTGGCGCCGGAAGCGTCAGAAAATAACTGTACTTGCCAGATAAAATCCTCGTCTAACGACCAGATCGTGACCCCGTTAAACTCTTTCAAAACACGTAACCATACTTCAAAATCAGCCCTCATATTGGCAGTTACTCTGATCCTATGGTGCGGAAGCTGAATATCGGACATGGAAAAACCCAGACGTCTACAAAATGCTCTGCCTGCACGTATGACCCTGCAAGCGAAATTCAAATGCCCAAGCAAACATTGCACTTCAACCAATGTCAATTTGTCCGCTTTTTTGGCATATTCCAAAAGCCTGGTTATTTCAATTACTTTTTTCCCCGGCAGCTTGGCCTCCATGTTATGTGTATCAATTTCAATGCCGAGGTATGTTAAGCAGCGGCTAGGCCCTTCTGTTTTGTCTGGTGCTAAGGGAACACCCATCTCCTGTGTAAATGCTTCAAAATCTCTCAATGCCTTCCCACATTGCTGGGAACCTGCAGCTCCCATAAATAAAAAATCATCCAAATAGTGTGTTACGCCACTATGTCCTGTTGTAAAACGAAAAACACCACAGCAAAAACGAACTGAATGATTCAAAAAGCCTGCAGGATATCGCACAACCCATAGGAAGCGCCTTGTCCACGAAAACATTTTCTTCAAAGTAAATGCCCAGCAGTGAAAAATCAGACGGGTGAACTGGCAGTAATCGGAAAGCCGACTTAATGTCACATTTCGCTAGCTCAGAATCCTCCCTATAAGTCTGATCATTCCCAAGGCCGTATCTACAGAAGCAAACTTCACCATGGAGTCCTCTTTAGCTATAAAATCGTTAATGGATGTACCATGAGGCCATGAGAGATGTTGTATCATCCTAAATTCCCCTTCAGCTTTCTTAGGGACCACACCGAGTGGTGAAACATTGAGATTGTCTAATGGCCATGTGTCAAAGGGGCCTGCCATCCTACCTTCCTTTACTTCTGTAAGCAGCTTCAGCCTTACAATGTGCGGAAAATCATCTGCAGACTTCAAGTTCTTTGCAAACCTGCGAACTCTAGGGCCTTGATATCCCAGTTTGAACCCTACTCTAAAACCCCATTCAAGCAGTGCTGCCTCCTGCGTGTCAGGATAGTGTTTCAGAAGCATGCATAACTTGTCTATGTTAATTGGCGTAAAAGCCCTTGTGACCAAATTGAGAAATGCAACCTCTTCCTCTGGTTGGTAAACTGCCCCCCCCCAATGTGACTGTTTCCCAAAACATTGTGTGATGGCATGTTTCCCTCCGCACCTGGAACACTTGTGCTTATATTTACAGGGGTTTTTAGCACAGAATCCCTTATTGATATTCCAGCAGGTGCCAGAGATGAATGTTTGCGGTCTGCCCCAATTGCCCACCCCCCCCCCAGGGTGGGCCTGTTCTGAAAGGGCGGACTGGGAACTGCTAAACCACTCGCGGTATGCATGGATGGCGGAGGCCTTTGAGGGTACATCCATTGCACCCAGAGTTCATTATCCACCTCACCCCATGGTTTTTCAGGAATGAGAACTAACCTAGCCCGAAACTCTTCATCATAATGCATCCAGGCATACCCACCAAACTCAGTAGCCGCTTTCCTTATAGTGTCCAAATATTTAAATAGTGCTACTGACCTATCTTGAAACCTTTCGCAGTATACACTCGTGAAAATAAGAATAGCTGATGTCCAGGTATCTATATTCTTGGGCACCCTTGGTCTCCTTGCCAACTCCCATGCCTCTTCCCTGGAACCTTCCTTTGCCTGAATCTCCCTATGAAGAAGCTTAAAAACGTCCACAAACTCCCCCTTCCATATTTTCTCTTTTGTACTTTTGGACAGATGAGCACCCAATGGCATCGACAGGCCCATATAAGGTAAACGTTTCAAACCTGATGTCTGTAATGTGTCACTTTCAACCTTCGCACCCTTATCCGGACTTACCGCTACATCTGACTTATGTACCGAAACTTCAGCATTTGCAACCACCTTACCCGCAGCCTCCTTCCATGTAACCTTGGAATGTCCGGACTCTGTACCTACACTCTTATCAACTCAAATACGTTTCCGATGCGATTGAGCGTGTTCCTCACCTGATTTTTTGGCTGTGCTGTCTTCCGACAAAACTCTTCTCTTCGCACCCTTAGCATTCGATTTGGTACGGGTTCCGCTCAGAGCACTTTCACCGGGATTATCCAGTGAAAAATAATTTCTGGAAATATCTTTAGTAAACCCCCCCTTGTCCCGAAAAGAAATGGGAACATTTGTTACCAGATCTTCTTCATCTTCAAGTTCCCCTTCCTCTAAAGAGGCATCCTCATCCTCAACTGAGATTTTTCTTAACACCCTCACCTCGCTTACTCTACCACCCCTACTACTTCCACTAGGAAGCTCACCATCCCCTAAACCCCCGTCGTACGACTTCCAATTTATAGCTCGCGCAAAACGAGACGCTCTCTTGGCATCCAACGGCGTGGGGAATTTCGCTTGAAAATCCCCCTCTTCAGTTCTTCGTACGCTGCAGGACGTAAGAGGCCTGGCTGAGGTAACCTTACTGCCCTTTTTTGTGCATGGCAGCATCTCACCCTCGAAGGGCTGCAAGTCGCTTGAACCTGCAGCTACGTGCAGTCTATTTCCCTCCATCTTAGATAATCTAGCTTCATTCGTGATTTCTTTTGGCATCCAGACCCATTGCCCGTCTGCCTCCAATTCATTTGCACTGGCCGCCTGACCCCCAACTGTTTTGTACATAGATTTACAACAGTCCTCACTAAATGCGTCATCAAATTTTCTTGACGTGACCTGCTCGTCATTTTTATCCTGCTGTGTCACATAACCCTGGGTGTCTACAACACTGGGCTTATTTGCTGGGTGGAACATAATATCTCCCCCTGCGCTAGAAATAACAGGTGACAGGCATCTCTCTGTTAGTAACTCTGAAGACACACCTGAATCGACAAACTTTTGCTTGTTAAATATAAAGATATTCTGTTTTTGTCTGCAAATTGCTTTATTTTCAGTTTCAAGGCCATGCAATGACCCTGAAAGGCCACTAGGCGGAGTATTTTCTTTATTTTCAGATCCCCGTGTGGCTTGGAGCAGAGGTCTGTCTTTATTTCCATAGCTTTCATTCACCCGGGAAAGAATAGAGGCTGCGCGTGTGCGTGGCCTGCCCCTCCCTCTTTTTACAGGCGTGTGAGCTATCTTCATTGCAGGAGCCTGAGGTAGACGCGCACCACACGCAGGTGAGGCGCCGACCCGCAAACCCCCCACACCGGGTGAAGGCACTGGGGAGCCTTCACTCGACATACAAGCCGCCACCGCCGCTGACACACCTCCCGCAGCCCTGCGCGAACCACGCTCCATGCCCACCCATGCCTGCGTTAGAACACCAGGCACGATAAGGTCCTCCCTCCCCGCCTCGCATAATACGCGCAGCGCTTCACGTACAGAAGCGGCTGCTTCCATATTTGTTAACCAGTAAAGGTAAACAATCATATATATGTAGAAACGTCACCAAAATTACAACCCCCTAGCTCACACCCTCAGGAGACACTGCGCAACGGTTATTTTGCGCTCCTAACGCTCGCGCTGCTGGCGTTAGCCAATCGGAATGCGCGCCGCCTGTCCGGGGCATACCAATTGCCCGAAGCTTCCCGGGGGTGGACAATCTGCGATTGCCACCCCCAGGAGCCCTCATTGGGCAGAACGGGCTTCAGCCCCCGCCAGATGCCGTCAGTTGGGCTGCCCAGGCTGGAGTTGGTGCCTGCCAGCCAGACCTTCAAGTAGGGTGAGTAGCCGTCTGTAAATTTCACGGACCGTCTGTGATTTGGATCTCATGTCCGTTGTCTGTGATGATCCCTCTGGTCACCTTTTGTCAGTAATTTTGGGCATTGCAAGGAACAGCACTGTTCCACTGCGAGAAGCATCAGCTACCTGATGGGGCCCCCTCGCACTCATCCTCTGAGCACAAGTGCCACCCCACCACGCCCATTGTCATTCTGTATGCCGGGTGATGGTCACATACAGAATGACAACGGGGCAGTCTCGGCTGTTAAAGCATGTGGTGGGCCTCCTCCTGCCTCAGTCTAGGGCAGGACATTCTGGTTTAACAGTACATAAAGAAAAATGTTGCACCTAAAGGAATAAAAGAAATGTACAGAATCCAGTTCATGGACAGAAGCCAGCGAAAGAAGTTAAAAAGAAGGGGTTATAGTTCTTTCACAGTCTCATCATTTTAGAACTAAAGCATTCTCAGTATTATATACAACAAAAGCCATAGTTGTTGCTTTTTTATTTTATGCAACTAACAACCATTTACAAAGCCAATAGTCCTGGCTTGTTGTAGGTGTGATGTATCATATATCTGGATGCAATAACAGAAGTAGCAGAATACCAGTCGGGCAGCACACTATGCTAAGCACAGATTTTTAGCTACTGTGTTTTAAGCCACACCCTTAATTACATCGGACACGCCTTTAAGAGAGACCCCCCAAGTTTTTTCAAACCCACTTAAAGCCCTGGAAATAACACTATGTCACAGTCACCTCAGGTCCCAGCACTTGGCATCATGCAACACTCACAACTTCCAAGTTTTCAGATTGCCTATGTGCAGGGGCATAGTGGACCTTTCCCCCACCCCATCCCTTGCTTTAAGAACTACAGCAAGGGTGAAGTTCTTGATGGGCCTCTTTCGTCTACAACTCTGCAGACATAACCTCAGCGTATCATTAATGTGAAAAGGTAGATGAGTAAGTAAGTGGAAGAATGGGTAAATGGCTAGATGGGTTAGTGAAGGGTGGAATGGATGAGTGGAAGGGTGGAAGGGTGAATGGATGGATAATGAGAGAAAGGATGGATGAATGAGTGAGAGGAAGGATGCATGAGAGAAAGGGTAAATAAATAGATGTACGAGTGGGATCATGGATCTTTGAGTAAAATGGTGGCTGGGTGGGTAAAAGCGTGTATGGATGAGTGAAAGGATGTATAGATGAGTGAAAGGGTGGATGAGGGGTGAGTGAATGGGCGGGTGGATGAGTGAAATGATGGATGGATTGATGAACTGGTAAGTGAAAGGGTGAATGGATGAGTGAGTGACAGGGTGGATGTAAGGATGGATGAGTGAGTGAAACGGAGGGTAGATGGGCAAAAGGATGGAAGAATTAGTGAAAGGGTGGATGGATGAAAGAAAGGATGGATGGATGAGTGATGGGTCAATGGATGGATTCATGAGTGGATGGATTGTTGGGTGGATGGATGGGTGAAAGGATGGCTAAGTGAAAGGGGGATGGAGAGAGAAAGGGAGAATGGATGGATGAGTGAAAGTATGGATGGATGATTGACAGGATGGATGGGCAAATGGGTGTATGGATGAGTGAAAGGAAGGATTTTAGATGGATGAGTGAAAGAGTGCATAGATGAGTGAAAGGGAGGGTAAAGAGCTGGAAGAAAGGATGGATGGATGAGTGAAATGGTGAAAGATGGACAAATGAACGGATGAGTGACAGGGTAAATGGATGGATAGATGAGTAAGTGAAAGGACGGCTGGATGGATGAGAGGGTAAATGGTTGGATGGATGAGTGAATGGATAGATGGGTGAAGGGATGGATGAATGAGTGAAAGGGTGGATGAAGGGATGAATGAGTGAAATGATGGCTGGAAGAATAGATGATGGATAGGTTTTGAAATGGTTGAATAGGTTTGGATATGGATGGGCACACAGATGGAAGGACAGAGTCAACGGTGAAAGACTGAATAATGGATGAAAGAATGAATGGATACCACACTTCCGGGTGACTGAACCCACCATCCCAAACTGACACATGACATCAGGCACCAAGCGCGGAACTCGGGCTTGAAATTCTGCTTCTGCCTGCCAAAAAGCAGAAACTAATTCCTTGTATGGCGCTGTGGTACCCCAAGAGACGTTCCACTATGTGTGCCACCAGGAAACAGCGCAAGCAGCTCCTACCTGCCCCAAGGCTATGAGAAAGGCATGAGGGCACAGCTCAGTGCAGCCTTTCTGCGGGAAAAGGCGGGCAAGACAACATAACCTGCACTTGCAGACAACAGCACCGATGTGATTCGAGTCCCTTCCACCTTAAATGTTTTTTACACCCCTTAGAGTATTGTGCCCGGGGCAACTAACCCTGTAGCCCTGCTCATGCTATGCCCATGCCTACCAGTATGCATGACACCTGACTCTTACACCTTGTAGCTCTCAATGTCTTAAGTAACAGTTCCTATACATTGACTTTCACATTTATTAGTCATTGTCTCTATATAGTATGTGTGTGATGTAAAACACTCTGACACCCTGCTGTACATACTTCAGATGAGTAGCTCTCATTATGATTTAAATGCCACGCAAAGCCACCTTGCATGGCTTTGAGTGGCCTAATAAATCATGACTAAGGCGATGCATGTCAAATCGCTGCGTCGCCTTACTCGCCGTTCCTGAGGCGCTCTATGGGCGTTGCAGTGGGTTTTCCCACACAACACCAATGGAATTCGATGCTGCCCCAGATTCACAAAGTCATGCAAACATGGGGAAGCGCCAAATCCGTACCATTCACAAGATGACGCGTAATGAGGATAAATATGTTCATTTCTCCTCATTGTTTCCTCTTTCCATGTGTGTTGCATGTTGCTGCACACATAGAAAAAGGAAAACACATATTAGCATTGTTTTTGTGCAGGAAGGTGCCCCTTCCTGCATAAAAACAATCCTGCATGCAACAGAGGCACCCTTGCACAATGGTGCAAGGATGCCCGCTTTGGCACTAGGCTGCAGAAATGTCACCAGAGCAGGATGAAAGGACAGGCATGCACCATATTGGAAAAATATGATTCATTCCTACCCTTTCACTTTGGCATAGGCCAGCACAGCAAGGTCTCTTGTAGCACTGTCCTATGCCAAAATCGCATAAATAAGCCACTAAGAGGCAAGACAGTTGTCATTTGCACCCTAAATGTGGCCTAAATTCTTATTATACATGTAGAAGCATTAAACACTACTAAATCAAATGCAAGACTTTTTTGTACAGTGCTCACGTATTTAAAGTTGCTACCATGTGCAATAATGAAAGGAGGTATGGTGATATTAAATATTGCCTAGGATCACACCATTTAGTCAAGAAAGGAAGCTGGGATTTAACTCAGTTTTTCTGGTTTCTCATTGTGAATTTCAGACAATAGATGGGTATTACTTTCTCCTGTTTTACATCACAGGTCAATGCTTTGTTTTTAATTCTTGCTGCATGAGGTTAGCGTGTGAGTGGCAGTGAAAAGCCTCAAGCAAACTTGGCTCTTTTTGGTCTTAAGGGTCTAAGAGGAACTCAAGGTGAGCCAGATCAAGGCATCTGTCTCGAGCCTCGCTTGAACCTTCAGTCACTCAACCAACTCTAAAGCCCGCCAGACATGGATTTGAATTTAAATTCCAACAAAGGCATCTTACCTTTTCATCCTTCTGGGATTGATACAATAGCTAACCCAATCCTGCAACACTATAAAACATCCTGTAGCCTGTGTAATGTAGAACACAAATATATATATGCAACTTAAACAGTTTTCAAGCAATGCTAAGTTTACAATGTGCTGTATGCTAGAACCCCTATAAATAAAAGTCTCAAAAGTACAAAAGGGCATCAATTGTGTTGCTTTATGGGTCGAGCCTGAGCCAGCCCGCAAGCCTGCTCCTGTGAAGATCTGTTGTAGTTCAGTACAGTAGAGAAGCCCCAGCCACTCCCCCCTTTTATTTTACATTAGCTTGTGTCTTTGTCCTTTGTAAATGCTGGCATCTGATTCCTTAATAGGTTTGTTAGTCCCTCCTTAGTAGGGCCATGTCGTCATTTGTATCCTCCCATGGCTACTGGCCCCTTTACTTGGTTGTTACACCGCACGTGTTCTATTTTCTCTATTGCGTTTCTCCTACGGCGCTGAAGCTTCACTGGCCCTAAGCTCTGAAGGGAGCTTCACTTCCGCTCGACCCATGAGCAACCCCCTGCAGGTCTGCACCCTGCTGCTGCTGAGCGCCTGGCGATGCGCTGTCATCACTGGGGTGAGTCCTGCTCCTGCTGCGATTGCGAGTTACAGAGGGCGCTCCTGGCCTCTACGGCGTGTTTATCTGTTAGCACTTTGTGTTTTGGGTTAGAAAGTGCATGGAATCTCGTTCACTCTGTCAAACACTTTGTGTATTTCCACTCTTTTCGATCCTGCGTGTCTGTATTTTATATGTTTTTACATTGTATGAGTCTTTCTAAGAGCCCAGGTGCCCTCAAAAGCTTACCAAAGGCGGTGTGGTGCTTTAAGAAAGACTGTAATTTAATTATACATTATCCATAGAAAGATAGATACTAACACATACAGACACATACACACTCACACTTGTGTATGTATATGTTATATTCGTTATATGTAGTTGTATCTGTATATTTATTGATACATACACTCACACAAAACAAATATGAAGATGTACATATACATAGAAATATATTTGTAAGAAAACATGTGTGTGTGTGTAACAAATGTTCGTGTTATCGATCTCTAGGGTAGCCTATTAAATTCCAAATGGTGTGCAAATAATGAAATATTGTCCCTATGGGTTATATTTCAAGTCGCCGGTTTTGCATCCTGTGATGTTGCGTGCCTTGACCTCTTTTTAATGAATCGAGGACCTTTGTCTTCACTAGAAGAACGGTTTATTGGAACAACACAAACATTATACTTTAAATTTAGAGGTGTAATTGTCTGTGTGTCTTCAGGCTTCATTCCACCAGAGTCAGGAGTGGAGGGGAGAGCTAGATTGAGATCTGGGGCTGAGAATGCCCGCTGCCTGCACCCGCTTTTTCCTTCCTGCAGGGTGGGATTTAACCGGGCACTGCCAACACTTTCACACTGCTTACAGAGTAGCAGTTTCACACGACCAATGACACTCGCATAGTCTCGTGGAGTAGCAGTCTCACACGAGCGACACACACAACCCATAAAGTAGCAGTATCATACTACTGGCACCACTGTTTTACCCTCATGCTACAGACAGCCTCTCAGAACTCTCATGCTATATCAGTTCCCCACTACCGACAACATTCTCACATCCCTCACAAATTAGCAGTCACGCTACCAATAACACTTGCACACAGCTCATAAAGTAGCAGTCTCACACTAGCAACAGCCTTTGCACACCTTCACACAACCAACAACACTCTCGCACCCCTCACACTGACTAGCAGTTTTACACTACCGACGACACTTGCATAGCTTCATGGAGTAGCAATCCCACACAAGTGACAACACGTGTGCAACCTGTAAAATAGCAGTCTCACAGTACTTTCAACACTCTCTTGTCCTCCTACTATCAACAGCCTCTCATAACTCTCCCACACCAGCAGTTCCACAATACCAACAACAGCCATACCCCTCACAAACAAGCAGTCTTGCACTACCAACACTTGCACACATCTCATCGAGTAGCAGTCTCCCACTGGCAACAGCACTACCTACAATACTTGTTCACCCTTCATAGACTAACAGCCTCACACTCACTCAAGCACTCTCACAGATTCTTCACAGACATCACTCTCACACCCCTCACAATCTAACATTAGGAAGCACTCTCACACCAGTGACATCCTTTCACTTCCCTCACATGTCAGACACTACGAGAAATACAGTCACATCCCTCATAGACTAGGAGCTAAGCCAACATGTCTGGCAAAGGCTCTTTATCTAAATCGCCATCCTTAGGCCGGTATTCGCAATGCCTCGGTATGGTAAAACTACGCAAACACACAGCAGTACAGTTTATAAAGCACTAATACTACCCAGGAGGCAGAATGGAAACCCATTCTCACCTGACCCGTGGTCCCAGCTTGTGGTTGCTGTGAGACTTCTTTTATGTCTTTTTGCAGTGCACTGTGGTCTTGTATTATTATATCACGGGCTGGTTAGAAGTAGCGCCTTCATGCCACAGTTTATGTGCAAGGCTGTGCTGCTTCCTGTTAACTTTTAGATTAAACGCTACTGTCGGCAAGCTCAGCGGAGGGCCCCAGGCTCGGGCAGGGTGTGGAGCAGGAACGGGGCTCGTGATAAATACCACCACCACCAACACCACCACCACCAATACTACCAATACCGCCACCAATACCACCAATGCCACCACCAACACCACCAATACCACCACCAATACCAATACCACCACCACCAATACCAATACTACCACCACCACCAATGCCAATACCACCACCACCAATACCAATACCACCACTACCAATACCACCACCATCACTAATACCACCACCACCAATGCCAATATGACCAATACCTCCACCAATACCGCCACCAATACCACCACCAATACTACCACAACCACCCATACTACCACCACCACCAATAACATCACCACTACCAATACCATCACCACCACCAATACATCACCAATACCACCACCAGCAATACCAGCAATACCACCAATACCACCACCAATACCACCAGTATCACCACCACCAATGCCACCACCATCACCAATACCACCAATGTTTTAAAACCCAAAACATAAGTAAAAAGCATTGTCATTTACAATGTCAATAGTTCAAACTCGCTTCAATGCAAGACCTATTGAATTGCAAATGCTTGTTTAAAATCCCAGCACTTGCAGATATCTTAATTATGTTGTGTGCTATGGAGTAATGGTTAGTCATTCAGAATTAGGTACAACTTTAAAAGATTATCAGTGATGCTTTTCAATAACATTTGAGATATATAGTTATTAAGTGTTGTAGGGGGATATTCTCAAGAAAGTGTGATAATTATCGCAAAATTAGCTTAACGCAACATATCGCAGTCTATCGTGGGAAAACAATGCTGTGTTAACGTGGCATTCTTAGTCTCACGATAACGCATCAAATGACCGTGTTAAAATTAGCGCAAGCCCGGAAAAAAAGCAGAACACAAACGCGAAAAAAGTTGCCATGTGGCCAATCGAGATACAAAAATCAGCGTTAAGCTGCGCCAGGCCTGCAATTCACACACATCAGGTGGGAAAAATCACTATAAAAGTAGAAAAAAAAAATACAAACAAAAGCAAAATAACTGCGAAGCACAATGGAGGGAGCAGAAGCAAGTACAGAGGACAACCAGAACCCCACAAGCCCCCCAGAGGCCCAGGCCGGGACCTCAGGGTCAGGGAAAGGCAAGAAGAAGAGGAAGACGCGGTTCAGTCCGCAGGAAAACAGGATCCTGATTACAGAGGTGATAGAACACCATCAACTACTGTTCGTCACCTCCACTGTGTCATTGGCAACAAAAAATGGGATATGGCAGTCCATCGTGGACAAGGAGAATGCAGTCGGAGTGCTGAAGAGGACAATGGAAGAGGTCAAGAGGCGCTGATGTGAAGCGCAAAACCAAGCAGGAACTCTCAAACAACCAGAAGGTAGCAATGCAGACTGGAGGTGGGAGTCCCGTGCCACAGAAGGAGCTAGATGAGATGGAGAAAATGGTGTCCACGGTCATCAGTGGGGAGACGGTGGCAGGGGTTGGGGGACCTGACACAGCTCAACATGACCTGACACAAAGGCAACAGGGTGAGTAACGACCAGGGACTGGGGGGACGGAGGGAGATGGGCACAATGGAACACATGCACAATTAAGCATAGTACAGTGCACACCCACAATGACTCTGGAGCATGTCTCTGATCCCCTTGGCACACTACAACACACCTAGGAACAGCAAGTAGGCCCCCATCGAGTATGTTCCCAGAGAGGGCCCGTCCCATAGACCACCAATCCCACAACCAACCCATGTACATGTGTCACACCCAGCAATGCGGCGTGTCTGTGAGCAACGCTGACAATGCAAGTGACACTGCTGCATGACGAATAGCAGTGCTGCAGTCAACATACCATGACATGTTGCACGCAACAACACTGAGGTGGCTGAGTGTGGACCACATCCGTAAAGGACAGGTCACACTCTGACGTGCACAAACAATCCCTGATGTCAACAACACATCTGCGGACAAACCATGCCCCAGATCCCCAACTCCCACCAAGAGACCAATGTACCCAAGTATGCAACGTCTGTAGAAGCACAGAAGTCAAAGACACACCGCATGAAAGGGATCAGGGGCAGCAAAATCAGAGCTGCAGAGGCGACTCTCCCAAAATGCAGCACACACACATAACATGCAGAGCACATCAACATTGACAACAATGTGGTACAAACCGCAAAACGTCCAAAACAGAACAGGGGACACAACTGGGGCTGCTTCTCTGTAGAAACTGGCCAATCACATTTGGCATAATAGGGAAATGTGAGTTGCTGATGTACAAGTACAAACACACATCTGTGATGTTGTCAAAATGTCCACTGTCCCGCATCAAATAGGCAGCTACTCCCAAACAGTCACACTGTACATTGTCATGCAGTCTGTATATAAACATGTGGAATGTGTCAACAAACATGTGAACACAATGTTAAACTGCATCGCCCCTTCACATTGCATGGGGAAAACCAACACCTCCTGCTGAGCAGACCGAACCGCTCTTCTCTGATGACGAGGAGGACCTCCACACCTTCGACAACGACGCCACCAAGAGTTCATCAACAGTGACGTCAACTTACCTCCAGGAGCAGGGCAACCCAGCTGCATCGATGCGACCCCACCCCCTGCACAGACCACACAGCAGGCAGCACCCACCACCACGGCTGCCTCCCAGGACCCCCACGAAGAACGCATGGCCTTCCAAGCTGTGTGTTGGGGTGCCAGGAGAAGCTGGCTGAACAGGTGCGGGTGGGGTTTGACTGTATGGCAGCCAAACTAGATGCCATACGTGGGTGTCTACGTCCCATCAGGGACCACTCACAGTCCCTAACGCACACCCACAGTCTGCTCCATGCTCTCCAGCGATCCATGGCTGACATTGCTGGAGTCCTGACTCGGAGACAAGAACAACCGTCTAGTCAGAGTGGCTCTAGCTTTGTCACCCGGGAGTTGGGACACATGTGGAGGATAATGGAGACCATGGAGTGGAAGCAAATAGAAAGAGCAGCTGCCACGTCTGCACACCAGCGAGAGGTAGCTGGGTTCCTCAATGCCCTAAAGACCCTCCTCATGACATTGCTGCCACAAGGCCTGTCGTGGATGACTGCTGTTGCTACCACTCCATCCACATCTTCGCCCCCTGAAGTGTCAGTGCGACACAGTGCGGCAGACAATCCACCTCCAGCCCCTGAGGTGTCACTGCTTCACAGTGCGGGAGACAGAACACCACCACCCACATGTGAGGCACATGAACCAGCAGAGGATGAACATGCGGATGAGTCTGCCTTCGTGGTAAGAAGGACGCAGTACCATTCATCTCCGCCATATGGCCGGTCTCTGTTTGGTTCTGCCCTCTGCATCATCACCTTCCACTGTCCCCCGATACACTCTGCGACACTCACCTTGGACCTCGACATGGACTGCCATATTCTGTACGGTCACAATGACACAGCATTCAGACTGCAGACTGAACTCTTCCTCTTCCGATGGACTTGTCATTCCCTAAAGGACTCTGGCTGGCCCTCCACGGGCCAACAATGTAAAGTGGGGTTTTCATGGCCCTGAACTGCTCTAGCTACAACACTCCACTGAATGTGCATTAAACATTCATATTCACACAGATGTGTCATGTCTATGATCATTCAATTGTGAAAGTATAGATGAATGTAGGGTCAGTGATTCCCCCTTACATCCATGTTGCTCATGTTGTGGGACTTGGGTCACAGGGTGACACATTGCCAATTGCGGACTGGGTGGTGCCAACACAACAACAGAGACACACGCTTTAGTTACTTCCTTATCCAGCCCACGACGGAACCACACCCAGAGCCCCGGGGTCATTGTTCACACCCTTACGCTGGACTGGCATACGCCAGGTCAGCCCACTCTGCTTATGCTCAAAGGGGGAGGGGACAACGCTACATGTCCCAGGTCCTCCCTGCAGTGATCTGCTGATCACAGGTCTAGTTGTCAACATGCCACAGCCACTTCCTTACAGCTGATTTACACCCACACCACACCCATCGAGCACAGGCATCACAGGACATGTAACCCTGCCAATAAAAAGGGCCGGGCGCATGTGCTCACGCCATTTCCACTCTCTATCTGGGTGTATCTGTGTGGTTATTATTTATGCATGAGGGCCTAGGGCCCTACCACATCACATTCCCCACTGCCGGAGGTGGCATGATGGCGTCCGCGCTACAATACCCACTCATAGAGGGTCCATGACTTGCGGTGCACAGACTTGGCGGTACCGGATACACTGTGGCCGGCACAGGCACACCGCCACAGGACGGTGTCTTTCGGTGCTCTGAGGTAGGGGCACCTAAAGAGCTGAGCGGGTGTGCAGCCTTCGATGATGCCCCGTCCTGGCGGTCCAGACTGGAAAGGATTTGTGTGCCCTGCTGGATCACAAAGTAGGCCTGAGCTAGCGGGCAGCACGGGTGTACCGCCACGTGGCGTTGCCTCACGGTTCACAGAGTTAGTGGCACCTAAAGGGCTGAGCGGGTGTGCAGCCTGCGATGATGCCGTGTGCACTGATATGATCTCTGCCATTGCGGTGCAGGGCTGCATGATGTGGAGGCTGCCAAGGTCACGGGCACCGGGCTTGGAGCTTGCACCGGCACGTGGTGGGCCCTCTTGGAGACACGCCGGTGTCAGAAGGTGAGCAGTGAGGCCTGTGTGTGCAGGGGTGGGCAATCACTGCTGGGCGGCGGGAGGGGCTGGGGTGCAGCAGCCTGTGTGCGCAGGGGCGGGCAAGCGATGATGGCGTGTGCAATGATATGAACTATGCCATTCATGAATCTGGACTCTGTTTCAGATAAGGGACCTGGTGGACTGCAGTGTATACCGGCATGTGGTTGGAGACACACCAGTGGCAGCAGTGAGGCCTGGGTCCGCAGTGTCAGCACTCTCTCTCCCTCTCTTCCTTTCACTGTCTCTCTCCCCCTCTCTCTCCCTCTCTTTCTCTCTCTTTCTCTCTCACTCTCTTTCTCTCCCTTTCTCTCTCTTTCTCTCTCTCTCTCTCCCTCTCTTTCTGTCCGTCTCCCTCTCTTCCTTTCACTGTCTCTCTCTCTCCCTCTCTCTCCCTCTCTTTCTCTCTCTTTCTCTCTCTCTCTTTCTCTCTCTCTCTCTCTTTCTCCCTCTTTCTCTCTCTCTGTCCTTTAACCTCTTCAGTGCCCATAACGAGATAGTCTCATCATGGAGCACGGTTGCGCTGTGCCCATGACGAGACTATCTCGTCATGAACCCCACCCACTAGTGCAACGCCCGGCACAGGAGGGGGAAAGGGCGTGGCACTGAAGGGGTTAATGAGCGCATGACGCACCTTCTTATCTTGCATTTTGTCTTGCAGGCTGTTACTTACAGATTGTCCTGAGAAGTCCCGCCATAACTCTTCAAATTTGTTGTTTTGAGTTTAATTTGAATAAAATGTTTTGCTTGGTTATTCAAAGATGTATGAGTGATTCTCCTCTTTCTGACCACACATGAATGTGATGTGTAATTGTGCGATATCAGGCGAATTGTTTTGTTCATGATTTCGTAAAGTTGATGTAACATATCTTTGTCCGGGGGGAGTGTGGCGGGGTCCGAGGGGAAGAGGGGGCAGGCCTGGGTGTGGTGGCGGTGGGTGTTGTGGCCCACTTACGGCTCCGAGCTGCATGAACAGTAGCTCCATGGCATCTGTTGTTCTTCTGGTGTGGCTCTGGGCTGGGCTCCCTTTTATGGTGCAGGTTGTGGTCCGACTTTACACCAGGTAAGAGCAGGTGTTAAATTCCTGCTGCTAACATGCCGTATCGCCTGTTTTGTGATCTTATCGCCGATCTGGCTGGTCGTTGAGAATGTTGCGGAGTGGTGTTTTCGCGGCTTTTTGCATGGGAATGCCTACTCTGCATCTCATTAGCGTTAGTTGCCAGGGTCATCTGTCGCCATGTTTTTTGCGGCTGCTTTCGCAGGTAAACTGGCGGTTTCGGCTGTTAGCACCAGCTTGTGAATGGGGCGATAAATTTATCGCCACTTTGGCTGTGATAAAGTGCCGATAACTCAGCGATAAGTCCTTGAGTATATGCCCCGTAGTATGTAGTGCCCACTTTTGTACCAGGCTTAAAACTTTGTGTTATATGAACTTAAGTGGTTAAATCCATCAATTATGTTTGGCCTAGTTAATTTCGAAATGTGTGGTAGCTCCTGGTACAGCACATATCCACATCACAAGCCCCACAACCACAACATTATTTCCCAGGTAAATTTCAACAGGTTTCCCTTGCCAAAATGTACCTGAGAAAAACTTTGCTGGGGGATAAGTGCCTTTCAAATAAAAGAGCAGGCAGGTTTTGGTGCAGAGAACACTAACATCTGTATCTTCACAATTGATGCTATTTATCACACCGGATAAATTGAGACTCCCTCTTAGTATCTAACTTAACATGTGCAATAGATATCACACTCACCTGCAAGGCATTTGTAATCAGTGCCTAAGTAGAATTACGTAGTTCATAGTACAAAACTGTGCAGTCCTAATGAGCATAATTTTCAATGTGCTTTTGGGAAAAAATATATGCATGCAATATTGTTAGATACACTTAAGCTTGGATTGGAACCAGGAGGAGTGAGAGATGCAAATACCTACCACCAGTACATAGGTGACTGACTCAACTTTGTGGGGTTCTTAGTATTTGGGACTGCTTTGCAGTAGGGGTGTCACCTTTTACAAAATAGCCAGGTCTTTACTACATCCCTGAATCTGAGGTGGTTTTGGATGTTTCTTATGTTTGCAGGGAGTGAGTTTTAAAATGTTGCTTTGTGGACAGAGAAGGATGTTCCATCAGAGTGTAGCTTCCTGAAGGAAATGAATGAGGGCTGGGATGCCAGTTTTGAGGCCAGAGTTCTAGTCTATGTGTATCAGTGAAGCTTTGGTTAGATTCTACTGTTGGTAATGAAAAGTGATTTGAAAGAGGAACATCTGACAAAGTATTTTGAAAGCAGGAGATACTAGGGCAGGCCAAGAAAAACCCCTTGGAAGCAGGAGCTGCCCACCTTCTACACAGGGCCTCGAGGCAGACCTCACATGAGCGTCACTATAATAGTTACATTTAGCTGAGGAGACAGCAGGAGGAAATGTGGAAGGGGGAGATGGCTTCTTTGATGACAGAGCCTCAGAGGCCAGCATGGTTGTGTTGTCTTCTGAAATAGTTTATAGGGCAGAAGGCTATGTTAGAAGGACTGGCAGTGCTTAAAATGGATAATACTTTCTGAAGGCATTTTCTTTCTCTGCAGTAATTGCTTCCTGCTGAGCCGATATATTAACTCAAATGAGATTGTGATTAGATTTCCAGCGCCCAGCGATTGTGCCTAATTTCCTGCCTGCCACAACAAAGCAGAGACTAGTTTGTCTGTAGTCCAGTCTTTTTCTCACACTTAGATTACTCCAAAATTGTATGCAATTGTTCTAATTTAGCCCCATCATTCTTATTAGATGACAGACTCATGCATCCAAAGTTCTTTCTGGGATTACTTCGTCATATTGCTAATAAGCCTCCACCCCAAGAAGTCTTATTTCATACGTCATTTGATTCACACAGCAATTCAATAGTAAAAGTCAAAGTCAAAAAACAACTTTATTCGATTGCTATTTCAGACAATTATAAAAGCACATAAAAGCACCCAGTTCATTACACAAGAAAAGAATCTAAAATATTATATACAGTTCTTTTTAAAATGTCAGCGTTAATGATAATATACCAGTACATCTTTACACCCTCAGCCCTTAAATTACAATACATTTCCTTTGGCTGAATACTTTCCTTAAAAACATTGCTATCCTCCACACACTATGTTCGTTGTCCAGAAGCTGTAATGCAATAAACGCCGAGCGACATTGTCTAATCCCCAGGGATTTTAAAATTGAGACAATCCATACTTTCCTTAATTCGCTATAAAATCTGCAAAATAAAACAACATGTATAGTGGATTGTTCTGAGTGATTATCACAAGGACACAATTGCATTTCTCAAGCCCAGTCATTCATTTTTGGGAAACGTACAAGTCTGTGGAATACTCCCAGCCTAAATCTGGTCACTAAAAACCTATCATAGCCACCAAGTACAAATGTTAAGTAAGGTTGTATGCTAAAAGTAGTTAAGATCAATTGGTTGTACTGGACAGTAGGCTTTGCAATCTCTGCCGACATTCTTAATGCGTCCAGTAACAGGAGGCCCTCTTTTTTTAGCTCTTTTCTCATGATCGTCTGGATAGTATTCGGGTCAGAAAAATATTCTATATGACCTAGATCTCACATAAAACCTCGGAAATACTTTACCCATGGGATCTTTAGGACCCCTTCCAGTTTCAAGCTGTGCATTAAAATGTTCTGATTGAATGTTGTCTCTGTTTTTGTCCAGATCCTGTGCCATTAAAGAATAGGCTTCAGTTTTATAAGGTCAGAAATATATGGTAGACCCAACTCAGCGTGACAAACATACAAAGATGTGCTACTCGGTACAGTCAGAATGTATCTTAAGAAGGCGTTTTCCATTATTTGTAACTGGTGCACATCAGCAAAACGCCACACTCCTGCCACGTCCATGCAGTAGAGATACATTTTGAGTTATAAATCTGGATGAGCTCTACTGGCGGTCTCCTGCCCAGTTTTTTCGAAAAATTAGCAAGGCAGGAGTTGTCCTTAAGAACGTTAGTACAGCTTGGGCCCATGAATCGTTTTGGTCAAAGAGTAGTCCGAGGTATGAAAATCGTTTTGTGGCCCCTATTGTCTGTACATCCACAAATATATCCCTACAAATCTGGCCACCCCGACCACACCTCATTATAAAGGTCTTCGAGGTGTTCACTCTGAGACCAAGGTTGCTCATAAAATTGGAAAAACTATCTAAAATCCTCTGCAGACTTATTTGCGTGCGTGGCATCAGAACTGCGTCACCCGCATGAAGAAGGACAGGTATTGGAAGCCCAGCTATTTGGGGAAAATCTTGACTGTCCTTAAGCAGCGCCACACCCAACCTGTTAATGTAAAGATTAAAGAATTCAATAGAAATCTGCAAACATTGTCATCAGGAAATACATTCTCATTCTTTGTGTACTGTTTAAATTATTTTCACTAATGTTATTGCTATTTAATAATCTGCTCCCATTTGTGTTCAGGGGTACGTTGCAGGTTTGAATGTCAGCCTTGAGCTGCCATGGCATTTATTCACTAAAATGGCAGCAATAGCTGTAGTGGCATCAAATGTTGATCCCTTTACCCATGCTTTGCTCCACAACAGCTACTTATTTGAAGCCCCGTGGCTAGGGAGAGGGACTAGAATGTAAAAAATACATAAGACCTTTAAAGCTCTGTTTATTTTCAGATCCTTTCACTTAGACAAGGGGTACTGAGTGCAGTGTGATGAGCACCAAACGGAAAACTAGGCCAACATCTCTTACCCTTGGTAATCCCAGATTGACACCCATCTGTGATGTGGAGGTATCATATATAATCAAGCTTGTGTGCTCAGTTTCTATCCTTAATGTATGTTTTTAAAGCAACTCTTATCAAACATGGGTTGTGTTTCTTGCTAAATGACTACCCAAGCATTTCATATTCAAAAATATTTGGTGAGAGTTGTCGCAAAGTACCAAATAATATATATTCAACATTCTTTCTACTATAGAGCTAGGACATGTGGCAGCTTCTCACAAACAGCTACAAAGCTGTTAACATCAAATTCAGAAAATAACATTAAAGTATTGTGTGCAGGTAAATGAAGCATGAACAGAGCAGTAACGAAATAAATGTGCTTAAACTACATTATTTGCTTCCAATTTTCAAAACCTTCCTTTGGTGGAAGGATGGTGAAATATCTCGTGAAAGATTTTTATAAGACTAGTTAGGTTGACAAAACTGGCACAAAGTGTTTGAAGTGTACAATTTGCCCAAGATTGTGATGTAAAATAGAATCTGGTGTTTCACATTGCACCAGGTTTACTGGCCTAATGTGTATTAAAATAGAACATTTTAATCTTTTACTGTGTTAAAATTCCCTGAAAGACCCAAAATCATGTTATGCAGAGAATAATGTTACTGACCCTGTGTGATTAAAATGCACTATAAGCTACATGTAGGCTCAAAGAATGACTCGGAAAAGCAAAGGGGGCCCCCACAAGTAATTTTGATTCGGCTCTTATGTTGTCTCTGTCTCCACTAGTCCATGTGCTGGCACACCCCCCGAAGTTTGAGACTAGTTGAGCCCCTGCTTTAAGGTCATAGAACATACTGGACCCCTAAGAAGCTGGTGACAAGTTCCAGCTCAGACGAAGGTAGTTATAAAAATAGTGAGCTGCTAGGCTCTGGAAGTTTGGAAAAGATGATGTCTAAGATATTTGAACAGGAGATGAAGGTAAGCCTCTCCCTTATCATCTTCAGGATAATGGAAGCAGATATTGGCGCACATGTAAGCAAATTAGACTCTCCTGGCACGCACACCCGGCTCTAGAGGGAGTGCCAGGCTCCGCCAAGATAGCCCCATGGTACACCTAAGGCTAATTCACAAGCAGAAAAGCAGCTTCTAATCTTTTCCCTAATGAAACAAATCACACAGGCCTGCAGGCTTGTAATCAAAGACTAATTGTGCAACTTTCATCTATAATGCCAGTGCCCTGGGCTACGTTAAGTGCCTGGGGACAAAGGTAGGGTCCCTGGGAATGGCATCTGTTACAGTGCGCGCGTAGACAGAAGGGGTACCAGAGCCACGCCAACTATATCGAGACCCTCAGCTTCTGTCACACACTAATTAGGAGATGAAAACAGTTATATGGCTGAAACAGCGTGAAGGTTTTGCCATTTCAAGAAAAAGTAATTGAAAATGTGCATACATTAAGGATATATATATTTTAGTAGTGGTTTGTTATATTTTCCTTCTGCTTTGTCGTTTTTCCTAATTTAGAGCCAGGGCCACTGGAATTATGCAGCTCAGGAAAACCAAATTATGCCTCAAGGCTGACTAAAGTATATGGCAAGCAGCATAAAATGGGGCATTTTGTGATATTATTGCATCATTGGTTTTAAATATTTACACATTAACACTGTTTTGGCAAAGGTTACATACAGCACTTTAGTACCAGTTTAACACCGTTCTACATTAATAGGCAACTGAAAGGTGACCAGCCAACCTATGCAATTGGACTTCCACGAGCAGCAACACATGCTAGTGTGTTTTAGTTACTTTTGATCTGTTTGAGGAAGTAACAATTTGTTTGTTAAAATTTGCAAACTTTGCAGCAGATGATAGATTATGTGACAAATTAGGCAAATCCACAATTATGCAGAAAAACCTGCAGCCACAGAATCACATAATTCCGGTGGCCCTGCTTGTGGCACTATATTAAGTAAAAGACACTGACACTGGCAAAGTTTCGACTTTTCTTAAGTGAAAAGCCTCGTCAGGTTTCACTAATACAACATAGATACAGAATGAGAAGGAGCATTGGAAGTGTCCATCATGCAAAGAAAAGCACCGATAACAATTCCAAGGCAGCGTTGACCACATGCTGCCTACTCTCAATCTCCCGAGGAGCTCGCAGAAGGCAGAGCTCACTAACATAATTAGAAGAGACATAAAGACAGAACAGACATCTACTTTGGGGCACTGTTGACGGTGCACGAACTTTGATCTGTAGGATGTAGGCCATGTGGACACCCCAGCTTCAATAAATTGATTAAATAGAGCTTCATACGTGGCCGAACTAGATAAAAAGTGTCAACATAGAATAGGTGAAAGATAGCGCCGCCTTGCTGTGGTGGCTGCTGGGGCATTAACGTTGTGGGGCAGCATGGGGGAGGCAGAGTAGGGGAGTAGCACAAGGAAAAGAATTTTAAAAACTGCTTACCTGCCGTCTGTGCTATCTGGGCTCTGCTCCTCGACTCCTGGCATGCCACAGGCTCCCCTACGCCAATCCAGATGCTGGTCTCATGCTGGTATTAACAAACAGCAACATTAGGCAGTTAAGGAAAACACCAGCTGCACCACCCTCCTATACACACAAAATGTGAAAAAGATTTCTAGATTCAGTTTGCCCTCCTCTCTGGTCCACTGCCTTAAGACCATATAACTCTAGCACATATAGATAACACATAGAGAGGCAAAACTCCAAAATACAAAAACTGTACAATAGACACTTGAGTCCAAGTTGTTCATTAATACAAAATGTTTTCTTTAATGTTGCAAGATGACCGTGTATAGCAGCAGCAAGACAGCCAACGCGTTTCGCCCGACAACGGGCTTTCTCACGGCAAAATTCGAAACTATTCCAATCTTGTATCAAAAACGATCCCAGCTTGATTTGCTTAACAATCATACGAAAATTCTTCTTTAATTTCCATTATATACAAGAGAAGGAATTCTTCAACTAATCCCAATTTTGAGGTAGATGTACGGCAATTAAGTCCACAATTCACGTTCGTGTAATTTAAACGTTGTATGGCACTCACAAACGTTCACTACGATTGGTGAATTTCCTGAGCAATAGATGTTACTTCATAACAGGCCCCGTAAGACGCCGTGTCCTCGTATCTGGACCAGCCGACAACCTTCAAACAATGCGGCATTCAACAGCCAGCCCCAGCAGCTGCAGGACGACGCTGACTGCTCGGCTTCAGGCTCTCATTCACTGCCCTATCGCCTTCAAAAAGAAAATTATTTCTCCAGGCGGATCTATGTACTTCCCAGGTGCTCTACCCAACAATTGCTTGTTTTCAAATCATTAACCTTTTGAAGCCCCTGCCTCCGACTTTGGAGCTTCTAAGAACTACACCGTAACTTTACGGGCAGTTTAACTTCATACCAACTTACTCACCACTGTCCTGAAGATGAACCCCAATAATTGGGTTCAAAACGCCGTCGACAACCCCACAACATGAATTCCTCATAACTTGTAAAGATCAATTATGGAATTCAACTACAATATTGTTGTCAATGCGATGTCTTTTTAAAAACACTTTCACTATTTCACACCATGCTTTTTTATTATGTGAGCACTCTAAAATTGAATTTGTTTAAATAAATACCTGTCATCTTTTGACCTACATGACCCTTTACGTACTTTGTCTCCTGCTCCCCACAGAATTGATTTCACTTCTCTTAAAAAACAAGTGCCCCTGCTTGGGTCACCTTTTCTATAGGACCCTTTTGGGCAGTACTTGAACCATTGTTCTTAACTATTCATGAATAAAGCAGGAACACCATACTAGAGAAGGGGTGGTGTACATGAACTGGGAATTTGAAACTGCTTATTGACCCACTGTCTATGTACGGCAGCAGAAACACTGTTACTGAGACCGCTTGGGTGAATGTCCCTGAAAGGGGAGCATGGACTGGACCTATGCAAAGGGCGTATGTACTCATACACCACTAATTTATAATTGCACTCTGTCCCTGGTGCCAACTTTTGCAGTCTCTAGCATGGGAAAGATGCAGACTGTGACTGCCATACAGGAGGAAAAAATAGATAAATATACTAAATGAGGAAGGGACACCAGCAGGCCAAGGGCATACCAGAACCACCTGGGTTGCCACTGTCATAGATTTCATCTGAACAAATTCTCCAGACAATGTGCGATACATGTAAATCCTAGTCACAAGTAGGTGGAGTAGGTGTTGAGGTTAGACTTCAGAGAGAGGATCTGTAGAAAATAGCAGAATGAGTAACCAAAACAGAGTGTTGTAGAAAATTGGGTAACTGGTTGACTGGGGTGTGAGCCCTGGTCAAGCAGCAACCACAATCTTAGTCAGGGTAAGGCACAAGCAAGCCCCCAAAAAATGTGTGCTCACCTACTGGCAGCTCGGCACAGAGCAGTCAGGATTAATTTAGAGGAAATGTGTGAAGTATTTGTGCAACACTACAAAAATTAAAACAATGAAAACACCACACAAAAAGATCCCACACCAGGTTCGAAAAATAGAGCTTAATTTATTAAACAAACAAGACCAAAAATGACAAAAATCCAATTGGTACAACTGGGTGGGATTGTGCTGTATCGTCCGCCTGGCCCTATAGGCCCCTTCCCAAAGTTGCTGGATACTTGGATCATACCCAGAGCTTTGCGTTACTCTCACTTCCTGCTACTCGGGGACTGTAATATCCACATGGATAACTTGGATGGGAATGACACGCATGATTTCTTAGTCTTGCTGCATTCGACTGAACTTAAACAATATGTCTCCTCTCCGACCCATAGTGGAGGCCATAAGCTTGACGTAGTCTGCTTCAGTTTGCCACTGATGGTAAACCCCCTGCAGCCCGTTACCTGGTCAGATCACTATTTAATTTCCTTATCCTGGAATATTGACATGTGTCCCTCCTCGTCTAGTCCGCGCTGTGCTGCTACACATAGTGCACCCCACAAAATCCATCCTACGGCTCTGTGCATTGCGCTGGCCGACTGTCTGCCACATCTCCCTGAGGATCTGGACTCGGCTCTGGGGCAGTTTAATAATTTTTAAATTTTTTTATTTTAGGAGTTTTATATAGCGCTAGCTGGATCCAAGGGTATCAGAGCCCTTCACAGCATGTACAATTATGTGCATTACAGTACAGATAGTACAGATAGTCTGGCAGAACATGAGGGATAGAGCTAGGTAGAGATCGGACAAAGGAGCGAACGAGCAAAGGTGCGTGTAGGGTGCCGATCAAACAAGACGAGCATCCAAAAGGTTTCCTTGTTCAAACAGGACGGGTGTCCAAGAAGTTTACTTGATCTGAGTCAGTGTCAATGGTCACAAAATTGAGGTAAGATGGAGAGCCGGCTAAGGTACTTCCTTGGTTCTTATCGGTTCGCTCGATAGCGGTCGAGGAAGAGGACTTTGAGCAGGTTCTTGAATTTTGGAAATGAGGGGGTCGTTCTGATGTGGGGAGGGATGGAGTTCCAGATTTTTGGGGCATTTCCAGCAAATGATTTGGCTGCGGTTTTTTGCTTACGAGTTTTCAACGGGATGAGTAGCAGAGTGTTGGAGCTCCTGAAGTTCCTGAACTGGCCGGCCCTTTTGAGTTTGGCGGCAAAGTATTCCGGATATAATGGATTAAGAAGGTGGTCCGTGATCTTTCGCCACAAGTCACACCTCGAAGCCTTAACACGCCTCTGTGCAAAACATGGTTTACGCCTTTGATTAAATCTCAGAAACAGCAGTGTAAAAGGCTGGAAAGAAAATGGAGACAGAACTACAGCATAGCTGACAAGACTCAATTGAAAAAGCCCAAAAATTCTACTACGCGGTGATCATTACAGCGAAACGTTGTTTCCACGCCGATCGTATCGCCATGTCGGGCAATAATGCCAAGGAATTGTTTAATATTGTTAGAAGTTATGTCCCTCCAAAAGCCATGAACAATGCCCACACACCCTCCCTTGCCTGGTGCGAAGAGCTTTCTGACTTTTTTATGAATAAAGTTAGATCACTCCAATTGCTCTTTAACACACCAGTTGCCCAGACCACACAGGTGCTCGCAGATTTTAATTTCGCTTCTGACACCGAAACTGTTTTTTCCTCTTTCTCCATCATACCCCTTGTTGAGTCCCTTGCTGCCTTGACCTCCTTAAAATCTGGTTCCCCTCTCGATCAATGTCCCGCCAAACTCATGGCTCGCACAGCTGTAGTTATCAATCCTCTGGTGAACCAGCTGATTAGCGCATCTTTGGGGTCAGCCTCGGTTCCTCCCGCCTGGAAGCAGGCCATGCTGGTTCCTCTCATAAAAAAGCAGACTCTGGATCCCCACAGTCCATCCAGCTATTGTCCCATCTCTCTACTTCCAGGCGTGGCCAAATTATGTGATAAACTGGTTAACAAACAGCTGACCTCCTACATCGAACAGCAGGGTTTGCTGCATCCAGCTCAATCTGGATTCTGTGCTTCATATAGCACTGAGTCTGCCTTGGTGGAAATTAATGAGGCCATCCGGGAGACGTTAGATGCTGGGGGCAGGGCAGTTCTGGTCCTATTGGACCTATCTGCCGCCTTCGATACTGTCTCCCACGCTCTTCTCCTGGCTCGAAGCTAGGTATCGCTGGTGCATAATGGGAACGGTTGAAGTCCTTCCTCAACGGTACAACTCAGCAAGTTTTGATTCCCCCTTTTGCATCTACTATCCAAGCTTTGCAAATAGGGGTTCCTCAGGGTTCCATACTGAGCCCTTTGGTATTTAACCTGTATATGACCCCTCTAATCCAGCTAGCTGAGGATCTTGGCACTAAATTGGTAGCTTATGCTGATGATACTCAGCTTTTATTCACCTGGAAAAAGCACGAGTCTGCTACTTCCCACGTCAGTACCTGCTTGTCTGCTGTGTTCAACTGGTTTACTTCTGCCCAGTTGAGATTCAACGAAGATAAAACAGAGATACTGTTCTTTGGGGAATTCCCTCCATTGTTTTGGCTTGACTGCTGGCCTGCTGATTCCCCTCGTCCATACCCTTTGGGTCTTCCAGTGAAAAACCTTGGGATCTGGTTTGACGAAAAACTCAGCTTTGTCAATCAGATCAGTAAATTGACAGGTACATGTTTCAGCATTCTGAAGCTTCTTAGAATTTTTTTGCCCCTGTTGCCTCTCCCCGCCAAAGAAACAGTAGTCCAGGCCTTAGTCACCTCCCGTCTTGATTATGCTAATGCATTGTATGTGGGTCTCCCGGGCTACCTAATGGATAAATTGCAGGTTGTGCAGAATGCCGCTGTGCGGCTGCTGCTGGACTTATCCAAACACATTAGCATGAGGCAACATTTACACAACTTGCATTGGCTGCCGATAAAAGCTAGGGTCATGTTCAAGGCTTTAGTTATGGCCCATGCAGCACTCTATGAGTACGGCCCGGCGTATCTGAGGAAACGATTCTCGTTTTATGTTCCGGGCAGACTCTTACGCTCATCGAACATGTGCTTGGCCTCCATAACCAGAATCCATCTGAAAAGAAAGGGGGGAAGCTCTCTGTCCTATATGGCAGTTATGTCTTGGAACTCTCTTTCCCTGGAGCTCCTAAGCCTTCAAAACCCTACTCAGTTCTGGAAAAAACTCAAAACTTTCCTATTCAATTAAGCTCGTTTCCTTCCTGCCTTAGCCCTGTTCACTGTTCTCGTTGTTTCTGGGCTCCCGCCGAGACACTAATCCGAGTAGCTGTGCGCGTTATAAGTCACCACTAACTAACATTTTCAAAGAAAACACTGCAATACAGTGCCTAAAAGAAGAAAGCAACTGCCGCTTCTATCTGGTTGTGTTGAACCATGTCAAAGTCAAAAGTTAAAGTCAATGGCGATGGAGCGCAGGTCGGTGGTTGGCGTGGCACAAAGAGCAGACCAGGGGTTGCGGACAAGTGGGCTGGAGCTTCATGGTGCCAGTCCTCTGTGGACTATCGATGCATACTGTGCGAAGAGATGGGCTGGCGGCAGCCTGAGCAGAATTCAATGCAAGCTGCTTAGTTCCATTCACGTTCGTGGAGAACCCAAATGTTTGGTTTCAAGAGCCTGTAAGCCACACCAAGGGTCTGGGACCTGAAAGGCACCACTTGGAGGTCAGGAATCCACTGCAGCTGGGTCCAGGAGCTGGTTAGAAGGCCTTTATTGTCCCTGAGGCTCAGATCAGGAGGCCAGCAGACTAGCTCTTTGAGTTGCTCTGGGGTCCTGCATTCAAAATGAATTTGCCAGGCCAGTTCTTCTTTCCCAGGCAAAAGGGCAGCAGACAGCATGTGAACCCAGCAGGGCAGCAGTTCTTCTAGGTCAGCAGCCCAGCAAAATGGCAGTCCTTGTACCAGCACATCTGCCTTTCTTCTTGGCACAGAATTCACAGGTTCAGAAGTGAACTGAAGTGTTGGTGTCTGACTTCCTTCTTTTATACCATGGTGCCATGGTTCTGGAAGGTGGGATGAACTATTAGACAGCGGCTTTGAAGTGCATGGAATTCCCTGACTCCCCTGCCCTGGCTACAAGCTAGCTGATGTGACAATCCAGGCTCATTAGGCCCTTTGTGTGAATGCAGAGCACAGGCTATTCAGGTGTAAGTGGTGCTGTGCTTGGCTCCGCCCACCATCCTGACAGCAGATGGCCCACTCAGGAACACCTAATACATCTTTTGTGTGACTGTCTGGGAGGAATTGAGAAAGTCTAGCTGTCAGTTACACCCAGGCATATGACCCAGGCCAGGCTAAAGGCACAAGAGAAGGGCAGCAAAATGCCAACTTTATCAAAGTCCCAAAGGGATTCAATAGAAGGGAAATCATCTAAAATACATCAGATACGAATCACAACAAAAGAACAATATAACCACGTGAATTAAAATCAAGCTGTATTGCTTCAATCTGAATTTATTAAATTGATATACAACAAAATCAATATACGTCATAAAAGTGCCTAATGAAATGTAAGTGAACACAAAGTGCTCATGATTTATAAAAAATAAATGGCACAAAGTGAAACACAAATTAGGAAAACACAATGGTGAAAAGGAATACATCCAAAGTTATTGTGCATTAATCAGGTAAGTCCACTGTTAAATTATTGTGACACAAGAATTATTCATTTCTCTGCCGGTATGTGTCGGCAGCAAATCGACCTGTCTTAATTTAAGGTCATCATTAGGGCAAGAAAAGCACTAGAATTGTGATTGCTGCCTGAGAAATACATTTCAGCGCTCCGTCCATCATCTCTTTGTGTTTGTTTTGTTCGCCTAAGTTGGTGTGGTATGCCCAGACCTGGGTTATTTGCTCACTTTGCCGCTGAATTAAAGCTAGCCTGGCTGATGAGTGGTGTTACCCCAAAACCAGTCCCAGGATGTTTGTTTCCGGTCCAGGGAAGACCTGCCTTGGCAGTTCGGGCTGGACTGTTCCCATGAGACACAGGGTCAAGACTGATTTGTATATGGTGGGGTCTGAACTGGGGTGGCGAAGTGAGCTAAAGAATGATGATGGATTCAACCCAGATCTGAGACTGGGGGTGAGTGTCTGAAAAGTTTCAGTGCTCCGTCCATCATCTCTTTGTGTTTGCTTTGTTCACCCTGAGTTGGCAGGGTATGCCCTGATGTGGGTCCCTTGCTCACTTTGCCACTAAATTCAAGCTAGCCTGGCTGATGAGGGGTGTTACCCCAAAACAGGGTCCCAGGATGCTTGTTTCCGGTCTCTGGAAGACCTGCCTTGGCAGTTTGGGCTGTACTGTTCCCATGAGGTACAGGGTCAGACTGATTTGCATATGGCTGGCTCTGATCTGGGGTGGCGAAGTGAGCTAAAGAACGATGATGGATTCAACCCAGATCTGTGACTGGGGGTGAGTGTCTGAAAAGTTTCAGTGCTCCGTCCATCATCTCTTTGGTTTGCTTTGTTCACCCTGAGTTGGCAGGGTATGCCCAGACCTTGCTCACTTTGCCACTAGATTCAAGCTAGCCTGGGTGATGAGGGGTGTTACCCAAAAATAGGGTCCCAGGATGCTTGTTTCCGGTCCAGGAAAGACCTGGCTTTTGCAGTTCAGGCTGGACTGTTCCCATGAGGCACAGGGTCAAGACTGATTTGCATATGGCTGGGTCTGAACTGGGTGGCGAAGTGAGCTAAAGAACAATGATGGATTCAACCCAGATCTCTGACTGGAGGTGAGTGTCTTAAAAGTTTTGGCGCTCTGTCCATGATCTCTATGTGTTTACTTTGTTTGCCTTAAGTTGGCAGGGAACCCCAGACGTCGGTCCCTTGCTCACTTTGAAACTGGATTCAAGCTAGTCTGGCTGATGAGGAGTGTTACCCCGAAACTGGTCCCAGGATGCTTATTTCCCATCCAGGGAAGACCTGGCTTGGCAGTTCGGGCTGGACTGTTCCCATGAGACACAGGGTCAAGACTGATTTGCATATGGCTGGGTCTGACCTGGGGTGGCGAAGTGAGCTAAAGAACGATGATGGATTTAACCCAGATCTGTGACTGGGGGCAGGTGTCTGAAACGTTTCAGCACTCCGTCCATCATTTCTTTGTGTTTGCTTTGAGAAATAAATGAACAATAATTTAGTAATGATACAGCTGAAAATAAATTAAACTACAATTTCCTGTGGCCTCAACAGAAATACCTGTAGTAATTGCAGAAAGTCTGCTAATGAAATGAATAGAGGGCGGAGAAAATCAACAAATTATCCGGATATGAGGATAAGTTCTATGATGGTTGTTAGTATCCAACACCACATCGTGATAGCATGCCGATGTGAATTAAAAGGAAGTAACACTCGAAATGGCATTCTATTGTGAGTAATTCACCTCCATAGTTAGGAAAGTGACCAGTCGAAGCAAAAAAATTAGATGATTGATGTAAAACCGAGAAGTAGACAAGGAGGAATATAAAGAATGGCTAGGATAGTTACAAAATTAGGTATTGCATCTGGCATGGAGATCGGAAGCCATCAAATTCAAGGATTCATTAAATGCGGTTATCCGTCGTGGCGAACAAAGAGACGGTCTGCAGGGAAAGTAAGCACTGATTAAGGAAGGGCTTGGGCATGTGTAGCTAAATGGCCAAAACGTTTATGTAAACTACCAGTGAGGAAAAATTTCCTTTAGTAGGAAGCGGAATGTCAACATGAAAGACTCATACAAGCAACGCGGGAGACAGGCTGGTTAAATCTAGCCATTTTCCAGTTCCTCAAATGAAACTCACCCTGCGTAATATCCTACTGTAGATGCACCTACTGAGCTTGAAATGCCCACTGCTGGCCCTAATGGTTACACCAGGGTATACTATTCTGGATATACAT
The DNA here is from genome assembly GCF_964204655.1 of Triturus cristatus. Lineage (NCBI taxonomy): Eukaryota > Metazoa > Chordata > Amphibia > Caudata > Salamandridae > Triturus > Triturus cristatus. The sequence continues at coordinate 726,975,105 of NC_140586.1, forward strand.
ACAACACCTGTCGCACAGCAGTTTTCGATGCAGGCCACAATGGTAAAACACGACGACCTAGGCAGACTCACTAATTTAGAGGGAATGTTAGGAGACACAGTTTCTGTGTACTTACCCCAACCCTAGCAGGAGGTACACTGGAGGCACTCACTACGCAGGTATTCAGATCCACGCTGGAGAGAACAGTCATAGACAGAGATTTCATCTCAGTGATGAATGCAACCATTGACACATGGGGCACTACAACCACATGCAGAGCCCCTATCCTGGATCAGTGGTCACACCCATTAGCCTTAACAGATACCTGGCGTGTGATGCACCGTTCAGCTACTCAGTTTACATATCACTCTCAAATACATAAGTCCTCATCTAGAATACAATATATTTTCTTCCTTTAGCCTACAGCTAATGCTTGTAGGGGACGTATATACATACTCCCCTGAGCCTTGACAGACCACAGCTCAGTGTCAATTAAGCCGGGAATTCCTGGTAGACAACATAGCAGGACATGGAGGCTGAGTGCTTGGTGGTTCAGGATGTCCAGGGTCTGCCTTAGGAGTGACGTATTCTAACGTATTCTGCACTACATTTAAACTGCATTACAGGCTGCAGCGCAAGCTTGAGATTTGTTTGAAAAGGCTACTTTAGTGGTTGGCACAATGAGTGCTGTAGCCCACTAATGGCATTTAATTTACAGACATTGGGTACACATAGTACCATTTACTAAGGACTTATAATTAAATTAAATGTGCTAATCAGATGTAGGCCAATGTTGCAATGTTTTAGGGAGAGAGCACACGCACTTTCTTACTGGCTAGCAGGGGTAACGTGCACAACAAAAATGAGTTCAGCAAAAATAAGGTGGGAAGGCAAAAAGCCTTTAGGAATGCCACACCAAGGATGCCAGGTCTAGCGCAGATGATATTTAAATTCACATCAGTGGCCCTCGGTGATCCATACCCAGGCTAATGCAGATACTGCAGGTATACATTAAGGCCTCTGGCTTGACTGTTGTTTGGAGTAAATCCACCTATGCACTGGTGTCTAGTGACCACAAATATTAGGAGGTTAATTCAGCTATGCTGGGCCTCTGATCATTTTAAATACTTTGATATGTAAATAGTGATTGACGCAAAGAGGGCATGGGTAAGGCATATCACCGCTGATGACCAGCCTTAAACTAGATATGGAGACTTGGAGTTCCACACCCTTTAATGTGGCAGAATGAGGGGCACTTTTTAAGATGATCTTGCTCCCACATCTATGATATATTTTCCAAAACTTCCCACATGAAATACCTTTCTCCTTTTTCCTTATGTTGCAGTTGGCAAAGCTGAAATTTCTGTGGACAGTGAAACAGGCCCGCAATGCATTTTAGAAATGTGTGTTATTCCTGAATAATTGAGGCCTGGCTGATGTCAAGCTTGAGTATTGGGCAAGCCATATTGGTCCAATTAATAATTGACCGAGAAAACCCTATGGTCGCTTCTGAACTTGACTGCATAGAGCAGCATGGGGTGATAAACTTATTACATGGTCCACATATACCACCAGGCTTTCCACTAAGATGGCATTAAGCTGCTGGCGCCAGGCACTCAGATGGATCAAATTGAATCAAATGAGTTAAAGTATTACCCTCTGAAACTCCCCTATGGTACAGAAAATACATTAAATATAGGGTTAAATTAAAGGGCTTCCAACCTGGGACCTTAAAGGGAGTCCCAGGCTTGGGGACATTTGGGAGGAAGATCATATCAGGCCATTGTCATACTTGATAGAATCATATTATATGTGCAATTAGATGAAAGAGAACTGCATCAAGCTCAACACAGACAAAACAGAAATCCTGATCTTCGGGAATAAGAGCTTACCTTGTAACTCCTCCTAGTGGCCCACCAAACCCGGACCCACACCCACCCCAACCAACTATGCTAAGAACCTAGGCCTCATCCTGGACAACAACCTCACCATGAAGTCCCAGGTCAACACCGTCACCTTCGCATGTTTCCACATCCTCTGCATGTTACACAAAATCTTCGAGTGGCTCCCACTGGAAACGAGATGTACCATCATGCAGGCCCTAATTATAAGCAGATTGGACCATGGCAGCGCGCTCTACTCCGGTATCCCAACACATCTTCTTGACAGACTTAAAACAATACAAAATGCCACTGTCCCTGAACCTCCTGCGCCGATCCCACACCACACCACGCCTCAGAGAGCTCACTGGCTCCCAATCCAAAAGGGCTACCAGTTCAAATTTCTCACAGACACATTCAAGTCTCTACACAATAGGGGACTTGCATACCTCAATCAACTTGCGGCACCACCCTTTTTACCCAGCGAGGCTAGACCTTTGGTGGTTAGAAGCATAATCCTGAGCAGACTGGACTATTGCAACTGCCTGTATTTGGGCACTCCTCAATACACCCTGCAGGGGCTGCAAATAGTTCAGTCCATGGCAGCCAAACTGGCACTTAACAGACAGCGTAGCTCTTCTGCCACCCTGGCCCTGAGGGCCCTTCACTGGCTGCCCATCAGAGATAGAATTAGTTTTAAATCTCTTTGCATGGTATACAGAGCTCTGCACAACACAGGCTCAATAGCCCTGCAAGAGAGATTCTCCTGGTACAAGCCCAATAGACTTCTTCGATCCTCCAGTCTAAGTCTGTATCTACTGCCAGATTCAAGTTGGCTAGGATGGGAGGTAGGGCCTTTGGCATAGCAGCATCATGTCTCTGGAATGAGCTACCCCAAAACATCAGACAAACGGACTCCCTGAGGGGCTTCAGGAAGAGTTTAAAGACCTGGCTATTTGCCAGGAATAGGAAGTAATGCATCCGATTAACAGTTCAGCATACTCTTGTTGACCTAATCCACCTTGGTCTCTAAGCGCCAGGATACCCGTTGGGTGACAGATGCGCTATATAAGACTTACATACAATACAATACAATACAAGACTACCTGTACTGACGCCCAGCCTCACCACACGCCTACTCTCGCCTACTCAGCACCTGGATACCCTCACAGGTGACAAACAGCACTCTACAAATCCAACTTACATTACATTACAACTCATTATTTTATCACAGCCCTCAAATCAATGATGCCCTAGAAGCATGCCGCAAAGACTTAACGGGCCTCGTAGAATATACCTCCTGGAGGCACGGGTGACCCAAACGGTTTCAGATGGTGAGGGCATATCTAGATTTTGCTGTACACTGCTAACTAACACCTTTGATCCTCTCTTGGCCATCCATGAGATGGGTTCAAGATGTGTGCCCTCTAAAGGAGTCAGGCTGGGTGAAGAAAATGTGGTCCCCTGGGTCTTGGCAATATCACTGATAGATATTTATTCCATTAAAATGCCTACACTAGGTATACTATAGCCCAACCGGACTTAGCAATATGAAGAAGGGCCTTAATGCCTCATGTATCAGATGCAAAGATGAACCAGGTACCTTCTACCACGTGAAGTTGACTTGCTCTGTTATCAGGAGCGACCCGTGCAGGTAAGAGTGGTGTTGGGAGTAGACAGACAACAATGAGGGAAAATTAAAAGAAAAAAAAAGAAAAACACTTACATTGCACTCGCTGTATCGGCAATGCAGCGAGCGCAAGGTAAATGGTTTTCTTTTTTTTTTTCTGTTTTCCCCCGTCATTGTCTGTCGACTCCCCACTCACCTAGCCCCACTGCTCTTACCTGCATGGGCCACTCCTGTCTGTTATACAGTATTACTGGGAGAGAATACACTCAATACATACCAGGGTTGTGGGTAGACAGGTGACTTTCAATCAATCAATCAGTGTTTTTAAAGCACGCTACTCAACCGTTAGGGTCACAAGGCACTAGGGGTGGGGGGGGGGGGCAGCTCCGTAGGGCTCATTTGAAGAGCCAGGTCTTGAGGTCTTTCCTGAATTGGTCCAGTGTTGGGCTTTGCCGGAGATAGAGGTGAAGCTTGTTTCATGACTCGGCTGCAAGGTGGAAAAAGGAACTTCCACCCGCTCTGTTCCTGTAGAAGTGTGGGACTGTGGCTAAAGAGAGGTCGGCTGATAGTAGGTTTCTCTTGGGTGCGTGGAAGGAGAGGCGGTTGTTGAAGTATTGAGGTCTGATGTTGTGGAGGGTCTTGTATGCGTGTGTGAGCAGCTTGAAAGTTATCCTTCTTATCGACGGGGAGCTAGTGGAGGTCGCAGAGGTATTGGGTGATGTGGTTGTGCCTTGGGATATGAAGGATTAGTCTGGCTGCGGGGTTCTGGAAGGTCTGGAGTTTGCGGAGGAGTTTCTTGTTGATTCCGGCATAGAGGACGTTGCCGTAGTCCAATCTGCTAGTGATGAGGGCGTGAGTGACTGTTTTCCTGGAGTCAGTGTCGTGCAGTTCCTATAACCCTATATAGGATCTGTGCGTTTAGGCAATATAGATTGTGGGATTGGTGTCCAGACTGATTCCCGACACTGCCTCCGTGTATGTTAGCCTGCATACCAGCTAGCTCACAGTGCCACTGTAAACTCTTCTTACCAAGGAGAGAATAGTTCTTGGCAACAATCGAACATGAGAGCTCTGTCCAATCAAGGATTGTGGAAACAGTGCAGTACTTTTCGCTTAGTCACTTGTGCTCACTTTGTCTCAGAGAGATACGAAGAAGATACGGTGGGGACGTTTTCAATAAGTACTTATTGAACCAGCGTCATTCTAGTGTAAAATAGGTGTGCTGAAACAACCATAAGACAGAAGCAAATATAAATGATTATAAGCACCAACAGAGGAAAAGGATGGTAGATTCCTACCATAGTTCTAAAAACAATTAATACAGACAAGTATATAAATGCATGACAGTAATAATGTGTCCTCCTACGGTGCGACCCTAACTAGATGTACCTAAGTGTACCTCGCATGTATGTAGGTGTAGAGCCAAGAATCCCTCTAGGGTAAAGTCAACCCCATTACCTGAAGTGAGAGACTGTGAGCTGGAGTGTGTGCATGCAGGAACCTCAGCGTCTTGCGTCAGTGTGTCAGCATGGAAGTCCTTTTTTTTCTCTCCCTGCCTCAGCAAAGATATGGTGTTTATATACCCAAAGTGGTACCCTCAGGGGATCTACCTTGCTGTGTCATGTAGGACTAGGATGACAGAAGGAATGACCCTTATTCTTCGTTTTTATGCAGGAGATGGTAGTCCTGCTGTGATTACAGGAATCCTCATGCATAATGAATGAGGTTAGTTTTCAAAGAAAACCCCACGTCCTTTAAGCAGTACCGTAACTAGGTAAAAGGTCAGTACCAAGAACCGTTATGTAGTATAATGGTAGGGAAAATATATGTGAACGGTTTGGTTACTACCTGATCCTATACGCTGAGGTTGCGTGCATGATCTGTCGGGGTGGGTGGGTTTCCGAGAGCGGGGGACCACCAGGTGTCATCCCATGCTGAGGGGGTGGAGCTGAGGATTATGGCTTCTGTCTTCTCTGAGTTGAGTGTCAGGCAGCTGTTCTTCATCCAGGTTGAGACGGCTTTCATCCCTTCTCGAAAGTTGTGCCTGTTGATGGGTTCCTTTGTGAGGGAGAGGATAGGTTGGGTATCATCTGTGTGGGAGATAATGTTAAACCCGTGGTTTCCGGCGATGGTTGCGAGGGGGGCCATGTAGACCTTGAAGAGAGTGGGGCTGAGGGAGGATCCTTGCGGTAATCTGCATCTGGTCTCTGTTGGCTCCAAGAGGAAGGGCGGGAGTCTTATTCTCTGTATTCTGCCGGTGAGAAATTAGCATATACAGTGTAGGGCCTTTACTTGGATGCCATCGTCATGGAGTCTGGTGGCTAGTGTGCGTTGGGAGACAGTGTTGAAGGCTGCTGAAAGGTTAAGGAGGATGAGGGCTGCTGTTTGGCCTTGGTCGAGGGGAGCGCACATGTCGTCTGTGGCAGTGAGGAGGGCGGTCCCAGTGCTGTGGTTGTTGCGGAATTCGGGTTAGGAGGTGTCCAGGATGTTGTTGGCTTCTATGAAGTGTACTAGCTGGGTGTTGACGACCTTCTCGATGACCTTGGCTGAGAAAGGAAGCAACGAGATGGGCCTGAAGTTCTTCAGGTCCGTTAGGTCTGCAGAGGATTTCTTCAAGAAGGGGTTGACTTTAGCATGCTTCCAGTCATTGGGGAAAGCGGCAATCTCGAGATAGAAGTTGATTGTCCAGCATAGCTCAGGTGCGATGGCTGTGGTGGCCCTGTGGAAGATGTTAGGTGGGCAGGGGTCTGAAGGTGCTCCAGAGTGGATGCTTTTCATGGTCTTTACGGTGTCTTCTGTCGTGAGTGGAGTCCATGTAAGTAGGGTTTGTTGGGTGAGGTCTCTGGGGGCGGGGTTTGGGTTGGTGCAGAGGTCTTGGTCATCGAAGTTATAGAAGAGCGTACTGATCTTGAGGTGAAAGGAGGAGCTGAATCTGTTGCAGAGATCTTGGGAGGTAGGGACATCCATTGTTTCGCTGTTGGGTTTGGTGAATTACTGTATGATGGAGAAGAGTTCCTTGGTGTTGTGGGCGTTGGAGAGGATTCTGTCTTGGAGGAAATTCTTCTTTGTGGTTTTAATGAGTTGGTAGTGTACTGTGGTGTGGTAGTCGGTGTGTGATTCTGGACTTTTGCTGTTTCTTAAAGTCTTTTCTAACCCCGGGTGGAACTTGCAGAGTGCAGCTAGGAGTTCCACGGAGTTGGAGGGAAACTCCGCTCCACCATGCATGTGCAGTTTGTGCAAGATGTACGTGAGGAGGAGGAGGGCATCCCCGGGGACGCCGCAATAAGGAAGGTTACTTTTATTCTTTTTAAATTATGTTGCACTAGTATTTTAATTTCTGTGGGGTGGAGGCGGGGGCCCAATTTAGCGGGGAAGCTGGCTAACTCCGCTCCACTGCAGAGTTAGAGTTTTTTCCCTACTCCGCATTCTCAGCGGAGCGCGGAGTAGGGAAATCTCAGCAGACTCCGCTGGCAGAGCGGAGTTCTCTGCCCACGCCTAGTCTTCTCCAGCCACTGGCAGGAGTGCTTGGATTCTTGGAGAGTCGTTGTGATTCAGTTTGCTTTCTTGTTGTGTCATCTTCTGTAGGGGGGAGTACATTGGTACAATTGGCGATCCATATGTGGAGGTGTTGGCATCTGTCGTAGTGAGGAGAGGGGTGCAGGTGAGGGCAGAGGTGAGGTCTCCCTCAGAGACTTTGCTCCAGAGTCTGCGTGGGGACGGTGCGCGTGCTTGTGAGCGGTGGGTTTCCTAAAAGAGAAATGGATGCAGTGGTGGTCCATCCAGAGCTGTTCTGTGGTGTGGCTGAAGGAGATGCTGTTTCATCCTGCGAAGATGGGGGCAAGTGTGTGTCGAGCTGTATGAGTGGGGGTGGAGACAAGTTGCTTCAGTCCTATATTGGTGAGGTTCTCGAGGAGGGCGGTGGTGTTGGTGTCATTGTAGTTGTCCAGGTGGAAGTTGAGGTCTCCTAGTAGTACATAGTCTGTGGAGGCGAGGGCATGGGGAGCGATTGAGGTCTGCAATGGTGTTGGTGAATATGGTGCGGAGATCAGGGGGTCCGTACTCTTTAGACGAAGGTTCCACAGAACTTTCTGGGGTTGGTCTGGATCTGGAAGTGGATGTGCTCCATGGAGGGCGAGACTTCATCCTAGTTGGTGGTTGGCAGAGGGAGCTTTTGTGGATGATGGCGAGGCCTCCTCCTGGGCAGGTTGGGCGGTCATTCATCAGGATCTTGTATCCATCGGGAATGGCAGTTTTGATGTCAGATCCGGAGCTCGCATTGGTCCAGGTCTCTGTGAGGAAGACATTGTTGGGCGTCTGTGTGATGAGGAGGTCCCAGATTTCTGTGGCATGTGGTGTAAGGAGCATAAGTTGAGGAGGATACATTTCAGTGGTTTGTGTGTGCTGGCGTCTGGTGGGCCGGGGGTTGCTGCAGGGGTCCTGAGGTGTGTGAAGGATCGGCTGCAGTGTCGGAAGGATATCGGGCCTTGAGTGTTGCTCGGCGTCGAGAGCTGGCAGTTGTTGTTGCGTCTGGGATTGAGAGCATGGAGATTCCTGGGTTGGGAGCGGCAGGGGGGGTCGGAGGACCAGGGTCCCTGGTGCTGGTCGTGGTTGGGTTGTAGACTGGAGCAGACGCGCTTGCCTTTAGCGTGCTGACGGCACGCAGCCGCACAGAGGCCGCCATTAAGTAGGGGCCAAGGGGAGTGTTATCAGCTGGGAGGCGGAAGCGGCACGCGGGAGGGAGGGGCCGCGGGCGCAGCAGCGGTGGAGAGCGCAGGAAGAGGGAAGAGGGAACAAGACTGGCAAGAGAGGAAAGGAGGTAAACAGAGAAAAGGGGGCAAAGAAAAAGGAGGCAAACAGAGGAAAAGTGGCAAGAGAAAAGAGGAAAAAATGGGGCAAAGAGAAGAGAGGCAAAACGGAGAAAAAGTGGCAAGAGAAAAGAGGCAAAAATGTGGAAAAGAGAAGAGAGGCAAATGGAGAAAAAGTGGCAAGACCAAAGAGGCAAAAACGGGGCAAAGACAAAAGAGGCAAACAGAGAGAATAAAAGGGGCAAAGAAGAAAGAGGCAAAAACAAGAGGGAGTGAGGCAAGGAGAAAAGAGGCGAGAAAGAGAGGGGAAAAGAGGCCACAGAACAGAGCCAAATAGCAGAAAAGCAGGTTGCTCTTTCACTAGACCACCAGGGATGAGGCGCAGGCAGGAGCCTGAGGATGAAGGAGGGCCTCGAACACCTACCTGAGGAGCTCAAGCTGGAGCATAATGGCAGACCCTTAACGGTGGAGCTGCATGGGGGAGAGCAGTGACTCTGACCAGGATGTCAGAGGTCTTGCTCTTGCTTTGGATCCTAAAATGACATACTGAGCTTGATCGATAAACGGAGAGGCCTGTTGACTGGCAGAGTTCTGGTGGCAATTGGTCTATTAATCACGCAGCGGACATCATCTGCCAATGGTGACCGGAAAAAGCCTCCCAATACAAGAATGTAAACATGTTACAAAATGGTGTGTTACGGCAGAATAGGATGCCTACAAATCTAGAGGATTCCCGCAAAAGCATACAAAGGGGAGAGGCTTATGGCTGAACTATTATTGAACAGTGTGAATATGTGTCTAACGTATGCAAATGGTCTACAATACGGTGTTTACTTACTTGACAGCTGTAGAAAATATGTTGATGCCTTTTGATTTTTTTTCTCTTTGTGCTGTAAAACAGTAAAACATGTTAACAAAAAAAATGACAATTATTTTTCTGAAATTTCAACAAAAAAATAAATCCCCACTTAGAGTTAAAAATTGTGAAAATATTGTTATGTATAAGTAATTATTAAATTCAAAAAGGTTATTACATTATTTTATAAAATAATAAAAAATGAGTACTATTTTTAGATATTTTGTAACATTAAATTATACTTAGTTATATTTTTCTAAACTATTTTCAATAATTTAATTTCAGTTAACCTAATTTGCTACAGGGTATTATTTGGCTAGGTTCTTTGTGAAAAGAAAGGGAGTTTTCTTCAGTCTCATTTTCGGGTGGTAGTCTCCTCTAAATATCACAGTCTAATTTTAATCTGTGGATATTTGTTTGAATTCTGAGTGCTTGTTTCAACATGTTCTGTATTTAACCTACATAGGTTATTCTGAGATATCTCACAATATTTTGTCAGAGACTCCTTCATTGCGTGGACTTGATTGAATTTGCTCTGTCATTAGTCATTGCTCTGTCTGGCAGAGACAAAGAGTATGACTCCTTTTATAAGTTCTTGTGCCCATTTGCCATAGAAGGCCGAGTGCCTATGCATTTTTACTTTAAAATGGATCACTAGCGGTTTGAAGTAAAGGAATCCATGATGATCATCGTTTGTAAACTAATAAGGTACCATATTTTTAACTGATAGTGTAATTTCCACTGGTTCTTTATATGCCACCACAGTCACTGGACAGTAGACAGTGCATAGCTTATAGTCTGATCGTTCATTCCACATTCAGCATTAGAATACTGTCTACTCAATGCTCATGAAGTTACATGGTATGCCTGTTTTTGTCAAGCCCATTATTAGAACAGATTTCGGATTCTTTTCGATAAGGTTCTTATTGTTCACTAGCAGATCATTATAATTAGAAATTATTTATTCCATACAACTACACACATGATTCATTCTTTCCACTCTGATGCAAACCTCTATTCACACAGTCATCACTCCTTTTACCTTTCACCTTCTGACATTCTTCTACCCCTCCATATACATCTATTAACACCTCTGCATCCAACCATGCATCCATTCCTCCATCATTAGCACCTAACAAAGCTCATACCTATCATCCACTGACACTCAAGCATTAATTCATCAACCCATTTCCAAGTAACATTCATCTATCCACCTAATCATGTATCCATTAGGATAGGCGGCCAAACCAATCCATCTACTAACCCACATTAAGTAGTGTATGCATCGACAGTCATTCAACCATTTATTCATCTATGTATACAATGATGCAGACATCAATCCTTCAATGCATCAAACATCAACTGCCTGTGTCTGAATGTGCCTATGTGTGTTGACTGACTGCATGTAGATCTGTGTTAAGTGTGTGCATGTACTGTCTGTGGCTATGTGGGTGACTGTGTGTTTTCAATTTGCGCACCCAAACATCACAAAACAACATGCAGTCATTACAACTCAGCAAACACAAGGAGATGATGGACAGAACGCTGAAACTTTTCAGACACTCACCCCCAGTCACAATTCTCGGTTGAATCCATTATCATTTTTTAGCTCACTTTGCCACCTCAGTTCAGACCCAGCTATATGCAAATCAGTCTTGACCCTGTGCCTCATAGGAACAGTCCAGCCCGAACTGCCAAGCCAGGTCTTCCCTGAACCGGAAACAACCAAACTGGGACCGGTTTTGGAGTGACACCCCTCATCAGCCAGGCCAGCTTAAATCCAGTGACAAAGTGATCAAGGGGCCCACGTCTGGGCATACCCTGCCAACTTAGGGTGAACAAAGCAAACAAAAGGAGATGATGGACGGAGTGCTGAATCTTTCCAGACACTCACCCCCGTCAATCTGGGTTGAATCCATCATTATTTAGCTCACTTCGCCACCTCAGTTCAGACCCACCTATATGCAAATCAGTCCTGACCCTGTGGCTCATGGAACAGTCCAGCCCAAACTGCCAAGCCAGGTCTTCCCTGAACCGTAAACAAGCATCCTGGGACCGGTTTCAGGGTAACACCCCACATCAGCCAGGCTAGCTTGAATTCAGTGGCAAAGTGAGCAAGGGACCCATGTCTGGACATACCCTGCCAGCTTAAGGTGAACAAAGCAAACACAAGCAGATGATGGACGGAGCACTGAAAATTTCCAGATACTCACCCCCAGTCACAGATCTGGGTTGAAGCCATCATCGTTCTTTAGCTCACTTACCCACTTCAGTTCAGACCCATATATAGGCAACTCGGTCTTGACCCTGTGCCTCATGGGAACAGTCCAGCCCAAACTGCCAAGCCAGGTCTTCCCTGAACCGGAAACAAGCATTCTGGGACCGGTTTCGGGGTAACACTCCTCATCAGCCAGGCTAGTTTGAATCCAGTGGCAAAGTGAGCAAGGGTCCCACGTCTGGGCATACCCTCCCAAATTAGGGTGAACAAAGCAAACACAATGAGATGATGGACGGAGTGATGAAACTTTCCGGACACTCACCCCCAGTCACAGATCTGGGTTGAATCCATCATCGTTCTTTAGCTCACTTCGCCACCTCTGTTCAGACCCAGCTATATGCAAATCAGTCTTGACCCTGTGCCTCATGAGAACAGTCCAGCCCGAACTGGTAAGCCAGGTCTTCCCTGAACCGAAAACAAGCATCCTGGGACCGGTTTGCGTCATTACAACACAGAACACATATACCTAAAGCAAGCCAGATACATTTGCTTATCACTTTGCAGAATAGCACCTTCTATCAACCTGGTTACTGGATATGGAGGAGTGTTTTTTTTCCAGAACAGCTAAATGAATTAGAGGAAGGAAAAGTGTAATTAATATTTAAGACAGCCTTTGCATCTGTGCAGTACTGGCTTGTGCACGTTCTTAATTGTCATTGGAGATCCATGATCCGAGACACCGTAACAGGCACTGGTGAATGTAGTAAAATGCCTCTTTTACATGATCAACCCCATTCATTTTGAACTGATGCTGATGTTTTATTTTACTCTGTACGGTAAGACCCTGATAATCAGGCCCCAGTGCCTGTACTCTGACCCCTAAAACATAGCAAAATTAGCTATACTCCTTATTGGCATATTGAGCTTACCTATAAGTGTGCACAGGGCCTCTAAGTTAAAAGTCACTAGTGGACTATACCACCCATTGTACCACACAATACAGTGATAATACAAACATGACTGTAGGCCTACCACTGGAGACTGTCCGTGCAGTTTTGATACTGCAAATTTGACCAGTCAAAATAACTTCTTTTGGCTGGCCCAAACCCTCCTTTTAAATATTAATAGGTCATACCTAAGCAAACCTTAATGCCCATAAGGCAGGGTGCCTGGTCTTTAAAGCATGACATGAGTACGTTTACTGTTAAACACATACTTACATTGCCAGGCCTCAAAAACTATTTCATCATACAGGGTTGACTGTTCTGTAGGCAAGCATTAGAATACAATATTGCACTTTATAATGCTATCGCCACCTATGAAACATCTACAAAGTTAAAGCTTGTACTTTATAAAATATTTGTTACAAGCCCAATTCACTGGTGAAGTCAGAGTTGTAATAAATATTTTAGTCACTGGACTTTTAGAATGTCACCTTTGCCCTGCCTAAAGCCTCTAGAAGCCTGGTTTCTATGAGCTTCCAACTGTCACCCAGGAGCTGATTAGCCCCTTGATGAGGCATGAATTTGCTCCCAGAGCTAAAACAAAGGCCTTGGGATTAGGGAGGTATTTTGTTCTTCTGGCAGGATGACCATCTGAACTGTGCCCAGAAATTTGATTACCTTCAAAGAGGCCTATCCTGTCACAGGCAAATGATAGGTGACACCTGGCAGGGCCCTCTTTTGACCCCCTAGCCAGTCAGGTACCAATCCGGTGAAAGAGGGGATGACCCCAGAACTGGATTAGAGTGATCACAAAGGAGGGGTTGCTCATTTCCCTGACTGCACCTCTCAGGTGCCATAGGAACTCTGCAGAGGAAAATACATGCTCTATCATGCTAGTTTTAGGTAGAGAGGGGTATTGTGGGATTGTTTGCAGAAGTGCACACAGGAAGTGCTGCACAAGGTACCTCTGGGAACTTTTTCCCTATTGGTTAGTCAGTCCCCACCCACTGGCTAGTGCCAAGCATAAATGTGGCAACCATGGGCACCATCTTCATATCACTACTGAACCTGGGGAAGATAGAAGAAGGACTGCACCTGCTATTGAGACCTGTAGGGAGGACTGAAATGAGGGGCCTACTTCCACTTGCACCCTGGACAAAGAAGTGTACTCCAATGGTCGGTTGGCTGACCTCCTTTTAACCTGCAGAGACATAACAAGCTGCTGGAAGCCCTTTTCCTGAAGAGCCCGGATTCTGCTAGAGTGAGTCCTGACCCCCAAATGCTGTTCCGAAGGTACTGGAACCCTTAGCTGTGTCAAGGTGTACTCTTCCTATTATCCTGAGAAACCAGGAACTTAGAAACCTTCTGGCTCCAAAGTCCTCTGGAGGACCGGGATAAAGCTGCCTAGTCAATCCAATGTTGGTGCGCTGTCACTGGGCCAAAGATTGAGGCTGCTTTAGCTTGGAGATTTTCCACAGCAGCAAATGTGTTTAAGCAAAACATCGCGGAGAAGTTATCTGGCCTTGTGGAGCCCTGTTGTGCTACAGTTTGCAGCCTTGCCCCGCTGGTGAAATCGTAACTCAAAAAAAGTGATTACCTCCAAACACTGAAAATGTCAGCTTGGGCATGAACTTTAAATTTCTCCTGCTCTGAACTTTCCCACCAAAAGTCAACAGCTTAACCAGAACCTCTTCTGATGGTTATCCAGCCTTTTGGAATCTTTTTTGGCCATAGGCTGCTGCCTTGACCCACTAAGGTTTTTTGACGTCTATTTCAGGGACGATAGGCCTGATTGCCATGGTGGTTGGTCAGACCGCCGACCGCCATTGCATGGGGCAAGAGACAGTCTGATAATGAGTCGGCGGTCCCACCCACCCAATTTGGATAGGACCGCCAGCATGTTGGCCGCAAAGTGCTTTTTACTACTGCAGAATGTGCTCAAGCCCATGAAAAGGGCTGCAGCACAAGCTGCAATAGTAAAAAGCACTTTGTGCACAATCATGCACCGTGTGTATGCACCCGGCCAGTCACCATGTGGCGCATGGATGTGTTGGGTGACACTATATGTGCCCCACCGGGCCACTTAGCAGTGGCCCACAGGGGACAGGGGCCCTGCTTTGGGCACCCAAAGTCCATTTTCATCTGCCTTTTCATGTCAGTGGAACCGCTATGAAAAGGCAGTCAGAAAGGGACATCCTAGTCCTTAAGGTGGTGCCTGCGCAGGCACCACCTCCATTGTAAGGATAGGATTCCGACTGCCGCCCAACGGGATTTTGAGCCTGTCAGAAGTGGCGTTGTTTCCCGCCAACCTCTGCACTCCGACCTCCGGTATTGTAAACCGGCGGCCGGGCCGATCGCAGTCCCTCAACCATGATAATGAGGCCCTAAGCTAGAAGTACCTTAGCTATCAGGGGTTGAACTCAAGTTGAAATTACTAGACTTTTGCTGAAAATAATATGGCATTATTACTTATGGGAGGCTACCATTCACCCCAACTAATAATCAACCTTCTCACATTGAATCAAAAGTATAGTGGGGCCTAGTGCAAACAAAGAAAATGCCCCTTGAATGCTATTTGTATGGTCAAATACAGCAACAGTCAGGGTTCAGTGAGCTCGTTTAGCCTCAGCACCTATGATAGTTGCTTCCCTGAATACAGCATACTGACAACATTTACATATCACATTAAAAATATTGGATGATGACCTGGATGAACACTTGAACAGAGTAAATACCATAATTTAGGGATTTGCCTCTGAGGGCTACAAATTTAATATAAAAATCAAAGATAGCCCACCTCAATGTCCTTTTTCTGGGATATGAGCTTTCACGTGAAGGGAAAAGCTTAGCAGCTAACTTTATAGAAAAATGTGCACTGCTACCACCTCCGAAATCATTAAAATCAATACTGGGATTCATGAACTTTGGCAGAACATAAATGTTGGATTACACAGAAAGAGTTAAACCTTTCTACGAGTTGATAAGACCTGACTTTTTCAGTCAGACAATGGACACAGGAACACACAGATACTCTTCCATCCCTCAAGCTGATATGATAGCTTCAAAACACTTACAGACTAACGTAAATGTACACAACTTAGTGATCCGTGTAGTTGCGGGTCAATCAGGATACACCTACATAACATATAATGAAGGTGAAACAGTACCAATAGCATACAAATCACATTTGTACCCAAATGCTGAGATGAGCTTTTCATCAACAGAAAGGATTCTTACAGCAGTACAGACGGCTGTAGTAGGAGAAAGAGCACTGGCTCACGGAAAGCGAAAAATAGACGTAACCCCAGTACCGGCCTTAGAGGCTGCTACATAGGCTAGTGTTTAGAACGCTAAAGGCTTACATCCGAGATGGATACAATGGGCTAATTCTCTTACTGCAGCAGATGTAGAATACAGGTACGACCCACATCTAAAAACACAAGCATTGGAGGAGGAGCCTAGCGCGCAACCAAGATGGACACGTAGGCACAGGGCTCCCGAGACCCTCGCAGCCTCCCACTTCTATCCTGGCTATAATCCTGATATTTTGAAGGAATATTACGGGTGAACCGAAGCTGAGGTGATTCCCGTTTTCGGAACTTAAATCGGACTTTGGGAACTCGACTTATTCTGTACTCCAGAAAGAGGCCTGCCCCGCGGCGCCACCCCGGACTCGGGTTGGCACTGTCCCCGAGCTCCAATCGAACAACAACGGTTCCAGAGTCTTGGGCGGGCCCGTCCCCCCCTGGTTTCACTTTCGTTTTTGACTTTCCTCTACAAGTCTGGTGGCGGGCGCTCGCAGGCGCTCTACGTTTGGACCGATCTGTGGCTGTCGAGTGGCATTGACAAAGGGGGCTGTCCCTCACTCAGGTGGACTCCCCAGGGTGATCGCTACGCCTAACAGGTATACTGGATCTGCTCTCCCTGCTGTGTCATGGCGGCCCGGCTGGACGGTGACAAGCAAAAGTCTAGAGCTACCCGGAGAGGTGGCTACGTGCAACGAACAACATGGACCGCTATGCCCCAGCAGAAGGGATCTCCCGGTTCGAGTGGGCTTTCAGATGCGGCCAGGGAGGGCCCGTCACCCTCAACGGAATTGACACTGCAAGATGTCATGGGTGCCATCGACGCCATGAAGGCTTCGGTCGGCCAGCAATTCGACTCACTGGCCCACAAGCTGGACACCGTGTTGATCGATGTCAACTTACTTAGGGCAGACCTGTCGAAAACCAGTGAAAAGTTCAAATTACTCGATCTCACGACATCGGGCCTCAAGACGGATGTCTCTGAACTGCAGACGGAGATCCGCAGTTTGCGTGCCCTCAGCGACCTCTCTGTTAAGAGACTGGGGGATTTTGAAAGCAAGACCCGGCGGAATAACGTGCGCATCATCGGTGTGCCGGAGAAGTCGGAGGATGGGCCGGTCGATCTCTTTGTGGAAGATTTGATCCTTAACAAACTAGCGCCGAAAGGCCTCAGCAAATTCTTCACGGTGGAGCGGGCTCACCGAGTTCCAGGGGGCCGGCCGAGGCCTGGGCCCCACCGCGACCTATCATTGCCAGGATCTTCAACTTCAGGGACCGTGACGCAATCCTGCAGGCCTCCCGTGTGAATGGCCCGACGAAGTATGAAAATGTGGACATCAGTTTCTATCCTGATTTTACACAATCGGTACAAAAACAGCGAGTGGGATTTATGACTGTCAAGCGGCGGCTGAGGGACATGGGCTTGAAGTACTCTATGCTTTTCCCGGCCAAGCTACGTATTGAACTGGAGGAACGGACTTATTTTTTCGACCGGCCCGAGGCGGTTGAGGACTGGCTTGACATCTTGCACCGTTGGCGCGGCGGGGAGGAACGAGCCGAGGATGAGGGTGGTGGATCAGCGGATCAAGTGTGAACGAATGACTGGTGGTTCCTAGACAATTTTGTGTTCACCTCCGACTTGGGTTTGATGTATTGTTTTTTCTTCTTTAGGATTGTATCACCCTTCCTTCATCATTGGGAGGCTGTGGGGTATCTGGTGAGATTCTTCCTCCTCGGTGGGTTTTCTTTCTTTCCGTAGAGTAGGTTCATGTTGGGGCGACAGGCACACTGCGAGTTGGGGTGGCTTAATGGTCTTGTGCAGGGGTGCAGGGTGGGGGGGTGTGTAACGGGAGTTGGGGGGGTGGTGGTAGGGGAGTTGTTTTTGTGTGGCGTTTGTTTTGTACCAGGTACCCAGTGTGCTATTTTTTGCTCTCAACGTGGGTGGGGTGACCGTTGTGGTGGAAATGGGGGGTAGGGGATTGCGCATTTTAACATGGAATGTCAATGGTTTGGGGGACCGACTGAAGCGAGGGGTGGTGCTACAGTATCTGAAACGTCTCTCTCCTGATGTAGTTCTGTTGCAGGAGTCGCATTTGGTGGGACACTCATGCCATGCTATGAATAGAAGGGGCTACCGTTTGGTGGCCCACTCTGATTTTACTACCGGCTCCAGAGGGGTGGGCATTTTGGTTCGATCCTCTCTCCCGCTGGAAATTGATGAGGAGATGCACGACGACCGGGGGCATTACGTGGTGTTGGTTGGCCGGTGGGAAGGACAGACTTTGTGTTTGGTTTCAGTTTATGTCCCCCCTGGGTTGCAAACTACCACCTTTGCGGACTTGGGAGGGTTGCTGCTTGGGTTGGCGGAGGGCCTCCTGCTGGTAGGTGGCGACTTCAATTCTGTGGTATCGGGTAGAGAGGATCGGCACCCTCCCAGAGACCTCCCTGGGGCGCACTCTTGGCTGGGTGGCTTTATCGACACTATGGGGCTTGTGGACTGTTGGAGATCGATGCATCCGGGGCTCGCCCAATTTACATTTCACTCTGGCGCTCATGGCTCCTTATCTAGATTGGACTATGTGCTGATGCCGGCCGCCCAAGCTCAAATGATCCGGGAGGTCAGGCATCTGGCTCGTGGCATCTCTGATCATTCCCCGGTCCTGCTACACTTAGATGTGGTCTTGGGGGCAGGGGGGAGGGTGGCACCGATTAATCCCTGGTATTTGCATGACCCCGCAACTCGTGCCCTTTTGGTTAAGTCTCTTGACCGTTATTTTGTAGAAAATCAGGGTTCAGTCTCATCGGCCGTAACATTGTGGGAGGCTTTCAAGGTGGTCATCCGTGGGCAGGCCCTATCCTTGATGTCCCTTGCTAAGAGACGTAAAACTGAGGAGGTGGTACGCCTGGAGTCTGACATAACTGACTTGGAAGAGGATCTCGGGCGGGGGGTCACACGGGATAAACTCCATGCCCTTTGCCTTAAACAATCGGATTATAGGGCGTTGGTTACGGATGCGGCCAAGCTCGCTAGTCGGGAACAACAGGGCGCATGTATCATGTTGGTGACAAGGCTGGAAAGTTGATTGCATGGCTAGAGAGGAGAGAGCGAGCGAGTCGTGTGGTCCCGGTGATTGTGCGTGCTGATGGTGTGAGTGTTACGGATCCGGGGCAGATTGTGAGCTGTTTCGCGGACCATTTGCGTGACGTCTACTCTCCGGTCTCGGAGAGGCCAGAAGACGACTCTCGTCAACTGCTACGAGATATTGCATTGCCGTGCCTTTCTGTCGATGATAAAGAATTGCTGGATGCGGCGTTGACGAACGATGAGATAGCATCGGCGATTCGCTCGGTCCGTTCAGGAAAGGCTCTCGGCCTTAACGACCTTCCGATCGAGCTTTACAAGCTTCGTCCAGATAGGCTGGCACCTTATCTCCGCGAGATGTTTATTGCATCCCGAGAGGCCGGCTCCCTTCCGCGTGATCAACGTCTAGCGACTATTGTGGTGATCCATAAAGAGGGCAAGCCGCGTGATTGCTGTGCGTCTTATAGGCCTATCTCACTCCTAAACGCTGAACCTAAGATTCTCGCTAAAGTGCTCGCTAATCGTTTGATTAAAGTCATTGGTGACCTGGTACATCCGGACCAGTCTAGTTTTATTCCGCACCGCAACACCGCGCTGAACCTGCGGCGCCTCCACGGAGTCCTCGCGAGAGTTGATTCTATTCAGGAGCCCGCCGTTTTGGCGTCCTTAGACGCCACGATGGCGTTCGACACGTTGGAGTGGTTGTATCTCTGGGCGGCGCTGGCTAAGTTTGGTTTTGGACCTGGATTCATTGGATGGGTGAAGTTGTTATACGTGGAACCGCTGGCGCAGGTGGTGGTGAATGGTAGAGTTTCTACCCCCTTTTTGCTTGGGAGGGGCACGCGGCAGGGTTGCCCCCTGTCCCCGCTTCTTTTTGCTCTCGCGTTGGAGCCCCTGGCGGCGTGGCTCCGGTGGGAACCCTCCATGATGGGTATTCGGTGGACACCGACGTTTGAGGATCGCGTGTCACTCTACGCAGATGATATTTTGCTCTATCTCACCTCCCCGCGGAAATCGTTGACAGTGTTATTTGATGTATTAAACTCCTTCGGTCACAATTCAGGGCTTTTCATTAATTGGGTGAAATCCTGTGTTTATGTGCTGGTTGGCGACCCCCCTTTTCTCCCTCGTGGCTGTCCGATTCAGATTTCACATTCTGGATTTAAATACCTAGGTATCCACGTGTCCCTGGATCTGGCGGTCCGTTATGCTCTGAATCTGCTGCCCCCGCTCCAGCGGCTGCGGGCCGATGTTGCTCGTTGGCGGAAGCTCCCGCTATCGCCGCTTGGCCGGGCAGCCTTATTCAAAATGATGTCTCTTCCACGCTTTTTGTATGCATTGCAGAATACGCTGGACGTGGTGCCCGCCCGATATTTTAGTGAGGTAGAGAGCCTACAGAGGCATCTAGTTTGGGATGGGAGACCGCGAATTGCTCTCGCTAAATTGACCCTTCCATGGTATGACGGTGGCATAGCTCTCCCTGATATTAGAAGGTATTATTGGGCGTCCCAGTTGGTGGCGGTGAACCATGGGACATATGGCCCGGCGGTGAACCCCGCGTACGAGATGGATAAGTTACTGTTGCCGGGCAGAGATTTCAATAGGGCGCTTTATTCTACGAAGGGAGGCACTAAATTGACAGGTCCTACGAAAAATGCAGTACGTGCCTGGCACTGCGCCACCGCTGCTACGGGATGGACGGGCCGTCTGTCCCGTGCGACTCCACTGTATGCGTCTGATGCGTTGGGTGGTTTATGGCGTACTAAGGGCTTTGAGAAGTGGGATTTGATTGGAATTAGTCGTGTGGGGGATCTCTGGACGAAGGGCGCTTTTAAAACGTTTGAAGCTCTTCAGACGGAATATAAGCTGAGCGATAGGGAGTTCTTTCACTATGCGCAGATGCGCCATGCGCTACTTTCCGCTTTCCCGAATCCTGCAGATATCCCTGAAGCCTCCCCGTTGGAAGATCGTTTATCTGCCGGATAGTACTATCTCCCTGATCTACAGAAAACTGGTCAATACTCGAGCGGACTTCCTCGCACATTTGTGAGAGGTCTGGGTCGCCGATGGCCTAGAACTGGATGATGAGGACTGGGTCGCGGCCATAGCCTCACCGAGGGAGGTTGCCATACCGGCTCGCCTTCGATTTGTGCAGTTAAAGATATTACATAGGGTCTATGTCACCGGTCCCCGCTTGCTTCACATGGGTTACACAAGTGATGGCTTATGTCGGCGTGGTTGTGGTCTACTTGGTACTTTTCTTCATATTCTGTGGGAGTGTCCGAAGGTGCTACGTTTCTGGACTGGTGTGCATGCAGTGATGGAGGAGGTTACGGGTGTGGCTCTGCTCCCTGAGGCTCGGCGATGTGTGTTGAATGTGTGGGAACCGACTGACCACGATGTGGCACAAGAACGCTGGGTGACTTTGGGCAACATGATCGCTAAAAAGAGACATTGCACAGCTCTGGGGTTCCGGTAGGCCTCCCACAGTTACGAAGTGGAAAGAGAATATGGATTGGTGCATGTTCCGAGAGAAGACGGTTTACGTGGCCAGAGGCAAACCTAAGAAATGGAGTAAGATGTGGGGTCCCTGGAATTCCTACCGTGGGGATATATGCACCCCCCCCTTGGTGGTCACACCAGACGTGACGATGTCCCCTTGACTTTGATGTTCCTGGTCTTTTTCCCCTTTCGCTTTGCAGGATTGATGATCGATCTTTTCCCTGCCCCCCCCCCTGCCCTTCTTAACGCGAGTAACTGTGTAATGGGCTGCATTGTCGCTGTTGTCCCCCGCTCGTGAGAGAGCAAGTCCCTGCTAATGGAGTTCTTCTGCCTGGTCTAAGTTTCCTTTTGTTGTTTTTATTTATAAAACAGTTAATAAGAAACCTTTCTGTAGTGCTGGGTTCAGTTGTGGGCGGCTGCAGCCGTTGCGCGTGCGGCTCGCTCCTGCTCTCATGATTGCTGTATTATTGTTTTCTTCCTTTTTTTTTTTTTTTTTGTTTTCTACGTTAGCGGCCGGCCCAGGCGGTTGTAGGCCCATGACTGTGAATATTTGATGTGTAAATAAAGGTTTTAAAAAAAAAAAAAAAAAAAAACCACAAGCATTCCTGCAATGCGAACAAGAATATCCTCTCCCTAATGAAATATTGCCTCTAGATCACTATGAATATATAATTTACACTGACGGATCTGCTCAGCCGGCCATTGGGAGTAATTCAGCGCCGCATGCGCAATCGTTGAAGGTAGCATGCAGGATGGAAAGTTTCATCTGAGTTGTACAAAAACCCAGTCTCTAGGAGACTGCAAGGCACAGCTGGCTCAATTAGAAGCTCTGTGACTGGCACTGGTAAATAGGGATCGAGAATTCCCCACACTAATTGTGTTTGATTCCTTTTACTGTGTACAGTCATACAATGAATACTTACACCACTGAGGACAAAATGTGTTCAAAGATGCAAAAGGTGGCACAGTGAAGCACAAAACGCTATGGGAACAGGTAGTAGAGTTGAAAAACAAACTACCAATGGCTCACGTGATACACACACTGAGTCATCTACGTGATGGTGTTCACGTTGAAGGGAATTCATTGGCTGATGAAGCTGCAAAGGGGGCTTTACGCATGGCTTCCGTAGCTGCAATACCCATTCAAAAACAAGAATAGACGGTGAGATTATGGTTGCAATTATTGCTACACACAATAAAATGACAATACCGGAAAGATTTACACTCAAGTACTCCTACAAGTTAGATGAAAATAATGTTCCATTTGCTCAGATTCCTTCGAGTGGGGGATAGAGTAATACCAAATATGGATCGCAGGTTAGGGTTAATTTTAACAGCACACGAGGGTATAGGTTCTGCACACGCAAGAGTTACGGTGACTGTTTCCTTACTGAAACAACGCTATTGGTGGCCAGGATTAACAAAGCAGATTAAGGACTATGTCTTGAAATGCGACATCTGTCAGCAGATGAAAAGCTCCACTGTAACACATCCAGTGCAGACACCATTACTAATATCAGACAAACCACTCATGTGTGTTTATTTGGACCACTGCAGCCCCTTACAAACAGAAGGGGCTTACAGGTATTTCATGGTTGCAGTGGATTCCTGCTCTAGATTCCTACAGGTGTGGCCCCGGCGCTTGACTGACTCTAGAACAGTTATAAAAGATTTACAGGGACATGCGCAATTGGCATATTACATTCTGATCGTGGCCCCACGTTTAGCTCTAGGGCTTACAAGGAAGCCATGGGAGGTTTGGGTGTAGCATTGCGGTACTCCTCTCCATACAATCCTGAGTGAAATTTGGGAGGGGAAAGAAAAAACCAGGACTTAAAGCAGTCTTTAACAACTAGAGTATTAGATTTGGGTGAAAGTCGGGTAAAACATTTGTATGGAGTACAACGAGCATTGAATAACATGCCAAGATGTTCTCTAGGGGTTGTCACTCCTTATGAGGTCCTATTTGGGATGAGAATGTGGGTACCTGATCTTGATTGTGGAGGCACAGTGACTGATGATAAACATTTTGACATCCATAAACGTTTGGCTGTTTTACAGGATCTGAATGAATCGAGTGCACTATGAAGCAATGTCCAGGTAAAGCGGACCGCCACTGGGAAAGTCAAGTCAGTTACGGCAAGACCTGTCTGGGTCCCTAAAGTTGGGGATCTGGTCAGAGAGAAAATTGCAGACAAAAAATAATTTGGGCCATCATTCAGAAAGCCTGTACCAGTCCTGGCCGTTGAAGGAACAAGAACTGTACTTCTATGGCCTCTTACAGGAAAAAGGAGAAAAGATTTGTCTCAATTGACTTAATCGAACCACACTATGTGGCCAATACTGAAGAGCAGGCCTTGTGGACTCCTGAGTAAACAACGCCCTCCTCTCGCTACCATAAAAGAAGTTCAAACAGAAAGAATCATCACGTTTGAAGAGTCCCCTTCACGGATTGATGGACTATGCAATAATGCCATGGAACACGTTCCTCTCGAAACTGAAGTTATTAATCAGAATCAAAATCAAAATGAAAGACAAATTTCACATAGACCAAACACAGATATCTACATCAACATGCCTCAAAAAGAGCAAGCTACAGTTTCCACAAGACCTGCTGACATACCAAAAATGTATCGAACTGTATCTGGCTATTTCATCGACTTTGATACCTTTTCATTGGATCCAAGTGAACCTGAAACGATGGCAGCCCAAAAAACACGCAGCCAGCAAATAAAAGACTTTCTGAACTTTCTTAAAAAGACTTACCTAGTATCACCTTGGGTAGAACTTCAGGTAATTACCGGGATACTTTTCTTTCTTTTCTGGATAGGCTTAGTAGTTGTTTTTAGCATGCTTGTAAATGGAACTTACCTTCGACAAAGCGCTGCAGCACAAAAAGTGAATCTGATTCTGAAACCTAATCTATCATCACATCGTGGACAAAGAGACTTGCCATCAGTGAACATTACAGCAGTTCCTATACCTGATGGTATAGTATGGGACAAGGTTGATTACGATATATTTGGTCTGACCGAACTTTTAAAAATTCCACATTTATTTAAAATATCATTGAGTGATATCATTACCTCCAGTACCTTTTCCGGTAATTGAGATTATGAAACTGTCAATAATATGTTGTCTGATTTATAAAAATCTGCTGCTTTTTGCAATAATGAAATCTTGGATGACACATCAGATTTTGAATCAATGTATTGCTATCAACATCATGGTCATCATTTTCTGTATAAATCTGCTAATCCCAGAAATGTTTTTACCTACCACCGATAGGAACATTGCCCTACACTGCCGAAGAGCAGTTCAAAGACATTTACACAGAAATTTCTATATGTTTCAGGGTTCAGCACTTCAGACCCAGCCTCATATTATTATAAGATTGCACCAACATCAGCACAAAAAAATATGTTGACAAACACCAAATGGATTTATTCTCCTTCCTTTATTGCCCAGTTGTCTGAACAGGGTTTCGACTTATGGAAAGACACTATAGACTGAAAATCTGTCTGGGGTACTAGAGACTGGCAAGTCCAGGAAATTGAAGCGCTCTTTCGAGGATGCCTCATTCCTCAGCAAATAATGTTTTTGAATGAAACTGTGCAACAAACTTCCTGTCTTGGAATAGCCAAGACCAAAGACTTGAATACACCTCGGATGCCCACACCATCACACACCGAGGGTAACATAACATCACAAGAAGAAATCACATTAGATGAGATCATGCAATACAATAGATCAAACCCCGATTGGAAGGGATGGTTGATTTGGCCCACAGACACCAATGGATGTCAGGAAAGATTCATGGGTAAAACCAAAAGGTTTAATATCAACAGTCCAGATCCACGCTATGTACAGAGAGAGCATCCAGGGGTAGTGACACCATACAGTGTTGGAAAGTTATGCCTCGATTGGCTAGGAACCTCAACACTGTCACATGTTAAACAACACTTATCCTTACTTACAAAGGATGTGAATCTACTGGAATTTTTTATTGGGTCCTAGAAAGCCACACAAGAAACGTTTCTATTATGCTGTATATAATAAAATCTGGAAAATATCATAACAAGAGGCCGCAGAGCGACTACGTCAATTAGATCATATAAACCTAGAGAAAGCTCTAGCTGTGGTTGAAAATGGTTTAACTACACTAACCTCCAGGATATATTCACTGGGCAACATTGTATCTTCTGCAATAGATATATTAGAACACGATTTGTCCATCTTACAACACAGGCAATCACCATTGCGTTCTATTATGTTTTTAAGCTGCACACAGGCTATGTGCCTTGGCGTTTTACCAACAGTACCTCTCTGTTTTCTTCATACAACCTAACAGAAAAACAGATAGAAATGGCACAAAGGGGAGCAAAATATACAATGCTGTGTGCTGAAAAACTGGATAGATTAGCCTTTACACTGGCAGAATCATCGTCCGCATAATAGCTAATCCATGGCCACATAACTGTAACGGTCACTACTTTTCAATTTCAATATTGCCTTGAAAAAAAGCAGGCAGGTAGATATGAAGAAATGGGTGAGAATTCGTCCTGGGAATTACCGTACAGATTTCGATGCTGAAGTGGGGATAACTGTGAAGACACTTTGAGTGGATCACTCATATGTCAGGATATAATGCTGCATGTAACGGATCAGTAGCGAACTTATCCTGTCACTTGAGTGGTGCCCCAGGTGCGGTGAACACTACAGTGTTCGGGCTACTTTCGAATGGGAGTTACTTGATGCTGAATGATCAATGTTTCTGTGGGATGCTTCCGGGCATCGCATATCTGGTAACCGTGAATTCCAGGGTTAATTGTTGTATGCAAGTATTGTTTCCACCTACAGTCAGGGAGGTGCAGTTATGGCCTTGGCTAAATGTTTCATTAATACGGTTTGATGCTTTGAGCAGAATGAAAGCCATGTTTTTACAGAAGTCTGTGCCCTTAGCTTCCTCTCGAGATCACAAGGTCTTCAGCAGAGATACAGGCGCTCATACATACAAATTGCCCCTTCCATTTCACAGAAGTGGTAAATCGTATCTTTAACATGTTGGATATGACAGGCATCATCCACCTATTTAAGACCTTAGGTTCTGGACTATTAAGCACCTTCCAGACAATCCTCAGAGTTATACCAAACTTTATGCACTCCGTATTTGGAAGCATTTTTGGAGGACTTCCGCTAATCCTGTTTCTAATAGCAGGTATCCTGATCGTAATTGTTCTGCTACACAATAGATGTCACAGTCACCAAGGAGATGGAAACAGTACTCCTTGAGCGAAATTACCATGATCGCATGGTACAACATCTAGGCACACCTCACCTGAGAGAACTAAGTGCATCTTGGTTTTTGTCATTTAGACCAGTCTGGATGGACTGCATCTTACCTGTCCTCTGATGCCTGTCTATTGCGGGGAAGAATGCATGGTGGATTTCTGTCTGACTCTCCCATCATGTGCGCAACTGGACGTTGATGCTTTACTGGACCCAATAACGACCCATGTTCTGCAATGTCCCCAGAGTATTCAAATGTTGATGGCAGCATTTCTAGAGTCATCACAGGTAGTATCGGCTCCTGTTGGTGTTGGCACCAGCTCCTCTTCTGACACGCAGGCCTTGGACGGAGCACAGGCTGCCCCGGCGTTGGCTGTGGACAGCAGGGAAAATCATCTGTGCTCAACTGACATAATCTGCGAGGTGTTACAGGGACCGTCCACTGCGGAAGCAGGCAACGATAATGGTGTGCCTACCAGCCAGGACACATAAACCTTTGACTCATTTGGCCCGTCGTGTGCTGGGAGAAATTCGACTTTTTGTAAAACAAACTGAAAATTGAACCTCCGTACCAAAATTGAAATTTTTTTGGGCATGCATGGCTTTCAAATGCTTATAGTAGTTCATATTTTACCTACGGATACACTTTTTAAAGATTTTTTAGAACTATTTAATTATTTTTAAATGAAAACTAATGTTTTTTAAATCTTTTAGCGTACCTGTGTCTAGTCAACATAGTAGTACATTGAGAATTTAACTATGTCGTCCATTCGGAAGAGGAGTGGGTGCTAGATTCTGTATAGGTACCATCATATAGGCCCAGGTAACTTCATAACCCTTCACCTATATTCATCCCTACATTCTACTTATAACGGTTTACAGGGACTGAACTTTTACCTAGATACGACACTGCATTCTGAACACAGGTTTTTCCCCCGATTATGAAATCTCATACATTATGCATCAGGATTCTTGGAAGCACGGCAGGATGACCATCTCCTGTATAATATCTATGTATAAAGTTCATACCTGACGTCATCCTTAGTCCGACACAGTAATATAGCGAGGTAGAACCCCCGGGAGACCAATGGGTATATATACATCACATCTTGCTAAGATAGCCAGAGAACATTAGGACTTCCCGACCAACACACTGACCAGAGACGCTGAGGCTCCTGCATGCAGTTACTGTCTAACGGTTGTTGTAGCTCATCTAATTTACACCAGCACGAATGACTGAGCGAAAAGTAGTATATTGTTTCCACAGTCCTGAGGGATCAGGGTTGTCATGTTCGATGGTTGCCAATAACTATTCTCTCCTTGGAGATTCTAGCGGCGCTGTGAGCTAGCTGGTACAAAAGGCCAACATACCCGGTGGGGGTGTTCAGAATCAGTCTGACACCACTCCTACAGTGTATGCTGTCCGAAAGCACAGATCCTGTATTGGTTTTATAGGAACTACACGACAGTACCTGAAGCCCAGGTACGGGACTATTCCACTGGCCCAATTCACTTCTAAATGGGAGAAGCCCAACAGCACTTCCAAAGCATGTCCCATCTGCAACAGTTCCACAGAGCCAATTTCCCACTTTTTATTCTTCTGCGCAGCATATCGAGCCCCACGTAAGAAATGGATCATTCCATTATGCAACCTTATTGGCCTTAGGATCCAGGATATAGTTTTAAGAATTCTCAGGTCGGACATAAGAGAAGTGATCGTAGTTGGCATGGCCAAGTACCTACAGGCCGCCTGGATAATCCGCAAACGATTAGAAGGAACATCTGCACAATTTCCCGGGGTCCAGGCTACTGATACACGTGACAGTGGGTTGTGTAATTACTCTGTGTTCCAGGCCCTCGCACTATCTAATCAAGACATGCACATACAATGATCTGAAGTCTACTGTGTCTCCTATTGTGGTGTGCTTCTGCCCTATTCCTATTTTGTTAGCTAGAATGCTGCTAATATTGCTATTTTAGCATCAAACATGAGTAAGCTGCAATAGATTGTTTCTAATGATTAGAATATGTACGTTTTTAAACTATCTTATTATTATTTTTAGCCTCTAATAGCATTTTGCAATGTTTTAATGAGTGTTTTGATAGATTTTGATTATGATGATTTCCTAGCAGCTTCTTGAGTAAGGACTCTTGCCATGACAGGCCGCAAAAAGACTTCTGAATGTTCAGATGTTTATTGCAGGAGCAATGTCACTTGCCTCTGCCGCAATCAGCACAAAGTATTTGTAAAATATATGTAAGAAACCAGGTTAGTAATTGTGGAGGATGTAAGGCCTATGCAAGTAATATATCAACAATTGTCTCCTCACTTGGAACCACGCACCCAATGGCAGCACTTGACTCTCTCAGTGTAGCGAAGCAGAGCATTCCAAGGCCTATTGAGGGGAGGTGGTGGGGGCTATGAACCACCATTTGCTGGCATGCAATAATAACACTCAATAATCATTGTCCAGTGTTGGAGAGTGGATTATTGGTAGGGCCAAATGTAGGTCTGTCACTGGCAATAAGGCCACTAACACATGATAGGACTCAGCATAGGTCTTAGAAAATTATTCCTATGCTCAACCCTTGGTAACGTGGCTGCGAGCAGACAGTCTGAACGTCAAAGACAGGTATGTAAATCATTTAAAAACAGTCAATAATTAAGACACAACACATAATAAAAATCCAACTCCAATTTATAAAAATAGGGAATATTTTTATCTTTAAAATTACATCAAAACGACAAAAATCGAATACAGGGAACCGGAGATATGTGTTTTCAAAGATTTAGCATTATATAGCACTTAGAAACATATAGCGCCTTATTGGGATATCTGGTCGTGACAGACCGGCTCAAAGTCAAAGTTTCAGGCCGACAGCGATGGAGCCCTGAGCGGCTACTTCTCGTGGTAGGTCGCGGTAACAGTTTTTACCTTCGGATTTAGAAACTCTTCTGGAGCTTTTATTCCCGGGGTCCCTCGAAGCTCTCAGCGATGAGCTCCCAGTCAAACTTATGGAAGTCCAACCTCCGGAGACTTCCAGCGGGGCAAACCCAGGATCCAGGCTGACACGCGGTTGAGGGCAGGCGGCTCGGCTTTCGCGGTTGCTCCCGGTCACCTTTTCTTCGTTGGGACTTAGAAACTTTTACGGAGCTTTTTCTCGCGGGGTCCCTTGATGTTTGTCTCGAGGCCGGATTTGGTGAGGGTTCGCCGGCCTTGGATTTCTTCTACTCCCAGGTCAAACTCTAGAAGTTGGACCTACAGAGCTTTTAGCAGGACGAACCTGGATGGCTTGGCCGGCTCGCGGTTGAAGGCAGGCGGCTTGGCTGGCCAGGTTGAGTCGGTCCCTCTATGGAACTTTTTTTCAAAGTTCCTCCAAAGTTCTCCAAACTTCTTGAACTTCTTCCTGAAGCTCCTCAAGGGGTCCCAAAGTATCTCAAACTCACTCCAAGGGTCTGGAAGCTCTAAGATGGTCCTTGAAAGTTAAGGTCTTCAGTTCCCACAGTCGACTTGGACAAAACCCTTACAAATCCACTGGTGTTCTCCAGGTTGAGGATCCCTGGTTTTGATGGTCCAGGTGAGCTCTGTTAACCTGTAGCTTGCAGGGAGTCCACTCTTTAGTTCTTTTGCAGCAAGGTAATCCACAGTGCTGTAGTTTCAGCTGGTGCAGTCTTCAAAGGACAGGTCTTAGAACTTTGCACCCCAACTTCTCAGCATGGAAGCATCTTGCTTCCTTAAGTTTCAAGCAGCAGATCCTCCCTCCACAGGGCTCCTAGCATCAAAGTCGAATTTGGGCAGCCCTTTATCACAATGTGGGGAGTGAAATATGAAATTTCACTTAACTCAGGGCATATAAAACTAATTTGATAAAGGTCTACCTTATAACTACCTGACCCCCACCACTGGGACACCTAGGGGAGACCCTGGGAGTTTCCAATATGCCAACATATTGTAGGTTATCTATTTGTAAGTGCCCCAAACCCCAAAGTCGAGTTTGAGCACAATTTACTTTTTAAAAGCAGTCCTGCCACTGAGGGCTACTTTTATAACTGACCTCAGGCTTCAGCAGTGCACACATGCAATTGTAGAAAAGCTGCTGACCTCCAAACTGCCATGCCCTATTGTGGGGTAGGGACTTCTAGGTAGTTTTAATCCCCCTGCCCTAATATTTAATAGGGTCTGATAGGGTAGGTCATGTCAACCGCAGGGGTACCCCAACCCTTAGTGTACCCTAGTGTATGTAGGTGTTTTCACTGTATTCTAAATGTGTCTCTTTCAGGATAGCACTGGCCCTGGGCCTGGTTAGGCAGAGCCCAGGGTCAGTCGGTGTCAGTTACCACCAGTACCATTCAGCAAGAAGTTGGGGGGTGCCCAGGGCACAGGATGACTTTGCAACATCCAGTGGGCATTACTCCAAATTTACAATACTCCCTCCTATTTCAGATAAAACATACCAGTATAAAGGGGTGTCATTTTCAACAGCACACGCCTATTGACTTTGTCAGGATCACAACATTGAACGACCAATAACCACGCCTCTCCTTTGGCCCTTATGGGTCCTGGGGATGGGGTCCTGGGAGTCACCTGTGCTAGTTCAAGAGATGGGGTCCTGGCCCCATAAATACTTGTGCCGACAAAGGGGATGGGGACCCCAGGCCCTGTACAACTCTCGGAAGGGGACACTATGTACACCCCCTTCCTGGGTAATTGAATAAAAGCATGGCATAGTCCCTGATTGCTTGGCCCTGCCGGGGACAGTCTGGAAGGTGCAGCTGAGCCCCATGCACTCCGTCGCCCAAATTTGGCATGTTTAATTGGGACATCTTCAAAGAAGCTTAACTCAGGCCTTGGTGGGCCGCTTTCCTTGATAGCCGGCTCATTTTGCTCCTGGTGGCTTGCCCTAGCCACCTGCAGCATTTTCATCAGGCCTCCTGACTGCTATAATTACACACAATCGGTGGGTAGCTGGTGGTACTGACTCCCTGCACCAGCATTTTTCCTTTGCATGGTTCCTGGTGTTCCTCTCCTCCAGCTGGGGCACAGAAGTCCAGGTCTTCCCCCAACTGGTCCTTAGGCGTTGCAAGGGGGCCCACCTCACTGATCCTGGATAGACTCAATACTCCTAGGGTAAGGTGCAGACAGAGTCAGGGGATCAAGGGGTTGTCATTCCAGCTGTCCATGGTGTTGCCACGTCTCAGTCTAATTCCAGGCTCTTGCTCTCCTTCATGTTCTGTGGATGCCACTTGTATGCCCAGGAACAGCCTGTGGGTAGTCACACCCCTTTGTTTAACCCTGAAACAGGTTCTGGTCATTTTCTACCTTTTCCCTGACTTTGGCTAGTGAAATAAAGGCAATGGTGTCAGGTTCCTTTATGTGTGCTGGGCACAAGCACCTTTGAAATGTACATGGGCTGGAAACAACTCCTCTCCAGCCATCCTGTCCCTTCTACACCCAGGTCTTTTGGTTCACTAACTGGCTCTAATACACATTTCCCAGGGGGAGAGCCATCACCAGCCACTCACAGAAAGCCATCATTAACTTTAGGCAGGAAAATGCCAAATTTCTAGCAGTGGCATTCCTAAAATAACAATTTAAAATCCGAATTTATCATTAATGTGGATTTTAAATTACGATTAAAATTAGTGGAAGAATTTTTTTATAGCTGCTACCAATCCGAATTCAGCATTTAAGAATTGTAAACCAATGATTCCCTATGGCAGCAGCCAGCCTTGCTACAGTGAAAATCATTTTTGGGAATATTTCACTGTAAGGACATGTTAAACATTAATTTCTACATTTCCTACTCTTAAATATCATACACCCTGCCGTAATGGGCAATAAGGCCTACATATGAGTGACTTGTTAATATTTAAAAGGAAGGTTTAGGCCTGTTAAAGGGGGTATGTTGACACATTAAATTTACATTTTAAACATCTACCAGGATGCGCACAACTGTAGACTCTCACGTGCAGCCTCCCCATGTACACACGCATGTGCACACTTCTTCATATGTAACTAGCCCACTGACCCTTACCCTGGATGCCTTGCAGTTGCCTTATCCTAAAGGGCGAACACTGGCAGTGATAGAGCGCCATGTGATTCTGAGATTTGTAGGGGTGCATCATATTCACCGTTAGTCGGCACCCGCATATAATCGATGTATGTTTAGAAGCGCCATAGAAATGTATTTGTTATAATCGTTTAACATAGAAGTGTTAGACGTGTAATAACGTTTTGCGAAGTTTAACGTTGCAAGTTATCGTGAATGTATTTAATATAATGTAGATGATTAGTTTTCACAAATCAATGTAATGGATTAAATATGTGCCACGTTAGAATTAAAAAGTAGGTTGCTTATTTACAAGGTGATCATGTTGAATTAATGCTTAGAATGTGATTTCGTAGTGTGTTTAATTTTGCAAGGCCCAACTGCATATGTAGAAGAGAAGGCTTGTTCATTTCTTATTTTAGCTATATTTTATAGGCCGGCAGGGATTTCTTGGTTAAGGCTTGAGTTGCAGTGAAATGTAAAACTCCAAGATGCGAAGAGCTTTTCTTTTCGTTCCCATGTTTCTGTTGCAGGTGCAAGGACATTTAGCTCGTTAGTAAGAATAAGTCTTTGTTTTAGGAGTTGAGATAAGGTGAGAAGTCCACAGGGGAGTGCATTGGAATTTGCAACTGTAACTCTTAGTATGCAAGGTGCCTGGGACCCAAGATCAAGCTAACGGACGATGGAAGATGAACAGCTCTGGATGGAAATTTACCAGAGGAAGACCTGGCTGAAGAGGTGTGCCGAAGGGCGTGTTCTACGATTTTGGGGTTTTGTATTAGGGATAGTCTCCCGTGGGTTGAGCAGATGAGGTTTAGGCGGGAAGCTAGAAGGAGCATCATAGATCGAGCTCTCACTAAGGGCCTCATGTACGTAGCCGAATACCGGTCGGTAACGGCCGATTTTCGGTAATTATACCGTTACCGACCGGTATTTAGGCTTGTGACATGTAGGGGGCTCATTTCTGTATTCGGTAATTTACCGAATCGGTAAAATTACCGAATCGGTAATTTTACCGATTCGGTAAATTCCGAATACAGAAATGAGATGTAGGGGGAGTGTGTGGGTGTTGTTTGGAGTCGGTATTTACCACCAACTAATAGTTGGTGGTAAATAAAGTATGGATGTGTAAACGCATTTTATAGCGCTTAGAAGTGTGCAATGTGGCAGACATACATGCCCTTAGGGCATGTATGTGTGCCACATGTGCACACATGGCCGAATCAGGGGTGCAACAGGGTGTCAATGTGACACCCTGCCACCCTTGCATGTGCTCCCCCATTACCGAATCGGTATTTACCGATTCGGTAATGAGGCATACCTTCCCATCAATGGGAAGGTATGCCTCATTACCGAATCGGTAAATACCGATTCGGTAATTACCGACTCACTCCGATTCGGTAACATTTACCGAATTTTTACCTACATACACTTTACCGATTATTAAATACCGAATCGGTATTATTCGGTATTTTAGAATCGGTAAAGTGTATGCCACCTACATGAGGCCCTAAGTGAAGACTTCTTAGGAAGTTTCACTCCTGACACCTTTTTCATGATTCTCTTGCTTGGGAGGGAATGCTAAGTAGGGATGCCACTTTAGAATAGAGTAGGGACAGAAATGTTTTGACTAATGATTCCAAAAATTTATATCAGTATAACGATTCTTTATTTGATGCTTTTAGAATCTGTAATTCTTTTTATTTTTAGTCGAATGCGAATCCTTCGTAGGTTGGCTTTTGAATTAGTGCCCATTTATCTTTTGTGCCTTGTATTGAGGTGCCTTTATGTTCAGATGTTTTTGCTCATAATAAAATCTCGGAAACTTTAGATTCTGAGTCCTCTATCCTTTAATGATGTCAAATTGAGGTAGATATATTCTGATAATTGTGTTTACTCCCTCTACGCTATTTGGCAAGTAAAAAGATCCTGGTGACCTGAGAGTGTTCTTGTAGATAATTGGTTAGACATGAATCCGGCCCTATCAGTTGGTAGCAGAGACGGATGGTTATTTCCGATAGCAAGGGAAGATTTAGATTAGGATAAGTGATCCTTGAGGCCCATAGACGCTAAGTGATGTTGAATCATCAGATGGTGAGCAGCAGACGACGGCGGCTGATGGACATTGACGGAGTTTAGCAGTGCGGCAGAAAGCAGCAGTTTGAGGAGTGAGTATGAATAGGGTGAGATGTTGTAGATTGCGGTGTTGATTTGTTGTGTGATGTCTCGCGGAGTTGGTGTGAATGTTGAGTGATTGTGAGATCAGGCTGTGAGCGTGCGCAGCCCGGGAATGTCTTAGGCTCGATGTGTAGCTTAAGCGATTGGGTGTAGAAGACACCCGCGGTAGATTTTGTTGACCACCCGAAGGAGATCGTGAGGCGCCATCGATCACCTGGACGGAGATAGGGGGAGCGAATGTGTGAGTGCATGGCAAACCGACGCTGGTCGTGGGTTGTTGTATGTGGATTTGAGTATTTGTAACCTATCAGAGGCGATCTGTCTGGCCGGACAGGGACGGACAGTTGCCAACCGAGGTCGACAACTTCGAGAGACTGTGGACGTACAGTCAGAGAAGTAACTTGTTTGGGACAAACGGTTATTTCAGCGTATGAATGGGATGAATGCAAGGATGAGACGTGAGTTGTGAAGGACGGGAATTGCTGCGAGTGGAGGAAAAGTGACGTCAGAGGGTGTCGTGCTGCGATAGGTCGGTTGGTGTGAGTCGCGCTGTCATTGGTGGATTGATACCAGGAAGTAAACGAAAAAATTGTGTGCATTCAGAATTTGGTCATTATGAAATGCTTTAAAGTTTTCCGAGAATTGTGTAGAGGTGACAAACATGTGGTTACTCGTGGGGGAGAAGAAGCCCCTCCCGAGGATACTCCGGCACATTACATGGCAAGAAATGTGGGGTTGCATACTATAATTTGGCTTGAAAATTGGCATAAAATGACCCAAGGTGAAGGAGAATTAGCTTTCCCAAGATATGGTTCATTCAGGTTGGAAGTGTTGTACCAGTTGAAGTCGGTGATGGCGGCTTTACGACCTTTGCCAAGGCCAACACAATTTGAAGCATTGCATGCGTGGATTAGAGCAGCGCATAATAGGAGAAGAGATAGAAACCAGGAAAGGGTGAAAAGGTCGATTAAGGCGTTCCAGGTTGCTAGATGGGATGCAGAAGAGAAAAGATGGAGAGTACAGGCAATAGAAGGACACAGATTGTATCCCTTATAAGTAAAGACTGATGATTCAAAGGAAAAGAGAGCGGATGATGAGAATGACAGTGATACTGATGATAGCCTACTAGAGAGGTTATTATCTGAGAGACCACCTCCATTCAACCCAGATGCCCCGGAAGGGAGGTCAGCTCAGATGGAAGGGACTAGGGGAGTACCAACCCAGTCAGACGTGAGAGTAGAAGGAAAGATCTCGACAGGAGCTGAGGGTACGAGGAATCAGTCTGTAGCTAGCACAGAGGTTGGGAGAGGTGCGAGGTTACCGGATGCTCTAAAGGTACCAATCACTATTGGACCTATTGTTTCTGTTTACGACCCAGATCAAGAGAAGGTTGGAAGCTCAGTACAGTCAGCTGTAGGAGTGAGGAGTGTGGCCGAGGGAAGTGGGTCAGTGAGTGGAATAGAGCAGACTCCGAAGCCTATAGAATGGAGTGCGCCATTGCCAGCCACAGCAGACTCCTCTAGGGGACAGGGAGAGCCGAAACCAGTGAGACCGAGGTCTTTGGCCGAGTCAAGATCAGATTTGCGAATGTGGACACCACCAGTGAGAAACCAGAACCAGAGTGTGATAACAGCAGAAAGCGAACGAGGCACAATAGTGAATCGTTCTGTTCCTATGAGTATGTCAGAAGAAAGTAGGTCACAGGAACGAGAATGTGAGTACAATGAAAGGGATGGTGTAGGTTGTCGAGAAGTACTGAAGGGAGCCCTGAAAGGGAGAATGTTAGATGTTGTAAGATTGAAGGCGGAGGTTGATGAGATAATAAGTGGAAATTTACCTCTTGAGAGAATCTTAATGTACGAACAAGATGAATTACTCTTTGTAGCGAAGGATGTGACTCGCAAAGCACGAACTGCTCATGAGAAATTATCGGAATTGGCCAAGCGGTATGATGTGGATTTGTCTAAAACTAAATCATTGCAAGGAAGTCATAGGTTGCAGTACAGTGACCAGGAACTAGAAGAGAAAAGAGTCATGGGATTGAGAACCCATATCAAAGATTTAATCATAGCAATGCGTGCATGGATTATGCTTGACAAGTGGGAAGAAAGATGGTCCAAGAAGAAAAGCTCTAAGAGAACAATAGTAGAGACACCACCTCCGGGTGGAGGGATGATGGAGATAGGGAATTACCCTTTACAAGAAGTGCAGAATGGAGGATATGTACATGTACCTTGGAGTAGGGGTGATTTGGCTGCCTTCACAAATGATTTTCCCCGCCTTAGGGAGAAACCTGTGGAGTGGTATAAGCAAGTCGATCGCTTTGTCAAAATCTCAAAGGTATTGTGGATTGTTCTGAACACCTTATTTGACATTGTGGTTCCGAGTGATTTGTGGTCGGCATTGCTGTTGAGTGGCCGACTTCGGAGCCTGACAGGGACCCGATTTCGAGTGGTCCGTCGCCTATAGTGATGAAAAAGTTTGAACAAGTGATTACTTGGTTGATGTCGAAAATCTCACCTCAGGGCATCGATTGGGTGAAGATAGATAGGACAGTGCAAGAGCCTAAGGAGACTGTGCATGAGTTTTATGAGAGACTTTTGCAGGCTTTTAAACAGTACAGTGGTCTAGATGTGTTGGATACGAAAGACATGGGGCAGTTTGTTTCTAAGTTTGTGTTGAGATTGAGGCCAGAGGTTAGTCTCATGATACAGCAGCATTTGATTTGTTGGCAGAACAAGCCTGTAGATGGGATTTTACGGTATGCTAGATACTGTAGTGATGAGATAGAATCCAAGCACAGGAAGTTGAAAGATAAATTGACGCTTGTGCAGATGCAAACAGCCCAGGGACAGCCTAATGGGGGAACGTTGGGAAGGAAACAGGGAAACAATCAAGGAGGATTTCAGAATGCCCAGGGTCAGGGAAGGCCAAAGTCAATAGACCCTAAGACAGGAATGAATGTGGCGACTTTGAAAAAGACTACAGCATGTCATCTTTGTCACCAGATTGGACACTGGAGACGCGAGTGTCCTTTGAACCCGTTGAACCAGATACAGCAGGAAGGAGAGATAGTCCAGGTTCCTGTGGCGGACATGGTCCCTACAGTGACTCGACCTAAGATGGTCAAAGGGGGGACGGGTGTTCCGCAGATGCAGGTTCCCCAACCACCCAAGATACAGAATATACAACCGGGAGCTCGGACATATTTGCAGATGCCTATGTTTGAAGGGAGTGAGGAAAATGATCTAGACCTGTTGGCACGACCATGCTCGAGAGAAGAAGAGGATTGTGCACTTTGAGCTGTCTTAGAGGTAGATCAGAGGGGACCCATTGTGGAAGCAGATATTGATGGTCACCCTACGACCTTTTTGGTTGATACGGGCGCTCCTCGATCGACTGTAAGATCTGCAGTGGTCCCAGACCTACCTCTTTCTGGACAATCAATCCAAGTCGTTGGCGTGGCAAATAAGAAACTGACTAGTCCATTGACGGAGCCAATCCCAGTCAAGATAGGGAATTTCAGTGATCAACACCAGTTTGTGGTGTGTGATTCTTGTCCAGTTTGCCTGTTAGGTAGAGATCTATTGTGCAAGCTTAACTGCACTATCTATTGTACCCCGAAGGGAGTGGAAGTACAGACGAGGGATGACGATGCGACCTTTAAGGTTGCGAATCAGCGTGTGTGTGTGGAAATGTACCCAGCATTGACGGTGGAGGAACTTCCACTTGATCTGAGGGATTCAGTGTCAATTGACGTATGGGACCTCAGTGGAGAGGAGATCGGATTAGTCAAGGGAGTAGACCCAGTAAAAATCCAGATTAAGCCAAATGTAGAGTTCCCGAGGACGCCCCAGTATAAGTTGTCACCTGAAACTATTGCAG
The DNA here is from genome assembly GCF_964204655.1 of Triturus cristatus. Lineage (NCBI taxonomy): Eukaryota > Metazoa > Chordata > Amphibia > Caudata > Salamandridae > Triturus > Triturus cristatus. The sequence goes on from NC_140586.1 coordinate 727,013,709, forward strand.
GGATGAAACCTGTAATTGAATCTATGATCAAGCAGGGAATTCTGAGGGAGATTATGGGTAGCCCATGCAATTTGCCTATTATGGGACTACAGAAGCCGAGTGGGAAATTCAGGATTGTGCAAGATTTGCGAAAAATCAATGAGATAGTCGTTCCATGTTGTCCAGTGGTAGCGAATCCGTCTGTGATCCTGTTTCAGATTCCATGTGAAGCTGAATGGCTCACAGTGATTGACTTGTGTCAAGCCTTTTTCTCGATTCCTCTGCATGAGGAGAGCCAATTTCTTTTTGCTTTTCGGCTGGAAAATCGTGTGTTAACGTGGTGTCGTATCCCACAGGGGTATACAGAGAGCCTGTCTATCTTTAATCAGATCTTGAAGAAAAATCTTGAAGGTCTTGTGTTGCCACAGAACTCTGTTCTAGTGCATTACATTGACGATCTGCTTGTTGCGTCAGAAACTGAAGACGCTTGCAGGATCGATACCGTTGCTCTGTTGAATTATTTGGCGGAGAATGGGCATAAAGTGTCTCCTAACAAATTGCAGTACTGTTTGAGTGAAGTACAGTATTTGGGGCACAGAATTGAGAAAGGCAAGAGAAAGGTGTCACCAGATCGCATTGAGGCTATTCTGAAAATGCCTGTTCCCACTCCTCAGAGAGAAGTCCGAATGTTTTTGGGAATGGTTGGTTATTGTCGCCAATGGATCCCAAACTTTTCTTTTGAAGCAAAGCCTTTACAGCGGCTGACGCGTAAGGATGTGAGTGATCTGGTACCATGGGACGAAGACTGTTTAAGGTCATTTTTGAGGCTGAGAGAAGCTTTGTGTTGCATTCCAGCTTTGGGCATGCCTGATTACAACAAGGCATTTGCCTTATTCTGCTGCGAAAGGTAGGGTTGTGCATTGGCAGTTTTAACTCAGACTCATGGATGTGTCCGTAGACCAGTTGCCTACTTTTCAGCTACTTTAGATCCAGTAGCTTCTGCGTTGCCCGGATGTCTCAAGTCCGTTGCCGCAACAGGTGTCAGTATCGAAAGATGTGAGAGCATTGTAATGGGTCATCCGCTTACTGTTTATGTACCACATTCTGTTGAACTGTTGATGACCAGGACTAAAACACAGCACCTCACGAATAATAGGTTGACGCGTTATGAACAAGTCATCCTTGCTGCAGATAACGTGACGCTGAAGAGGTGTTCTGTTTTAAATCCTGCCACACTGTTGCCTATCCCAAATGTAGACGATGAAGACTGTGAGGACCATAATTGTCTTGATGTGACTGAATTGTGCACCAAACCAAGACCTGACATTGTCGATGAGCCGCTTCCAGTCTCGGATGAAATTTTCTTTGTGGACGGTTCATGCTTAAGAGACAGTGCTGGTCGACTGAAAGCAGCGTTTGCTGTATGTACCCTCACCGGAGTGGTTAAAGCCGCTTATTTAGAAGAAGTATACTCTGCACAGGTGGCTGAACTTATTGCTTTGACCCGTGCCTGTTTGGATGCTGACAAGATACGGATAACAATTTATATCGATAGTCAGTATGGGTTTGGTGTCGTTCATGACTTCGGACAGCTATGGTCACAGAGAGGGTTTATGACATCTTCTGGTTCACCCATTAGAAATGGGGATTATGTGAGACAATTGTTGGAAGCATTGCAAGGTCCAGAGGAAATTGCAGTTGTTAAGTGTTCTGCACACACCAAGGGGAATGACTTTGTGTCATTAGGTAATAACTATGCAGATGAAGTTGCTCGATTTTGTGCAGAACAGGGATGCACATTCACTGAAAAGCATGTTGAGGGAATCCAAGAAAGAACCAATTTCAACGTGATGTTAGCCATGGCTGATACATGGGAAGAACTGAGATGGTTGCAGGATGAAGTTTCCGATCAAGAACGGGATAGTTGGATGCGAGCTGGATGTGAGAACGGAGATGTGGATGTATGGATTTCGAATGATCGAAGAGCTGTGTTACCGGAATGTCTGTTGAATCCAATGGCAAGATTGATACATGGTGCTGTACATCTTGGCAGAGATGCGATGGTGCGAGTGTTTCGCCAAACGTGGTACAATCCTAAGTTTCGTGCAGTAGCCGAAGCTGTGTGTCAGAGATGTGTTACGTGTCAACAAATGAATGTAGGGGAAAGGACGGCTGTGACGCTGAGTCATATTGGGAGGTCAGGTGGGCCTTTCAACAGAATGCAGTTGGATTTCATTGAGATGCCAAGGTGCAATGAGTTGAGGTACATATTAGTTGTAGTATGTGTCTTTTCTAGATGGGTGGAGGCTTACCCAACACATAGGTGTGACACACTCACCGTAGCCAAGCTACTACTGAGAGAGCTTATCCCGAGGTTCAGTTTTCCGACCTCTTTTGAGTCAATCAGAGGAACACATTTCCATAGTGAGATCATGAAATTGCTTTGTGCTTCCTTGAATGTAGACCAAAGGTTGCATTGCAGTTATCGACCAGAGGCTTCTGGGATTGTGGAACAAGTTAATGGGACTTTGAAAGCTCGGATGGCAAAAGTGTGTTCTTCGACATCTTTGAAATGGCCAGACGCATTACCCTTTGTTCTCATGAGTCTCCGTAGTGTGCCTGATAGGAGGACTGGATTGTCGCCTCATGAGATCCTCATGGGGAGAGCGATGCGTTTGCCAGCGATACCTGCCACTGCTTTGATTAACATCACTGATGATTTGATTCTCGACTACTGTAAAGGCCTGGCTGAAGTAGTCCATTTTGTGTCTCAGCAGGTGCAAGCTGCAGCTGTTCCAGCCACAAGTGACCTGTGCCACGACTTGTGCCCAGGGGATTGGGTACTTGTTCGTAAACACGTGAGTAAGAGTTGCCTGGATGCTCATTGGCGTGGGCCGTACCAGATAATCATGGTTACGAATACAGCAGTGAAGTGTGGGGGATTGCCGAACTGGGTGCATGCCTCCCGTACCCGCAGAGTTCCAGCACCCTTGGAAGATGCAGCCCCTCTCGTGAATGAAAATCCAGCTGAGGTGGCAGAGCCATCTGAGAGGGCAAGTCAAGCTGTGAGGGTTGCTGACGCAGTTGGTGGTGCACTAGACCAAGCTGAAAGGGGATGTGCAAGTCGAAGTCCAGAATTTGACTCAGACGAAGAAAGTGTTGCTGTGGGTGGAATAGAGTCAAATTCTGCTGAAGAAGGAAGTGGTGCACAGGGTACTCAAAGGGAGAGCAGAAGTGCCACAGAAGCAGAAAGAGTTTGGCCCGTGAGTCAGAGACGGGTAAACTTGCGATTGGCACCGTGGAGAGATCTTGCCCCAGTTTCCGAAACGTCTGAATCGGAGCAGAGTGACAAAGAGCAAGCTCAAGGTGATCTGAGAAAGTCGAGGAGAGCAAGAGTGCCGTGTCATAGGTACGCCTCACCAGAGTGGACGTACGCTGTGACTGATGCCAGGCATACCGAGCACGGGGAGGCTGAGATCCTTGACACTGGTCAGCAGTTCTCCGAACCTGAAGATAGAAGTGTTGCTGAAAATCCCAGGATTGGAGATCGATGGGATATTGACCCTCAACATTCCGAGTACACTGCTTCTGAGTAAAGTTTGTGAACTGATTTTGGACACCTTAGTCTTTCCGACTTTTGTAGTTATACCAGCACCTCAGGAGTTGATGACACTTCGAATTTAAATCTTGCAGGGGGTCCTAGAGCTGTTGGGACCGAATATTGTTCTGGACTGATGGCGAACTTTTGTTGTATATAAGTCTGAAAGGAGATAACCTAGGCCAGAGTGGTAGAAGAATAAATTTAGGGATTTTCCGTTGAAGAAAACGAAAGAGGGCTAGGGAAGGCTTTATCTGGACTGTGTAAATAAGGAACTAAAACTGTTAGGGGTTTTCCAGCTTCAAGGTGGTGACTGAACTGAGTTGACAAGAAACTTTGGATGAGAAAGAGACTTTTACCTGTTGTCATTGAACTGAACTCTGAGAACTTTACGAAGATGGCAGAAGCTGGAAATACTCACCGTAGGGCTAAATTAGTGATAGGTATACTTTTAGGGGTAGTGATAGCTGCTATAGTTGCGATAGTTGTAGCTTCATACATAGTGTCACATGAGCAGGAGGAGGAGGTACAGGGGACACCTACACCTACCACTTCCAGCCAAAAAGGGGTTACTATAGGAGCTCAAAGAGCTGTGACACTTGAAGAGAGTCGTAGATTTCATGTAGACCTGTCTAGAGGTGATTTCAAGCTTAATGCCTATGCAAAGCTGTTGTATGAGTATGTTGACACGATGGATGCGAAGGATTGCTATGTGTGTATGCAGTTGCCTTCTTTTGTAGACGAGGGTATTAGATACCATCACCTTCCAATAACATATGGGATTTCTTGCAGCTTATTGCTTAGCCTGTTCTATGAGAGGAAACAGTTTGAGTATTTCTTTTCTAATTATGATGCAGTACTTCCTGAAGTTCCGGCATATAAGCACTTGAATAAGTATGATTATTATAAGTCAGAAAATAGACTTCGGACTTATTTCATACCGACTACGAGTTTAGATACAGCTTATGCTCATCAACATAATTTGACATGCTTATTGTCAGAAACTGAAAAGAAGTTTATTGGTCAAATTGAGGATAGATATAGAAAACTAACTATAGCATTAGATCAAGTACAGAAGGGGAATTTGTGTGTGGGACGTCCTCAGACCCATTATGACAAGGTTTCAGTGGGACATAGTACGTGTGACCATACCTTTACTATAGAAGATTCTGCTAAGAACTTTTTGCAAGGTCCGGTACAAGTGATTCCAACGGTGTATTTTGTATGCGGAAAGAATGCTTACGTGAGATTGCCTGCAAATTGGTATGGTACATGCTACTTGGCTATAATTTTTCCGAAGATTTACCATACAGAAGATTTAAATTTGTTAGAGACAGGACATCATTTTAAAGTGCGAAGAGCTGCGAGTGCAGGAGCAGTAATTGGTGATATTTTTGGAGCAATGATACCCAGTTTGGGAGTTGTTTTGAATGACGTGAAAATAAGAAAGTTGGCGACTGTGGTTGATGAATTGTCAATGAATACGGCGAGGTCATTGCTGTTGGTTGATGGAGAGATGTTATCGATAAGAACGATGGTTTGGCAAAATCGTCTTGCTTTAGACGTGTTATTGGCAAAAGAGGGCGGAGTCTGTAAATTGTTGAATGTCCAGGAATGTTGTACGTATATTCCAGACAATAGCAAGGATTTGGAGAGATATATAGACAACATTACCACGATTCACCAGGAGATTGCAGATTTGACTGAGGAGAATGTGTGGGAAAAGATTGGTAAAGGATTTGGTCGCATTGGGACATGGTTTGCAAACTTGGGAAAAGGGTTCCTCGGATTTGTGCTGAAACCATTAGTTATTGTTGTGGTTTGTGTGATCTGTTTGTGGAGACTTATTAGAGCCTGTAAGTGGTACAGGGGAAATAAGGTTGAGAAAACTCTCAGAGCGAATGAGAGAAGAATGGCGAGGCTGCAGGACAGTCAATATCAGAACCTTAAAAGGATGGAGGGGTTCCGACAGAGTAGAATGGCAACAAGCACTGTTTAGGTCGGTTCTCTCTCCAAAGGCAATGAGGTTGTGATGGTGTGATGACAATTGTCATCAAAGGGGGGAACTGATAGAGCACCGTGTGATTCTGAGATTTGTAGGGGTGCATCATATTCACCGTTAGTCGGCACCCACATATAATCGATGTATGTTTAGAAGCGCCATAGACATGTATTTGTTATAATCGTTTAACATAGAAGTGTTAGACGTGTAATAACGTTTTGCGAAGTTTAACGTTGCAAGTTATCGTGAATGTATTTAGTATAATGTAGATGATTAGTTTTCACAAATCAATGTAATGTGTGCCACGTTAGAATTAAAAAGTAGGTTGCTTATTTACAAGATGATCATGTTGAATTAATGCTTAGAATGTGATTTCGTAGTGTGTTTAATTTTGCAAGGCCCAACTGCATATGTAGAAGAGAAGGCCTGTTCCTTTCTTATTTTAGCTATATTTTATAGGCCGACAGGGATTTCTTGGTTAAGGCCTGAGTTGCAGTGAAATGTAAAACTCCAAGATGCGAAGAGCTTTTCTTTCCGTTCCCATGTTTCTGTTGCAGATGCAAGGACATTTAGCTCATTAGTGAGAATAAGTCTTTGTTTTAGGAGTTGAGATACGGTGAGAAGTCCACAGGGGAGTGCATTGGAATGTGCAACTGTAACTCTTAGTATGGAAGGTGCCTGGGACCCAAGGTCAAGCTAACGGACGGAGGAAGATGAACAGCTCTGGATGGAAATTTACTGGAAGAAGACCTGGCTGAAGAGGTGTGCCGAAGGGCGTGTTCTACGATTTTGGGGTTTTGTATTAGGGACAGTCTCCCGTGGGTTGAGCAGATGACGTTTAGGCGGGAAGCTAGAAGGAGCATCATAGATCGAGCTCTCACTAAGTGAAGACTTCTTAGGAAGTTTCACTCCTGACACCTTTTTCATGATTCTCTTGCTTGGGAGGGAATGCTAAGAAGGGATGCCAATTTAGAATAAAATAGGGACAGAAATGTTTTCACTAACGATTCCAAAAATTGATATCAGTATAACAATTCTTTATTTGATACTTTTAGAATCTTGTTGGACTTGGCCCTTCTGGCAGGTTCACCCCTGAACTTTTTGCTTTTTATTGGTGACTTGGTGTGGTGATTTGTTTGGTTCCTGCGCACTTTCCCTGTGTCCCAGGGTAAAGTGCGTGCGTGCTCTGAGTGCATGTGGTGAGATAGGCCTGCCCTCCCATAGGAATGCATGGGGAATGTATGTGTCCCTAGTAGTTCCTGAGGTGTGGGGTGTGCAGGCCCGAGTTTGGTATGTGCGGACTCGTGGGAGTGAATGCTGCGCGATGATGTGTGTGGCGTGCATGTACCTAGTGTGGAAGTGCCACTTCTAGAAGTGGGCACTTCTGTGTGCAGTGCGTCTGGCGTGTGATTGGCTGGAGCTGGCTGGTGAGCCTGGCTCCAGGAGTCTGGTTGGGTCTGCCCCAGTGGTGAGTGTGAGATTAGCATGCTGATGGTTGGGGAGGAGTGCACCTTGGACCTGAATAGGGCAGGGTTTTCCCCACACACTGCTGGCTCCGCCCCCTGTGGTGCGACTGACGACCCTAGCCCTGCCAGTGAATAGAGTGAGGGGCTGAGCACATCAAGGGTGCTCCCCAACCAGCTGCGACTGGTTTTCCCCCTCACCCTGAACCCAAACAAAGGGATTTGGTGTATAAAAAGGGGCTGTGTCCCCTTACAAAATGTTCTTGTTCCAAACTCGAATCTACCAGGGGCATGCTGCTGCTGGGGCCCAGGGGAAGGCTTGCCTCCCTGGGCCCTGCCCAGCCCCTGGATGCCCTGGATGCCTGGAGGACTTCTGGGACCTTTTTGGACTTTATTTGCTGTGCTTCCTTACTAAGCCTTATGGACTCTAGGCTGCCCTAGCGCTTGGTGGGCGCTGTACCTGCACTCTGCTGTGAGGCGCTTCATTTCTGTGGCAGAGCGCTTCCCTGGTTTACCCGAGCGCCTCTCTTTGCTGCCTGCAGCGCTGGGCTGCGATCTTTTTTTAGAGGGAATCCCCAGCGTAGGGATTCCCCCGCCTTGTGTCCTGTTGCGGGTGCCCACCCCGCTTATTCCTTTATTTCTAATTGTATGCAGGTGCCCACCCTGCGTCTTCATGGCCGTATTATCCCTATTGCGGGTGCCCACCCCGCTTATGGTTGTTTTATTGCGGGTGCCCACCCCGCGATCATAGAAGGAGAAATCACCGCCGCGGCCCGAGCTTCAGTTCAACTGCCGCCGAGTCCGCGGCCCGCCTGGTTGTGGGCGGGGCCGCGGGACGGAAGCGGAAGTGCCGCCATTGCCCCCGGAGCCTCGCAGGCTCCACCAGAGAAGTCCCGGTCCCGAGATGGGGGACCGGGCGAGGACCGGCGCCTCCAGGGACGGAGCTCTCCTGTGGTGAGAGAGCCCCGCAGGCAGCGCCGAAGGCAGACTAAAGGCGGAGGGGGCTCGAGGCACATTGCCGGTGCCTGCCCCGCCGCGGATGAAGAAAAGAGCCCGGTAAGTGGGGGCTCCTTGTTGTTGGTGCCCCTCGAGGCACAGTTCTCTCGGAGCGGCCCCGTTTGGCAGCGGGTCGCTCCAACCGGGACCGGATATTTCCTAGAGAGCGAGTGGCGCTCCCACGGTCAAGGGGCCATCTTTATGGTCCCAGAGCCCCCTGAGGGGGACTCCAACGAGACGGGCAAAATTGGTTATAGAGCCTAGAGGGCTCCAACGTGCCCCGCATTGCGTGTGTTAAGAGCGCTAGTGCGCTCTAAAAAGACTGAGGCGAAATTATTGGTTCAGAGCCCAGAGATGGCTCCCACGTTGGGCGCATATTGATTTTAGGAGCCAGTGCGCTCCCAAGTGACTTTCTGAGCTAGGTGGCTCCAACGTGCTGGATATTGTGTCATGGGCCATTTGAGAGCCCCGGCCCCTATTTGCCTTCCACAGCTGCGCAGCACTTAGTGCCAGCTGCAGCGTTTAGGCCCTGTGCTTGTCCCCAGCTGCCCAGCAAGTAGTGGGCAGCTGCTACGTTTAGGTTTTGGCGCAACCTGGACTCTAATATGCTTTTGGGTGCTAGGAAATGTACGGTGTAGTATGTTTGGCGCACCCTGTGTTCGCGCTTTTGGGTGCTAGGAAATGTATTGTGTATAGCATGTTTTGCGCACCCTGTGTCTTATACCTCTAAATGTGGTTATTTCTGCCTAGAAGGTTGTTTTACCTTGTTTAGGTTGATGGTAGGGAGAATGTACTTCCCTGTGTTATATACGCCCCTAGTGTAGGTATACTTAGGTGGCTAGGTCTAATACGTTAGACCAATGAGAATTGCATAATGTGATTTATGCCCCTGTGATAGATGCAGGATAGGTTTTATACCTGATGCTAGTGTGAGGACGCTGAGGTCATTATTGCGCCAGTAGAGACTGGTTGTGCTCTACAGTTACTTTGTGTTATGTTCTACATGTACTATTGGTGAGTTGTGCTATGTTCTAAGTGCTAATTCCTGACAGTGGTCCATGTGGCCCTGTCCCCTGTATATATAATCCCTTGTAAATTCTGCCTGTGCCTGTTGGCACATTGTAGAGTGTGTGTTTTTATCTAATGTGTTGTGTATAATACAAAGGCTATTTTTATAGAATACCTTGTGTGGAGTTTCCTTTGTGGTGGGCCTTGGGTGTTGTTGCTGGGTGCGCGCGCAAACGCTTTACACATCGCCTCAGGGATAAGCCTGTCTGCTCGTGCCAAGCTACCAAGGGGGTGAGCAGGGGTTATCTTTGGCGTGTAACTTCCTTGCCCTGACTAGAGTGGTGGTTTCTGCCTGACTTTGGCGCAAGCCTTAGCCAGCCAGAAATCCCATTTCTAACATTGGTGATCAGCGGTGGGATTTGGACTTGCGTTTGCGCTGTACCGCAGCAGCAACTGGCCGCACTACAAAACTCTGCATTTAGACAAATCACATGGTATAGGGATTATTGTTTTAAAGTTTGCTTTTAAATGTCATTTCTTTGGAAATGTGTTCTTGTGCACTGTGAGTTAGGTGTCCCTAGCTCGGGAGGGTAGATCATCCCCCTTAGTGCATTGTGTTTTCTGGATTCACCAGAGGGTGGGATCCAGTGGTGGCAGCAGATGTGTGTCCAGTGCATGTATTCCCATTCCCAGTTCCAGGGGTAGTGGTACCTGTGTCACGTGGTGGTCAGGTTGAGAAATCAGGGGCGGTAGAAACTGTCTTACCAGTCTTGGGAGGGGTTTGGGGATGAATGTGTAATGCGCTGGATGAATGTGAATGTCCCATTCCCAGTTCCCAGAGTAATAGTACCTGTGTCACGTGGTGGTCAGGTTGAGAAATCAGGGGCGGTAGAAACTGTCTTACTAGTCTGGGGGGTGTGTGTGGGGATGAATGGTGTGAGTTCTCTGAAATAAGGAGCTTGCTGAATTCTTTGGTGTGAGTTCTCTGAAATAAGGAGCTTGCTGGTTGATTGGGTGTGAGTTCTCTGGGATAGGGAGCTTGCATTGGGGAGTGATTCCAAAAGTAGTGGCTGAGGTGTCTTCCAGCCCAGCGTGGTGGAAGAGGTTCAGAGTAGCCCAGCTAGGTCTCGGTGTAGGGGCTCACGGCCTGTCTCTGCGGAGAAGGAGTGGGTGGGACTGCGTGTCTCCAGGTGCCCGAAACCCAGTGTCAGGGCCTGGATGGTTTCTTTAGGGAACATCAGGTCGGGGGCCTAGGCTGTACCAATAGGTCACTTGAGGAGGATCTCCCAGTGTCTAGAGGACGTGGAGCGTCTGTAATCAGAGCTCCAGTAGTCCTGGTGTCTGGCGGTACCGCTCCAGTTGGGAGGGTGCAGAAGTCCAGAGGGAGGGGTGAGAGGGGGAGGGATTCCCCAGTGGGAACCAGTAGGTCAGGGACCAGCCGGGAGGGCTGTGTCGCCACTGAGTGACCGTGGTGTCGCCACTTCTGTCCTGGGGGGTCTGCACGCACTGTCAGATGGACAGGAGGTAGTGAGATCAGCGCCAGGCAGACTGTCACACGACCCATTAGTTATGTGTCACCCTCGTTAAGTCCTGGTTCGCCAGGCATCTGACCAAAGGGTACGTCCCTCGGTTGGGGAGCCAGTAGTCGGTGTTTCCGGATCTGGACGTAAGGGCAGCTGTAGTCCTGAGGGCAGGTGGGGCTCATCTTAGGTGAAGAGACCCTGCTCTACAGTGGAAGGGGGTGCAGAGGGAGGGAGTCCTCGCCTCTGACCCCTTGGATCCCAGGTGGTAGACCAGTTGGTGGAGAGAGGTCCTAAACTGGTGGGAGAGTTGTGTTCTGGTGGGTGCTTCCCTGGGAGGGTGCGGAACCCCAGAAGTAGAGGTAGGGTGGGGCATTCTTGCCCGTGACCTCTGGTCAGCCTGAGGGTGCGGACCCTAGGTTGAAGGATCAGTGGTAGTTGGGAACTACACTGAGAGGGAGAGTGGAGAATGGCTTGTATGCCAGGGGTTACTACCCCCCACTCTGGGTTTGGCAAGGACCAGTGGTATCTGGGTGGCCTAGGGCCTGGTCCTGGCCGTGGACAACTAGGTAGTACCAGTGGGGTAGCCTAGTTGGGCCTGAGTTCTTTGCGGTTGTTTTTTTTTCAGATGGAACCATGTTGATTGAGAATGGCGTAGAACCGGAGAGTGTCCCTGCAGTGCGGGCCTGCGTCCGTGTTCTATCGCCCCAAGCAGGGAAGACCATCACGGTGGTGATTGGTCTGCCCTGCGTTTTGGCTGGAAGGGGGTTGTGTTGGACTTGGCCCTTCTGGCAGGTTCACCCCTGAACTTTTTGCTTTTTATTGGTGACTTGGTGTGGTGATTTGTTTGGTTCCTGCGCACTTTCCCTGTGTCCCAGGGTAAAGTGCGTGCGTGCTCTGAGTGCATGTGGTGAGATAGGCCTGCCCTCCCATAGGAATGCATGGGGAATGTATGTGTCCCTAGTAGTTCCTGAGGTGTGGGGTGTGCAGGCCCGAGTTTGGTATGTGCGGACTCGTGGGAGTGAATGCTGCGCGATGATGTGTGCGGCGTGCATGTACCTAGTGTGGAAGTGCCACTTCTAGAAGTGGGCACTTCTGTGTGCAGTGCGTCTGGCGTGTGATTGGCTGGAGCTGGCTGGTGAGCCTGGCTCCAGGAGTCTGGTTGGGTCTGCCCCAGTGGTGAGTGTGAGATTAGCATGCTGATGGCTGGGGAGGAGTGCACCTTGGACCTGAATAGGGCAGGGTTTTCCCCACACACTGCTGGCTCCGCCCCCTGTGGTGCGACTGACGACCCTAGCCCTGCCAGTGAATAGAGTGAGGGGCTGAGCACATCAAGGGTGCTCCCCAACCAGCTGCGACTGGTTTTCCCCCTCACCCTGAACCCAAACAAAGGGATTTGGTGTATAAAAAGGGGCTGTGTCCCCTTACAAAATGTTCTTGTTCCAAACTCGAATCTACCAGGGGCATGCTGCTGCTGGGGCCCAGGGGAAGGCTTGCCTCCCTGGGCCCTGCCCAGCCCCTGGATGCCCTGGATGCCTGGAGGACTTCTGGGACCTTTTTGGACTTTATTTGCTGTGCTTCCTTACTAAGCCTTATGGACTCTAGGCTGCCCTAGCGCTTGGTGGGCGCTGTACCTGCACTCTGCTGAGAGGCGCTTCATTTCTGTGGCAGAGCGCTTCCCTGGTTTACCCGAGCGCCTCTCTTTGCTGCCTGCAGCGCTGGGCTGCGATCTTTTTTTAGAGGGAATCCCCAGCGTAGGGATTCCCCCGCCTTGTGTCCTGTTGCGGGTGCCCACCCCGCTTATTCCTTTATTTCTAATTGTATGCAGGTGCCCACCCTGCGTCTTCATGGCCGTATTATCCCTATTGCGGGTGCCCACCCCGCTTATGGTTGTTTTATTGCGGGTGCCCACCCCGCGATCATAGAAGGAGAAATCACCGCCGCGGCCCGAGCTTCAGTTCAACTGCCGCCGAGTCCGCGGCCCGCCTGGTTGTGGGCGGGGCCGCGGGACGGAAGCGGAAGTGCCGCCATTGCCCCCGGAGCCTCGCAGGCTCCACCAGAGAAGTCCCGGTCCCGAGATGGGGGACCGGGCGAGGACCGGCGCCTCCAGGGACGGAGCTCTCCTGTGGTGAGAGAGCCCCGCAGGCAGCGCCGAAGGCAGACTAAAGGCGGAGGGGGCTCGAGGCACATTGCCGGTGCCTGCCCCGCCGCGGATGAAGAAAAGAGCCCGGTAAGTGGGGGCTCCTTGTTGTTGGTGCCCCTCGAGGCACAGTTCTCTCGGAGCGGCCCCGTTTGGCAGCGGTTCGCTCCAACCGGGACCGGATATTTCCTAGAGAGCGAGTGGCGCTCCCACGGTCAAGGGGCCATCTTTATGGTCCCAGAGCCCCCTGAGGGGGACTCCAACGAGACGGGCAAAATTGGTTATAGAGCCTAGAGGGCTCCAACGTGCCCCGCATTGCGTGTGTTAAGAGCGCTAGTGCGCTCTAAAAAGACTGAGGCGAAATTATTGGTTCAGAGCCCAGAGATGGCTCCCACGTTGGGCGCATATTGATTTTAGGAGCCAGTGCGCTCCCAAGTGACTTTCTGAGCTAGGTGGCTCCAACGTGCTGGATATTGTGTCATGGGCCATTTGAGAGCCCCGGCCCCTATTTGCCTTCCACAGCTGCGCAGCACTTAGTGCCAGCTGCAGCGTTTAGGCCCTGTGCTTGTCCCCAGCTGCCCAGCAAGTAGTGGGCAGCTGCTACGTTTAGGTTTTGGCGCAACCTGGACTCTAATATGCTTTTGGGTGCTAGGAAATGTACGGTGTAGTATGTTTGGCGCACCCTGTGTTCGCGCTTTTGGGTGCTAGGAAATGTATTGTGTATAGCATGTTTTGCGCACCCTGTGTCTTATACCTCTAAATGTGGTTATTTCTGCCTAGAAGGTTGTTTTACCTTGTTTAGGTTGATGGTAGGGAGAATGTACTTCCCTGTGTTATATACGCCCCTAGTGTAGGTATACTTAGGTGGCTAGGTCTAATACGTTAGACCAATGAGAATTGCATAATGTGATTTATGCCCCTGTGATAGATGCAGGATAGGTTTTATACCTGATGCTAGTGTGAGGACGCTGAGGTCATTATTGCGCCAGTAGAGACTGGTTGTGCTCTACAGTTACTTTGTGTTATGTTCTACATGTACTATTGGTGAGTTGTGCTATGTTCTAAGTGCTAATTCCTGACAGTGGTCCATGTGGCCCTGTCCCCTGTAGATATAATCCCTTGTAAATTCTGCCTGTGCCTGTTGGCACATTGTAGAGTGTGTGTTTTTATCTAATGTGTTGTGTATAATACAAAGGCTATTTTTATAGAATACCTTGTGTGGAGTTTCCTTTGTGGTGGGCCTTGGGTGTTGTTGCTGGGTGCGCGCGCAAACGCTTTACACATCGCCTCAGGGATAAGCCTGTCTGCTCGTGCCAAGCTACCAAGGGGGTGAGCAGGGGTTATCTTTGGCGTGTAACTTCCTTGCCCTGACTAGAGTGGTGGTTTCTGCCTGACTTTGGCGCAAGCCTTAGCCAGCCAGAAATCCCATTTCTAACAAATCTGTAATTCTTTTTATTTTTAGTCAAATGCGAATCCTTCGTAGGTTGGCTTTTGTATTAGTGCCCATTTATCTTTTGTGCCTTGTATTGAGGTGCCTTTATGTTCAGATGTTTTTGCTCATAATAAAAATCTCGGAAACTTTAGATTCTGAGTCCTCTATCCTTTAATGATGTCAAATTGCGGTAGATATATTCTGATAATTGTGTTTACTCCCTCTACGCTATTTGGCAAGTAAAAAGATCCTGGCGACCTGAGAGGGTTCTTGTAAATAATTGGTTAGACAAGAATCCGGCACTATCAGCAGTAAATACGCACATTTCAATATACCATTAAATTGCCAGCAGTGAAACTCAGGTAGGGAGACTCATCCACAATAATAGTCCAAAAAGCAGGTGATCCAAAGCAAAAAATACAGGCGTAGTAAATGGGTGGAATCCATTTGCAATAATATGTCTTTCTTTGTAATAGCATAACAGCAGCTGTCTCGTGTGCATAATACATCCCTTGCTGATGAGCTCTACTATTCACAACGATTATTGCCTAAACGTCTATTTTACTTAGATCGCCACCTTCCCAGTTTGTCGAGGACTCATTCCTTCACACGGTGTGTTTTTCAAAGGCCAGTCTTTTATACTGCACAGAACTGGATGGCGGAGGGTTCCATTTTGGATAAAAGAAGTAGGCTACGGCCTTGCTAGGCAGCCATCTTGCCTGTGTGAAACCATTGTTAACCCTCATCCATGAATTCATCCACCACATGAAAATTAAGGTAAAAGAGCGATGCTGTCTGTTACCAGCATTAGCAGCTGCTTTCCTCTCAGTAGGGTGTGGATTAACAATGTGTGACAGGGTGTTCACATTAGAACAGAAGTCTTTATGATTGCCTAAAATATTAATATCGGAAAACGCTTTTTACCTTCTCCAGAGTTTCTTTCTTTAATGAGGTACAAATGAAACCAAAAGTAAAACGCGTGGGAACTGCCCTCAGAACTGAGCTCACAAATGATTAATATATTCCAAGACAGGCATTTTGTTCGTCTTCAGGGCGCTGGCGGTGATAGTTGCTGTGAATATGTGATTAATTTATGGCAGCTCTGTGCGCCTTTCTCTGTTTAATGCTATTCAGTCAGCTCGAGGCGATATGTGGAATTCCTGTCATCGCTTTCTCTGCCACCACCTTCACCTCTGCGCACACACTGCACACGAAACGGAGCCTCCTGTGAGAACAGGGCTGGGGGTGGAAGGGAGAGGTCCTCCCTGCGTCATCTAATGCTTTTCTGTTCAATCCTTGAGAGTAGCCAGAAGATTCCTCGTGCTTTAACCCTTTTGATATTAACCCAAGCAGCTGCACTGACTGTTTTTTCTGGATTATTAAAAGAAATGATAAACTCACTTAAACAAATTACTGTTTGGGTCTAAAATGCAGAATGATACGTTGTGTGGCGTTAAGGGATGATGAGACTGCCTCTCTGGGAGCGCTACGAATACATTCATTTAAAAAATACTTCTAAATACTACTGTAATGATGTAATGCATAGAATGACAGTATGTTGTTATTTTACGTAACTTTGAGAATCTTAAGTAGTGAAATGGGATTTTCACACACAGACATATTGTGCGCAATATTGAACCCACCATACTCAGTAGTGGGAGATCAGGCAAGCTGGGCACAGGCGAGTGTAGTGTGACCTGGTGTGGGTTTGCCCGCGGGTTCCCCACCCACAGTGAACTCCATGGATAACATTGAATCACAGCTGCCACCCAGCATTCTTGAATGATTATAGTCTTAAATTCGGTTTTGCTAAATCAAGGGGGCATATGTACAAGGAGCTAGAGCTGCCGCACCAAAAAGTTTTTCACGCAGCGCAATCAGTGCTCCACGCTGCTCCATCTTTACAAACTGACACATTGGGCCCAATGCGTCAGTTTGTAGAGTCCTGTGGCACATTATACCTGCGGCAGGCATAATGTATGCAGACTAGGCGTTCCCACCTTAAAAGTCACGTAGAACTGACGGAGTGAAATTTACAACTTTTCACTGTGTCACTCTATGACTTAACTGCGTCAAGATCTCTACACCTCCTCAAACCTGGGCTTTTAACATTGGACTTGCCTCTGTGTTCTGACGAATTGCTGGAGTTGCATCAGTCTTACGACCAACTCCAGCAATGTGTCACTTAGCGCTAAAAGATGCATCAGAATTTCTGACGCATCTGTGAATCCTTGCGCCATGGAGCACTGTATTGTAAATTCAGCGCATCCATGACATCGTTAGGGCAATTGCCGCAGGCACAAGAAATCTACCCCAAGGTTTCTAGTTTTGGAGTTTTATGCAAACCTCTTCTGACTGACCATGCAGCCTTTCTTGCAACTTTTAGAAAAGTGCTCAACAGTCCCTGCTTTAGCTCGGCTTTGCACTCCTAGCAAGAGCTTTTCTGGTTCTAAGGCTGACTTTTGTGGCCTGAAGAGTGTTAAAGAAAAACTCAAACACATGATTATGACAGGTTTGAATAAAAATGCTTATTTAAAAAAAAAAAAAAAATTATAACAATAAATATCATGTCTCATTGCTACGTATGTACCTGACGATACATTGGATCATAATTATTGATAAATTATTTTGGCGATTTAATGACAAACACAATAGGTCTGCAGTATATATATTGATGTGCTGACCCTCTGATAAAATCTATAGACCTCCCTTTCATATTTTAGTAGTCTTACCCATTGACAAAGCCAGCAGGTCTGGCTTACTTAAAATTACACTCCTTTATAATGTTACTTTATGTTAAAGAAAACGTAGGAATTCACTGAAAAAAAACAAATGGTAAAGTGAAGTTATACTTAGGTTAAGGCAATATCTCACTTTATGTTAAAAAAAAAGCTCAGAACTCCACTGAAATAAACAAAGTTTAAAGTGAAGTTAGAGTTAGGTGAAAATGTCAGTCGAAAAACATTCTGTTTTAACATCAAAAGTCCCCTGAAATTCACCAGTTTCGGTTAACACTTACAATTAACTGAAGTAACTATAACTCACACCCCCCCCGTTCCCAGTGTTGTCATCAATTATGTCATTCCAGCTGTCGCATTGATATTATCAATGATGCCTAGAACATGTCATGACTGATACAATATGTAAGGTAAAAATTAGCGTATGGCAAAGGCTTGAGTTATAGTTACGTCATTTAACTGTAACTGTTAACAGTTATCTATAACTTGTGAATTGCTGTGTTGTTTTGTTTCAATTGTAATGTTTTAATTTACAGTTCTACCTAACTATAACATCACTTTAACCTTTTTTTGCAGTGAAGTCATCAGGTTTTCTTATAATAACCACACCTAACTGTTACACCTCTTTAACCATTTGCATTTTGTGTGAAAAAATAGATAGCTAGATAGATAGCTAGATAGCTAGATAGCTAGATAGATGGATAGATGGATAGATGGATAGATAGATAGATAGATAGATAGATAGATAGATAGATAGATAGATAGATAGATAGATAGATAGATAGATAGATAGATAGATAGATAGATAGATAGATAGATAGATAGATAGATAGATAGATAGATAGATAGATAGATAGATGGATGGATGGATGGATGGATGGATGGATGGATGGATGGATGGATGGATGGATGGATGGATGGATGGATGGATGGATGGATAGATAGATAGATAGATAGATAGATAGATAGATAGATAGATAGATAGATAGATAGATAGATAGATAGATAGATAGATAGATAGATAGATAGCTCTTCAAGGGTATGTGGAGTTAAGAATAGTAAATCTACACTAACCTATATGCACTTACCCTCACATCACTGGGCTGGATATGAATAGGTTGTCCAATTTGATTCTATACAAACACCGTGGTGTGGTTGTGGAGTTATCATATATAATGTTTCCTTTGGATGGTGCTATGTTCCGCGTTTGTAGTCGATATGCGAAGCGCTCTATATAGTTTTTTGTCGATTACTATTTGTTTGTCTATTATTATGTCTGTTATATTTTGCTTCCTGTTGGATCTAGTCATGTTTGTGTGAATGATAATTGAATCTAGTATTCAATATTGTTTTATAACAGATGTGTTTATGAGGATGCACCCTCTTTTCATGGCTTTTGTTGTTATTTTGCTCTTCACTTATACTGTGGCTGGGCGTTTCCGACTGGCTTCCTTGATTGACATTGTTATGTTTTGGTACTCTAATGTCTCTTAGGCAAAGCTCAGATGCACAAATTCTGTATGGTTTGGTACTCTGTTACTTCACCTTTCTCATTCAGATTCATTATTGTCTTCCTATTCTTCTCTCCGTTGGACATAATAAAGGTTTAGCGTTCCTACATGCATCTGCAGTTGGTGGTGTACTGTCCACGGAGGATGAACTTAGACATGTTCGGATGCAAGGGCTCCCATTTATTTCAGGGCTTACAAAGGTACCCAAGGGAGGATATGCCGAATGCGGACAACATGGAGCGAATGCACTTTATACATTTTAAACCGATTAGCCATGTGTTTTTTTACTCAGAGTACAAAATATTTTTTTTCAAGAAAGGCAGACGCTTGGGCAAACATTTAATGACTTTTGGATGGTGAATTGTAGTACTGATGCAATGTAACAAAAATGTGACAATTATTGAAGTGTAGGTCATTACGATCTGTTAATTGAAACCTTAATGTCTGCACAGTTTGGTACTATGTTGTAAATATGACTAAAATGTAATGA
Source organism: Triturus cristatus (assembly GCF_964204655.1). Taxonomy (NCBI): domain Eukaryota; kingdom Metazoa; phylum Chordata; class Amphibia; order Caudata; family Salamandridae; genus Triturus; species Triturus cristatus. The sequence continues at coordinate 727,032,586 of NC_140586.1, forward strand.
TAAAGGAATCTAAATCTATAAAAAGATCATTAATGAAACACATTGATGGAATAAAATGATGCATATGTATTGCGTTTTTTAAAATACTCATTACATTACGGTAGTTGCCTTATTATAGGGCTTCTAGTATACAAGAATAAGGGGGAAGGAGCAGTTTTTGCATGGGTGTGCCAGTGTCAGCAAACATCTTCTGGTCGGGAGGGAGGGGTGCAGTATATAATACTGACCACTGTAAATGTGTGAAAAAGGCAGCTTTATCCAAACAGGTGCACATCACAAAATTTTCCAGGCAGACCACTTTACAAACAATAACCTTGCTATACTTCAACAGAATTAACCAATGTCCCTTCCCCCACCCCTACGGTCCCCCCCACAGCCAACTACTTAAAATGTAGTGCATTTAAACATTACCAACTTTCTATTACACCTACATCCTAAGACTAACTGTATGAGCCTGTGTGTAACCAAGTGACCTAAACTGAACCTTGAACTTCCTGCCTACTCTCCCTTTGCGAATGGTTTCCCAACTGGCAACGCCAAAAAACTTCTGCCAACTCCTTTCAAACTTTTCATGCCACCACGAAGCACATGTTCCAGGCGGCAACATATACAATTAACCCCTGTACACCTGTCTCAACCACAGAGCCCTAATGAAAAGAAAAACTCCCTTAATGACACTCCAGCAATCCACTTTTTGAAGAGACGGATGGGTGGTGAAAAACAACACCAAGCACTCCCTGCCACCACGTCACCTGAACTAAAATGTTGTCAGGGAGCCCAGAATCATCCTATAAATAGTGTTTGGGCTATATTGGTACTAAAACAAAATGGCAGTCAAGGACTGCACCACCCTCCCAATCTACCCGGGGGGGGGGGTCCTCCAAGTGGTCGGCTGCCTCCAAAATCCCTTTGGGAGGGAGGGTGCAGCACATAAAGCTGACCACATTAAATGTGTGAAAAGGGATGGTTTATTGAAACAGGTGCACATCATACCATTTTCCTGGAAACTGCCTTATAAAACTATGACCTCGCTATACATCAAGAGAACTAACCAATGTCCCCACCCCTAGCTAACTCCTTCAAATGTGGTGCATTTCAACATTACCAACATACTATTACTCCTACATCCTAAGACTGCCTGTGTGAACCTGTAAGTCACCAAATGTCCTAAACTGAACCTTGACCTGCCTGCCTACCCTTCTCTTACACATGGTTCACCAACTGGCAACGACAACCAATCTGCTGCCAACTCCTGTCAAAATGTCTATGCCCTCACCACCCAGAAAAAGGTTGGGGGACTATTGTCTTTTCTTGCCCCTGTGACCTTCTTATCCCAAGTCCTAACGCCTAATATTTAAAGTCCTGGCCGAAACTTCTCAAAGCTCCAACAAATATAAGTCCATACCATTCCTGAACAGATGTACCTCTTCTCCCCGAAATAACTCTCTGGCCTCAAATCTTATATCCAAATGGTTAATCCGCCTGAAACCAAGCTCCCTACAAAAACTGGACCTCTCGCTATTCAATTTTCTCCTTGCTCTATCAATAGCAGAGGGATGGCCGCTCCTCTCCAATTTCTCAGTCTCATACAAACATACAGTCCAACATACAAAGTATCCTGCCCAATTCTCCTAATGATTGACAAATCACTCTTCATGTTCCTCATAAAAACGAAATAAACAAAGAAGGGGGTATCCTTAAATGAGAGAAGGTAAAGACCTTCTGTCTGTTAGAGAGTTCTCAGAGAAGTAAAAAGAGAAATTATTTTTTTTTATGAAACCCCTCACTCACCAACCTAGTTGGTGACATGCTTCATCATCGGGGTCCACCCGAGCAGTCGAATACCACTCGGGTGTGCTTCAACGCCTGATGACAGCGGAGCAGGTTTGTTATTATATCAGTACGTGTAAGTGACGTGTGTGAGTGAGTGAAATAAAGTTAAAAGTAATCCTACTGTACTCCCTAACAAATTTAATATGGAGCAGCAGGGTCACGGTTAAAAAAGTGGTAAAGTGTAATACTAATGTAGGTTTAATTTGACCTAAAGTATTATCCAAATATTGACGGTCTACATGTTTCAACCTTTGAGTGTAATCACAGGTTTTCGTCAGGACCTATCGACACACCGGGCGGTCTACACGCACTAAGGTGCATCCAACCCTGGAGCGTCTGTGTGCCACCTACATATACTTGCGCAGGTGGTAAAAAGGGTTCAGGGAGTCCTCTGTGTACAGATGAACCTGAAAAAAGCACATACAGTTCTGGGCAATCAGAAAATGATCTATTTAGAATTAGAATGAACAGTGCCCATTTCCGTGTGAACTCTCATTTATGCGCATATAATCACCTCATTCTGAGTTATGCGCCCCATGTAATTACCATTGGTTGTTGGAACCGAGCATTCGTTCCATATTATGCAAAATTAGCATCAACCCACTAAATCATTGTGGAAATCGTGTGTGTCTTACGACTACACAGCAATTGTGATTATACTTGATGTGTGATTCTATAGAGCGGACAAAGACGTACGTGAAAAAGACTCTATTTGTGACATGCGTGCGCTAAGGAAATTATTTAAAAACAGAACACGGTGTAAAAAAGGAAAACGGCTCAAGACTCACTCGCGATTCATTCCTCGAATCGTGTCATGGGCTCATAAGGGAGACAGAAGGTGCTGCATTACTGTTGGACAAGAAACACAAAACACGGGCGGCAATGGTCAGAACACTTAACTCTAAGTGCCTCACGTGTGCGTGGCCACCAGCTCTTCCCTCAGCTCACCGACTGCCTGCCATAAACCTGCGGTGCTTCCCCCAGGCGACCGGATGTTACTGAATGGGCAGCAGGCTTCAACTAAATACTCCTCACTTCCTGGTTATACGTCACGTGACTAGTGGGGCGTGGCCTGGAATGAGGAGACAATTCTTAAAGCGACAGGTCGATTTCTGCTAGTGAATGGCTGGTCATAGGTGAGAAAATAAAAGGAGTCAAGAGTGATTATTAAAAATATATTTACATGGAATAGGACCTTCCACACGTGGGAGGAATGCTACAGATAGGAAAACAGTAGTTCAGTTAAAATTACATGGCACAATGAGGTTATTTGTTCAGCACAGAGTTCCAAGGTATGCAATCGTTCATACCATGTTTGTGGGTGGACAATCTGTGTATCCAGCGTTATTCTTTTTCATACAGATATTTCTGTGTGTTAGTACCAGTCACAGTTTCAATTATCGTCCAACGCATATCGTTGGGTGTGTGATTGTGTTGAAGAAAGTGTTCTGTTAGACTCGTGGTTTGTTTTTTGCATCTAATAGTGCTCCTGTATTCACAGATCCTCTGCTTCACTTTCCTTGTTGTCATCCCTATGTAACGAAGTTTCACACGGGCAGGTAATTAAATATACTGCATTAGTGGTGTTACAGTTTGTATGTTTTCTTTGTGACCATTCTCTGCCAGGTTCTAGGGATAGTGTTTTTGTGGCTGTGGTGAGATGGCACACGCTACAGTCACCGCATGGAAAATGACCTGTAATGTTAGGTAGTCCCCATGAATTAAGGACAGTACATCTTGTTGGTGTTTCTGGTTGTTTTGGTCTGGTGTGTACCAATGCATCTTTAATACTCCTTGCTCTCTTGAAAGAGAACAAGGGTTTTTCCCATTTTAGATTGCCTGTATTCAGGATGTTCCAGTGTTTGTTAATTGTCCTTGTGACCTGGTTAGAGATAGTACTGTATGTGGTGACGCACGTAAGAGGCGTATCCGTCACTTGTTTCGGATTGGGTTCCAACAGTGCCTCACGGTTCTGATTAGCAGCCCGTTTTTTGCAAGTTGCAAATATCTTTTCGCAATATCCTCTGTCTGACAATTTGAGTGACAGGTCATTAGCTTGGGAGCGGCAGTCAGAGCTCTTGCTGCAGTTTCTCCTAATTCTGAGATATTGTCCGAAAGGGAGGTTTTCCCTGAGGGGCCTAGGGTGGAAGCTATCAAACCTAAGTAGATTGTTTTTCGCAGTCGGTTTGTAGTGTGTGCGGGTTTCAAGGGCCCCGTTCTCTATAGTGATCACAACGTCCAGAAAGACTAAGGACTGGGTGTCACTACAGTGAGTAAATCTTAGATGGTCATCGCAGGTATTTATCCATAAGAAAAATTCATTTAGAACATTCTGGGGTCCATTCCATACTAGGAGTACATCATCGATGTACCTGCGCCATAGTGTTATGTTTCTAGAGAAGGGATTGGATGTGGTCAGGATGAACTTCTTCTCAAAGTCGTAGACATAGAGTCCTGCCACACTAGGAGCGAAGGTACTACCCATAGAAGTACCGCCCGTTTGTAAATATAGGGTACCCTCGAACTCAAAAAAAATCCGTTTCAGGGATAGAGTGGCGCAATCGATGATAAACCCCTTGGGGGTTCTATGGGACCATTCTGAGTTCTCAAGTGACTGCTCAAGCACGTTTAGGGTCGCATCCTGAGGGATGCTGGTGTAGAGACTTTCAATATCCAGGCTGACGAGGATGGTGTGTTCGTCAACCTGGATTGTTTTAAGTAATGACAGAAGACTTTTGGTATCCCGGAGATATGTTTCCGATTGTTGGACCATAGTCTTGAAAAAGAAGTCACAAAATCGTGATAGTGGCTCCAGGAGTGAACCAATCCCAGAAACAATGGGCCTCCCTGGTGGTGGGAACTTATCTTTGTGCATTTTGGGGAGGATGTAAAAGTAAGGAATTTTGCCTTCCGTGGTTGACAAATAATCTGCCTCCATTTTGGGGATCTCATTGTTACAGGCTGCTGAGTTAACCAATGAACTGATGTCACATTTTAGGTCATTAGATGGATCAGAGGGGAGTGGGAGGTAATTTCGCCTGTCAGATAACAGTCTCAAACATTCTGCTTGATACATTGCTTTATCCAGTATGACCACCCCTCCACCCTTGTCAGTTTGTTTTATTACGATGTCCTCACAGTTCTTGAGACCCTCTAAAGCAATCTTGCAATCTTTGTTGAGATTGAAAAACGGCTTCTTGTCTGGTAGTCTCTCGATTTCGTTGAAGACCGCTTGTTCAAAGGTTCTTATTTCACCAGGGACCATACGTGGTGGTGGTGTAAAACTAGATTTGAGTCGTAGTCCCGTCTCATTAGTGTTAGAAATGGGATTTCTGGTTGGCTGAGGCTTGCGCCAAAGTCAGGCAGAAACCACCACTCTAGTCAGGGCAAGGAAGTTACACGCCAAAGATAACCCCTGCTCACCCCCTTGGTAGCTTGGCACGAGCAGACAGGCTTATCCCTGAGGCGATGTGTAAAGCGTTTGCGCGCGCACCCAGCAACAACACCCAAGGCCCACCACAAAGGAAACTCCACACAAGGTATTATATAAAAATAACCTTTGTATTATATTATACACAACACATTAGATAAAAACACACACTTTACAATGTGCCAACAGGCACGGGCAGAATTTACAAGGGATTATATATACAGGGGACAGGGCCACATGGACCACTGTCAGGAATTAGCACTTTGTAGAAATAGCACTTAGAACGTAGGAATAATATTTGAGAACATAGCACACAATCACTGTAGCACTAAAAATAGAACATGTAGCACACAACCAGTAACTACTGGTATCAGAACGTACCACCTACGCAACCCTAACCACCTTTAGGAATACCACGCAGGGAACTAGGACCTTACTAGTACCACCTGTACTAAGGAGAAAACAACCACCTAAGTATCACTCTACCTGTAGGGGTCTAAGCACATAAACACATGATGCATAACATTCAGAGGTGTAAACACAATTCAGGACAGAAAATATCATGAAGGCATTGCGCAGGCGCAAAAAGTACATGTATGAAAATCACCAAGTGCCCTAGGGGAGGGCACAACACAAGATAACTGTCCGCAGGCCAACTGGCCTCTCAGGATGCAGAAATACCCAATATACAGCGATATCAGGGAGCGACTATGCAGGCTGCGCAAGCCAGGCGCACAAGGCACAACCTAAACGTGGCAGTTGCCCACGAAGTGCTGGGCAGCTGGGAAACGGAGCGTGGGCACCACTGTGCCCTTTGAACACAAATCACAGTCACGTGGGGCCCCTTGGGGCTCTAACAAAACTCTGGTGGCCCCCTGAGCCTCGCAGGCTCTAATCAATGAATGCCCCCTGAGCCTCGCAGGCTCTAATCAATGAATGCCCCCTGAGCCTCGCAGGCTCTAATCAATAAATGCCCCCGGAGCCTTGGAGTCCCTTTGGACTCTTAAAATAATGCGCCCCGTTCGTTGGAGCCTTGTGGGCTCGGAACCACTGTCCGTACGTTGGAGCGTCTCACGCTCAGAACAAAGAACAATGCCCCCTTCAGGTATTGGAGTTCCTACGGACTCTAACTCAACACTGGCCCCCACCGTTGGAGTCCTGCTCGGAGGACTCGAAAGAAGAATGCCCCCGCAGTTGGAGCGTACTCGCGCTCTGAGACCCACGCTGCGGTCCAGTTGGAGCGGCCTCTGCGAAGCGGGCCGCTCTGCACCCGCCTCTCCCCACCCGGACTCCCTTTTTCACTCACCGGCTAGGGGAGAGGTGGCGAAGGCAGAACTCGGTCTGCGGGGCTCGTTCCCTGCAGACTTCACCCGGCACTTCTTCTGGCGGCACCGGAGCGCGGGGTGGCCTCCCGTAGGCTTCCGGCTGAATCACCTGGTACAGGAGCGCGGGGTAGGCTCCCGTCCGCTTCCTGGTTGCTGCTACGTCCCGCCCACGTCCCCACACGGGCCGCCTGACTTCCGGTTCGCCCAAGGGCCACGGCGGTGATTTCTCTCGGCAATAAGAGGGGTAGGCTCCCTCGCGATATGAAATATGCGGCGGGGTGGGCACCCGCCGTGGAATTACGACAAATAAGCGGGGTGGGCACCCGCCAACGACCTCGGCAATGTCCCTGGCAGGGTGGGCACCTGCCAGGGGACGTCAGAATCGGCAAAGACGGGGCAAACGCCGGGTGGGCACCGGCTTTCAGCAATAAAGCGCTCCGAGCGCTGAAGGCAAATAAAAGCGCTTCCAGGCACTTGAAGGACACAAATAAAGCGCTCCCAGCGCTTAGGCAGATCCAAACGCTGTGGGGGAAAGAAAAGCGCTTCCAGGCGCTTAGGGATGCAAATAAAGCGCTCCCAGCGCTTTAAGAAGGATAACAACAAAGTCCAGCAAAGGTCTCCCCTGCACACAGCAAGGCAGGGGTGGGGGCAAGGCTGGACCCAGAGCCAGCTCACTGGGCCTCCAGGCAGGGAGGTAGTCCAAGTGGCGGTCCTCTGGTCCAGCAGCAGCAGCAGCCCCCCTCAGGCAGGATCCTGGCAAAGAACAGTTTCTGTGGGGACACAGCCCCATTTTTATACAGGCAAACCCTTTGTTCTGGGTTCAGGGTGAGGGGGAAAACCAGTCGCAGCTGGTTGGGGAGCACCCTTGATGTGCTCAGCCCCTCACTCTATTCACTGGAAGGGCTAGGGTCGTCAGTCGCACCACAGGGGGCGGGGCCAGCATTGTGTTTGGAAAACCCTGTCCTATTCAGGACCCAGGTGGACTCCTCCCACCCATCTAGCTGCTGATCTCCCCATTCACCACTGGGTGACTCATCCTGACACTGGGGAATCCCTAGCCCGTCACATGACATGACCAGCCAATCACGCGACAGACACACTGCACACAGAAGTGCCCACTTCTAGAAGTGGCACTTCCACACTAGGTACATACACGCCGCACACATCATCGCGCAGCATTCACTCCCACGAGTCCGCACATACCAAACTCGGGCCTGCACACCCCACGCATCAGGAACTACTAGGGACACATACATTCCCCATGCATTCCTATGGGAGGGCAGGCCTATCTCACCACATGCACTCAGAGCACGCACGCACTTTACCCTGGGACACAGGGAAAGTGCGCAGAAACCAAACAATCACCACACCAAGTCACCAGTAAAAATCAAAAAAGTTCAGGGGTGAACCTGCCAGAAGGGCCAAGTCCAACACAACCCCCTTCCAGCCAAAACGCAGGGCAGCCCAATCACCACCGTGATGGACTTCCCTGCTTGGGGCGATAGAACACGGACGCGGGCCCGCAACTGCAGGGACACCCTCCGGTTCTACGCCACGGTGAACCCATGGAATTCTTTCTAACACCACTGTCTGGACCAACTGGGCTACCCCACTGGTACTCCCAAGCTGTCCGCGGCCAAGACCAGGCCCTAGGCCACCCAGGTGCCACTGGTCTTTGCCTAACCACAGAGTGGGGGGTAGTAACCCCTGGCACATAGCGGCCATTCTCCACTCTTCCTCTCTGAAAGACAGGACTAGACTGCCACTGGTTCTCCAGCCTAGGGTCTACACCCTCAGGCGGACCAGGAGTCTCAGGGAAGGCTCTCCTCCCCCTACCTCTTCTCCTAGGGTTCCTCCTCCTCTGGCGAGGGGTACACCTAGAACGCCATTCCAACCCAGGGTTTAACCCCTCAGGTTGTACCGGGGGCAGAAGTGGGCTCTCCCACCCTCTGCACCCCCTTCCAGAACCCTGCTCCCTACCAACTGGGGCGGTACCTCTGGAAGAAGAACTGGTCGGGACGCTGATTACAGACGTCCCACCCTTCAGGTCAGGCTGATCCCGAACCTGGCCTTCCAACCTCCGGCCTAGAACCTTTGGTGGAATAATTGCCTGGCACTCCAGGACTTCTGGGGATCTCCTCTCCATCCCCCTGAGGCTATCAAATGACACGTATGTCGAGCGACTGTCTGTCTGGCGCTGATCTCCCGTCCCCTGTCCACCTGACAGTGCGCGGAGATCCCCCAGAACAGAAGTGGTGTCACCCTGGTCACTACACGGGAACCTAGCCCAACTGGGAAGTCCCTGACCCACCGGCTCTTCCACTGGGGAACTCATCCCCCAATCACTCACGCTGGACTCCTGTACCCTCCCTACCGGAGCGGTACCGCCAGACTCCAGAACCACAGGAGCCCTGGTTACAGGTGCCCCAGGTCCTCCACTCACTAAGAGATCTTCCTCAAGTGGACTAACAGGACAGCCTAGGTCCCCAACTTGGTGTTCCCTCATGAAACCATCCAAGTCCTGAGGCAGGGTTTCGGGCGTCTGGGGACCCTCGGTCACCCCCTCACTCCTGCTCCACTGAGCCAGGCAACGAGCCCCTACACCCTCCTCGCTATCCTGGGACCTAGCTGGGCTACACTGAGCCTCCTCCACCAAGCTGGGCTGGAGGATCTCTGACCCACTATTGTTGGAATCACTCACTAATGACACTAGAGAACCTCTGGCCCTTTCCCAGCGGTCTGCTTCCTCTGCAAGTTCAAATGGACAAAAAGAGTTATACCTCAACAGGTGTTGGCGCAACCCTGGAGAACAACTACTGAGCATCTGCTCCTTGATAATCATATTTAGTACTCCATCCAAATCCTGCTCCGGGTTAAACACCAACCAGTCCACCAGGGCATCATGACATTCCTCCACAGCCTCCTCCCAAGACTGGTGAGACAGGTTCTTACTGCCCCTGAACTTCAACCTACATTCCTCCTCTCGGGAACAAGGTACCACACTTGGGGAACTGGGACTGGGACTCTCTATACTGCACTTTATATTGCTGCCCCCCCTGGACTCCACCCTCACTGGGGAATCCAGAAAACTACCACTGCGCTCAGGGGACAGGGAAAGGGGTGAGGCGCTATCTTCTACGCTGGACCCAGCAAGGGACTCCCTACCTACGGGGTCCTCACTCTCTACTGGCGTCCAGGTACTGTCATCTTCTTCTGAGTCTTCAGGGCTCCCCACAGACCCACCACCCTCCAGGTGTGAGGCCCGGGCCCTTTCTTCCTCACTGCGCTCACGTTTCCATTCATCTGCTTGCCATCCAATCATGTAGTTCCTCAATTCGTACACAGTGTCTGACTCTCTCACCCCTATGTTTCTTTCTCTACAGATCCTTTCCAACTCCTGCATACTGTAATAAACTAGATCACTGAGATCAAAAGCAGGCTCCATTCTGGCAGACGTTCTAGAGAAAAGATCACACAGGGAACCTAGGGGTCTGAGTTTAACAGGAGTACACAATTCACAAAAAGATTCAGCAAGCTCTCTAACCCAGAGAACTCACACTCACTTGCCTAGTGCCACTCACCACTCATCCACACACAACCCTCCCCTCGGACTGGTAAGGCAGTTTCTACCACCCCTGATTCCTCAACCTGACCACCACGTGACACAGGTACCAACTCTGGGCGCAGGGCGGGGGACAAATGTACAGGACACTATTACGCTGCCACCACTGGATCCCACCCTCTGGTGAATCCAGAAACACAATGCACTAAGGGGGATGATCTACCCTCCCGAGCTAGGGACACCTAACTCACAGTGCACAAAAACACATTTCCAAGGAAATGACAATTAAAAACAATTTTAAAACAATAATCCCTATACCATGTGATTTATCTAAATGCAGAGTTTTGTAGTGCGGCCAGTTGCCGCTGCGGTACAGCGCAAACGCAAGTCCAAATCCCACCGCTGATCACCAATGTTAGAAATGGGATTTCTGGTTGGCTGAGGCTTGCGCCAAAGTCAGGCAGAAACCACCACTCTAGTCAGGGCAAGGAAGTTACACGCCAAAGATAACCGCTGCTCACCCCCTTGGTAGCTTGGCACGAGCAGACAGGCTTATCCCTGAGGCGATGTGTAAAGCGTTTGCGCGCGCACCCAGCAACAACACCCAAGGCCCACCACAAAGGAAACTCCACACAAGGTATTATATAAAAATAACCTTTGTATTATACACAACACATTAGATAAAAACACACACTTTACAATGTGCCAACAGGCACGGGCAGAATTTACAAGGGATTATATATACAGGGGACAGGGCCACATGGACCACTGTCAGGAATTAGCACTTTGTAGAAATAGCACTTAGAACGTAGGAATAATATTTGAGAACATAGCACACAATCACTGTAGCACTAAAAATAGAACATGTAGCACACAACCAGTAACTACTGGTATCAGAACGTACCACCAACGCAACCCTAACCACCTTTAGGAATACCACGCAGGGAACTAGGACCTTACTAGTACCACCTGTACTAAGGAGAAAACAACCACCTAAGTATCACTCTACCTGTAGGGGTCTAAGCACATAAACACATGATGCATAACATTCAGAGGTGTAAACACAATTCAGGACAGAAAATATCATGAAGGCATTGCGCAGGCGCAAAAAGTACATGTATGAAAATCACCAAGTGCCCTAGGGGAGGGCACAACACAAGATAACTGTCCGCAGGCCAACTGGCCTCTCAGGATGCAGAAATACCCAATATACAGCGATATCAGGGAGCGACTATGCAGGCTGCGCAAGCCAGGCGCACAAGGCACAACCTAAACGTGGCAGTTGCCCACGAAGTGCTGGGCAGCTGGGAAACGGAGCGTGGGCACCACTGTGCCCTTTGAACACAAATCACAGTCACGTGGGGCCCCTTGGGGCTCTAACAAAACTCTGGTGGCCCCCTGAGCCTCGCAGGCTCTAATCAATGAATGCCCCCTGAGCCTCGCAGGCTCTAATCAATGAATGCCCCCTGAGCCTCGCAGGCTCTAATCAATAAATGCCCCCGGAGCCTTGGAGTCCCTTTGGACTCTTAAAATAATGCGCCCCGTTCGTTGGAGCCTTGTGGGCTCGGAACCACTGTCCGTACGTTGGAGCGTCTCACGCTCAGAACAAAGAACAATGCCCCCTTCAGGTATTGGAGTCCCTACGGACTCTAACTCAACACTGGCCCCCACCGTTGGAGTCCTGCTCGGAGGACTCGAAAGAAGAATGCCCCCGCAGTTGGAGCGTACTCGCGCTCTGAGACCCACGCTGCGGTCCAGTTGGAGCGGCCTCTGCGAAGCGGGGCCGCTCTGCACCCGCCTCTCCCCACCCGGACTCCCTTTTTCACTCACCGGCTAGGGGAGAGGTGGCGAAGGCAGAACTCGGTCTGCGGGGCTCGTTCCCTGCAGACTTCACCCGGCACTTCTTCTGGCGGCACCGGAGCGCGGGGTGGCCTCCCGTAGGCTTCCGGCTGAATCACCTGGTACAGGAGCGCGGGGTAGGCTCCCGTCCGCTTCCTGGTTGCTGCTACGTCCCGCCCACGTCCCCACACGGGCCGCCTGACTTCCGGTTCGCCCAAGGGCCGCGGCGGTGATTTCTCTCGGCAATAAGAGGGGTAGGCTCCCTCGCGATATGAAATATGCGGCGGGGTGGGCACCCGCCGTGGAATTACGACAAATAAGCGGGGTGGGCACCCGCCAACGACCTCGGCAATGTCCCTGGCAGGGTGGGCACCTGCCAGGGGACGTCAGAATCGGCAAAGACGGGGCAAACGCCGGGTGGGCACCGGCTTTCAGCAATAAAGCGCTCCGAGCGCTGAAGGCAAATAAAAGCGCTTCCAGGCACTTGAAGGACACAAATAAAGCGCTCCCAGCGCTTAGGCAGATCCAAACGCTGTGGGGGAAAGAAAAGCGCTTCCAGGCGCTTAGGGATGCAAATAAAGCGCTCCCAGCGCTTTAAGAAGGATAACAACAAAGTCCAGCAAAGGTCTCCCCTGCACACAGCAAGGCAGGGGTGGGGGCAAGGCTGGACCCAGAGCCAGCTCACTGGGCCTCCAGGCAGGGAGGTAGTCCAAGTGGCAGTCCTCTGGTCCAGCAGCAGCCCCCCTCAGGCAGGATCCTGGCAAAGAACAGTTTCTGTGGGGACACAGCCCCATTTTTATACAGGCAAACCCTTTGTTCTGGGTTCAGGGTGAGGGGGAAAACCAGTCGCAGCTGGTTGGGGAGCACCCTTGATGTGCTCAGCCCCTCACTCTATTCACTGGAAGGGCTAGGGTCGTCAGTCGCACCACAGGGGGCGGGGCCAGCATTGTGTTTGGAAAACCCTGTCCTATTCAGGACCCAGGTGGACTCCTCCCACCCATCTAGCTGCTGATCTCCCCATTCACCACTGGGTGACTCATCCTGACACTGGGGAATCCCTAGCCCGTCACATGACATGACCAGCCAATCACGCGACAGACACACTGCACACAGAAGTGCCCACTTCTAGAAGTGGCACTTCCACACTAGGTACATACACGCCGCACACATCATCGCGCAGCATTCACTCCCACGAGTCCGCACACACCAAACTCGGGCCTGCACACCCCACGCATCAGGAACTACTAGGGACACATACATTCCCCATGCATTCCTATGGGAGGGCAGGCCTATCTCACCACATGCACTCAGAGCACGCACGCACTTTACGCTGGGACACAGGGAAAGTGCGCAGAAACCAAACAATCACCACACCAAGTCACCAGTAAAAATCAAAAAAGTTCAGGGGTGAACCTGCCAGAAGGGCCAAGTCCAACAATTAGTGTCAACAATTGGTGTGTCGTTACTTTTAGTTGCAAAGAACGCTTTTAGTCTTAGTTTACGGAAGAAAGTGGCAAGTTCCCAGTGTAGATTAAACTTATCTAGTTTAGGTGTCGGGACAAAGCCCAGTCCCTTTTCCAAAACTTGTTTTTCTGCCGATGTGAGCTCTTTTTTCGACAGGTTTGTGACTGGGCTCTGTTGCTGCTTGTTCCTGCCTGGGGTTTCTTGGTCCTGCTCCTCGTGTTGTGTCCCACTGCCCCCTCGTCTTCTTCCCAATGAACCTGTTGTTGATTTTGCGGCTTCCTTCGTCCTCTTCCCCTCCTGCCTCTCCCTAAAAAAGGTGGCCTGAACATATTTTGTGGGAAAGAGGGTTGCATGAAAGGTGGTTGCCAACCGTACATGGGATATTGCTGATGTGGATTGAAAAGGCCGGGTGGTCCCCCCATCATTGGTGGATTTACAGTGGGCCAACCACTGAATGGTCTTGATCTGCCCTTGTTTCTGTACCTCCCACTGTTCGTGCTGGAGGTACTACTATCGGATGAGTCATTACTCGACTGATCTGAATTCCTGTCAGTCCTAGGTGGGAGGATGAAGTCTGGGTCTGAGTACGGATAAGTTTTTACAAAAGAAAACCGTTTAAGATCTTTTTGGAATTTCTGGATCTTTTGTTGTGTCAGGTTTTCTTTCATAAAAACGACCCATTTCTCTTTTACCAGGTCATTCTCCCCTAGGTGTAAAATCAAGACATTCGGACACCTGCCGCCCACCATCATAACATTCAAGCTTTGCAACAGTTCACTCCAAAACAGATCCCCCTTTCCTTTCCATGTAATAGGAAAAAGACGGTGGTTAAAACCCCAATTAGACCCAAAGTCCCTTTGGCATGCCTAAATGGCCGCCTACTTGAGAAAAGCGTGGCCCATCCCCCAAATGGACACCTCGTCTGCTGCTGGACACACTACCGAAAGTAGAAAGAAACAAACACGCAGTAAGGATTCACATGGTTTCACCCACCGCGCGACCATCACCCCATTAAATTCCTCACGCAATGCTTGTAACACTCAGATGACCAGCTGCATAATATCGTTGTGCGCCCAGCCTCTATTTCCTGCTGCCAGCACTGCACCAATGCAAAAAGAGTGCATGCCATAATCTTATACATGTACTCCCAATTGAACCAAAGCCTTACACAGCACTGACGGCAGTTGATATGCCATAGTTTTTTTCCCAGACCCGTGGCGAAAAAGGAACCCGGGGCCATCTCACAGCACCTTACCAGCACTCAGCCCACGCAACCAGACAGGGGAGTGCCACACCTGAGGCATGCAGTGTGACCCTCTTCCACTGCAGTCTTGATCTGTTTTTGAGCAGATAACTCATATCTCCACTTTACCTTCCCGACTGAAAACATCCTCCCCCATGATTCCCCCAGCACCCTTCCCTTTCAGCAACTCTGATACTCGAAAGGCCCAGAAGAACAACCACAATATAAGGGTAGGAAACAAGCACGTCTCTGACACATCTCTGCACACCTTCAGTTTCTATTATCTTACAACAACACTACTCATCCATGCAACTCATCTTTCTTACTCTCAGACACATACATATGACTATAAACAAGGCCCAGACAGTAAATCCATCATACGTCAAGATTAGAAATTAGAACAACATTTATTTAAAAACTGTGTTCTACACTTGATATGTTTGTACTATTTTGTAGTGAAGAGGTCCACGCAGGTACGTTGTAATTAAAGATGATTTATTCATGCAGGTAACAAGTAGATAGTTCTAGACAACAAGTAGTTAAGTTCTGAAGGAGAGCCCCACCAGGAGCAACCTGTCTGCTGCTCAGCCCATATCCAACTGTCACTTCACCTCTCTGTGTCCCAACATTCCGAGGCACATCATGACTCCAACATTCTATTGGGCACAGAGCACAGGCACTGGCTGAGCAGGAGGTGTAAAATACATTTCATTACAAATGCCAGATACTACATATTTTTTATTGTTTGCGTTAGCCTTCAGCAATGTTTAAAGATGAAGCATTCATTCCCGTTGAGTTCGGGCCGCTCCTTCCACTTCCACTCTCACCTTTCAACCCATATGAATTAGGCAGCCGATAGGACAATTTAGGATTTAGTTTCGCTTGAAGAACAAAAACTTTATTCACGCGGCACGCAGTAATCACAAGCATGTATCCAATTGAGGGAATTCTTGCGTGTTTTTAGAAGGAGGCGGTAAGGCATTATTTTATTGTTTTCGCGCCGTGAATGAGGAGAACCCCACACGCCATATCGTAAAGCTGAGAACAGGTACGATTGTTTGCTCACTTAGGGCCAGATGTGGGTGGCCAAATAGCGAGCGCTAACGCTGAAATCTTTTTAAGTGCCATGTGGCACACATTCATGCCCTTAGGGCATGTATGTGTGCCACATATGCACACATGCAAATTTCAGGGGTGCAACAGGGTGTCCTTTTGGAACCCTTGAAATTGCTCCCGCAATTTGCGAGTGCTTCTTGGTGACTCGCAAATTGTGGGAGCAATTCCTATTCATTCCTATGGGCCTCTTGGCCCATAGGAATGAATGGGAAGGTATTCCTTAATTGCGAATCGCAATTTGCGATTCACAATTAAGGAATATTAAGGAATCGCAAAAAATATTGCGATTCCTACCTACATGGCATTTTGCAATTCCTTAATAGCAATTCCCTAAAAATCGCTATTAAGGAATTGCAAACATGCGTTTACCTACATCTGGCCCTAGGTGAGCTGTGTTTTTTCGCATGGAGTTGGATTGTTTAACCAACAGGAATTGCTCATTTGTGCTTTTCTGTTCCTATGAGGAATCTTTGGACTCGATAAATATTCTGGTATACACCTATTGGTAACGATATTGTGTTGTTTTGTATGGGACAACATGGCCTCCATTCTTTCAGAATCAAATCAGTGCCCAAAAACAATAGCTCTGTTTGTGGACCTACTGTTTTTTCAGGTGCCAAAGGTACTTCCAGGTCAAAATTTATCCAAGTACTGGGTTACCAGTTGATGGCCCATATGCCATGTAAATGACCACTCCAAAAACGAGCTGAAACATTCATACAGGACGCATGATATGGATCAGCCCATTAGTAAATCTTTGGTCACATACCACGTGCCTTCACGTTGTATGCCCAATAGCTGAAAATCCTCTGGGTTCATAGGAAGCAGCCGACAAGCTGAGGTCACATTGCACTTTGCCATCAATGCTCCTAGTGACATTGCCACGTCAACTGAGAAGTACGTTAGTGATGCTCCTTCCTCTGCAATTTAATCATTCACTGAACCTCCTTCTAGCCAGGACAAATGCTGAATCAAACAAAATTGGCCTTTCTTCTTTTCTGGGCACCACCCCAATTGGTGAAAAGATCAGGAACTCCATCTGCCAATCATGGAAGAGTCCCGCCATCTTGCTTTCTGAAATCTCCTTCTCCAATTTTTCTTGTAACGCCTGTCTGTGCTCTTTTGGTGAGTGCAAGTTGTCAACCCACTGCTGCACCCAGGGACCCTCGTACTCCAAACAAAAACCTCAACCCCATAACCCCTGAACCTCTGAACCCCTGAACCCCTCCCGTGACCTCAAAGCCTCTTCAGGATGCCCATAAAACACCAGTCAATACTGTAACCCGTCGAGGTTAACCAGAGTATGAGCCTTTTGCCCCATATCCCGGATCTCTCCTCTTCCCTAAAGCCTGCAAGAATTGCTGTTGCTGATGCACCCCTTTTCCTCCCCCTGCTGTTGCCACTGTCTTGCCCTCTGCTGGTACCTGCTACTTGCTCCAAAGCAATTAACGAGACAATGCTGGCTCACACATTTGTAGCACTTGTGGTGGAATTTGCAATATTCTTGAGTGCACAATCCTTTATTTAAAATCTCATCAGGTGCCCCCTGTCCCTGTCTGTGGCTTCACTGCCACTCCCGCCCCTCCCCAGGTGGGACTGCCCTGAAAGGGGCGATATACAATTGGCAGGCCACTAGCTGTAAAAATGGTCTTGCCCAGTTTTGTTGCCCCCATGGTGTGCTGCCAGAGATCGGAATCCAGTTCCCCTCGATATGCCTCAGGGTCCCAGGCCAAGCGGGCCCAGGCATATCTCCCCCTGTAATTTGCTCCTTGTGTATGACCTCCATGTAATTAAACATGGCCCCAGAACGCTCTGGATTTTTTTCGCAATATATACTGGCTTAAATTAAAAATGCCACGTCCAATTCTCTGTTGTGAGAGGCACCTTGGGCCACTTTGCCAGCTCATATTCCTCCTCCTTAGAACCCTCCTTGGAGCACATCTCTCTGTGGAGGAGTCTAAGCATCTCCACATATTCCCCGATCCAAATACAATCCTTTATGGCTAATGTGAGGAGGGCCCCCAACAGCTTAGTGACACCCATGCATGGCAACTTTTTTTTATCTTTAGCTCTTTACCTTCTGTACCACATTTTTTGTCCCCTACATCTGCTTTCTGTTCATTACCTGTGCCTTCACCTACCACAATCCCTGTCTTTTTCTCACTGCTTTGCTTTCCCTGGGCACTGTCATGCTCCTCTGTGCCAACACTCACATCCAGCATGTACATTCACTTATACAAATGTTCCCTCTCCCCCTCCTGGCATACCTCCTGCATCTACACCTGTCGATACCATCTTTGGTTCCCCTTTTATGTCTGCAGCCTTACCCTCCACCAACGTCGGTGCCCATGCCATTGCAGTCCACCTCGCCTGGGGCCTCTCCAATTCCGACAACCTAGGCGGCCTCTCTGCGTGAGCCTGTAAAACACTGGACAGTTGGTTAGTCAAGCCCATCCTAGGTTCTTCATCCCTCACTTTGCATTCCTCAAGGCTATCATCGTCATAGTTTAGAACTGTGAACCCTAGCGGGTCCATCATTATAGCCCCAACTGGGGCCCATGCACCTCTCCAATTTGGTAACTGACTTAGAAGTCGCAACCGCAGTGAGACATGAGGCATCCGGTGGTTTGAATGAACCCATTTCTGTCGCTCTGCAGACACTACCCTCCTGCCTTCTGCATTGCACGTGCCTGAGGCCGTCCCAGACCTACCAGCTGATGGGGCCACAAGGTCGTGCTGGACCTTCTTATCAGCTGCATAGGAGTCCCCCGCCTACGTGAGGTGAACCTTTCTGGGCCCAGCCCTCTCTTCCCCTTTGCGTTGATGAGCCACTCCCAGCACTACCGAATCTGGATATCTGCGTTGCACCTGCACCTGCACCTGCAAGAAAGACAACAAGACTGGTCTGCTTTCACCCTGAGCCTGTCCTAACCCCTCCTCTGAACCCCTGAACTCCCCAAACCAGTCAAATTGACCCCTTCCCGGATCCAGGCCTTCCGCTCGCCCCTCAACCCCCAGCATCCCCTCCAGGGCTGCTGTTTGGCCCCATCTAGAAAAGAGCCTCCTTCTAGGACCTGACCAACCCTGTCACCCTGCGCTGCACTCCATTCTAACATGGCCGCCGCACTGATGGACACGGGCCTGCCCCTGAATGGTCCCCCCTACCCCAGCAGTCTGACTCTCCCTCCCCCCATGTTTCCCTACAGCACCCTGGGCCAGACGCCCCTGCTTGGATCACTGCAGGGACCCACCTCTTCCCAGAAATTCATCAATCTGTGTCACTCTATCCCTCCCCACTCCTCTCACCTCCTCCTCCCAGTGACTAAATATGTATAGCGCACCCAGTCAGCAGTGTCCCTGTCTGATACAGGGCTCATGGGTATCTCACTGTCCTCTGGTCCACTTTCCTTAGACAATGGCTGTGTCTCTACCGACTGTAAAAACCTCACAGTCAGCTGCCTGATGACAGACACTGCTACATTATCTGAATCTCCCCCCAAACCCTTCTCCCACCCCTCCTCCTGGTGCATCCTGCTGCCTACTGCTGACCTAAATAAAGCAAGTGGCTCTGCCGATGTTGCTTGCCGTGCCTGACCCCTCCCACCTCTGAGCGAGCTGGCAGCTCAGCTGACGCCACCTGCTTCTGCTCATTCTGGCTTTTTTCAGTCGCATAAATGTGCTGTGTGTGTGAAGTGACCGCTGTGTTGCACCACTGGGAGCCAGGTGACAGCGCGGCAAAGGCCGTGTCACCGCCCACAATCCAGCTATGCCCCCCTCCCAATTCCACAACCCGCAAAGACCCCCGAGAGCCACCTCCGGAGCCAATGCCCGGCCCATGCCAGGCTGCCCGTCTCCACACCTTGCAGAACGTTTAGGGGCCACTCGCCTTGATACATAGCGGCCCCTCCCACTTACCCAAACATCGTCCAACACCATAGGATGCAATTTCCACGGTGGTGAACAGGCAGCCAAGGCAACTCCGGCCTACACTTGCCGTACTGTACCGTCCATACCAGCCGTGCTGTCAGCCCTAAGGCCTCCCCACATACCAGGAGGTAAAGCCTTCTTTCCTCCTTCAGAAGCCGCATTGCCTCTAGTATACGGACATCAGAAGACATCTCCAAACAATAAAGCGATTCTCTAACAAGTTATATTTTACATCTGTGAGCTTCACTAACGCTAACAATTCACTAGAGAAAAACTACACCAAGGACTTCCTGCCACCAGCCACCAGGTCACCGGAATCTAAAATGGCTCAAAATCTCCCCATAAATAGTGGTTGGGTTATATTTGACTACATGTGTAACCCAAAATCAAATGGCAGTCGATAGACTGCACCACTCTCTTAATTTGCCCAGGGTGCAGACATCCCAGCAGTCGGCTGCCCCCCAAATCCTAATTTTCCTGCCAGCGTGTCCTCTCTCTGGGAAAGGACCAGTTGCTGACAGATGGAACCTTGTCTCTTCCCTGATACATACAAAAGGCACGGGATTGCTCTTTTTATACCTAGAATCCTCACTCAGGGTCGGGAAAGGCTGTACGGTCAAATTCAGTATCCTGACACACTGATCAGCACTATGAAGCTGGCAATGTAAGACATGCACATCTGTCACTAGGGCTATGATACCTCTGCTGCTTGGTGGTGGCTCGTTCTTCTGGGTGTATCTCACACAAGGAGGATCCCCAGCATCCTGAGATGTCTGCAACTCATCAGGACAGGCCAGAATAGCAAAGGCCTTCCCCGAAGGGGGCCTCGAGGGCCGGCGCCATAATGGCCGCCCGTGCCCACAAGGAAAGGATCCGGTTTGCGCTGGTCAGCGCCGCCGGGAAGTGCCTCGCTGCAAAAGGCGCCCGAGGCCCTCTCCTCCATCTCCCCAAGAACAAAGGGAAGAAGGAAAGGGGGAGGGGGATATAAGGCAATTCTCCCCCTGGGCAGCTCACCTTTTACATCAGGGAGCTGGCGGAGCGGCACCAACGGTTTTTGAGTCCCACCCACCCACACCTACAACAGAAGCGTCGCAGTGCTGACAGGGATGAAAGGAACTAAGGGTGCAACGATTGGCGAAGGAGACACACCGGGCAGTGTGTGAAAGTAAGGCCACTCACTTTGGGATGCCTCATGGCTGAGTGAAGTGGCACCACTCACTTTGGGATGCCTCACGGCTGAGTGAAGTGGTCTAACAAAAGGGGGCAGCAAATGGAGACGGCACTCGCAGCCCAGCCCCTGCCGGACAGCAGGGCACAAAAGAGTCCAACATGGTAGCGAGCTGAGGCCTAACTTCCGGAAGGGGCTACCCCCATGCGATGAGAGTGCAAAGAGAGAGGAAATCCAACCAAAAGGGGCGGAAACAAGAGGTGTATTGGTTTGGTGATGGAAACACACCGACAGGGCGGTGTGTAGAAGGTGGGCCACTCACTCTGGGATGCCTTACGGCTGGGTGAATACGCCTGACAGAAAATCGGGGTAGCAAACGGAGACGGCACTCGCAGCCCCGCCAGACGGCAGGGCGCAGGAAAGACTAGCAAGGTAGCGAGTTGTGGCCTGGCTTCCGGGAAAAGGCTACCCCCCACACGCAAAGGGGCGTGGAAAACAACAAAGAACAATCTACAGGCTGTCAGGGTGATTAACGATCCTTATGATATGCAAATGAGCAAAAGACAAACCAGTGATTTATGGCCAGCCGATGATTTATGGCTGATGATTTATGATGCCCATGCAGAATGATTTATGACAACAAAATGATGACAGATTTGTGACAGAATGATTTATGACAACCCGATGATTTATGACCAAGATTTATGGCAACAAAAATTATGACAGATTTGTGACAGAATGATTTATGATACCCGATGATTTATGACCCATGATTTGCGATGTCCAAATGACATTGAGCGATAACCAATTGTGATAATGTATGATAATGATTTATGACCCCGGCCCGAGAAGGTGTCCAGGGGAATTGTACAAATATGACGTATGTAATGTGAAATAAAACTGCGGCCAACAACCACCACAAAAACAATGACAGTTGGCTGTGTGTAGTAATACAGTTACACTGGTATGGTACGGTTCCGGGAATGAGCTCAGTGCGGCTGTTATGGCCTTTTTCCCACTGGGCATTTCTCTGATAAGCGGGAAACCTTGGGGGAGGTCGGTTATAAAAATCCCTGGCTGCTTATTGTGCATCTGTCACATTCCACAACTTTCCCCCTACTTATTTGCAGCATGCGCGGGCAGGCTTCAAGAGGTAGAGAAAGGGAGAGAGGGGGGAAGGTGGACAGGGGAGAGAGAGCAGAGAGATTGAGAGAGAAGATGGACGGATGGAAAGAGAGAGTTAAGGCGAGGAGGCGAAGGGAGCGGTTTACAAAGGGGGCACAGGTAGATGATTTTCTACAGGTTTATTATGGTATAACCTACAGCACCAGGGTCTCTGCAGCCGATGCCTCTATCAGGCACTGCTCCCCCAACATCCTCTATGACATTCTGTACACACTGTATGAATACCCAACACAGGGCTGGCTTCAGCATTTTTGCCAGGGCTTCTTTGGATTCACTTGTCCGGCCCTGGGCCAAGAGACTTGCCTGTAGCTCTTTCCATGATTGGCCCTGTCTGCATTCTGCCCACCCACCCCTACCCCCCACCATACTTCATCTTCCTCAGCCAGGTGCTTCCTCTGTATCTCTTGCAGATGCATGAAGTGGTTGCTGGGTGAGTTCCGCTCAGATCTCTGCTTTGTCCTATCTCTCTACAGGGAGGCTCATGGACCCTTCAGGTGGGTGGGGCCTGTCCACCTATACCCCTTGCCCACCTCTTGAGTGAGTTCCAGACTACTGATGCTGCACTGAAGAGACATGTGCAGCAGCAGGACAACAGGCACACTGAATGGCCCACAGACAGTGGAGCATCGCATGTTGGCTTCACCAGAAGGCATAACATGTTATTGAGCGGCGTGGTAACATCTCATGTTGAACACATCTCATTTGCATTGCCACTGGAGCACCTGAGCCACACCTGTCCAGAGTGACAGCAGCCCAGGCCACACAAATGCCCTGCGGGCAGCAGCTGAAATGAAACTGATGATGGCTGACCGCTGCGGATGAAACCAATTGGCTGATGAGCAGGGGAGGTGATTGTTGAGTGACATGAAAGTTCTGCCGCCTTACCAGTGGCAGGCTGACTATCACCATGTACCCTGGCACTGCACGCTCTCCCTCAGTTATATGGATAAATAAAGGCCGTCTAAGAACACAGTTTTCATTATCTTAATTTTAAAACCCCATTCTACCATGGTGGTCCTTTATTCTCTGTTGAGTGCTTACAGTGCTTGGGTGACCAAAGATTTCTGGCAGCTGCTCTCTACTCCCCAGAAGCACACGGCAGTAGCAAAGTAGAGTCAACTGAGATGCTCACGAACACTCAGCTGCCATACTGGAGAATGATTAATTTGCCCAATCACCATTAGAAACGATAAAACTGCACAATACCTTAATGGATGTAACATCATAATTTAAAATCGCTTTTTAAATTCGATATTTTCAGAAAAATCTTTTGTAGTAGCTTGACTTCCATAAAGAATTCAAAATGTGACTATGGGTCCCGGACAAAATGCTAGCAAACATCACTGTGAAATATATTATGGTTTTGAAAGAGATTCAGGAACATAACAATGTTCCTACATATTACTTTGCTTGACAAGAAAGATCACATCTAAAGATTGCAGAGTTTTAGATTTGTTCACCTCTTCTCGAAGGCAAAAAATGCCAATTTAATCTAAACTTGTTTCTGTCATGAACAGTAGCCATGGGTGAAATGTAGGTTGCAGTTCAGTCATGAACGACGGAATCTCGAAGACACATTTCTTACTCAGTGCAGACTGGAAAAAAATCTCATTTACTTCATCTGCTGGTGCGCATTAATCTGAAATCATGCCCAAAATGAATGATGATGTGATTAGCGTTGGTGGCAGTTAATAAGAAACGTCAACAGAATTACATTTCAGTGTCATCAGAAGAGAGTTTGTAATGCAGTAAGACACTTTGCGTAGATTTGGTGTTGCATCTCTTTCACAGTGTAGAGAGCAGATACCACAAGCATTTGCAATGCAATAGGTCTTGCATTACTGAAAGTTTAACGTATTGGCATTGCAAATTATAATGTAAGGCCAATAGCTTAAACTTTTAGTAATGTGGGACCTATTGCATTGCAAATGCTTGTTTATTCTGAAAGTATTCCATACCAGTCAAACATATGGTTGAAAGAATGCACACACCCTTGCACCAAACAGGGTGTGTGCGTTGGTGCATGGCAGTCTAAACTGCACCCGGGTTAAAGGAGAGAAAAACAGCTGCATATCTTAGTAGATGCGACACTATTTTTCTTTTCTTTGACACCACGCAGTGCAGCAACTTTGGTAAATCTGCCCATAATCATTTTTATTTTATCATATGCAGCTATTAAAGTGCCATTCCTGAAACTGAAAATCACATTTGGCCTTAGCTGTCAAATTTGTGACTTCTGCTTTCACAACTATTAGACCATATACACAGAGCCAGAATGGGGGGTGGATCCTTCTCCTACATTGCGGCCAAGACCTGGAGCGAACTCCCCCTCAGCATTAGACGACGCCCTGCACTGTAAACCTTCAGAAAATACCTCAAGACTTGGCTCTTCGGATGAACTCGGGCTGCCCCAACCCGCTCTCCCTCAGCCCCTTGAGACCCTTACGGGTGAGTAGTGCTCTCTATAAATCCCTGATTAATTGATGTTGCATTACCTCCTCGTAAGTCTTCCTCGCCACATGAATAACAGAGTGAGCTTCAGCTCCACACCAGAATCCCCCAAAGCAAAAAAGGTAGCCTCCCATCCCTTCCCAATATGGCCGACCCATTACACCCTTGACCTCTATAAGAGGCGGGCCGACCCAACCCTTCAGCATTTTTTTTAGTTCTGCGCTGACTCTCCAGGTGCGCTGTACAGGTAAGTGTGTTCCTGCTTTAGCGGGTACTTGGGTCCCTGGGTGGTGGCCCTGCTCTAGTGGTCCGTGTGCTTGGGGTTCCTCCCCCTTCCTTCCCCCGTTTCCTCTCTGTCTGGGGCGGTTAGGCTCTGCTATAGCGAGCCATTGGTTAATAGGGGGGTGGCCGAGGAGGTCTGGGGCTCTGCCTGTCGGCCCCATCTTGCACCCTGTTTGGTGCCTTGCTCATGGGCTCCCCGTCAGCTGTGCTGTTACGGTTCTTTTCCCGCTCCCGGGATCTCCCGGTGCGGGCGGGGCTGATTCCTGTTGGCCTCTGTAGGGTCGCCCAGCGTGCCTGTTCTCTGCCCTTTGGGCCAGTTCCAGGGTGCCTTTCCCGATTTTTGTCCTAGTGGCAGTGGGGCTCGTGTGCGGATTGCTGCGATCTGCGTGCTGTCCATGCCCGGCTCGGGTTGCAGTAGGCGTCGTGTGGGTTGCTGCTAGGGCCCGTTTTTCTTTTGGGCACAATGGTTCGGGTCTGATTTTGCCGCATTTCGGGTTGCAGGATGCTCGGGGACGTGTCTCCTTCCCTGTGTCTGTTCTCTGGTGGCTCCTTTTGGTACCAGGACCGGGGCGGGTTTGCTGGAGCCATGTTAAGGGCACTGCGAGCTTCCTACCCCCCTCTAGCTGTGCTACCCGACTCCGCCATGTTTTCGCGGGTCTCTCATGAGAAGAGAATAATAGAAGCTGTGGTGGGCGTCCTAAGGGTCCTGCCTCTCCCCCACATCTTGTGGCATTCTACCCTGCCTTTGCGGGCTCTGGGGTATGGGGTTTTCTCATGTTGCAGCCCTGCGCGGGCAGGCTTGGCTGGGGGTGGCTTACCGTGCTTGCCCGCTGATGTTGTGGGCTGCTGCCGTTACCTCGGGGGTCCCTGTCCCGGATGTTGCCGCATGCTCTCCCTTCCCTCTGACCAAGGGCATGCGGCTTGTGTGAGCCTGTTTGTGTTCGGGTCCAGTCCGTGGTGGGATTCGTTCTGATTCTTGTCCATACTGTGTGCATTATGGTAGTGCCTTACAGCTCATAGCCTCCACTGCTTCAGTTTTGGTGGACATGCTCATGCATGCACTCCCCATGGTTCTCCGGCAGCATCCCTGACTCCCGTTGCTGTGCTTCGGGTGCACTGTACTCTGGGTGTGGGTTGGACTATTCCTGGAGGTTGCAGACAACAGTTTTGTCTGTGTTTGCCTGGCTGCTTTCTGGGAGGTTTGTGATTGATTTTTTCCCCACTCTGGGTGCGTTAGTTTCCCCCTTTGTGCCAGGTGTTGTCGGGCCTGCTACTTTGCGTGGAGTCTCTGTGGCCTAGTGGTAACGGCAGTGCTACTTTCTTTAGCGACTGTGCATGTATGGGTTGAGAAGGGATGTGGCCTTCTAGCTGGAGTAGTCGTCTCCGAGGAATGGGGTAGCCTGTTTGTGTCTCGACGGTAACGCTCAACATCCTGTGATTCTGGACTTCTCTCTTTCTGGTTAGGTACTCTGCATTCTGCGTTTTCTTGCACACTTTCTTTATTTTTTTGCCTGCTGGTCAGTTCTGGCTGTGTTTGTGGTGCGGTGTGGTGCTTTCTTTGCTGCTGCATCCTGGGGCCTTGTGTGCACTGTTGCCTGCACTGCTTGTCACGGCGTTGCGCCCCTCCGGGTGTTTTCTACCCAGGGGCTATGGCTCGCTGATGAATAGTGTGCATCAGGTACACAGGCTCCCGCAGGACAGGGGTTGATGTCCTGCCACTGCTTGCATAGTTTCCCGATAGGGTTGATGTTCATACTTTCCTTTGCGGTTGTGTGATCCTGTACTGTTGTTTTACTGGAGTGTTTGGGGTGTTTCGCGGGGCCATGGCATCGTTTGTAGGCTGTGTTTGTCCCTGACTCCTTCTCTTTGGGCCTAGGGTCCTTCCGTCCTGTAGGCTCCTGTTCCTGCCTGCTCTCCTTAAGGTGCAGGTTCTGGTCTGGTTGGTCCCTGGTTGGGCGCCCTCCTGTGGGTTCTGGGGGTTGTTGGCAGCTATGAGTCTGCTGGGGGCGGGCTGCTTTTGCCTCCTGAATGTCCTTCTCTGGGCTGCTTCTGTGGTCTCCGTATGGGCTTTTTGCTTCTGCTACTACTCGTTTGGGCTTGCCCTCTTCTGTCTGGGTCTGCTGCCATGACTCCCCCCTTTTCTCGTCCGGATTCTTGGCTCTGCATGTGGCTGCTTTGCCTCTTGTCCGTGTCGGGCATCTCCTCGGCTCCTGGCCATTGGGGCTCTGTGGGGGGCCATTTGTGGCCTCTCCTTACTTCTTGGGTGGCCTCTGTAGCGGTTCTGTGGGTCCCGCCTGCTGCCGCGCCCCTCTGTTGTTGGTCTTGTCGGTCTTCCTGGTTCCCGTCCGGGGGTCCTGTTCAGATGGGGTCTTGGGGCTCTTCCTGTTCCTGGCGGTCCTCCTTAGTTTTTCCTCTGGCCCCCTGGCTTTGAGTTAGGTCCGAGGTTCACCCTCAGAGTGTGTGTCGGTTGTCCTTGTGCCTTGTTGGGGGGTGGTGCTTTGCATTGTCCTTCTCTTGGGTGCTTGTACCCTCTGGGGCTCTCACATGCTGCTGGGCCACCCTGGGTTCTGGGTCGCACTTGTCTTCACCTGTTCATATGAGTGTCTTTTCCCTTGTCCCGCACCCGGTTCCGTTCTGCCGGTGGTTGTGTCTCCACGGTTTCGGTCCGGTCTGGGTTGGTGGTGTCCGTTCCCCTTTCTTTTGGTCACGGGTGGGCACTCATCTCCCTTTTCTACCCTTTATGCGGGTGTGGCCTGCGGTCTTCCTTTTCTGGTGTCCAACTGCCGGGTGGTTGCGGCCTTCTCCGAGCTGGGGGGCGTGCTTGGGTTCCCTGTTGGTGCCGGGTCAATTGCTCCGCCTGCTGGCGGGTGTCTGTTCTGGCTTCTGTTGGCTGTTACTTGGCTTGTCTGGGGTTTGCCCCTGCCCTGCGGGGGCTTCTTGTCTCTGTTCTGGGCATTTTTGTTCCGTGTACCTTGATCTCCGGGGGGGTTGCTGGGTTGGCCCCTTTAGCTTTTTGGCACGGTTGTGCTGTCCTTGACTGGGTCTCTTTTGTCCCGTTTCGGTTTGTGTCCCCGGTGGTGGCTCTATCTGCCTTCTCATCCGAGCTCCCAGTTTTGTGCTTTCCTCTGGCCCTCTGCTTACGGGGGTATGGGCTTGTCTGGCTTGGGCGGGGCGTTTGACCTGTTGGTGGTGCTCACCTGGGTGCTTCTCTCTTGTTTTCTGCTGCTGCGAGTGTTGGGCCATGGTGCTATGGCTCATTGGTGGGTATTGGTGGGTATTGTGCTTCTGGGAGCACAGGCTTACACTGGGCAGGAGTTTGTCTCCTCCCGTTACTTTCAAATTATCCCACATTGGTGTATGTTCGAGCAGTGCTTTTAATGCTCCGGGGATGCTGGGATTTCCCGGCTCTCCTTCCCCGGGCGGGGCCTGCGATTCCTGTGTGGTGTTTGCTTCCTTTTCTTCTTTGTCCCTGGTTTTGAGATGCTGGGGCCTTCTGGCTCGGGTTGGCCCCCTGGAGGAGTTGGCGTAGCTCGGGCTCGTTTCACCCGGCTCCTCCGTCCTTCTCGCCTTTGGTGTGTTTCTGTCTGTGGCTTTGCCTCCCTGTCCGCTCCTGTTCCTGTCGACTCTTGGTTGTGCGGCAGGGTCGGGCCTGGTTGTTGGCTGGCTGTATGTCCTCCTGGGTGCTCGCTTCGACGGCTCGCTTGCTCCTTGTGGAGCGTTCCTGGGGCATTTTGCTAGTCCCCTTGGCGGAGCCGTCTCGCTCCTCCATACTGCGTTCCCCTCCCTACCAGGTTCTTTTTGCTAGCGTGATGGCCCCTGGTGGGCATTTGCTTCCTTTCTGGTGGCTTGGCCTTGGGCACGGTCCCTTCCGCTCTTCGAGTGGGCGTTCTTATGGGCTTTCCGCTGTTGGCCGGTTGGGTTCCCTTGGGGGTCGGGCCGTTCCTGCGGCTTGCTGGGTCTGTTTTTGCCTTGTGCCTGTCTGGGTTCTCTCTTTGGGGTCGCGCTCCCTTTCGGGGGGGTCCGTTGTGCGACTGTTTATCTCCTTGCTGGTGGGGTTTTGGTGACCTTCGTTTTTGTTGTTGTATAGTTGGCGTGCTGGGTTCCTTTCTGCACCTCCTTCCATTCTTGCGGCTCCTGCCAGTCTGTGTTGTTTCGTCTGGTTCTACTGCTTCGGTCCTCAGGTGGATTTGTCTCTCTCGCGGTTGGTGGTCCACCGTGCGGTGTTGCTGTGTTTCGGTCGGACTGCGTCTCTTCCTGCTGTGGCTTTTTGTTGGGTCACTGTGGTTGGGTTGCCCTCTGCATTTGCCCCCGTACGGTCTGGTTCCGTGCCTTCTCTGTCCTCCTTCGGTTGTTGGTTTGGGCAGTTTTTCTGGTGGCCCTGCGGATCCCGGGGGTCTGGGTTCTTGGCCCTCCCGGTGTCTCTCTGTCCCGGGCTGGTTTTTCCTGCTCATGGTTGCCTCTCTCTTGGGTGGTCCTTCCACTCATCTGGTCTTTTGGTTTTGCCTGTTCGTTGGCATCCCCTTCTGGTCAGTTGGTTTTTTGTGAGATTCCATGAAGCCGCTTGGCTTTGGTATGTGCTCACTTCATGTGGCGAGGAAGACTTACGAGGAGGTGATGCCCCGGTTACTTACCGGTAATCTTCATTACTCCGAGTATAGTCTTCCTCACCACATGAGTTCCCATCCCTCCCTCCCTGTCTGGCTCTCTGCTTCATGTTTGTGCTTGGTAGTTTCAGGCTGTAGGGTTGGGCTGGCCCGCCTCTTATAGAGGTCAAGGGTGTAATGGGTCGGCCATATTGGGAAGGGATGGGAGGCATGGGAGGCTAACTTTTTTGCTTTGGAGGGTTCTGGTGTGGAGCTGAAGCTCACTTTGTTATTCATGTGGCGAGGAAGACTATACTCGGAGTAATGAAGATTACCGGTAAGTAGCCGGGGCATTAATACAGTTACTAAGATTATTACGACTACTATTACTTACTGCATTTATAAAGCGCCCTACAACAAGAAAGGTTTAACAGGCGCTAAATTCGCAAAGCATTACATTATGCTAGTTACTGCATTGTGAAATAGTTTTGGAGAGTATATGCTGAGCTAAGTGTGATTGCATGCCAGTCTTAATGCGTGCTGGGAGAGGTAAACTGTAGCTTTCATTTCAAAGTGGAATCCAGATGGCAAATTCTTCCAAGGACTGGCAGAGCTTAATGCTAGCCTTCCTGCCCCAAAGCTTGTTAACTTTTATTTCCCAGCAGTCACTAAAATGCCAGAACGGAAATTACAGCTTGAACTGTGTTGAGGGAACAGTTTCCAAAGCTATTCTCTGCAGTTGCCCACTGTGCCTGAAGTACACGGCATATAGTTTCAAACTGAACTTGATAGTGTGTCGGTGTTCTTGAGGGACTTTATTAGCTGTGATCCGAGTGACTCTGCACGCTTGATGCGTGAGTGTGTGAAGTTGTTGCTCAGGGACTGTGAAATATTACACATCGTTGAACTCACTGTCGCTTAATCTTCACTGTTTTGCATCTGCGGGGGAAGAAACCTGTGCATCTGCTTTAAAAACAAAGGGGCAGATTTATGAGTCCCTTGCGCCACTTTTGCGTCACTTTTCCCATGTTAAAAGTGACGCAAAAGTGGCGCAAGGGACTCATAAATCTGCCCCAAAGAGTGGAGTGTCCTGGAAGAACCTCGGCGAGGATTAGGGCTCTTATTCAAAACAACTCAAACCCTGTGTAAGCGCTGGTCCCTTGCGTGTGTGTCATCCATTCAATACGGCAATGTGATCGCGCTGGTATTTGAAGTTGTCTGGGATTGAATTATGCGCATAAGGTAAAAAAAACACGCACCTCTTATAAGTCCAACGCCACTACTGAAATTCCATTTAAAAAGTTCGAAATGACGCTAGTCCCAACAGTACTCTAAGGGGTAGATTTACAAGCCCCATGCGCCACATTTACCCCATTGTTGCGTCACTTCTGTGACGCAGCGGCAGCTTAAACCAGGTGCCATGTTGCACCTTATTTACAACGTGACGCATCTAGAGAGATGCGTCACGTTGTAAAAGCCCTGCGCCACATGAAACCTGCGTCAGGTTTCATTTGGGCATTCTTGCGCAGGGTAGGTGTTCCGTCGCAGGAACGCCTCGTAAAAGTGATGCAGTGAAATCTACAAGATTTCACGGAGTCACTTTCCCGAGGCCGCTGCAACAAATCCTTACGCCTGCTTGAAGCAGGCATAAGGAGTGGCGCACCACGTTAGGTATGGGCGGCCCCTGTGCATTGCTGGAGCCGTGTCGCGCTTGGACACGACTCCAGCATTGCGCCGCCCTTACGCCACAGGATGCGACATGCATCGCCCTATCCTTGCACCACGGTGCGCCGAATTGTAAATGCGACGCATTCCCGGTGGCGCAAGGAGATAGATGAGTGTCACATGTTTTCTGGCGCATCTCTGCTGATTTGCAGAGATGCGCCAGAACTTGTAAATCTGCCCCTAAGTGCTAACAACCGTGCCGGAGCACATAATGGAAGACACTAGTGCCAACATACTATAAGTACTTACAACAAGTACTTACAACCGTGTCGGAGCACATAAAGAAAGACACTAGTGCCTATAATACTATAAGTACTTACAATAAGTACTCACAACCGTGCCGGAGTACATAAAGGAAGATGCTAGTGCCAACAGTAATCTGAGTACTTACAATCGTGCCGGAGCACATAAAGGAAGATGCTAGCGGCAACAATAGTAGAAGTACTTACAACATGTACTTACAACCGTGTTGATGCACATAAAGGAAGACACTAGTGCCGACAATACTATAAGTACTTACAATAAGTACTCACAACCGTGCCAGAGCACATAAAGGAAGACACTAGTGCCACCAGTAATTTAAGTACTTACAACTGTGTCAGAGCACATAAAGGAAGACGCTAGTGCCAACAATACTAGAAGTACGTACAACAAGTACTTACAACCATGCCAGAGCACACAAAGGAAGACTTTAGTGCCGACAATACTATAAGTACTTACAATAAGTACTTACAACTGTGCTGGAGCACATAAAGGAAAACACTAGTGCCAACGGTAATCTAAGTAATTATAACCTGTCGGAGCACATAAAGGAAGACGCTAGTGCTGACAATACTATAAGTATGTACAATAAGTACTTGCAACCGTGCCGGAGCACATAAAGGAAACCACTAGTGCCAACGGTAATCTAAGTACTTACAACCTTGCCGAAGCACTTAAAGGAAGACGCTAGGGCCAACAGTAATCTAAGTACTTGCAAACGTGTCGGAGCACATTAAGAAAGATGCTAGTGCTGACAATACTATAAGTACTTACAATAGGTACTTACAACCGTGCCGGAGCACATAAAGGAAGACGCTAGTGCCAACAGTAATCTATGTACTTACAACTGTGCCAAAGCACATAAAGGAAGACGCTAGTGCAGACAATACTATAAGTACTTAAATAAGTACTTACAACCGTACTGGAGCACATAAACGAAGACGTTAGTGGCAAAAGTAATCTAAGTACTTACAACTATGCCGCTGCACATAAAGGAAGACAATAGTGCAGCCAATACTATAAGTACTTACAATAGGTAGTTACAACCATGCTGGAGCACATAAAGGAAGACGCTAGTGCCAACAGTAATCTAAGTACTTACAACAGTGCCGGAGCACATAAAGCAAGACGCTAGGGCCGACAATACTATAAGTACTTACAATAAGTACTTACAACTGTGCCAGAGCACATAAAGGAAGACGCTAGTGCACACAGTAATCTAAATACTTACAACCTGTCGGAGCACATAAAGGAAGTCGCTAGTGCCAACAGTAATCTAAGTACATACAACAGTGCCAGAGCACATAAAGGAAGATGCTAGTACCAACAGTAATCCAAGTACTTAAAACCGTGCCGGAGCACATAAAGGTAGACGCTAGTGCTGACAATACTATAAGTACTTACAATAAGTACTTACAACCGTGACAAACACATAAAGGAAGAAGCTGGAGTACATAAAGGAAGACGATAGTGCCAACAGTAATCTAGGAACTTACAACCTGGCCAGAGACCAAAAAGGAAGATGCTAGTGCTGACAATACAATAAGTACTTACAATAAATACTTATAACCGTGCAGGAGCACATAAAGGAAGATGCTAGTGCAAACAGTAATATAAGTACTTTGTGGTAGAATGAGAATCAATAGACAGTAATGCGCTTGACCATAATAGGTTGATCAAACGTATGATAAGCCACTAAAATTTTAATGGAGAATTTTCTATTTTATTGGCTATGTGAGAAACAATAAGAAAAAGGGTGTGATGCCAGTTCAATGTGCCGAAACAATAAATATACAGGAATGCAAGTATGCATATCTCTGTTTTCAAAACCCATGCAAAATGCAGGGATTTAGCGTGCATACCCCTCGTAGATCACTTGTGACTTTAAATTATCAAGTGCAAATGCCTTGTAAATGGAAAGCATGCCTAGGTTTAATGTCATGAGATCTAATTTAACCCTAATCTAACCCAGATTTTTTATTTTCTATTTATAAAGTTTTGAATAGCGCAAGCATGACCCTAGAGGGTATCAGAGCGCTTTCCATTAGATGAAGGCAGGATATAGTTGTAAAAACAAAAACTCGTCAAATATATGAACGTAGCATAGTAAGACTGATATCTATAATGGATCATCAATGTAGTAATCATACACCATATCAGAGTAGAAGGGAGGTATATAGTCAATAGGACATAATGTGTTATCAATAGAATATAAAGTGATAATCTTAGGGCATAAACTTGCTCATTAGAAAAGTTTTCACTTCTTTTTTGAAGGAGGAGGTAGATGAGATTCGGCAAACATCCGACAGCAGAGAGTTGCATATCTTCAATGAAATATCCAAGAAGGCTCTGCAGCACATTCTTTTTATGTGGAAAATTTGTGTTTTTATTAGCAGTGAGCTTTCACTTCATGAGGATCTGCAATCTCCCGATAGCTTTAGCTTTTGTGCCAAATATCTGCGGGTCTTGAAATGAAGGGCTTTGTGAGTCATGCAGGCAATCTTTAGCTGCATTTTCGTCTCATAAGAGAGCCAGTTCAGGGCTTTTAGGGCTGGGGATATGTGATTATTCTTTTTTTTTTCTGGAGACCAGTCCGGCCGCAGTGTTAAGAGAGGATATTAGCAGGGACAGATTGTATTTAGGAAGGCTGCATAGAGTGGTGCTTCTGTAGTCCAATCTAGGCAACACAAGAGCTTGGACCGCCAGCTTTAAGTTGGCCGATGGTAAGAAGGGTTTAAGTTTCCTTAGGATATTCATCTGGTATTTAGCTCCTTTGGTGGCTTTACTGATATGATTCTGCATATTCAAGTGTTTGTCTAATGTAATTCCCCGGGATTTAGTGGAATCAATAATGTGAGGAGAACAGTTGAAGGCTGTTAGATGCTTCATCCAAAGGTCGATCTTGGGCATGTGGTTAGGAGGGAGATGAGGAGGAATTCCGTTTTGGTGGTGTTGAGCTTGAGGTGCTTGCCAGTGAGCCAGCTTTGAGGGTTCTGGAGAAGAGAGTTGAGGGAAGTGATGTCTTCTGGGAAGCAGATTTTCAGATACAATTGAATGTCATCTGCATACCAGTTATAAAGAATATTTGCAGATTTCAGTGCGTGCGACATAACCTCGGGCAGGGACCTCAGCACCGCCCGCGGAGTGTGCGGAGATTTGCCTACTCCGCATTCCGCAGAGAACTCAGAGTAGGCAAATCTCCACACACTCCGCGGTGGAGAGGAGTTGGCCAGCACCCGCCTCCCACCCCACCTTTTAACAATTGCTTAAAACTGAAATAAAACTAGTTTTAAAGTAAACAACAAAACACTTACCTTGGCTGCGGCGTTCCTGGGCGGCTCTCCACCTCTTCATCGCCGTCTCTAAGGAAACCGCGCATGCATGCGCACCCGCATATTTCTCAAGAGGAGGAGAGCAGCTCGGGGGCACCGCAGCCAAGGTAAGTGGTTTCTATTTACTTTAAAAGTAGTTTTATTTCAGTTTTAAGCAATTGTTAATGGGGGGTGGGTGGCGGGTGGTGTAGTGGAGCTCCACGGAGTTTGTTCTCAACTCTGTGGCCCTCCGCTAAGCCCCGCTACCCACACTACGCCCGGGGCTAGTCTGCCACAGGTTCCAGGAATAAGTTGAAAACAATGGGTGGTAGGGTGGATCCCTATGGAAACCCTAGAATGACCGATTAACCAAAGAAAGTTACTCTCACTAAAGAAATGATATCATATTATATTAGGAAGGACAAGTTTAATTACGTTATCCAATGTTTTATGACATTTAAGGATAATTCGCCACTTTTCTACTGATAAAAAACATCCCTACCAGTCTTAAGAAGCACATTCATGATAGCTTTCCTCATAGTTTTAAGGTATCTCCCAGCAGTCAGAACTGAATTACACAAGAAAAAAAAGCTGTTGCAGCACACCCATTAATATGTATAACAATCCTGTTGGATTTGGTGTCTCTAGTTGGCATATGTAGGTACCTGTGACAAATAGGGACCATTGCGTCTAGTCAGGGTAAGGGGGTACACTCCTAAAATAACCTCTGCTCACCCCCTTGGTAGCTTGGCACAAGCAGACAGGCTTATCTCAGAGGCAGTATGTAAAGCATTTGTGAACACATACAGTAATCAGGTGACAACACTACAGATGGACACCACACAAGTTTTATACTAAAAATAAGTATTCTTTATATAGATTTATCACAAGACCATAAACGACAAAAATCCACAATACTGTTACTTTAAAATGGTAGAATTCAGCTTAGTTCTTTTAAGATGGTAAATGCAACACTCAGAGTTCAATGTACCTTAAGATGCGACACGCAGGGCAACAAAAGTGTTGCAAGGACGGTGATGCGTTGAAGATCTAGTGCAAATAAACAAAGATGGCGCTTTCTTCTTGATGCAACACGCTTCCCGGTGATACGGCAGCACCTGATGCGACATCGATCCTCTTCTCCGGTGATGCGAGATGTTTCCTCACGATGCGAGCCACGACAGGCCCTGCGACACGCTCCCCAGTGATGCGGCGGAGTCTGCTGCGACGTCGATCCTCTCCCCTGGTGATGTGAGTTGCTTCCACAACGATGCGAGCCGCAACAGGCCCTGCGACACTCTTCCCAGTGATGCGGCGGTGTGTCTGCTGCGACGTTGATCCTCTTCTCCGGCCATTTATTTATTTCAGAATTTGTATTGCGCATAGCTGCCCCAGCAACAGGGCGTCCCAGCACAGCCAAAGACCGAGGCCGTGGGCCTAGGAGGAGACTTAAATTAGACAGTGAAGAGCCAAGTTTTTATGGCTCTGCGAAAAGCAAGGTGGTTCTGGATCGCTCTGATGGAAACAGGGAGCGAATTCCAGAGCTTCGCAGCGAGACTACGGAAAGAGCGGCCATCCGCTCTAGCTTTCAGAACTCGAGGAATGCAGACCAATACTTGGTCAGCAGATCTGAGGGAACGCTGCGGCACATAGAACTCCAGCAAATTAGCCAGCCCTGGAGGTGCCTGTAGGTTCAAAATCCTATGCCCCACACAGAGCGACTTGAACTGAATGCGCTTTTCCACAGGCAGCCAGTGAAGTTTGGGAAGCAAATGAGAAACCGAGCAAGATTTCGGCAGTGCCACCAGGATGCGAGCTGCTGCATTCTGAATTCTTTGTAAACGCTTAATGCTGGACTTATTGGCACCCAGGTAGAGGGAGTTGCCGTAGTCCAGCCTAGAAAGAATCGTCGCCTGGACAATGGTCGGACGCACCTTGGGAGGAAAGAAACCCAATAAAGGTTTCAAGCCCAAAACAAACCCCTGCCACAACCTTCGACTGAATGTCGAATGTCAGTCCACTGTCAAACCACACACCCAGGTTCTTCACAGCCTCCTTAGGCATGGGAGTGGGTTTAAGACAATCCAGCCAACACTGCTCGGACCACATCTCCCGATCCTTCCCAAACAAAAGAACCTCTGATTTACTAGCGTTCAACTGCAGGCAGTTTGCTGCCATCCAGTCCGCAACCACCAAAAGGTCCTCTTTAAACTTGTCCAGGTTGGTGCTACATTTCTGAGAAAAGGCGATCACCAATTGGGTGTCGTCGGCACACGATACCAGTGACAATTCCCTACCCTTGGCTACCGAAGCCAGGGGACAGACATAGATGTTGAACTATAAGGGGCTCAAAATTGAGCCCTGCGGCACCCCCTGTTTCAAAGCAAAGTCCTGCGAGTGAAAAGGTGGCATGGAGACCTGAAACGACCTCCCTTCCAGAAAGGACTCAAGCCAGTCCAAGGCCATACCCCTAATACCGATCTCCTGAAGGCGCTGTAAAAGTATCACGTGAGAGACGGTATCAAACGCGGCACTTAAGTTCAGAAGGACTAAGGCCGCAGAGTCCCCTACATCCAGACTCCCCCGGATCACTTCCGTCACTGCCAACAAGGCAGACTCGGTACTGTGCCGCGCTCGAAAACCTTTCTGTGATGAATACAGGATGGCATTCTGCTCGATAAAGTCAGAAAGAGTGGAATTTACATGAGATTCCAGTACCTTCACCAGAAAAGGCAGCTGGGAAATGGGGCGATAATTGCCCAGATCGGCAGGATCACAGGAAGGTTTCTTTAGCAGTGAAGTGACCGTGGCGTGTTTCCACGCCCCGGGTACAGATGCTAAAGACAATAAGAGGTTGACCAGATCAATGTTCACAGGAGAGATAAGCTCATGAAACTGGCGGAAATGGGCAGGTGTCAAGGAGTCAGCCGGCGAGCCCGATTTGATTTTCGAACACAGGGACTCAAATTCCATAGGGGAGATGAGAGGAAAAGATGACAAAGTATTCCCACTAAGAGACTGGCAACCCCCGAACCCACCCCCTCTGCAGACAAGTCCACGGTAGGCAGTCCCAGATAAATCTTCTCTACTTTGTTCACGAAATGCCTCGCCAGCTCATTACACTGATGGTGCGAGGCAATCGGGGAGACCCCAGAAGAACCCGCGCTCTTCATGCCTTTAAGCAGAGAAAAGGTAGTCCTGGCGGGGTTCGAACTGACCAAGATTTTATCGCCCACATAATCCGCTCGGGCTCTCCGGATAAGTTTGTGGTACTGCTTAATGGCTGCTCGGTATTTACTTTTTGCAGCCACATCATAAGAGTGTCTCCAAGCGTGCTCAAGCTGTTTACAGCCCTTTTTGGCTGTAGTTAGCGACTCATTAAACCAAGGGTTAGACGGCCCACGATTCTTCTCCCCCAATTTTGTCGAGATGCAATTGTCCAGACCCAACGTCAGCCACTCATGAAAATGCAAGATCGCCAGCTCCACATCCAATGGCAGTTGAGGCCTGTGGCTGGACAGGAAAGCAGAAAATCGACCGATGTCCAGTTTGTGCCAGGGACATTTTAGAACTGGAACCGGACGATTCAGGTCTGTCTTTCCCTGCAACCGTAGCAAATATGGGATCAAAAAATGGTCTGTCCAGGCCTGCGGGACCGGCGGCAGTACTTTTAATGCATTTAGGTTAGAGAATAAGGGGTCCAGTAGGTGACCGGCCACATGTGTGCTCTCAAGGACCCACTGGACCAGTTGGTAAGCCTCAAGATCAACCAAAAAGCTGGTAATCTCGGACTTCCCACAATTCTCGAGATGAAGATTAAGGTCGCCTAAAATGGTGAAATTCGCTGCACTACTAACATGTAGCTTGACTTTGTTCAATAAATCTTCCCTAAACAGGCTAGAGGAGCCAGGGGGACGGTAGATGAGAAGGCCAGATACAGTGAAGGTATGATTCAACCTGAGTTTAAACAGTGCCCTTCACAGTCCACTATGTTCTCCTGACTGAAACTACAGGTGTAAACATCCTTGACAATAATTGCAATACCACCCCCTCTACCACCTCCTCTATTTACACAGTTCATCACAAATCCCTGGGGAAGGGCCAGCCAAGGCTCCGCAACCGACTCTTGAGTGAGCCAAGTCTCCGTTAAAAATAATACATCTGGTGACTCGTCGACTAACAGATCAAAGACCTCAGCATGATGCTTCACTAATGACTGGCAATTTAGACTTAAACATTTATAATTTGTGTAGTCAGGGGGATATGGGAGGGACTCCTCCAAAGGGAGTTGAAATGTGTAACATTTACATTTCAAAAGGGCCATCCTCAGGAGCCCATACAGATGAAGGACAGTTGGACTCCAAGGACAGGAGCTCATCACACGAATGTCTCAAATGATCGGCGGGAGACTGGGCAGGGGTTTTGGCGACAGGCGACGTTCTGGCACGGACGGGCACAGACAGGCTTGCCTTTGGCGCGGCTTCGGCGCTCCGGCGGCGCACCCGCTGCGCGGAGTCAGCTGTGCCTCCATTTCAAGAGTCAGGGGTGCAAACACAATCCCGCTGACCTGCAGTCTACCCAAGATGGTGGTCTCACTCCTGCCGCCTCGGTCGAACTGCAGTCTTTCCTCCAGCCAAGCTACCTCTAACCAGCTCGAAACCCTCCCCGCAATAGCACAATGCACAGCAACTGGTAAGTGCAACAAAGTAAAATTAGTGCGGCGCAAGTTAAAACGCTATGAAATCATGCCAGAAGAGAGCATAAGTTAAAAGGAATACAAGTTAACAAATCTCACTCCCGGCTCACGACTCAGAAGTCTGGGTGATGAGCAGCGACAGGCCCTGCGACACGCTTCTCGGAGATGCAGCGGCATCTGATGCGACGTCGATCCTCGTCTCCTGCGATGAGCTGCGACAGGCCCTGCGACACGCTTCCCAGTGATGCGGCGGCATCTGCTGCAACGTCGATTCTCTTCTCCTGGCGATGCGAGGCGCTTCGGTGAACCTGCATTGACTCAATGATTCTTCTGCGACACGCTTTCCGGAGACGTGGCGGCGTCTGCTGCGACTTCGATCCTCTTCTCCGGCGATGCGAGGCGCTTCGTTTTGTGAAGCGGCAGTGGCAGTTTGACGACACGCTTCTTGTTCTTGAGTCACGCTTCCATCTCCTTGCAACACGCAAGTCCTCAAAAGGTCCAGCACAACTGCAGGCACTTCAGAAGAACTCTTGGGGAGCTGGTGGGTGAAGTCTGTTGTCCCTGAGACTTCAGCAGGAGGCAAGCTCTTTTCCGAGCCCTTGGAGATCCTTCACAAGTTGAATGAAAATGCACAAAGTCCTTTCTCCTTTCTTTGGCAGTCAGGCAACCACTGCAGGCCAATCCCCCAAGCAGCACTTCAGCTTAGGGATAGTCTCTCCTCAGTTTCTTCTGGTTCCACTCCACAGCAAAGGTTTCTTCTTGTTTCCCAAAGTGATCTAAAGTTCTGGGGTCTGGGTCCCATTTTTATACACAGTTTCTCTTTGTTCTCTGAAGGCAGAGAGGCCTTTGCCTAGTCCAAACCAGTTCTGGTCAGTCTTGGAGCACTTTGTTGACATGACTCCTTCTTTCCTTTCACAGTGCAGGGCAGAGACATCAAACGCACCACAGGAGGTGGAGCCAACATTGTGGAGGGAAAGCACAGCCCTATTCAGGTCAAAGGTGCAACTCCTCCCACCCATCTACATGGAGATCTCTCTATTCAGCCCTGTGCTGACTCACCCTGGCTCTGGGAATTCCCCAGCCCCCTGGAATTCCCCAGCCCCTGTCACTCAAACTCCAGACAAGGAATACACAACCTAGCAGAGGCAGGCTTGGATTGGTAGACAAGAAAATACCCACTTTCTAAAATTGGTATTTTCAAACACAGAATGTTAAAACCAACTTCACTAAAATGTATTTTATCATTCTGAGTTCGGGCATACTAAACTCGAATGTCTACCATGTTCCCTGAGTCAGTTAGGATTATAGGATGTAATAATCAAACTGCCCGTTCTGGCCTATGGGGAACAGATAGCCTTGTAATAGTGAAAAACGAAAATGGCTGTAATTCACTATTTGGACATGACACACACACCAGGGCTTGTCCTACCTTATACTAACAATGCACCCTGCCCTTGAGCCTACCATAGGGGTGTCTGATATGAAGAAATGGGAAGGTTTAGGGACTGGCAAGTGGGTGCCCTTGCCCAGTCAGCATGGCAGTACCAGACTGCACACAGGCTCTGCAATTGCAAGCCTTAGACACATTTTAACAGGCTGCTTCTGTGGGTGGCACAACCAGTGCTGCAAGCTCACCAGCAGCATTTGGTTTACAATCCCTGGGCACACTCAGTGCACTGTACTGGGGTCTGACAAGTATACCAAATAAGCCAATCATGGAGTCACTAATCCATACATCAATTTACAATAGGGAGAGCATATGAACTTTAGCACTGATCAGCAGTGGTAAAGCGCCCAGAGTCATAAAACCAACAAAAACAGGTCGGAGAAAATACAAGAGGAAGGCAAAAAGTTCAGGGATGACCCTGCAAAAAGAGCCAAGTCCAACAAATCTAAAAACAGTGTTGGACAAGTATTCAATATAGTCTAGAATCCAATATATTCCTAAGCAATTGAGGATAATCCAGTCAGACAAATGATATGCAGAGCATTAAAGTAGTCCAAAAACTGATGACCTTTTTGGGCTACTTTAATGCTCTGCATATCATTTGTCTGACTGAATTGGACTGTGCTTAGGAATATATTGGATTCTAGACTGTGTTTAATACTTGTCCAACACTGTTTTTAGATTGTTATACATAATAATGGGTGTGCTGCAACAGCTTTTTTTTCTTGTGTATTGATATGCATGTTATTTTGTAATGTGCTGACAGCACCTCTAGGTAGTAGGTGTTTTAAGCTACTTTAGCACCCTGCTATAACTATAGCAACAAAATTATTCACACTCATTATTGTCAGTTGTAGACAAGTTTTCCTTATTGATGTGCGGTTCTTTCCCTCATAGGGAACACTAATACCTATCAGTTTTTTTCTCAGAACTGAATAGCTGTCGTGGGCTAGAGTTAACGAATATGGGGCCTGATTCACAAAACTAACTTAAGACAAAATCCTAAACTTACTACCATTTTTGGTATTCACAGAAGGCACTTACTCATTTTGGTATTCACAGAAGGCACTTACTCATTTCGGTATTCACAGAAGTTAGGAGTCCTAACTTTAGGACTCCTAAATGCCTTCTGTGAATACTGAAAGTCTTAAAGTTAGGATTGTTCTCAGCTTAGGAGTAGTAAAGTTAGGACTCCTAACTTTAGGACTCCTAAATGCTTTCTGTGAATACCGAAAGTCTTAAAGTTGGGATTTTGCTCAGTTTAGGAGTAGTAAAGTTAGGATTCCTAACTTTAGGACTCCTAAATGCCTTCTGTGAATACCGAAAGTCTTAAAGTTGGGATTTTGCTCAGTTTAGGAGTAGTAAAGTTAGGACTCCTAACTTTAGGACTCCTAAATGCCTTCTGTCAATACCGAAAGTCTTAAAGTTGGGATTTTGCTCAGTTTAGGAGTAGTAAAGTTAGGATTCCTAACTTTACTAACTTTTTGTCTTAAGTTAGTTCTGTGAATCGGGCCCACAGTTTTTTTCCTTCTGTTGCAGATTTCTCGTTAACGGAACCCTCAGTGTAATTTTTTGTTTGTGTGGCTTAACAGGTCTAGTACCCAAGGTATCTCTACCTACAGTGGTATAAACTTCCACAATTAGTTTTGGTATTTCCAGTTCACAGTCTTGAACTGAAACAGTTTCAAGTTCTTGATGTTGTTAATTTTGCTTAGGATGATGGAGGACACTGCAATAAAGTACCCCATTATCTTCATTCCTAAATCCAGAGATTGTGTAACTTCATGCTCATTTTGTACTTGTCTAAGTACATCAGGGAGGACTGCCAATGAAGGAGTACCATGCATGCAAATATGCTTCCCCAAGTGTTGTACTCCTCAACGGGAGGCAGATTTTCAAGAGGGAGACACATTGTCAATATTCTGTTTGTCTTGGGGGTAGTGTATGGATACACTGCCTCCAAGCTATTAGTCTTATGAGCAATCCAGAAAGCCGTTTCATCACTCTCTGTGGGTGCTTTACCAATGATAGCGTTAATAGTATGTG
Source organism: Triturus cristatus (assembly GCF_964204655.1). Lineage (NCBI taxonomy): Eukaryota > Metazoa > Chordata > Amphibia > Caudata > Salamandridae > Triturus > Triturus cristatus. Next base: position 727,075,480 of record NC_140586.1, read on the forward strand.
GACTAATAGTTTGCACCTGTGTGGGTGTGGCAGGTCCAGCTAGGCCAGCAGTTCTGGAGCATAGAGCGCTTTGTGCAAACTGTATAAGTCTCCTGTATAAGGTAACTGTGTAATTTAATACCACTACTACCTCAGCATGGGGTCGATTATCAGGGCGATGAATGGGTGTGGAACCAGCCAAAACTGACTTTGTTGCCCCTTCATTGTTAAGAGGCACTAAAATGACATTTTTGTGTGTGTGTGTGTGGCAATTGGCCACCAAATAAATTTTGGCGTTCTTGGTAAACAAAATTTCCAAATTTTGGTAAGCCCTGTAATGGGCTGACAGATCTGCTGCTGTGTATTTGTGAAACTGCTAAGGGTGAGCGGCATGCTCCGCTTCGCCCACGGAGTGCACGTAGCGCTGCCTGCTTCGCCGTTTACGAAGTAGGCGTAGCAGGCAGCACTACGCCCACGCCGCTGCGAAGCGAAGCTGCCCGCCACCCGGCCGCCCTCTTTTAAAAATACTTAAAAGAATATAAAAAGTAAATTAAAGACCTTACCTGAAGTGCGGCGTCCCATGGCTCCCTCTGCTTGCTTGCCGGTAACTTCTTCACAGAAATGCCCATGCACGGACGCCCTCGCATGCGGGTGGGCGGCGGGTGGCGCGTAGTGGGGCTACGCGGAGCGCGCAAGTGTGCGTAGATTTTGCCACACTACACTGCTCCACGTAGCCCACTACGCCCAGGACTGGAAACTGCCCTGAGGCTGCATCAGTAGGCGCAAACTCCACCTATGAGTAAAATGTCTCAAAGGCATACACTGGAGGTGCAGCTAATATGAAAGTAACTGTCCCCCCTCATTGGGAACACCTCGAGCTATGAGATGGTGAGTGACGACTTTCCTACAATTAGCCCCTATGAATAGGTGCTTCCATATTGAATGGATTCAGTTTGGAATTGTGAATCAAAGAATTAGAAAACCCACAGAATGGGGAATTAACCTTTCATGATTCAAGCTTGACAAACCTACGGAAATAGGTGATTCCTTATCCCCAGTAGGAGCTACCCGTGATTACTATGGACATCTCTGTAATGATGGTTCCAATGTGTGTGAATAGTAACAACTATCAAGGTGTAAATGGGGGGGTCTATGTTGGGCACCCACTGTTACATAAGTTAAGATTTTGGCGTAACTCTATAAGGGGTTCTTTTACCACCCACCGGTGACACAGGTGAACTTGGTTGGATGCACGACGATGAATTCGAAAAACAGGTTAATGTAGATTGCTTTTTTTTCAGCCATGAGGATTTTTTCAATGGAAGCAAATCACGCTTCACCCAGAGAATACAAGTGTATTTGACAATATACAATTGGCATAAAAGTACTGCTTTTGGGTTACTAACAATCCCATAAAAGGGATCAGGAGTACCGTAGAAACAGTAACCAACCTATTTCGTTATTCACAATATCACATACCACTGTACTAAGAAGAATTAATACTTTTTGTTAAAAGATTTTATTACAACAGGAATAATCTGGTTCTCAGTACATCTAAAACAGCTACACAGAATATAATTAAAAACAGCAAACAGGAACGTTATCAATAAAGAGAAAAAAATGAACATTTCTATCATTGTTAAAATGTCATCTAAAACCTAATGCCCTAACTTCTATGTCTATGCGCTATACTAAGAGAGCATTGAAGGTAAATCAACTTGCAGTCTTGAGTTTCTTAGGGAGAAGAGGCGCACTGCATACCTTGTTGACAGCAAAGTCTGTCTTTATCAGTGGAGGCATGAAGACAGAGTTTCCTGTAAAGGCTAAACAAATGCAGTTGGTCGCTGTTCCGCTGGGACTGGGCTTTATCAGCTTCAGATGTGATCCAGCATCTACGAAGGGAGCAGGCAGCAGGTGAGACTATCTCTGGCAAAATAACAGGTGATAATCTGGCTGAAGGACCTTGCCTGGCAAGTGGTAAAGTGGCAGTCATTGTATACTAACTGTTATCAGAAAATTGAAGTTTAGGAATGTCTGACGTAGATTATATGCATTAAGGAATGCATCCCAGATGTTTCCTTATAAACATATAAGGTAGAAGGACATCAATTCGGACTATATTACTTTGGTTACATATCTGTATGTGTTCTTACATAACCTTGACATGATGAGGAGTAGACAATTGACTCAGACGAATGATACATTTGATGGTGTATTTATGTCATTAATTAAAGAACTTGGTGCTTTCACAGTTACTAGAAAGATATGGCCGGACGACATCTCAATCAATCAATCAGGTTTATAGAGCGTGCTACTCACCCGTGAGGATCTCAAGGCACGGGGGGGGGGCGGCTCCGGATCAGCTGAAGAGCCAGGTCTTGAGGTCCTACCTGAATGTGTGCAGGGTCGGGGTGTGTCTGATGTTCACAGGAAGCTCGTTCCAGGTCTTGGCTGCGATGTAGGGGAAGGCTCTCCCGCCTGTTCTGTTTCTGCGGATGTGGGGAACCTCTGCCAGGGCGAGGTCAGTGGAGCGGAGGTTCCTCTTGGGTATGTAGGAGGTTACACTCTCGTTGAGGTATTTGGGTCCAATGTTGTTGAGGGATTTGTAAGTGTGGGTGAGGGGTTTGAAGGTGACCCTCTTCTCGATGGGAAGCATCTGCGTCTGAAAGACAGACATGACAATGGTTCTGCAAAAAAAACAGGGAATATGGTGACCTGCATTCTCTCAGTTAAGGAAGATGGTCGGTGGCCTCCATGGACCATGTTGGACTCCGGGCCTACACAAGATGGACTAGGACCTCAGGGACTTTACATCACTGGAAAGACAAAGGGGAAGACATTGCCTGCTGTTCCTGCACTTATAAATAAGAATCTCTGGCACATGTTTTATACTGCGGTCCAAAGCGTAAGGTAGAAAGGGCCCCCTGCTATTGATGAGGAGTTCCTCTAGGCAGGGAAATAATACATCAATGTAAGTTCCTAGGGCAACTCCAATACAAGTATAACAATTCTGTTTAGGAGAAGGAGAGACATACACAATAACAATTTCTTACAAAAATACAAAAGTAAATTGTATTCAGAATTTTGAAAACATGTCTAGTAAACAAAAACTTTAAAACAGTCTACATACACATCTCATCCATGTCATCATTCATACTCATCACTCACACAGAGACACATGAAGCAAGTGTTTACAGACTTTTCACATTCATATACAACATTGTGCTTCCAAAACATTAGTTATGGCTGGGATATTCATTCCTAGTAAGCCATTAATACAGGCTATTCAATGTATATCCGGTAGGTATCTGTGTCACGACGTGGCTGAAACCCAGGGTAGTGTCCTACGCACGTTTCGGCACAGCAGTGCCTTCTTCTGGAAGAGCCACAATGGATAAGATGCAATGTCATCATAAATGGAAGTTGTCAACTTTTATTCTCAAAGGAAGAGATGAATAATATAAAGGGCAAAAATTAATCTTCAAGATATATGTATGTACCCCAATCGTAGGATTAAGATAATCTTGAATCGAAGGACAACATCAGCCCGGCACACACGGCTTGCATTCAATCTGAGACGAATCCATGAGGTACTGCCCGGGCTCCAACGTATGATTCCACATCCCCGGTATTTCGAACTTCGATACTGCATACATTCATCCTTCGATTTAAGATTAATATTGTTATTGTGTGTGTCTCTCCTTATCCTAAGCAGAATTTTTATAATTGTATTGGAGTTGCCCTAGGAACTTACATTGATGTATTATACTGCAGTCCAGCCTTCTATAATGAGTGGAAACAAACTATTGTTTCTAGTTGTAAGAAGGATTAAGATTTGCACCTGCCAAGAGGCAATAACATTTTGCTTTATTTGCTGTGAAGGCAAACTGCTCACAGGGTTTGTGGGAATTATGAAATTAATTACAAATATCCGTGAAATTCTAAACGACCTATGAAAACTGCTACAACTAATTTTATGAGTATTTCTAACTATATATATTTTTTTTTTAAAGAAGTAGCTGAATGTGTATTTTAAGCTCTATTTTAAAATGTATATCATGCAAAATTGAAAAGCACTACTGCTACTCAACCTCTCCTGTATTTGTTAGAAAATATGTGTTCAAGTTCTAGAAAATTAGTTAACTTGAATGCAGTATTTAACATTTCATAAAATAACTTGTTATTTTGGGGGACATGTGTGAAATTGTTTTACACAGGGGGATGAGGAAGACAGTAACACTTTGAAGAACATTGACTTAGAAGGATGTCATCGTCCTTATCAGGAACAAACCCATACAAGTCTGGAGCACTCGCCCCGCACTTGAAGTGGAAGAGATTCTCAAGACTTCAACCGCTTTCCTCAGACCTCCTCCTCCTCTATGTACTAGGAGCACTGTACTGTGTCTGTGTGAACGTGTGCATGCGTGAGAGTGAGTAAGAGAAACAGCACATGCAAGAGAGAGAGAAAGAGATGAGGCATATGTGTCAAGTGTAATTTGTAAATCATTAAGAGCAAGACCCTTCTCAGGAGACCTTTGCAGCTTGTATCACTCATTGCACCTCCCAGTGCTACCAATGACAGTACCAGCACAACTACTAACCATCACACTCCTACAAGTATGACAATTCAGACTACTCCGAGCTACCTGAAGCTCTAAGAATGGCTTGGCTGACAGCCATTATTCATTTTTAATGTGTATTGTATTAATAAATATTGTTGTTGTGCTCATCTCAAAATCAGACAGACGGTGCAACCATTTGATAAACTGTTATTAGTGCCGGTGTTGAAAATTAAGTGCTGGTGCCGAGCACGGAAAACAACTGGCTTAAATTAAACACTGCACACAACAGTAGGAATTCTAAGTTTTCACTGAAGACATTGAAAATAAAAGCACAGTGATGTTGGCTAAAGAAACTGAACACGTGTGTATGTGTGTGTGTGGGGGGGGGGCTAGTGTGGAACTCTGAAATAGTGTGTGATAGCGTACATCACAGCATGCTACAGTGACTGTGTCAAAACAATAATAGTGTATAGTAAGTGTGTTATTTGGATGAGCAATGGTGACAGTGTCTGTGTAAGAAAGAGGGAGGCTGTGAGAATATGAGGAACACAGTCTCTTGATTGACACCTGAGCGCTCTGCCTCGCTCTTGCCCATTAACTAATCCACCCTGCTTTTGCATATTGTTTCCCCATTTTACTGGCTCCTGCTCTCTGGTCTCTGCTCTCTCCAGCGTCTTCTGTGTCTGACTTTTCATGTCCAGTTTTCCTCGTTCTGGCCCAATATCCTACTCCCATTATGTGTGAGTGAGGCTCTCTTACCTCCCCTTTCCTGCATTTCCTGTCCCCTCTGCTTGAGTCTCTCGGCCTCTTTATATGAAGCTCTCCCCTCTCTATTGGATTGTATTTCCCTTACCTCTCTGCTTGACCTCTCTTGCCCTCAACTGGCAGATTATTTCATTCTACCTTAACCTTACCCTCTCCTTCCATTCTCTGCTTTCCTTTTTCTTTACTCAAGCCTAACTTTCAACTTGCCTTTGAATTTAAATCTCTTCTGCCCTTTCTGCCTCTCTCATGCTTGCCAGTCCCTATTTCACTTACTTTCCTCATGTCTGTCGCTTTACGTTTTCCCTATTACTTTCTAGCCCTTTCTACGCCTCCTTACTGTCTTGATTGACCATGCCTTTCCTACAAAGACTTGAAAAAAATAAATTGCCTTGGGGGTTGCCATCCTTGCTCGCAGGGCAAGAAAATGAAAAATGCCTTTTTGGCTTGCATGGATCTGGCCAACCTTGGCATTTTGTTATTTGAAACAAGCTGCACAGTCCTGCAGAATCATGCTCGACCATGGTGAGTTTGAGAAGTCTCTTACATATTAAACAATTCGGGGGCGGGGTTTGGAAGACAGATGGTGGGATTTAGGAGCTCCATGGATGTTTGACGCTCGCTCCACTTCTTTCTTCTGTGGACGTCCACAAATGGCAGTGGATATTTTTAAGGACTCTTCAGAAGTGATGGACGTAATCATTACTTTTTTATACCTACGTTTTTTCTTTGCAAGCAACATTTTAGCAATATTTTCTTTAGACATCACTTCTGAAACTGCTTGCCAGACGCCAAAAACCTCTGTAAATACAGATGAAAAGAAAAGGTAAGAACGTCTGCCTTTAATCTATTAGTTGTCTTATCTCTTTCATCTCTGCCATTCAAAAGCCTACAGTTTTCCATTCACATCTTCTTGTCATTTCTGTATCTTAAGTGCCATTTTGCAGCACTTGACTCTCCTATTTTCATAACTCAGCATGCTTGAAATCCATTTACACATTGCCTTTCACAAACATCAAGGTATGACTTTAATTATCTCTTTGAACACAATGTAATCAACTTGAATGCGCCTTTCTTTGAAGGTGTTGCGGTCAGAACACCTGTGCTGATCAAACGAGGCTTGGAGTCTGATTTAGAGGTGGGGGTAATGGACTTCAGCCCAAAAATGGCTGCTGTCCTGTAGGCTCGCCTCTGTGTTCCCTCGGCAGATTTAGAGGGTGGGAAAAATGGCGTCCACAAGGCAGGTCTGCTGCTGCCTCTGCCAGCTGAAAAAGATGTTGATCAGAATGCTTTAAGTAACTAGTCGGTCATTTTCCAAATGCTTCACTTCCGTGTGAGAACCAAGACAGTCTCGTAAAGAAACTGCTGAAAATGTAGGTGACGCAAAGAGAGTAAAACTTCAAGCGGCTAAGAGGGCTTTTGTGTGCGGTCCCTAAAATTAGTGGTATATTTGTAAAGCTGACACTGTGGAGAAACCAGATACAAACATGGAGTGTCACAGCACCAGAGCACCAGAGTCATGGGAGACAGAGGGGCAACATGAGCCAGAACCAATGACATTGATTCAACAAAATGCCTGGGGTAGCGGAAGTGGCATCACTCGCTTATATATCTCTCCTTATGACTTCACAGGAAGAGACTTGACATCACCTTTGACCATGATTACATCAAAGGAAGTGAAGTGTCATGACCTTTAACCTTGTTGATATTACAGAAACTGAAAACACTAAACTTCCAAAACCCGCACACAGTAAAAGCAAGAGTAACAAAATATAGATAAATAAACCTTTACTTTTATCACCAATGTAGTAACTAGGGTTCTCCCATGCTACAGTAGAGATACAAAAAAGTTAGACCGAGGACAAGGCAATCATAGGCCAGCAGTACAATCATCAGGTGCTAAAGTACAGCCTCAAATGCCCTAGCACTACCCTCGTACCATCTTTTTGCTTAGGTGTATTCATTACAGCCTCAAATAACCATTTGCTCAACCTTTATAAGGATGTTAGATGTAGATATGCCAACGACGACTCTGGTGACCCTATTGTGCAATACGGTTTATACTTTCTCAGTAAAACTGTTTGTTTTTGGACACCATAAACATCAAAACTGTGTGAGACTGAGTTCACACCATCAGAATGGGAAACATCATTTCCAACAAGGCAGAACCACGACCTGCCTTTACCACACAGCCACTACCCAGACTGCGCCGTTACCACGTATTCCTTTACCACACAAGTCGTTACAACGACTTGCTTAGAGAACGCGGTATTGGACTGGTGTTGGATATTAAGGCTAACACCTTCCCTACTGATATACCTTCTAGAGTTGGAATAGAAATATATACTATTCAAAGTCCAGCGCCCCCTAGAGCAAATGTGGTAAAGGAACGCTGATGAAGTTGCAGTTGAGGTAGTGACTGAGTTGTAAAGGCTTGCACGAATGGTAAAGAAGATGAACAGTTCAACCATTGTGCTATTGCATAGAATATATGCTTGCATAGGAGTATAGTGATAATTATGCTCTTCGCTACTGCTCCCTATCATAGGGTCCGATTAGGATGGCGGAAGTACTACCCCCGCCGGCCCTGCAGTGGCGGTCTTTCCTCCATCACACAGTGATTTACCCACTGCCCAGTTAGGATGGCGGTGGGTACCGCGGTGGACGCAATTCCGTCCGTCACTTCACAACCAAAGGCAATCGTTCAGATTGCCTGGCGGACGGTGCAGGGTGCCTAAAATGGTGGCGGTGCCTAGCAGGCACCGTTCACCAAATTAGGATGTTGGTAAAAAACAGGCTTTCCATGGCAGCGATGCCGTCATGGAAAGGCTGACTGGGATTGGGTTTGGGGGCCCGTTGCGGGCCCCCCTTGTGTCAGGGGGAGGTGTTGTTGCACTGGGGTACCCATGGGACCCCCCCTGCATTTTCCTGCACTGCGTGGCAGTCACCGCGTGGTGCCTGCCACGTAGTGCAGGGAAATGCACAGCATCACATTTTAACATTGCGTACGGTGCTGCAGCCAGCAGCATCGTCCACAATGTTAAATGCCCTGGCGGGTGCATTTTAATTGCAGTGTTGGGAGTGCCGCATGACTGGCGGGCAGTTCCACACACCGCAACGATGGCGGGCTGACTCATGTCTGCCCGCCATCGTAATGAGCCCCATAGTGTGTTAAGGGTGGGTGAAAGTTCCATTATTGCAAAGGGTCATCTAACCCCCCAGTTATCTGTAGGTATGTTTCATCTGGAAGACCTGTCTTGGTGTAGCGCTGGGCACCATCCTTCTCAGGAGGTAAACAGGATTCAGCTCGGCTGGAATTCCAGCATGTGGAGACCTCAACAGGCTGTGTGCAAGAAATCCCAAAGACATTCAGAAGCTTGCTGGATGGTGTTGAGTCAGAATATAAAGTTGGAGATTTCGACTTACACAAATATCGAGTTGCAAATATCATGATTCAGAAATATCGACAGCAAGAATATTGTGGTCAGGTATATCGAATTTAGGGTAAGAAATATCATTGTAAAAAATATAGAAGTCAATATTATTGTATGCAAAAATATAGTTGTTATGTATTTTAGTCTATATTTTAAATGTATGTTTTTTTGTATAAGCATTGTTTATGTTTTTTAATATATGTGTTAAATTGTTTGTAGTTATCAATTTTATTTTAATAACATTTTTCGTTTTTTAGTTCCGTAGCGGGTTGTGGGTTTGTAGGGGAGTAGGGTGGGAATTAATTTAATTATAATAAATAAATGATTATTTTTCATTTCTTTAATTTAGATTTTAAAGTGTTAACAGTGGGAAGTAATTTATTCAAATTCATTATTAATTGGTTTTTAACTAATATGAATTAATTGATAATTAATTATGTTAATTGTGTAATTTTGTTTAGGTGTGGGTTGTGGTGTTTAAAGGGGTAATGGGTGGGAAGTAATTTTTTTGATTAATTAATAATTATTTGTTTAATTTATATTAATTAATTGCTTTAAAATTAAATATAGAAATTGTGTAATTCATTTTAGGTGCAGGTTGTGGGGTTTATAGGGGTAAAAGGTGGAAAGTAAATTATGTTTAATTAATTATTCATTAGTTGTTAATTTATGTTAACTAATGAATCGATCATTAATTATGGTACTCGTGTGATTTATTTTTAGGTGTGGGTTGTGGGATGTATGGGGTAAAGGGTGGGAACTAATTTATTTTCAATTAATTATTAATTAGGTCCTAATTAATATTGATTAATTAATTAATTGAAAATTAAATATGAAATTTGTGTAATGCATTTTAGGTGTGGGTTATAGGGTTTATAGCAGTAAAGTGTGGGAAGTAATTTATGTCTAATTAATTAATAATTGGTTTGATCATCAATTTTAAATAATGAATTGATATTTAATTAGGGTAGTTGTTTATATTTTTTGTGTGCGTTTTATTTTTTTAGGGGTAAAGGGGTGGGGAGTGAATTAATTATACTTAGTTTATAAGTCGTTTTTATATACTATTTGTTTTTTAATTGAAAATAAGTTTTAATTGTGTAATTCATTTTTTTACAGTTTAATTTTACCAGTGGTTTGTGGGTATTATAGTGGTAAAGTGTGGGAAGTTAATTTTTAAGAGTTTTTTAAATAATATTTCTTTAATTGGTACTTAATTATGTTAATTATGTAAGTACATTTTTTAATGAAATTCAGCTGTGGGTTGAGAAATGTGTGGTGTTATAGGGCAGGAAATAAAAAAGTAAATTTATATAATAATTAATATTTTGATTCTAAATAATTTCTAATTAAAAATTGTATTTAATATAATATTTGAAGGTATTTGTGATTTGCATTTAACATTATGGTGCCGATTCCAACCTTGTAAAACCCGGGTACGATTCGTCGTACGGAGCGTATTCTCCGTACAACTCGTACCCAGGAAATCCACCGTACAATCCAGCAAGTACGATTCGTACAGAAATACCATTTCTGTGCGAAACGTACAAAACACCGTCCGGCTAAAAAATACCAACGAGTCTGATCTGGGACAGTGCGTACGCGACGTCCGTACGGAGTCAGGCAGCGTTTTACAGACCAGCAAGTACGAATCGTCTCTACGTCACTCCACACAGCTATTTTTTTACAGCAGGCAAAAAATCACGGAAAACTGAGTCCGACGCGAAAACAGAGCCCCAGTACGTGACGGACAACAATAGACCCAATCCTACGTGTCATCACGGCCCTCTTAGCCTACGACCTGGTGCACCGAACCCGACGCACACGCCGCAGAAGGTGAGAACAACACCCAGGGGCCAAGGGGGGGTGAGGGGCAGGAAACATACCCCCTACCCAATTTAAAACCTACAATATTGAGGACATACATTACCTCCAGGGTCTGGTCACTTCGGGGGGCGTGTCCACCAATCCCTGCGTCCCGCAACAACGGAAGTGAACGTGTACGCGTACCCCTACGGCAACACTACAATAGTGATATGCACCGTACTCACACATCCATTGCGTGGGTATGGTCCGTATCACTATTGTCGTGGTGCCGTAGGGGTACGCGTGGTACGGACCGTACACACGCTCTCAGAGCGTGTGTACGGCCCGTATCACTATAGTAGTGGTGCCGTAGGGGTACGCGTGGTACGGCCCGTACACACGCTCTGAGAGCGTGTGTACGGTCCGTAACATGCGTACCCCTACGGCACCACTACTATAGTGGTACAGGCTGTACACACACTCTCAGAGTGTGTGTACGGGCCGTACCACGCGTACTCCTAGGGCACCACCACTATAGTGATACGGACCGTACCCACACATTCATAGCGTAGGTACGGGCCATATCACTATTGGATTGGGGCAGTAGGGGTACGCGTGTTACAGACCGTACACACGCTCTGACTGCGGGGGTATCACACGTACCCCTGTGGCACCAGTACATTTGGGATACAAGGCGTACACACGCCACGAATGTTGGCTTACGGCCTGGTGCAGCATATCACCATTATATTGGTGTGTGTGTAGGCCCAGGACAGCAGTGTACTGCACCAAGGGGGTGGGTGGGTGGTTGTGTGGCTGCATAGGATTCCCAGCAGTGGTCAGACATATATGGGTGGGTGCATATCACTACCAGCAGTGGACAGACATGTGAGGGGTGGGTGTAAATGACTCCCAGCAGTGGCCTGCAATAAGAGGGGTGGGTGGAGAGGACTCCCAGTAGTGGACAGACATGTGAGGGGTGGGTGTATATGACTCCCAGCAGTGGCCTGTAATAAGAGGGGTGGGTGCAGAGGACTCCCAGCAGTACACAGAGACATGGGGGTGGGTGCATATCACTCCCAGCAGTGGACAGACATATATGGGTGGGTGCATATCACTACCAGCAGTGGACAGACATGTGAGGGGTGGGTGTATATGACTCCCAGCAGTGGCCTGTAATAAGAGGGGTGGGTGCAGAGGACTCCCAGCAGTGGACAGAGACATGGGGGTGGGTGCATATCACTCCCAGCAGTGGACAGACATATATGGGTGGGTGCATATCACTACCAGCAGTGGACAGACATGTGAGGGGTGGGTGTATATGACTCCCAGCAGTGGCCTGCAATAAGAGGGGTGGGTGCAGAGGACTCCCAGCAGTGGACAGAGATATGGGGGTGGGTGCATATCACTCCCAGCAGTGGACAGACATATATGGGTGGGTGCATATCACTACCAGGAGTGGACAGACATGTGAGGGGTGGGTGTATATGACTCCTAGCAGTGGCCTGCAATAAGAGGGGTGGGTGCAGAGGACTCCCAGCAGTGGACAGACATGTGAGGGGTGGGTGTATATGACTCCCAGCAGTGGCCTGTAATAAGAAGTGTGGGAAGTTAATTTTTAAGAGTTTTTTAAATAATATTTCTTTAATTGGTACTTAATTATGTTAATTATGTAAGTACATTTTTTAATGAAATTCAGCTGTGGGTTGAGAAATGTGTGGTGTTATAGGGCAGGAAATAAAAAAGTAAATTTATATAATAATTAATATTTTGATTCTAAATAATTTCTAATTAAAAATTGTATTTAATATAATATTTGAAGGTATTTGTGATTTGCATTTAACATTATGGTGCCGATTCCAACCTTGTAAAACCCGGGTACGATTCGTCGTACGGAGCGTATTCTCCGTACAACTCGTACCCAGGAAATCCACCGTACAATCCAGCAAGTACGATTCGTACAGAAATACCATTTCTGTGCGAAACGTACAAAACACCGTCCGGCTAAAAAATACCAACGAGTCTGATCTGGGACAGTGCGTACGCGACGTCCGTACGGAGTCAGGCAGCGTTTTACAGACCAGCAAGTACGAATCGTCTCTACGTCACTCCACACAGCTATTTTTTTACAGCAGGCAAAAAATCACGGAAAACTGAGTCCGACGCGAAAACAGAGCCCCAGTACGTGACGGACAACAATAGACCCAATCCTACGTGTCATCACGGCCCTCTTAGCCTACGACCTGGTGCACCGAACCCGACGCACACGCCGCAGAAGGTGAGAACAACACCCAGGGGCCAAGGGGGGGTGAGGGGCAGGAAACATACCCCCTACCCAATTTAAAACCTACAATATTGAGGACATACATTACCTCCAGGGTCTGGTCACTTCGGGGGGCGTGTCCACCAATCCCTGCGTCCCGCAACAACGGAAGTGAACGTGTACGCGTACCCCTACGGCAACACTACAATAGTGATATGCACCGTACTCACACATCCATTGCGTGGGTATGGTCCGTATCACTATTGTCGTGGTGCCGTAGGGGTACGCGTGGTACGGACCGTACACACGCTCTCAGAGCGTGTGTACGGCCCGTATCACTATAGTAGTGGTGCCGTAGGGGTACGCGTGGTACGGCCCGTACACACGCTCTGAGAGCGTGTGTACGGTCCGTAACATGCGTACCCCTACGGCACCACTACTATAGTGGTACAGGCTGTACACACACTCTCAGAGTGTGTGTACGGGCCGTACCACGCGTACTCCTAGGGCACCACCACTATAGTGATACGGACCGTACCCACACATTCATAGCGTAGGTACGGGCCATATCACTATTGGATTGGGGCAGTAGGGGTACGCGTGTTACAGACCGTACACACGCTCTGACTGCGGGGGTATCACACGTACCCCTGTGGCACCAGTACATTTGGGATACAAGGCGTACACACGCCACGAATGTTGGCTTACGGCCTGGTGCAGCATATCACCATTATATTGGTGTGTGTGTAGGCCCAGGACAGCAGTGTACTGCACCAAGGGGGTGGGTGGGTGGTTGTGTGGCTGCATAGGATTCCCAGCAGTGGTCAGACATATATGGGTGGGTGCATATCACTACCAGCAGTGGACAGACATGTGAGGGGTGGGTGTAAATGACTCCCAGCAGTGGCCTGCAATAAGAGGGGTGGGTGGAGAGGACTCCCAGTAGTGGACAGACATGTGAGGGGTGGGTGTATATGACTCCCAGCAGTGGCCTGTAATAAGAGGGGTGGGTGCAGAGGACTCCCAGCAGTACACAGAGACATGGGGGTGGGTGCATATCACTCCCAGCAGTGGACAGACATATATGGGTGGGTGCATATCACTACCAGCAGTGGACAGACATGTGAGGGGTGGGTGTATATGACTCCCAGCAGTGGCCTGTAATAAGAGGGGTGGGTGCAGAGGACTCCCAGCAGTGGACAGAGACATGGGGGTGGGTGCATATCACTCCCAGCAGTGGACAGACATATATGGGTGGGTGCATATCACTACCAGCAGTGGACAGACATGTGAGGGGTGGGTGTATATGACTCCCAGCAGTGGCCTGCAATAAGAGGGGTGGGTGCAGAGGACTCCCAGCAGTGGACAGAGATATGGGGGTGGGTGCATATCACTCCCAGCAGTGGACAGACATATATGGGTGGGTGTATATGACTCCCAGGAGTGGACAGACATGTGAGGGGTGGGTGTATATGACTCCTAGCAGTGGCCTGCAATAAGAGGGGTGGGTGCAGAGGACTCCCAGCAGTGGACAGACATGTGAGGGGTGGGTGTATATGACTCCCAGCAGTGGCCTGTAATAAGAGGGGTGGGTGCAGAGGACTCCCAGCAGCAGACAGAGACATAGGGGTGGGTGCATATCACTCCCAGCAGTGGACAGACATATATGGGTGGGTGCATATCACTACCAGCAGTGGACAGACATGTGAGGGGTGGGTGTAAATGACTCCCAGCAGTGGCCTACAATAAGAGGGGTGGGTTCAGAGGACTCCCAGCATTGGACAGACATGTGAGAGGTGGGTGTATATGACTCCCAGCAGTGGCCTGCAATAAAAGGGGTGGGTGCAGAGGACTCCCAGCAGTGGAGAGACATGTGAGGGGTGGGTGTATATGACTCCCAGCAGTGGCCTGCAATAAGAGGGGTGGGTGCAGAGGACTCCCAGCAGTGGACTGACATGTGAGGGGTGGGTGTATATGACTCACAGCAGTGGCCTACAATAAGAGGGGTGGGTGCAGAGGACTCCCAGCAGTGGACATAGACATGGGGGTTTACATCATTATCAGATGACCACAACTCCATGGGTGTATGTATGCATCCCTAACTTTGGACTATGATGATAGTGCCATAACAACACATCACTAACAGCAGTGTCCCACTCCCAGGAGGATGGATGTCTTTTCCCCACTGCATGACACACCACATGTGGGTGTGAGGACAAATAACACATGCATACCCACCCCTGGCGGATGCAGCACAATACACACACTGAGACCATGCCACAAGACTGTATAGTCATGTCACTGCCTACTAAACTAAGAGAGCCAAAGGGAACACACACTGTCACGCACATCCCAGGACTGATAGAAATGTACAGGTGCTGGACCTGCCACCAAGATGTTGTCTCTCATGGAAGGAATAGGGTGGAGTTCCCACAGATACAATGCCCACAATTGTGAGTTAGGTGCCTAAATACCCTGCAGAACAAGTACCATATGTGTGCTAGTCCAGGATTACACACATGCATAGTGCTGAAAAGGGAGAATTTCTCCATGAAGACATTTCAACATACTCAATACACAAGTACAGTGACTAGCAAAGATGGCACAGACTATGCAGCCGGAGACATTGCTGAGCAGGCATGGCCATAGTTGAAGGGATCCGTCACCAACAAAGGAAATGTAGACACAGGTCAGCACAACAATTGTGCAACTCTTTGCAGGGAAGATGTCAGGTGCCACAGAGAAAGGAACACTCCTTGGGACAATGTCTCCAAACCAAAATAACACACACTAACAATGAGTTTTTGGCAGAGACCTTGTGATGGCACGCAGATACCATGGTCCACCTCATGACCATCAGACTAGAACAGTTCTCAGAACCATAACACATTACCACAACACCAACTCCTGGAGCCTCAGCACCAACATCAATACCTGAAATGCAATAGTTTTCAAAGTAAAAATAAAATGCTTTATTCAGCATTCAAAAGAAATTGAGAAATAACACTATATACAAAGGCCAATGGCCAGTCCATAATAGAAGTCCTTGTGGGGACACATGGGCACGCGTCTCCCCTAGCTTGCCTGCACAGTGGAACCCTCAGGTTCGTCGACCGGGGGGGGGGGCATCATGTGGGGAAGGACCAGGTACCGCAGAGACAGGAGGGGGAAGGGTAGGTGTGATGGGTGCAGGGGTGGACGTCTCCACCACAGGGGGTGGAGCAGCGTCAAAGGTGGAGGTAAGCACGGCGCTGCACACTTCTGCCAGGGCGTCCAGAGTAACCCCTGCACCGGAAGAAACCCCAGGGTCAACGGAGGGGGGGGCCGAGGGATGGGGTGCAGCGCTCTTGGGGGAGGGGGTGGACATGGGGGTGGACTCAGCTCCCCTGCCCGGGGACTTCCTCGTCCGCTTGCGTGGTGGTATCACAGTGGGGGTGAGGGCCCACTCAGCCATGTAGTCCTCTTTGGGTGACAGTTTGGCAGGGGAGCCAAGGGGAGTGCTTTTGGAGGGACTTGGTTGTGAGGCGTGTGGACTCAGACTGTGGCTGCGTGTATGTCTTTTTGCCCCAGACCCAGTGGGTGTGCCTACATCCCCCTGAGTGTGCGTGCCAGGAGGTGTGTGCTTGCCCTTACTTGGTGGTGTGCTGCCTGTGTCTGGTGGGGTGCGTGTTTGGGAATGTCTGGGTGTGCATGGGACAGGTATGGGAGAGGGAAGTGTGGATGGGGCTGTGGTAGGGGGGGGACGAAGCACTGCAGGAGAGCCACTGCTGCCATCAGGGAAGAGTCCTTGGACTGCAGAAACCGTCGTTGGCCAGACATCATTGCTGACATGCCCTCCATGAACGACACCATCTGTGTCAGCAGTGTGGTGTGGCCATGGAGAACATGCAGCACCGATGACTGCCCAACCTGCAACTGCCGCTGTATGTCCACAGACTCAGCACTGAGGGCAGCAGGGGTGACAGGGGCAGGGGTTGCGGTGCCTGGCACGAAGGAGACATGGTGGTGCTCTGCACGGACAGAAGGGACCGGAGCAACTGAGAGGGCGGTGATGGGAATGGAGGAGGCAGGGACAGATGTTGGGCTGCTGCCAGGTGTTGCAGCAGCCTCCGCCCCCTCGATGAGGTCAGCCTCGGACCCGTCTGCATCGTAGTTGGGCTCGCCACCAGACAGGTCCTCTGACTGACTCCCCTCGCCCTCTGTGCCACTGGCTCCCGCAGACTCGCCAGCACTGGTGGCACTGGTGCTGGGTCCCTCCTCCAGGTCCGTGCAGGTGTCTCCCTCGGTTTCCAATGATGATGCTGTGGGCAAGGTGAAGATACAGAAAAACATCAGTCACCTGTATACATCTGACACATGAGTACAAAACCAATAGGTCACAGTGCATATCAGGCAATGCATCATGAGTAACAGCTAGATTACTCCACACATATGTAAGCCCTGTACTCCCCAGTTGGTAGACCCACCATGCCACTTGGACACAAGGAAAAATAGGACACACCAGCCCAAAACTTGAATGAGAAATATACTGAGAAGCTAGTGTCTGGGAACAGGTGAGCACAGCAATACAATGAAGTCATGCCACCTCTTGTTTACCCTGAAAGAATCAGGAGTGGTGCACCCAAGGCAAACTAACACACCTCAATACTAAAGGTGTCCCCACACTCAGAGACCTGTAAGTACTTTTGAACCCAAAACGAAAAAAGTTTGGTCCCTTGGGAATGACAATACTTTACACAATCGACATGTTTAGAATGTGGGAATGTGCCATTTTGTGAACAGAACACACATGTGCCTGTATAAAAGATGTCTCCCAAGGAGGTGCACACACAACTACATTTACCCAGTCATTGAAGAAGCTGGCAGCCTTATTTAAAGAAGCCACTGTCCGAAAGAAATGGTGTGGCAGAAAGTACATATACATGGGCCCACGGAGGTCTTGATGACTTGGCACTCGTAAGTTGGTATCACCAACAACCAAGGACTTACCCAAATTCCACAACACTGTGGGAACATGTATATGTATAATCTGAAAAACAGTCTTATTAGAGCAGTGCCTTCTTTTAAAATGTGCCAGCGTGTTCCCTGAAAGTGTCAAGGTGGTTTGTTGTGCACTTCCTTGGGAGACATCTGTCATGCAGGCACATTATTGTACTTAACAACAAAACATCAAACTAAAGCATAGAAAACATGAAGACCTGTTGACAAGTGTTGTGAGTGCCAAGGTACAATACTTTTTGACTAACAACTTGAATTATGTCAGTTGTCACATGGCCATCCGTTACCTGATGACACAGTTGGCAACACATCTGACCCACTGCCTGTCATGTGGAGTGGCACACATGTCCAAACCCAGGACAATGCATAAGCTAATGGGCCTGCAATTGTGTTGTAAAAAGGCATACCGGCATTGAGGAGACACCCTCATGGCAAGCCAGAATGTCCACACAGATGTCAGCACACAATGACCAAACTACGTAGCATCTAGACCACACACTGGTGCAAAAAATGTATGAGCAGGAATCATGTATTTAAACAATTGACACATGCTGCAAAGCACAAACATTAAACCCTGCACAACATGACTGGGTCACTGCATGTTGAGTCTCTGTCCAACCAATTATCACACACAGGTCAGACCTGGCAAGGAGACATAAGGTTTGGCCATGTAGGCCTCGCCCGCACAAACCCCCCCATACTGAGACAACGTGATTGAGACAGATCAAGAAGTGACACCTCTTAATCAGGGTTTACAAAAATGTGCAGCAAGAATTCCCAAATGTACTCCACATCACCTTGTGAGGCTGGTAACACATATTTGTGACACACAACCATCAACAGATAGTTGTGAATAGACACACAGGCACTGCCCAGTGTGAGTATGCACAAGCCAAATGGGGTCTCCCTGTCCAGTGGACACATGTAGCACACTTTGGATAAATACAAATGAGGCCAGGGAACAATGCCACAGAGACCAACCTATACTGAACACACAGAGAATGGGCACAGTGTTGGATGACACACATGATTACGGGGCAAGAGTGTCTCAGGGGACTGTAGTGGGGACACTGCTCCTTGTTCCTGGAATGATCTGACTGTAACATGAGCAACCGTCCTGGCACTATGAATATCACCCACTCATGCACATCATGTCTGAGGCCACAACATTGGTCATGCATGCTGCAAGTGTGTCCATTTGAAACCTCACACTCCTATGTTGAGACTCATCATCAGTGCCAACAAATATGGCCCCCCAACAGAGTGAACAGGACAGGGCACAGGCAAGGTACCAACACATGTCACAGACCACCCTCACACATGATGCAGAAAGCAATGTGCACTTGGGTTAACTGGCAGCCTAGATAACCATGTGCAATTGTGATTACAGACAGACCAGGGGACACATGTCAAGGAGGGGAAGGGATGAATAAGAGCACCGGTTGACTTTGGGGAACAGAATATGCACTGCACATATAAACCCTGGCAGTGTATCCAGGCTACAGAGCACTTCCAAAAGCTGGTGACACACAACACAACAAACAGACATGTACCTACCCCCTCCTTGCTGCTGTGCCTCCTGTAATTGCCTATCCAGGTCAGTGAAGACCACCGCCAGGACACGTGTCATGTGGGGGGTCAGGCGTCGGCCCCGCCGTGGGGGCGTGGAGGTGAGAGCCCCAGCTGGACCCGGGTGATCCACCGGGTCCAGCACCGGATGTCCTGCCACCGTTTTCTGACTTGGGCTAGGCGCCGACTGCGATCCCCCGCCGATCTCATGGCCCTGACGATCTGCTTCCAGATCCCCCCCTTCTCGTGGGCAGTTACCTGTGAGGATGACAAAGTGAGACAACATCACTACACCTGCTCCATGTCACAGAGACACACATTTGAACATCTTTGATATATTGAACAGGGCATAGGATGCTGCCAAGGAATTGCTTGTTTCTCATATGGACATTGGTCTCTGTGGAAGTCCCAATGCACTACATGGCATTGAAAGTACATAGGTGGCAGGAGGGGTGCGACACACTCCCTGGTCATGGAACACACTGTGCATCACATGCAACACCAGGCTGATGGACAGCACCTCAAAGCAGTTACATGCCCCAGGCCACTGACGCAACCTCAGCAGAGTACACAGACACACACAGGCACAGATCAATCACCTGCCATTGGCAACAGCGGATACAAACCTCACTCTGCACATGTGCCACTTGCCTGTGGGGTGTCACAGGTGTCGGACTTGCTCAGCAAGTCAGACACACAGCACGGTTTACTTCTCACATCAGATGGGTAGAGCTGTTGCCTCCTCCATGCAGCTGTGGTGCAACACTTCACATAGACACTCACCCACATGACAAGGAACATTCACACACATCAATGTCCAGGAGGGCGTACACATCACTTGGCCACGCTCACCACAGGTCCACTCAACTCATACACATCTGTGGGTACAGTCACCTGTCACACCGGGGGGACCACTGAATCACCTCAGGACAATAGCCAAAAAATGCCACCAAGGATTTGCCAGGCTGAATGTGTCATGCACCATGCAGTGAATGTCACAGTAAGCACAATGCAAGTGAGGAGTGCCACAGGAAATACCTCATGCTCTGCATGAGAGACATAATCCTTTCCCCCCCGGGACCCACTCTAAACAACATTGCATGTCTGTCACACCTGGACACAATGCCAGAAGTGACAGTCACAAAAAAAGGTGCACAGTCAAAGTTAGTGGAGTCAGCACTCACCTGCTCCCCTGGTCTCCCATACAGGCTGGGGTACTGTGGGAGGAGGACATTCAGCAATGTCTCATTCTCCTCAAGTGTGAATGGCTGGGCCCTCTCCACAGTCTGCGACATGGTGCCAGAGGAAGCACAAACAGCAGCAGTGTGGTCGACAGAAGAGTTGTGCAGGCAAGTGCCCTCTCATGGGTGCTGGCTGACTTATATCTGTCTTGCTGGGGGCTTTCATTTACAAGAGTACAGAGTGATTGGTCAGACTCATTTGCATCCTACGTTTCCTCCAATCCCTTTAAACATACACCAATGACACACATTTGTATGGTTCAAATTTTGAGCATCATAGCAAGGCAAACACCACTTTGCAACATTGTAATTTTTTGCTCAACTGACTTTTCAAGCCCCGTAGGAGTACGCGTGGTACAGGCCGTACACACGCTTTCAGAGCGTGTGTACGGTCCGCACCACGCATACTCCTATGGCACCACTACTATAGTGATACGTACCGTACACACGCTCTGAGAGCGTGTGTACGGCAAGTACCACGCGTACTCCTACAGCACCACTACTCTACTGATACAGACCGTACCCACGCAATGTGATGTCTCTGGCTGTTCACTCAGACTGGCCCCCAGGTCGTTTCAGGGCATGTCATGTAGACTTGCCAATCAACGGGTGTATCTGGATTTTTGTAGGAGTATCACCAAGCTGGCATACGTGTCCTGGATGTATTGCAGAGACCAGACTCTGTATTTATCTGATGTGTAGTAGCAGTTTAGCATGTGCTCTGTTCATTGACATTGATGTTGTTATGCTCTCAATCTTCGTTATTCTATACAATTTTCTGCAGGGCACCTTCTGTCCCCCGACCAATGCCAGACTTGGGTGCCATGAGGGAACGTGCCTGCATCCGACATTATAGATTCACTCAACAGCTGATTGAGGACTTGACCAACAAGCTGGTATCACACCTCCAACCGCGACACAGGTATCCTACTGCGCTGACCCCCAAGATGAAGGTGATGGCAGCCCTACATTTTTTTGCCACAGGTACGTTTCAATTCACCATAGCTGATGTTGGCGGCATGTCACAGACAATGTTCAGCCGTGTCCTGCGTGATGTTTTGGCAGCCATGTTGGAGCACCTTGATGAAATCATCCATTTTCCTACTCCTGAGGAGTTGTCAAGGGTGATTTCTATGCCCTGGGAGGGATGCCCCATGTCATTGGGTCCATTGATGGGACACATGTGGCTTTGGTACCACTCTATAAATGCCCTTGTGGTGTGTCTTGCTAACATGCTGATTTCCCATGTCTGTGCACGTTTTCCAGGGTCAGCACACAATGCCTACATCATGAGGTGTAGCAGGGTGCCACAAATGATGCTGTGGCTGCACAACGAACGAGCATGTCTTGGTGGGTATACTCTGTTTGTCATGTGTGTTGCTGTATATTTGGCTCTTACGGCATCTCCTGACCCACTTATTTACATGATGTTTCCATGTAGGGGACTCTGGCTATCCCAACATGCTGATGACACCTCTCCGCAACCCAAGATCAGCTGCAGATCACCGGTACAACAATGTACACGGGCAGACCAGGCGAGTAATTGAGAGGACGTTGGCCTCCTGAAGAGCCGATTCCGGTGCCTTGACAAGACAGGCGGGTCCCTCCCATATGCAGTGGCAAAGGTATGCGAAATCTTCCTCGTGTGCTGCATGCTGCACAACATGGCAGTGGAGAAGGCAGTGCCATTCATCCTGGAGCAGGATGAGCAGGAACATCCACCCATAGAGGATGAATGGCTTGGTCACGAGGCAAGTGAGGAGGAGGAGGAGGAGGAGGAGGAGGATATCCAGAGTCAGCTCATACGCAACTTCTTCTCATAATGGTGAGTCACTGGGTCTGAGTGTGCATGCTTGTAGCCTTGTGTGGCATGTGTGGCAATGTGTGTGTCCAGCTGACTGTATGCTAAGTGACTTAGATGTGTGTTCTGATGTGTCACTCGAGTGATGATGTCATTCCACACATTTTAGCAGAGACACTTTCTTTTCAATTAGCATGGGGACAACATTGTTCATGTTTAGTAAATGACCATGTATGCGGAGACAAATCTTTGAGCTGACTTCTTGTGTGTCTGTCATTCCCAAGTTCTTGCGCATGTTGTCTGCTCGTGTCATCGTTGTCCTCCTGCTATTCCTCATGAGTATTGCAACGTGTGCTGAATCAGCGTTCCATGCACGGACATGGGGAAATGTCATTTTGGGTAAGGATTGCAGCAAGGCATTTTGGGGGTGGTACGTGTTTGGAATGTGTGGGGACTGCTTCTGTGCATGTTGTGTTACCATGCATACATGTCGACTCACCATGGGGCACATAACATGTAGCATGACTCCCATGAATTGATATTCACCCTTCGTGACAGTCATCTGTAATGGATTTTGTATTCTGGTGAAGGCATCAATGTGTGTAAAACTTCCCTCTGAAACATACGGGATGCTACGGGTGGACATAGTGTGGGACATCCCCATAACAGGCTCAATGGGGAATTGCAGCCTCTCCGTGTGCAGCAGGAGGTGTTTGGCTCATCCCCTTAACTTGTATGCCAGTTCATTTGGATTTACAACATCCGTGTTGTGAAGGGGGTGTCCAGCGTAGGTCCCACATGTTCAGTCAAATGACCTGTGAGTCTATTCATATTGATGAATTTCCCTTAGTGTGAGTTTGAGTAATAAAGGTGTTCCTCACCCTCCAAAGTGCCTCATCTCTGTCAATGCAGGTCTCTTGCCACTTTGCATGCGTCATCTCTGGCATAGTTGTCAAAGATTGTGCATATGAGTGTATGTGTAGTTCGGCAACATGCATGCAGTTCTTCATGGCTAATGATCTCTATTGTGCATGAAGTCCATGGTTGTGTATGTATTTGGGCAGGTTGCTCCCCCCAACGGGCCGTCAACGCCTGCTGAGGGTGTGTCTACTGTGCGCAGCTCAGACTTCTGTTTCCTGATCCTGTGTCAGTCATCTTTGGTGATTGTTCATCCATTTCTCTGGCTGAGCCATGAGTAACCTGACACTACTTCCTTTACGTACGCCTGTTGCAGTTGTCCTTTCTGACATCCTTGTCTTTGTGTGCTACTTTTGGCCTAGTTTCCAGTACATGCCGAATGCTGCTGCGGACCCTGCAGCAAGGGCCCACCAAGTTCCCGGATTCTGCAACCCACACGCATCCAAGATGCTCCTCCCTTCCTCCCTCCACCCATTCATTAGGCTGTCGTCTGCTTGTCTGTACCACTGTTGCGGCCACGCGATGCCAAAGGCAGGACCATCAGCCCATGCAACGTGCACATTGCACAACCCTCATGTCCTTGCATGACCCACATCACACAACAGTCTCATGTTGCAGCCACCTTCCAAGCAATGTCCAACCAAAAATAAAGCGCCTGCTCTCAGGCATACCCTAAGCGCACACACGACACCTTCGCATGCTGAGTGTGCAACTCCAACTGCCTACACAGCACCGCCCCGCCTTCCAGGCCCTGTCACACCAACCAGGTCATGTCCCTCCTACTCCACACCGGCTCCGTCCAACAGCACGCCATTGGACTCTGTTACCTCCTCAACACAACAGGCCCACACATCACCTTCATGACAGTGACCTGGATAAAAGCATCCTCAGCACACAACTTCTGCATTGCCATCTCAGACGGATACAAGAGCACCCGCAGGGACGGCACTAACAATCCCGGAGGATGAATTGATATCTATTCCCAAGTACGCACTCAGGGTCACAAATCCTGTTTGGCACAAACCCCCTGCAAACCCTCAGAGTAACACTCATCTACAGATATCCAGGCCTACATCCACAATTCCGCAAAACAATCAACACGTCCATCTTCATGCACGCCCTCACACCCACAGGATACATGTGGCTGTGGGCCAGCACTTCCGGCTGGATAAGAACCACACCAGCATCCATCATTGGTCCATCCACATTAGCATCCAGGACTCCGACAAGCAACACACTGCCACACACCCCGCTACCAATCCCCCAAAGATGCTTGATGTAAGTCAACACAGACATGCTGTGTGGGACACTGGAACCAACACCACCGCCAAACCCTGCAACCTCACACACTGGATCAGCAACTGATCCAACAATCTAGCCACGTTGACGAACTTTCCTGTGACGCACATCAACAATTACGCCACCTGGGATGAGGCAGACCTACTGGACTCATACACGTCTAGCAGGACTCTTGTGCACAGCTTGCAACACAAATAACCATCAGTGGCCTTACAACCCTGGAAAACGGCACACACAGCCATCACCATGTCATCAGCAAGGACAATTGGAGATCCTTCAGATGGTTCCGAGGCCAAATAAGCGCACGACATCAAGGAGCTCATCAGCATTGTGAGTGCACTGACATCAGCTCTCCATCCAAAAGACACCCCACCCTTGCAAGGCTGAGCCAATCCCTTGCAACTTTCTACCACTGCAAGCTCATGGACATACACGCAAGCCTTGGCACACAGAGGCAGAACGCACTATTATAAGCTGGACCAACCCCCCTCAGGTTTAGCACTTCCATCATCAGGAGATACAGCACCCGGCTCATGGGCAACATCCACTGAGGATCTCCATCAGGCTCCTTCCCACACAACATCTCAACCACATTATTCCCCATCCTTGTAGTCCCCGTCCAGCACGTCATGTATGTATCATTGGAGTTAGCCACATTCCATGGTAGATAGAAGCATGCAGTGACCCAGGCCATTCTTAGACAATGGACGGCAGGAACGCAGGCTCTCAAGGAACATCACCGTGCTTCCCTAGCCAGAAAATGTCATCAGGAAGACAGGCAACGAGCAACTGACAAACTTCCTCCACGCAAAGAGCTCCAGTCAACCTGCACAAGACCATCTTCCACAGTAATCACCCCACTGCGAGCGTCATCATTGCCACCAACTTTGCCCTGCTCAACAATGGTGAGGCCACCCCCCTTGACCCCTCCACAGCATTATACACGATGTGCTCACACACTGTCAGCTCACACATCTCCAACACTGGTATCCAGGGGATGGACCAGGATGAAATCACCAAGTAGCTCACCAGCAAGGCCATGGGAGTGGGACTCAAGCCTTCAGCATGTAGCACAGTGGCGTCATCTGGCACATGGCCCAGGGCTCATCTCTCTGCGTGGCAATCTTCAATGTGTCCATGACCCCCCTCTCCACCATCACATGCACACACAACCTCATCATCATCTCGTATGCATTGCCATTGACAGCCAGCTGCTCCTCACCCTCACCAAAGACACAGCCATTGCCAGTTCCAACCTTCAAGAAGGCATGAGGTCCGCTGATGAATAGCTGAACATCAGCCACCTGAGGCTGGACTTGGCCAGGACTGAGGTAATCATCTGAGGATTGTCCCCTTACAGCTGGGTCAACTCCTTGTGTCCCACCCGCCAGGGCACTGCACCAGCACCCAGTGGCCACGCACGCAAGATGGTGTGCATCATGGTCTCGTCGCTCACAATCGCCATGCAACTCACCAGCATCTGTACCTCATGCTGAAACACCCTCCGCATAATGCACATGATCCACAGATAGATCCACTCCAAGGCAAGACAGACTGTCCCCCAGGTCCACGACACCAGCCGTGTCAACTACAGCCCCGCCCTCTACAGAGCAAGTACAGCCAAACTCCTGGAAAACTTGTCCACATCCAGGGTGCATCTGCACACCTCAGGTTCAACATCCCTAGCCCCAGCCACATCAACGTCCACCTGAGATAGCTGCAATGGATCACTGTGTGCTGCAGGATGACCTTCACAATCCTCACCCACACTCAGGAGGCAGTCCACAACCCCAGACCCCAAACCAACCTTGGACATCTGTCATCCAAGACCCCGTTGGGCCAACTCCGTGCATCCAACCTTGCCCTGGCCACCATTCTTCCCATCCACCGAACTCCAGCATGCAGGAGATAGTTCTCCCACCTGGCCAAACATACCTGGGACTCCCTCCCCGGGAACCTCCACATGAGCCATGACCTGTATGCCTTAATGATACTCTTCCAAATTGGTCTGTCCGCACAGTATTGCAAGCCCCCCCTCAGCAGCTTGAGGCCATCACGGGTGAGTATTGTGCTCCATGTCTGTATTGGATGATACATTGTGACCCATGTGTGTCCTGTACTGGACTCAGATCCCAGGGTATGGATGGCTGGAGTTAGTTCAACACTCAGGCATATTTTGACATTTCCCCACACGTATGTTGTGGACTCATGCAAAATGACTGCAACATCTATTTAAAGAAATTTAGTTTTATTCCCGGTGGGGGGCGTGTTTTGTGGGAACAAATAGGTGCTATACAGTGTGCCTAGAATCCAAAGTTCACAGGGGGAGATGGGATCCTTGGCATTTGAAGTCATCAGAGTCCAGAACACAGTGTTTGTCATCATTGGTCAGACTGTGACCAGCAAGTCCATGTGGCGGAGAATATCAGTGAATGAGGTGATGCTGTTGCGCATGAAGGCCAGGTGCCAGGCCAGGTGACCTGGGAGATGTGGATGGTCCGCTGCCTCTCATGGTCTTTTCCGTGGACGACCCACCTTCCTCGCGGGACCCTAAAATGCAGGCCTTGACGATGTTTGCGACGCTCCGTCGGACGAATCCTCCTCCTCCTCCCTCCCTGTGGCTGGTGGTGGTCTTCGCCTGGTGGCACAGGGAGGGTTGCCCATGTTGTCGGCGATCCGACGGAGTGAACGGCTTATGTACGTTTGCACCGCCAGGAGCTCAGCCAGTCTTGCCTCCATCCGTCCTTGGTGTTCTTGTTGACTGGCGTGTTGCTCGGCCTGCTGGTTCTTAATCTCTGTGAGGGTCTCCACTACCTGACTGATGGCCCTGGTGTCACGCCGGTATGTGTCCATGATGTTGCGTATGTGTGACATACCGGTCCCTTCAGCTGGCTGGTCAGGTTCTCGCCTCCGCCTGCCTCCACTCCCACCAACCCTGCCCACACGAGCCTGGCCTGCCGTTGTGGGCACATCGGGTCTACGGGACCCCTGAGGGATGGCAGATGCGTGAAGAACCAGAACCTTTTGGACCTGGCGGCGCAGGGTACGCCCTCTGTCTCCGGGGTTCACCTGCTTCGTTACACAGAGACACGGGACACTCTGTCGGCGTTAGAAGATTGGATTTATTTAGCTGCAGCTAGTACAGTTATCCTAGAAGTACACAAAGTAGGTTCTCAGGAGACTGCCCCTTCACTCTGTGGCGCATCAGATTACATACTATACAATACATGATTATTAACAAAACACACGCCCCAAGCAAAGAAAAAAAAGAGCCAATAGGGTAAGTGGAAAACAAAGCGGAACCAGTAAGAAGGGTTCAAAAATAGAAAGATCAGATTACTCGAAGAGACCTTCCTCCAACTGTGTTTGTCATCCCACGCCCGAACTAATTTATTAACAGATTACAACTGACTTGCAGGTGGTGAGATACGTTTGTGTGTATTGGAGGACAGGCATGACACAAGAGAATACTAGCAGGAGACAGTGAAGGCCAGTCGATAAGATATGATCGGGAAAGAATGGTGTGAGCCTACAGATAGTTGAAACAGGGATTAGAAAAGCCAGACAAGGATTAGTGTACTCGGCTAGTCCAAACACCAGCTTCACAAACAAGGCCGAGGACGTATTTCGACACCAAGCTACAGGAAAAGCAGAATAGACTTCGTTCGCCGTGCTGCCTGAGTGATGGCAACACAAAATGGCGGCGGGTTACAAAATGGCGGGTCGATTCGATCGTGATCGAAAATCGAAGTTCCTCATGCGGGGTTGTCTGCCTCCTCCTGGGTGCCCGGCGAACCTTGTCCCTCCAGGTCAGACTGGCTCAGTTGTTCAGTGCGGGCAGGGCTCCTGGGTGTCTCCTGGTATGTGGCAGGAATGGGGGTGGTGGTTGGCACAGATGTTCCTGAAGGAGGTGCTGCAGGGGCTTGGACACCAGAGGGTCCAGGTGGGTTGGGGTCATCCGCGGAGTGTTGAGAGGCATCGCTACCGGTGGGCTCAGGTTCCTCCCGAGCCTGGGACTGTGATTTTTCCCCCCCAATGTTGGGGGGAGATCCATGAGGTTGCCCTGTGTGTGAGACAGAGACAATGTTAATGCTGTTTCATGCGACATCCATGTTCCATACAAATTCAAGTTGGCACAGTTCCTCCAGGTAGTTGTATGTGTCAAGCATTCTCCTCAATGTTCACTTGTGGATGGGTGTGTTGCGGGGGACAGATTGATATGTTCTCCTGAGTGTTTGACATGTAGATTTTTGGCTTGGATGCTTCTTTGGCTATGGATTGATCTTGTTGTGTCACATGTCCATTGTGAGAGTGGTTAAATCCATTGCCTGCCCCAGGGGTGTGTGCTTGTGTAAGGGGTGTGTGTGACAGGGCCTGCTGGTGGGAGTTGTGTGATTTGGCAGTGGGCCTCCCAGGTGATGTATCTGTCCCCCCATGGAGCATGCTGCCATGACAGTGAGTGTGAGTTCCTGTCCTAGATATCTGAGCTTGTTGTGTTGGTGTTTGAGTTTGCAGTGGTCACAGGAGGGCCTTGTGCTGCCTACAGCTGGGCCAAGTGTCAGCTACCTTGTCAGTACTTTGCCAGTCCCTGTGCATTGAGCATGGTGCATGGGTATGTCCCTGGGCCATATGGGATGGGGGCAATGGTGTCTGATTCAGAGTTGAACAATGTGTTTTGTGAGCCCCACCCTCCCAGCATCCCGGACATCCAGTCTTGGGTTAGTGCTTCGTGTAGCCTGGGACATGGCATGGCCTTGCTTTGTGAATGGGGCATACACATGTTAGTGGCATGAGCGTTGTTTTTGAGTGTGGTTGTGTCCGGTGAGGGCTTGGGGGTAGTTGCATGCATTTGGTGTAGTTGGGGTGTGGATGCCATTACCCCCATGTTACGTAAGTTGTTTGTGTACTCACCAGGCTCTGCAACTCCTTCGAGTCTGTGTACTCCCACCGGCGGAAGCAGGGCCATCACCTTCTCCTCCCAGGGATGGTAATGTACCAGTCTGTGGGGAAGCCCACCTCCAGTGATGTTGCTCTGGTCGTGGTCCTCGTTCATTTTGCGCTTGACTGCCCTCCGCAGATCGTACCACCTTGCTTGGCATTCATTCCTGGTCCTTCTGATGGGTGCAACAGCATTCACCCTATCGACGATCCTCTGCCACAGGCGTGTTTTTTTGGCTATGCTGGTCTGTCTGACCAATGTTCCAAACAGCTGTGGCTCGACTCTGATGACTTCGTTGACAAGGATGTCCAGCTCCTCCCTTGTGAACTTTGGATTCTTGTCTGTGGGCATGGTGTGGGGTGAGGGTGTGAATGGTTGTGGGTGTGTGGGTGTGAATGTGAAGGTGTGTGCGGGAATGTGAAGAGGGGGTATGTGTGAAGGAGTTTGTGTGAAGGTGTATATGTTAATGTGCATGGGTGCAGTTGTTGGGGTGTGCTCTGTAGCTGCAGTGAGTCTGTTGCAAAGGCTCATGGTTTGTGTCTGTGGGCCCGTATTATTGGTCCATTTGTGGGTGTGCCTGAGTTTGAAATTTTGGTGGGTGTGTTTTAAGAGGTGGTTGTGAGTTTGGGCCTCTGTTTGCCTGTTTGGATGTGCCAGGTCAGTCATTTTGTTGTTTTTTCAACTGTAGACGTGTTTTGTGGTGTTGTGCGAGTCGAATTGACCCTCCTTGGGATGTTTTACAGTGTCCTGGTTCAGTACGAGTCGTTTTCGCATATGTAAGGTGCGTACATACGCGATGTTGTTGTACCGTGCTCGCATACGCAATGTTGTTGTAAGGTCCGTACATACGCGATGCTGGGGACAGGGCTGGGGTACGGTGCGTACAAGTACGGGGCTGGGGTACGGTGCGTCCAAGTATGGGGCTGGGGTACAGTGCATCCAAGTACAGGGCTGGGGTATGGTGCGTTCAAGTACGGGGCTGGGGTATGGTGCTGGGCTACGGTATGTCAAAGTACGGGGCTGGGGTACGGTTCTGGGGTTCGGTGCATACAAGGACGGGGCTGTGGTACGGTGCGTCCAAGTACGGGGCTGGGGTATGGTGCTGGGGTACGGTGCGTCCAAGTACGGGGCTGGGGTATGGTGCTGGGGTACGGTGCGTCCAAGTACGGGGCTGGGGTACGGTGCTGGGCTACGGTGTGTCAAAGTACGGGGCTGGGGTACGGTTCTGGGGTTCGGTGCGTACAAGGACGGGGCTGTGGTACAGTGCGTCCAAGTACGGGGCTGGGGTATGGTGCTGGGGTACGGTGCGTACAAGGACGGGGCTGGGGTACGGTGCTGGGGTACGGTGCGTACAAGGACAGGGCTGGGGTACGGTGCATCCAAGTACGGGGCTGGGGTACGGTTCTGGGGTACGGTGCGTACAAGGACGGGGCTGGGGTACGGTGCTGGGGTATGGTGCGTACAAGGACGGGGCTGGGGTACGGTGCATCCAAGTACGGGGCTGGGGTACGGTTCTGGGGTACGGTGCGTACAAGGACGGGGCTGGGGTACGGTGCGTCCAAGTACGGGGCTGGGGTATGGTGCTGGGGTAAGGTGCGGACAAGGACGGGGCTGGGGTACGGTGCGTCCAAGTACGGGGCTGGGGTACGGTTCTGGGGTATGGTGCGTACAAGGACGGGGCTGGGGTACGGTGCGACCAAGTACAGGGCTGGGGTACGGTGCTGGGGTACGGTGCGTACAAGGACGGGGCTGGGGTACGGTGCGTACAAGTACGGGGCTGGGGTACGGTGCGTACAAGTACGGGGCTGGGGTATGGTGCGGACATGGGGGGACAGGGCTGACATACGGGGGGTACGGTGCTGACATACGGGGGTACGTGTGGACATATGCGGGGCGGAGGAGGGGGCTGTACAACTCGTATCCCGGGCACAAGTTTACCCGGGATACGAGTGGTAAAGAGTTCGCTACGTACAGGACGTTTTACATACTCTTGTGTATTCGGAAGGGCGGTACGGATCGTACTTGTGCGCTCGGACTTCAGTTTTACGATATGTACGTAAAACTGTCCAGGTACGTCTCGTAGACCTTTTCCTGATACGATTCGTATGTATTTTTCACGTACGAATCGTACTACACCGGTGGGACGGAACTTGTACGATTCGTACGTAAAAAGATACGGATATGAGTCGTATGGGAATTTTTTTTACCCGATCGGAATCGGCACCTATATGTTTTTTTATGTGCAATATTAAATATATTTGTATTTTAATTCTTGACATATTTATGTATGTTTTTATTTATTTTGCTTTTTAAATATTTTTGTTGTTAATATTTTGTTTCTTTTTACTTTTGAACTGACTGGAGTGAAAATATTAATTGTTACCCCTTTGCAATCCAACATTTTCTTTACTTTTCCACTGATTGGAGTGGGAATAGTGGGAATAATAAATTTTTTCTTGCCACTTTTCAACACTTTCCCTACTGCTCCACTCACTTGAGTGGGCATAGTAAGTTTACCCCTCCGCTATTCAACACTTCCTCTACTGTTGCACTCACTGGAGTGGGAATAGTAATTTTTACCCCTACACAATCCAACACTTTTAGTACTGTTGGACTCACTGAAGTGGGAATAGTAAGTTTTGCCCCTCCACCATCCAACACTTCCCTACTGTTGCACTCATTGGAGTGGAAATAGTAATTTTACCCCTCCGCTGTGGAACACTTTCCCTACTGTGGTACTCACTGAAGTGGGATGAGTAAGTTTTATCCCTCGGCTATCCAACACTTTCCATACTCTTGCACTCACTGGAGTGGGAATAGCAAGATTTTTTCGCGTCCCCAACTCCTCGGGATCGGCACGATCATCAAAAATGGTCCACCTCTCAATAGCTTCAAGTTTGTATGCTATAATAGCACAGATCAGTGAAGTGATCGAGCGAGGGAAGGGAGGAAAGGATGGGAACAGAGGGGAGGGAGACCTGAAATGACAGTAACGAGAATCTTAGTAATAACAAATTGGACTCTTGTTGAACATTTACCAGCTCTCCTATAGAATTCCTAAATACCTGTAAAGAAAAGGAACATGTCTTTTCAGTTGAGCCCTTTTGTGTTTATTATGATTCCTAATATTCTGCATAGGACCAGAACCATACACCTTCAAATCAGGACTCTCTGTAAAAGTATAGTGAGGAATAAAGAAGAGAGTACAATAAACACAACAGATTTTTTGCACTGGGAGTAGAAATCTTATAATCAGAAAAGTACACCAAGAAAAGCAACCTACTTATATATTGCTAAGCCTGGCATCACAGGGTGGTCAGAGAAAAGACCACTTCGACTAGTCCCTGCTACAACAGGCGGCCTGAATGCGGGAAGAAACACATAATACTCAATACTGTATTTTAGAACACGTATTGTAGACACACCAGGCAAACTGCGGTGAGTGTGACATGAACTAGGTTAAACACTGTTACATCACAATGTTTCCAACATGTCAGGCAGTGGCTGGATAATGAGTATGCAGAATACACACTATTGGCACACAAACACGAACATATACATTTTGCACCAAGGCTCCAGATAGTGCACAAGATATGAGCCAAACAAACGAAAGCAACGTTGTCCAATAGTAAGCACTTAACAGAGACACACACGATACGAAAATATTGCTGGTATCCCTTCTTCCTGCAAGAGACAACAAACGTGTGTCTCGCAACAGGGTGGTACACCGCAATTTAGTGTTAAGGCAGACTCGACCTCCCAGGATTAAATAGAACTGAGCGCGAACAAGCGTTGCCTCAGTCCATGAAATACAACGAGTAAATAGAAGTGTTACGGCACCCTTACCGGACTCCAAAACAAGAATACCACCAATTAGTTACACAAACGTGATCAGCAAGCCTCCAGAATTAGCGGCACCGTTGCAGGGAAGCGGAGGTTCTTTTGTTCTCTTCCGCTTTCCTGATGACAACGTGCATGCCACCCCTGCTACGTGCGTGACGTACCCGGAATCATGGGAAATGTAGTTTCCAGGCTCCCATGTCTCCACGGACGCGCTGAAGAGCGTAATACGACGAAAAGCACATTTTCGAGGTGAGACAGGGTGACCACGATAGGAAGGGAGGTTGTGACAGTACAATCCCCTTCAAGAGAACCCTGTTGCTAGTCATGTCTTTCCAGGATGCTTCTTATGGAAGGCAGCGATTAATCTTGAAGCGTGTATCTTGGTTACTGGTTCCCACGAATGCTCCTCCGGTCCATACCCTTTCCAGGCAACAAGATACCATGTTTGTTTCCCTCTCAATTTAGTATCCAAATTCCGGGAGATCTCATATTCTTTCTCCCCATTCATCAATAGGGGCAAGATCTTTTCTTTAGGGGTGTAACAGAGGGTTTCAACAATGAAATATGGAATACAGGGTGAATTTTCAAGGTACAAGGCAAAGCAAGTTGTACAGCCACAGGATTCACATATTTCAAAACTTTGTAAGGACCTATGTATTTAGGAGTGAAGGGAAGAATTTGCGGCACCATTGCGGGGAAGCAGAGGTTCTTTTATTCTCTTCCACTTTCCTGCTGACAACGTGCATGCCGCCCCCTGCTACGTGCGTGACGTACCCGGAATCATGGGAAATGTAGTTTCAAGGCTCCCATGTCTCCACGGACGTGCTGAGGAGCATGATATGATTTGCATAACAAGCACCGTTTCGAGAAAGGGTGACCACGATGAGAAGGGGGGGGTTGTGACAGTTTTACCCCTCCGCTATCCAACACTTTTCCTACTATTGCACTCCTTGGAGTGGGAATAGTAATTTTTACCCTTACACAATCCTAGACTTTCCCTTCTGTTACACTGACTGGAGTGGGAATAGTAAGTTTTACCTCTCTGTTATCCAACACTTTCCCTACTGTTGCGCCCATTGGAGTGGTAATAGTAATTTTTACCCGTCTCCTCACCAACACTTCCCCTACTGTTACACTTACTGGAGTGGGAATAGTAAGTTATACTCCTCCGCTATCCAACACTTTCCCTACTGTTGCACTCACTGGGGTGGGAATAATACCTTTTTACCCCTCCGCTATCCAACACTTTACCTACTGTTGCACTGCCGGGAGTGATAATTTGAAGTTTAAAGAATTTTAAATAGTTTAATGTTTTAGTTTATGATAGAATGTTTTTTAATAGATTTTATGTGATATGTATATATATATATATATATACACACACACACCTATATATATATACATATATATATATATATATATCTGTATGTATATGTATATTTTTATATAATTTTAAAATTATAAAATACATTTAAATTAACAGTTTATTTCTTGTCTCAAAGTAAATATGTATATATATTATTATGTATGTGTGTTTCAATTAAATTTTTTATTAAGTTTATTTGTTATATTTGTTAAAATGTATATTAAATAAACTTAATTTTTTTTAATTAATTGTATTATTTAATATATTTACTACTTATTTTTTTATTTTATATATACATCGATATTTTGTACAACTATATTTTTAACGTAAACATTTTTTCTCAATATATTTGTACTTACCAGTTTAAGTGCCTTCACAAGATTTCACCAGATTTGAGGACGCACTCCGTAGCAGGTAGGTAAACCCTTTATTGAAAAAAACAATCAGCTTCACATCCCGATTGAAGTCCCCGGCCTTACACGTTTCAGTATATTCTTTCCCCTTCCTCAGAGGCCTCCATGAGCAACTTCAAGTTACGTGCCTGCTTTTTCCTCTGCATGCTTTTAAATTCTTTATTGGCCTCCGGTGTGCCATTTGAATAATTCACTGTTTTGTTGCACGCTAGTTATTGCAGTTCTAATTTGAAATGTATTACCCTCCAGTGGGTTAAGTTGCTCGTGTCGCTTGTAGGACGAATTTAGCAGCCCCTTGTTGAGCCTCCGGATGAGACTCTGATTGTTGAATTGAATTCCTCTGCTGCGCCGATCATGAAGGAACACAGTTTTCCCTCACATGGACCCCTTCAGTTCATCTGGGCGGTGCAGTCACTCCACGGCCTTGAGTCGCCGTGATTGTATGCCTTCACAAGAATTCACCAGTTTTTTACCTGTTTAAGTATAGGGAGTCGATATTTTTGCATTCCATATTTTTTTATCGATCATTTTTACTTCTATATTTCTTACATCGATATTCTGTCAGTGAACCGCGCTGGATTAGAGATGAGGTCATGTGTGATGAAGGTGTGGATGGCAATGTTATTCCCCAACCCAGCAGTTCACGTATCTGGGATATCAGGGTCCCTCTGATGATTATTTGCCAAGGTAGAGGAAAACAAGATGTTACAAATTGATCAAGGCAAGGTATAGTATTAAACATTGGAACTTATGCCCAATGCAATGCGGCTTTCGGCTGTTGCATATATACTGATTATACTGGGCAGAACTTTTTGGTGAAAGATACTGGGGGGCAGATTTACAAGAAACTGACGCGTCTGTAGAGATGCATCAGTTTCCCTGTGCCTCCATGCAAAAACCTTGCGCCACCACGGAGGCACCGTATTTACAATATGGCACACCATGGTGCTAGGATTGACAGATGCGTCAGAAATTCCGATGCAAAAATCACGCATTTCTGGAGTCGTGTCGCAAGCACGACGCAACTCCAACTTCACTGCATCACTTTTACGAGGCTTTCCTGCATCGGTACGCTCACCCTGCATACATTATACCTGATGCAGGTATAATGAGCCGCAGGGCTTTATAACGTGACGCATCTCCCTAGATGCCTCACATTGTAAATTGGCTGCATTTTTTATGCCGCAACTGCGTCACTAAAGTGACACAACTGCGGCACAAAAGTGTTGCAAGGGGCTTGTAAATCTGCCCCTTAGTGTTTTTTCGCCTGACCTTTGAAGATACTTAACAATTAAGGTTTAAGCAATTACATCCACTATTGTGAGTTAAAAGTTAAACTGATGTGTTATTATTAGACTGACAATGTGAATGTGTTCTTTTTCCTATTTTTTCATTTTCAGTTCGTATTGCCATGCTGATTACTGTTGTAACACTTCTGAAATGCAAATAAAATAGGCTGTGCCCCGCATTTTCAGAAAACTAACATTATTCAGCCAGCCCCTTTTGGTCCTTGTGCTGCTAATTCAAACCCAGGGGCTGCATTGGCCCTGCCAGTGGTTGCAAAGAACAAGGCAGGGGTCGCAGGTGTGACGCCTGGTGATCCCTAAATGACGCCCATGGCCAGAACCAATATGACATTCAGGGCTGGAGGTATGGGTGAAGGGCGGAGCCAAAGAGGAGGAGCCAGGTGGAATAAGAGTGCAAGAGATTGGCAAGCATATACCATAGTTATAAAGTTATTTACCCTTGCCATGCAGACCAGAGAATCCATGAGTGAAAAATGAGGCACCATTATTGAGCTAAACCCTAAATCGGAAAGACAACCATAAATGGCCCTCTTTTTTTTTTCTTTAGTATGTTTCTCCTAGTAGGTATCACGTGGTCTAAAACCTACCTACAATTTTGAGTAAGGATGGGAAGACATGCCTCATCACGCTCTACAGTGCAAAGGGGCTGAATTCTGTCACCGATGAGGATTTCAACTCTATAATTTGGTGAAATATCCTCTGTCCACAAGATAGGCAACCAATTAAACATTCAGTGCATCTTTTACTTCCGAGCTAATTAAAAATGGTTTTCAAACGGTGACTGACTTGTATCTCAACAATCCCAGTGATCAGATAACCTGAACAGTGAACAATGTTTGCAATAGTTGCATTGCAACCAGAGCAAGGGGAAAATGGCCAATATAGTGTTACCTGCTTGGGGTTGAGCATCTCAGTAGAATGTCGTAGAAATCAATTGTGTTCTTGAAAAACTTTTCTCTTACCACTAACTTTGATGTTTCTTATCCTTCTACCTGTACCATTGAAATATTCATTATATAAAGTTTGCTTTCTATCCTAAAGGATCTAGTTAAAACAATTAATTATTACTTTGCTTTCTAATTCAGTTATGTTCTCTGTCCCTAAGTGATCTACAAGCTG
Source organism: Triturus cristatus (assembly GCF_964204655.1). Classification (NCBI taxonomy): domain Eukaryota; kingdom Metazoa; phylum Chordata; class Amphibia; order Caudata; family Salamandridae; genus Triturus; species Triturus cristatus. The sequence goes on from NC_140586.1 coordinate 727,113,099, forward strand.
CATGCCACTGACAATTGTCTCTTTTGTTTTTGATAATTAAACTATACATTTAAGAAAAAAAATATATATATTAAAATCCTCAGTAATTTACCAACATTAATAGGTTTTGTTCCGTAGAGTAACATGCATTTAATCTGTCAGGCAAGAGAACGCCAATATTTTTCCCAGGTTATACATAATAAATGAGTATATTGCTTGCAGTGTATGAATTGTATTTAGCTTAGCCTTCATCTCCTTTTTAGGTCGAGAGTAGGCAGCACGCATTTGCTATATACTAGATATGCTGTATTCAGTCTAGGGGCTTTAAGCACACCCATCTATTGCCATTTGTACTTTGTTGTGCTTGTCTTAAATGCTTCCTTTTTATTGCTGCATTTTTCTAAATGTCCCTCCTTTGTGTGCTTAGATCACTCCCAGTGGATTTCACTAAGTCAACATTTTTGTTGGCCATCACACTACAATCATGTTTCTTCCTGTTACAGCGTGTGCTGGCCCCTCCTCAGCTTTGCAGCCTTAGTGTTTGCAATGTGTTCACACAGCTTGGCTCCCTCTCAGGCGATTTCACTGAGTGATACTTCTGGATGGCCATAGCAACATATGGCCAACCATATGGCACGCATTTCTTTTTTCGCTGCAGTGAAATGATGTATGTAGCTTACATTTTTTTTATGTGTACAGCTCTGTCTCCTGTTTAATTTTGTTTGCCCCTTCTGCCCACTCTTCTTTAATCGCTGCCCGCTCTCCTGCCTTGCTTCCACAGCCTCTCAGCCCTCCTGCCACGCGACCAGTTGCTTGTGTTCCTTCCTGTTGTGGCTCGTGACACAGTTTCTGGAAGCATTCAGAGCCTTGTTTCATATGTCTTGTTTTTTAATGGCTGCCCTTCAAGTTGCTCACACCCTGCAGCAGCTCAAGAAGCCCGCCTTCTACAGATCAGAGCACTAACTGTTCTGTTATATTTCTATGCTTAAAAAAAAAAAATACGTGCACCACCCTCATTGAGCGCTTTATTGGGAGCAGGGAAATTCTAGGCCAAACGTAGCCTGCAGTTTACAAAGGCCGCTCTCCACTTCTGTTGCTGCCTCTCGGGCTCTGCGGGCATGGCCATTGGAAGAGGGGACGGGGTAGAGTAGGGCCACTATATTTCCTTAGCTCTTGAAGATCCCATGTGGATAAAAGTAGCTTAGTTCTTCTAATCCCTTCCCCGACTTTCCAGAGGTGTTAGAGGCAGGCCAGCTCGCCAAATCACTCTTGATTACATGGGAGACTGTTTCATTTTTACACATTTCTTCTGTCCACCTATTTATTCTTAAATGCATAATGACAAGAGGGCAGATAAGATTCTTCATGTTTCTCTTGCTAAGCCAAGGCTCGGCCATTGGAGAAGGGGGCGGGGGCGGGGTACAGCTCAGCAGGCATGTTTTTTAATGGCTGCCCTTCAAGATGTTCACACCCTGCAGCAACTCCAGAAGCTTGCAAAATACTGCCATGGCTTAGCAACAGAAACAGGGAAAATTTTATCTGCCCCTCTTGTCGTCATGTGTTTAAAAATAAACAGAAGAAATGTTAAAAAAATGAAACAGACTCACTGAGTAACCAAGAGTGAGTCAGCAGGATGGCTTTTTACCCAGAACAGTGGAAATCAAACTGCAAATAGACTTGTAAATATGCAAAAGTTTGTGAGCTAGCTCTGATTACTGTGCCGCCGGCAGACAGTAAACTTGGCAATTAATTATCTGCTGACTGCAAGAAGCATGGGTCATCCACAGAGCACTGTCAGGGAAGCCATAAACAGCAGTTGACATAAAGAATTACTGCACTTTCTTACTAGGAACTGGGACATACTTGGACATACTGACCAGTGATCCTTATTATTGAGCACATGGTAAAAGATTTGGGTTCTTTCCATGTGGTCACTGCAAGGTGTGTACAAACATCTACATGAGGAAAGAACTGACTATGGAGAATGGGAGTAGTAAGGTGATCACAGAGTACCTGACATGTAGCACACCTTTCGTCATCTATGTGTTAGAGTGCCCGTGTAAACTCAAGTATATTGGAGGTACCACTCAGACAGCCAAAAAACGGGTATTGGAACTCATGAGAGCGATAATCAACAAAATCCCACACTATCCAGCAGAGCACCATTTCTAGGAATATCACTATTGGTAGAACACATCCCTAGACCACACAGAGGGGTTGATAGGACCCTCAAACTCAGGCAACGGGAGTCTAAATATATTATTGAATTTTAAACCAAAAGCCTCGGGGGGTTTGAACTCAGATGAGGAATTGGGAGTCCACGTGTATGAAACATGATAGAATGTATTCTTCTCTGTACATTTTGCTTCTAAGGAATGTTGTACTTGTATTGTGTGTACATTTTGGTTTTTATTGTATGATACACATGTGTGATTTTTACACTGTTTTCTTTTCTCTTTCCCTTTTTTGTTTAATTTTTAACAGGAGGAAAGGAAGGCACCCACTCCACAATGGCAGTTCACCTACCCTTTTCTTTGGATTCACGAGGTGGTGGCACATCACTAAAGATAAGAAATTGCACCTATTTATAGTTTTTGTTCATTTTGACTTGACATTGACCTTTTCCTTTTCTGAACACAAGAACGTCTGATACTTACCTTTTGATAGGGAACTGGCCCGAGATATGTATTGTAACCAGATGGTCCCATCACCTGACCTTGGTCTGTATTCTACTTATCTGACAGATGTAATAGAAGTAGAACTTTCATATCGGGGACACTTGTCCATGACTGTCGGTACTATTATTCTACTTGTGCCTGTTTCTCCGTAGTGCAGAAGTCTGCACACCAGCTCATTTTTATATTACGGCATATCATGAATCCTGTTTTGGCGGCACCTTAATTCATGCAACCACATAATTTTATCAGCTCTTACAAGACAATACTACACTCCATTGCCTAGGGGCAGAGACGTGACTGTCAGGTGAGGAATCTGATGCACTTTGACAATACAAGAAACTGTATTGGTCTTAGGTCGGACGCACAGCAACACTATCTGCAGGTTACCTTACGGCCCGCATAAAGACCTGCATTCTGAGCCTTATGATGATGCACAATTGGTGCTATATTAGTTCTTGCTGTCATTAGTGGCATTCTACTTATTTGTGCACCAATGTACATTGTGATTTCTAATATTAGTTGCATAGAAGAAATTGTTGTTTGTATTCAAAACTTTATTTCAAAACATTATTTCAAAATACTATTATGCAAGCCTTTATTTAACCGGCAACAAGATAAGACTATAACTGTGGATTTTAATGTACCATGGACATTCTAAGATGGCCGACAAGTTTACTATGTTGTAATGCATACTATACTATTATGTTCGAACATTGTATTTTATTGCACGTTGGTTGAGTTGCTTTCTACGTGTGAGCAAGGCTGCTAGACAGCCGAAACGCGTAAAGAAGAAGCTGAATAAATCCTGAACTTTACAATTATTTTGCATCCTGAGAGTACGTGATTAAATAAAATAAATAAATACCAGCATGTGTAAAGTGCACATCTACCTCAGGTGAGGTGTTCTGGCGCATAGGCTGTCGGGAAGATTAAGCAAACTATGCCGAGAGTGATAAGGTGCTGGGCTAACCTGCTGCCGGGGATCGAACTGTGAGCCCCCGTGTTCCGGAGTCAGCCACCCTGGCCGCTGCACCACACCTCTTCCCATTCCCTTTGTGGACTTGAATTTAGATGATTTATGGGTCGGGTGCTTCACCGGCAGACCAACTTCCACGGGTCCGTGGTCTGAGTAGGAGAAAGGTTTTGGGATATATATATATACACACACATATATATATATATTTATTTGATTACACATAAAAGTGTACAAATTAAAAAAAAACTACATCCACTGCACTCTCTTCAACATTAGAAACAGACTAAAATAATACCAAAATAAAATATTTGCAGGAACATACTAATTCACAAAAAATATAAATATTTAAATGTAAAAAATATAAATATATTTTTTTTTTTAAATAAACAAATTAAATATTTATTATAATGTGTAAAACATATCATAAATCACTGCAAATATTATTATAATTAAAATACCAAACTATGGGGGACAATATGATAGCAGTGGGACCGCCACCAACAGGATGTCGGTGGCAGTCCTACCTCCGACAGACCGTTGGGCTCACTGCTGCATTATGATGCATGCGGTCAGACATTCAGCTGTCTAGGGACAGACCACCTCCTCCGACAGAATCTAAGATTCAATCGGGGTGGCGGTTGTAATCTTATCCCTTGAATGGTGGCGGTGCCTGTGCAGGCACCGTCGTCGGGATTACAATTTCCCTTTCCATAGCCTTTTCATGGCTGTCTGACCACCATGAAACGGCAGTGTGAAACTGACTTTGGGGGCCCAAAACAGGGTCCCCGTCTCCTTGTGGGCCATTGTAAGGTGGCCCTGAGGCACATGTAGTTCCCCCCATCACATCAATGCACCATGTGCGAGGCACCAGATGGGTGTGCAGGAAGTGAACTTTAACACTGCGGTTTGTGCTGCGGCCCTTTTCCTGGGCTGCAGCACAATGCACAATTTTAAAGTGCACTTTGCAACCGCTAACCCAATAGTCACATTGTAATAGGGTTGTCAGACTGCCCGCATGCTTGTCGGCGGTCTCCTGAATGCCGCAACTGTGGTCGGCGCTTTTACCATCGCCCATTATAATGAGGCCCTATATTCCTAAATAATAATAGCCAATAAACACAATCGTATTTACATTAAAATAGCACCACAAAAAATCTATTATTTTTTATTTTGTATTACTTAAATAACTTTCTACATTATACTTCTACAAACTGCGCAACAAATATCTAAAATGAATTCTACAAAATGATATTATTTACACATTTTACTTAATTAAATATTTATTAAAATATTAATAATAATTACCTATGAGTTAAATATTTATATTTCATTACCTTCCCACCCTTTATCCATATAAAACCATAAACCCACAACTAATACATACATTTTAAAAATTTTATCTGCATCATGTTATATTTAATTGTCAATTAAGCAATCATTTTTTTATTAATTAACTAATAATAAATTAACTATATTTAATTAACTTCCCACCCTTTACCACTACAAATGCAACAGCTCACATCAAATATAGAACTTAAAGAATATCTTAATGAAACATTTTATATAATTTAAATAATTATTACAAATTAACATCATATATTAAATATTATAATTACATTTCTACAAACCCTTTAACCATACAAAAAGAACACACACCAAAAAAAGAAGAAACATCTAATATAAAATGTACCTTATTAATTATTGATTACATTATTAATATTAATTAAAAATTAATTAATTATAATTAAATTACGTCCCACCCATTACCTCTACAAAACACACAACCCACACCTGAAACTTAATTTTCATAACCAACTTTATTAAAAGTTTTGCAGCAAGGCACATAGCATTACAAAACATGGACATCCTGTATACAGCAATCCAATGAGACATGGCAGCATTCTGGCTTAGAGAGTGCATTATATTGACAAATCATAGTAGCGACACCACTTCCTCCACACCCGTTCATGTTTGTGAAGACAGCCACCAGTCATTAAGATGGGTTTCTCTTGTTGTGCACAGCCGTCCATCCCCCTATGCCAAAATTGAATTGTGGGTGGTTCATGTTGCCTCCAGTTGTGCCCCACGTCTCTTTTGGCAACCAGGCAGGTAACCCCCAGAAAAATATGTTCTGCTCTCGGACCTCCAAATCCTCCACCAACCCCAACAATACATTAGGGTGGGTCAGCTGTAGAGGGCACCCCAGGACATTGGAGAGTACCCAACCCTCTCCCTACCAGAAGGGGCGCAGCGCTGGTCAGCCCCATGCCATGTGAAAGAAATCTGCCCCCAGATGCGCACAATGTGCGCAAATGGCATGAGCAGTGAGCAGTAAGAGTTGCAGTCACCCTGGGGTACGGTAGGTTGCGGGAGATAGTTGATTTGAACCATGCGCAGTTGTAAGCAATTTGCTAACTCCCGGGGCACAATGCATGCTTCCCATCACTCGTCCTCAATGGTGTCCCCCACCCCTGAAACTTAATTTTAAAAAAAAGTATACAATTAGCATACATAAATATCATTTAAATAACTAGCAATAATGAAAAGTTACTTATTAAATACTTATAATGAATTTACTTCCCACCCTGTACCCCTCTAAACCCTACAACCCACTCTGGAACTGAAAATCACAAAACATTTATACCATTAAATTTCAAAACTATTAAAAATTAAAAAACTATGCAAACAATTTACAACATATAGAATTAAAATACATACTAAAATACATACATTTTTTAAATTATTTTGATATTGTTAAAATAAAAATTTCTTACCTTAAAATTGATATCCTTGAGAACAATATTCTTGCCAACGATACTTCTGTACAGTGATATTTCAAACTCCTTATTTTTGTACGACGAGATATAATTTTCACAGCACTGCTGAGAATGTTTCTACAATTACTGTCCATGCATAGGGCCATGGCAGTAACTGTGAAACATGAATAGCAAAGGATGGGAAAGTGGACAGCAGTGGATCCCTGATCCTCTGTTGACTCTGCTGAACTGCTTATCTCTGTTTGGCAAAAATGAGGAACACAATGGAGCAGAGGAGAACTTCCCTTTCCAAGTATACAGTGACACTGTGTGGTAAGGGAGCAGGGAGGCAGGATGGCTCACTGTTTTCTCTAGTGTACAGCCTCTTCCTCTTTCATTACTGGCACAATCCACATACCCTGGAGAGAAGGGGGCTATGGATAGTCAAAGGTTGTAGATTGGCATACTGAAATATTGACAGTGGTGGGCCTACTCTAGTGTGTATGCTGTTCTTTGATGGAGCTCTCAACATAACTATGTTCTCATTTATCCTAGAGCACAGAGCCTCTTGCCTTCCTAAATAAACAATGCAAGATCAAAAGCTTCCCACTCCACCCCTTGGGTTCCTCTGCCAAAATGTACCCCCCCTGACACTGTCAGCACACCAGAGTCACTTAATATCATTTATTTTGGGCATCCAATACCCTTCAAATGCTTCTTCACACTCCCTCGTACCTCCTCTCTCCCTTTGGCAAGGATAATCCACTTCTTTTAGAAGGTAGGGCACCAAGACCTCTCATCAATTCTTGAAATGCTTATTCTCAGTTTGGAAACATACACATAGGATTGTGAATCTGCATTCCCTAGAGCCACAGCACACAGATGGTATGACCACAGAGCTCCATGAAGACGGGGCTTCTGGTTTTTATTCCCTCCACAGTTATTGCCATTCCTGAGACTACGACCCAGTTGGAACCTGCTCACTCACAGTTGCTTCCAATTCTTTTACCGACTCAGCAGGCCACGCTGTAAGACAGAATGGGCCATCCTGCATGTCAAGGGCCAAAGCTAAGAAAAACTATTACAAGTGGCCTCATCAAAGGATGTGCTTAAACTGGAGGATCTGCTGATATTTTTCTGTTACATCAGATCAAAGCCAATGACCTGAGTGTAAAAGCTGCAGGACAACTGAAAAGAATTGATAGCTCCTAAAAGTAAAATTTTCTTGCAGGAGGACTTCTTCATAGCTTTGAAATCTGAAACTCCTTCTTTGCAATGGTGAGATTCATGTAGAATGTCAGTTTCCACTAACTGAGCCTTATGCTCTGACATTTATATTGGGGAGGTGGTTGAGTCGTAATCCATGTTTTGAATTCCTGACCTCCCCCCATCCAGGAGCCAACAATCCACAGACTTGCTGACAGAACTTCACTTACAATAGCACAAGGTCTGAACATGTACAAGATGGGTAGAGTCAGAAAACTACAGCAGTTATTATTTGATTGCTATTGTACTCTATCCGCACAGTCAATAAAAGTGTGGCCTTGATATTTCTGTCAATTTATCACACCAAATATGGTGAACAAAGCAGAATGTGTGTTCCAGCTCCGGTGTCAAAACGTATGGAAAGATGGCTATGGCAGAGAACTCTTCCTGCACATTTTGCAGTTCTGTCAATATGTCTTGAAAATGTATTTGTGTGCTGATGCATGTCAGCACGGACCCTGGGAACTGCTATGGGAAAAGAAAAACTGTAGTTTGTGACTCTGGAATTCCCCTAGCTGCTGTTGATGGAGCTACCCTAGGGTTGTAACTGTAACGAGTACAAAATGTGCATATGTGTGAGTAGTGTCGGCCTTTGTTCTATGTCCTGTCTGCCGATCTAGATTCTATATGTCCTTCCTATGTTCTCTGTCCTCTGCTTGTCCTCATTGTGAGCTCCCAAAAGATGAAAGCTTTTCACTTCAGAGAATGCATTTGTACATATTGCCAATGGAAAGTTTTAAGCTATATGTTGTCGAAGACCAATTGGGGACAGTACCTACGATTACAGCGGACTTTATTGAAGCCCATTACTTACCATTGGTAGGCTCTTTTTTCAGTCTCATTCACTTGCTTCGTATTTGGTGACTTTCCTTCATCTTGAAGTGTTTCTCCCTCCCCTAGGCCATCAATTCTTTACTATCTGTTTGATTGGATAACTTGTAAACTTTCATTGCTCATGTTCAGGGAACTAATTTTATCTTTGAATTTCAATACCCCTTGGAAGTGCCTGTGTTTTCTTACCTTCACCCATGTGTGCTGCTTCTCCCCTCAAATACCTACCATATGTGCTCTGTGTTGCTCCCTCCTCCCCTTGCTCAGCTCGTCCATTGCTTCCCCAGCCCTCCCTGGCTTTCCTTTGGTTATTTTGTGTTTTTTTTACCCCACCTCAGGTTCTTCCATTTCTCCCCAACTTCCCACTCCCTTCCACGCCCTCCATAGCACCACCCTTTGTTCTGTCGTGGTGTTTTTATTATGTTCTTTTTTGTTGTGGTCTTTTTTGTTAAAAAGTTTTTTTAAATGTTTTGAGTGTCTGGTAACTGCAATTTGCAACTGGATCTCTCTGTTAGAAAGTGCACATTCACACATTGTTATGCTTTTGTATCTACTGCTCCAAGATTGGAATGGTAAATATTAAAATAAACAAATCAGCAACCATGCCATGCTGTATGCATGGCCATGCACGGTGATACATGCGTGTTCACAGATCATCACGCTTCGCTGCCATAGAGCCATTACACATTTGTACATGTGTGATAATGCATTGGCTGCTAAATGGCATTGCATTTGTTTTTGTGCCGCTGCTGCATTAGCAAGAAGCATTGGCTAAACTGATAGGTCTGCACTGCAGTAAAAAAACACAACCTATTTCCGCTTTGCCAATGCTTACTGGAACATTGAAAGCAATCTTGTTTGCCTTAAACTGTTTGTTCTTCTACGCCATCAGGTGTGAGCAGGCTCTTGAAAGAGGTATCCATTATGGAGACCTTTGGGTTAGGGAGTGGTGTCACAGTAAAGGTCTGTAAAGGAGAATGTGACATAGTCAGTGTAAGGATTACTGCCTCCTTAAACCATGTGACATTCTGGCAGTCCTGTCTCATCGGAGATGATAGGCTAGATGGTAACATATGATGCTTGAGGAGGTAGTAATCTGATTTGACCTTGCCTTTCCCAATCCTAGGAATCCTCGCTGGACCTCCCAATAGGTTTACAGTAACAGATACAAATATCTGTCACAATAAAACCTTTTAATACTTCTCACAATAAAAGATCTGTTGATATCCCTCACAACAGCTTGTTAAATACCTCTCACAGTAACACATTGCCACATGCAATTCCAGTGGCGGCTCCTCCATAGGGGTGTGAGGGTGTCGCCCCACTGCTTTCTCGCAGTGCGAGAAGCAGAAACATAAAATGGTTAAACTACCATTTTATGTTTCTGCTTGTTGCACTGCGAGAAAGCAGAAGGACCTGGTTGTGGGTGGGCGGGTTGGAGGTCCTGTTTGAGGGCAGGGGGGCAGTAGCTTGCCCACTGTTTTGGGCCCAGACTGCTTTGGTCGGCCTGGGGCCAACCACAGCATTCATGCACACTCTCCCTTTTCGCTATGTAGGCTGCTTGTAGCCTACATAGAGAAAAAGGCCTCCGATTAGGCGCCCGACTGGGACGCTGTGCGCCTGCACAGCACCAATCACAACACTGCCATTGTAGCGTTGTGATTGGCAGAGGGGAGAGAGGCTGCCTGTGGGTGACAGGGTTGCTTCCTGTTGAGGACTGGAGCAGCAGAAAAAGCGCGAATCGGGACCCGTACAGGAGCTGAGGCAGCATGGAGAAGGTAAGTTTTATTTATTTTAATTTGACATAAAAACCAACAACACAAATCACAAAGGTGTTTTGCGCTAAGACAAGGGCACCTTTTGGATAGTAAATGCACGCTGAGATTTTGCAAAATGTTAGAATATCTGGGCCTTAGTTTGTGACTGTTCAGTGATGACATGGCGTTTGATGCGTTACATTGCGGATTTAACAATGAGGAGTGTATCTTTTCGTCTTTTTTGTTGATGGAATATGTTTGCACACGTGCACAAATGTACCATTTACAAATGCTACTATTAAAAAATGCTTTTCACGTATTTGAGTGTACAAAGAGTAATTATACAGGAAGGCACTTCAACTTGGTGATGTGAAAAGTATACAAAACAACGGGTATGTTTGTAGAGCTGTGAAAGGCTGGGGCCGGAGCCTCGCTGTATAATGCATTCTTGGCTCCAGTTTGTTCTGACAGGCGATGGGTTTAGAATCCGTTCCACTGCCGGGGCAGGATAAGGGGTTGATTTGAGCACAGCTCGACTACCAACAGGTGGGCTGGGCAGCGGGCAGAGACCCCCATAATTCTCTGTCTGGGGGTATGTAGGTGGCTTCTCCAATGAGATCTTGAAAGTGTGAAAGAGGGCGACAATGTCACCGTGCGTTCTGTGCAAGTACCGAGCGTGGTTGGTCATGAGAGAAAGCTTGGCAGCCACTTTCCAAAAGCACGTGGCAACAACCAGAAGAAAAGAAAGGGGTGCCAGGAGCCCCAACACAATTTCCAAACCATATTTAGAGTCATTCCGAACGTTTCTTACTTCCAATAGCCTGATTGCTGCTGAAGGGGAGGAACTAACTGAATGCGCTCAGTGAAGGAGCCTGGACACTCTAGGCGCTGCACAGGTGAGCTGCTGAGTCACAGGAACTGCCATGTGTGAAGGTCGAATTCTGCTGATTCAGTGCACTGGTACACCACAGTAAACTGGCATCTTCCCAGCCTGGCTTTGTGAAAGGCAGACTGGTCCATGTGCACCGCGCTGCATAGCAGGCAGTGCTGTGTGTAGGGGCAGTGGAAGCAATTACTGTAAACAGGGCCTCACGTGTGCTTCCCGATGCCCACTGGTGTTCGTGCGGCCACTTAAAGCCTCCCTGGGGTAGGAAGATGGGGGAGTGTTACTTTCCGTGGCTATATAGGTGAAAGTGCGTGGGTGTAACCACTGTGACCTTCGGAGACCAATTTTTCAACTTTCCTGAACGTAATTCCCTGGTCTTTTTTGGGTTGTTTCCATACTAAGTAGCCAGCGTGTCCCTGATAAGTTCTTATTGTTTGAATTTTCAAATTTTAATGTGATCTTGAGATCCCCCAGTCAAAGCTGGTGCAAGTAGGGCACAGTATTTCTGCTGCTAGCAGAGCTCGTATTATGAGACTATTTAAATGCGCTCTTTTCTTGTTTATGCCGGATATGAAAACTGCCATTGTGTTTAGCTAAGTAATTTGAACATTCATTTTTTTGGACTGGTAGTTAAGGGCTTCGACTGAAAATTGGAATGTTCTTAGTAGAGAGGACAAAATATCAATTGTCTTGTTTGCTTTCCTGTAGCCTGAAAAAAACGTTCCAGCTTTTTTGCCCCCACACGGTATTTCAGAAAAGCGTCATTTTGTCGAGCGGTGCACAGGAGTCTCGGGTGACATGGGTCCCCTTATAGAGGTAGCTCTGCTCTGCAGAGATTCTTGCCCTGATGACATTGAATAATTCTTAAACAAACTGTTTTAAATACGATTTTCCTTTAATTTATTTTGAATGTAGGTGGTGTGAGAGGCTCTTCGACTGAGCCGGAGCTGCCCACCCCCTCCCCCGCCCCTAGCGTCTTGAGACCCTCACGGGTGAGTAGCACGCTCTAAAAAACCCTGATTGATTGATTGATTGATTGATTATAGACATTTTTCAGAGAAATGCGGTTTGTTCATGCAGCATACATATAAAAAGCTTATTTTACATCAAAACAGGACCTCACTTGTGTTAATGTGAGGTTGTCACAGAGATTATTTACAGTACTATTAGTGAGCATTATTGATGTTAAAACTAGAGTTTAAGAATTGCTTTATTAACCTTCTTGTTTTCTCGAATATGCTTGAAAATGCACCATTTGCCCGCTCTTTTTTTCAAAATTTTCTCGGGGGGAGAATCCCCCCCGGACTCCCCTTGTGACTGTCAGGCTCAATCGCTGCGCTCGCTCGCCACAAGCCACTCATCACAAACTTTTACGCTTTACCACTTTCAAGACTAACCAGCCTCCACTGTGCAATTCCTCCTTTATCTTTCATATATGTTTCTTAATTCTTCTCCTCCAGATTTGCTCCCTTCTACAGCTCAGCCCTAGGCAGCACTCCGTCCTCACTGTTATGTCATCAATTTCACCTCTATCTCACTCAAACTGATGCTTTTGCTTCTAGTGAGCAACTCTCCTACTGCAGCTCTGTATCCTGTCTGTCACATTCTTTCCATAAGCTTCCCTACCTCTACCAAACTACACCTTTGCAAAAAGCCATAGCATTTAGGGCAATATGTACAAAGAAGTGGCGGAGTGAGGTGTTAGCCGTCATGGCTTAACGCTTCACTTTGCCACTTCAGAAACGCAAGGCTGCACCATATTTACAAGAATATGGTGCGGCCTTGCGTTTCCCCCTGCACTGGCGCTAAGTTTAGCAGCTTAGCACCAATGCAGGCACCCTTGCACCGTAGTGCAAGAGTGACTGCATGCAGGGGAAGATTGTTTATGTGTAGGAAGGTGTCCCTTCCTCTTTAAATGCCGTTTTGTTACTTCTATTTGTGCTGCTTAATGCAGCACATATAGAAGTTACAAAATGTCTTCTTTTTTTTAAGATTGTTTATGTGAAGGAAGGGCCACCTTCCTACACAAAAACAATCCAAGGAGTTTTGCTTTTTCCATGTGTGGTGCAGAAGGCGGCACACATGGAAGGCGTAAAAATGAGGAGAAATAACACATTTCTCCTCGTTTCCGTAAGTTAAGACCAGGTTTTCCCTGGTCTTAATTTTGGTGCTGCCTCCTATTTACACCACCCTTGTAAACAGGAGGCAGCGTCAAAATTATTGCGTGTTGCGGTGGAACGTCCACTGCAACACCCACTGCCCAGCCCTTTCATGCTAAGCATAGCATGAAAGGGGGCCTTATTTACAAGGCAGTGTTAAACCACGTTAAGTGGCTTAACGCTGCCTTTTAAATAAGGCGAAGCCCGTATCGCCACAGGAATGTCAGAAAAAGTGACATTCCTGTGGCGATAGGGGCTTGTACGTATGCCCCTTAGTCTCATACAGCTTTCTAATTTCCTTCTTGCCTCGCTACCTGTGTCTCCTCTTACCTCTCTTTCCACACCTTTCTTATCATCCTCCATCCTCACCTTCCACAGTTCTCCCTGCAGCTGAGGGTACTTAAGGCAGTGAGAGAAGTAAGCTGTATGAATAGCAGGTAGGCCAGCACTGTAACCCTTTCCCTTCCACCTTCTTTCCCTCTCCCTCTAATGCTTCCTCCTCCATAAATGTATACTCTTGCTATGCATGTCTTCCATAGGAAAGCTACATTGTTTCCACCAGCTTCTAAATCTGGTAATTCACTGCTATGACAGAGCAACAGTTGATAACAAAACTCGTTACCCACGTCATAAAGGAATTCCAATGCAGGCTGATAGGTCTCTTGAGTGCCTGTCAATGCAGCACTGCTTGTCTGCTTTGACTGAAAGCAGAAAACACAGGGGGAGGAAAGCAGGGAAGGTCAGGAGCTTGTTTAAAGGTAGAAAGTAAGGAATTGGTACAGGGAGGGGAGGGTGCATAATGTATTGCTCCCTATTACTCCTAAGCAGTTATAAGCATGGGCTGATGATTTTAGAGGCCACACATAACATAACATTATAGATGGGTAACTGTAGGTTACAGGGGTGTTTTTTTTATCTTAGGTACTGAGTGAAATCAAAGAAAACCAAGTCTTTGCTCTCATCTATTTAATGCCACTCTGAACCCGCCAGAGAAAAACATCTCCATAACTCACCTGCAATTCTATATGTTATGCATGGCTTTCACCCAGCCCCACTAGTGAGAATGCCACATTCTAAATCTGGTAATTCACTTCTATGACATAGCAACAGTGGTTAACAAAAGCTGTTACCCACTGTAGCTAAAGTAATTATAGGATCCTCTGGAAGGGCTCTCACACAACCTGTCAGTCCAGTGCTGGCAAAGCAGGGAGCACATAAGGAGGAGATTGGAGAGGAGCGGGAAGGAAGGCACACAAGATGGTGGGGTTGTGTGGCGGGTGCTGGGGATTTATTTTTGTGACAAGGAGAAGCGGCCAAGTTATGTATGGCTGCTCCATTAACCCCCTGTTCCTGCATAGTACTTGAAAACAGGGGCAGATGATTTAGGTAAAATTATAAATGGGTAACAGTAAATAGCAGGATGCTTTTCACTTTGGAGTGACATCATTGACAACTCGAGCTTCACTATTCACTGATACCCATCATAATTCTATATTTCTTGCATTAAGATATCTTGAATCATTCAATTACCCGCATTTATCAACTTTATTCTGAATAATGTGATAGTATCAGGGCTTCAGGTGCAGATTTCCATATAAGATTTCACCTAGTTATAATACTGATACCCTCTGTATCTGACCTATCCTTTAATGTCCTGTCTACATTTTCTATGTATTTCTGTTCCACACAAATTCATTAATTATAGGAAACATTTTAAACAATAATTGTAACATTTGGTCTCCACACACTCCTTTTTCATTTTTGCAATGTTTCTTGGAACATTTTTACATATAATTACAACTGTCATAATGCCAGTTATAATCTTTATACACACTTGTATTGTTTTTCCATGAGTCAAATTGAAATAAATGAACTTCCGAGATTCAGTTTCTAAAGTGTGTTTGCATGTTATTGTTCCATGTTATTTATTTGTCATGGAGTACATAGCAGCTTATGTCTTGTTAAATCCTTCTATTTGATAGCAATGGCAAACCAACAAAAATTAGCACTATTTGAGGATGTAGATAAGCATATGGCAGTGAGGCGTTTTTACTTGTAAAGGTTGGCCCATTGTCAGTTGAAATGTAAAGGCAAAAGGCATTGGCTGAAACAGAGCTAGTTAGCAGTGTTGTGTGCTGTGAAAGGATTTGCTATGCTCGTGTGACAAGGCAGGCAACATGTCAAAAGGAGTTTGCATTCATTCAGTCAACACAAAAAAAAACTTTTAGGAACTGATTCACAAAAGGATTTATGAGTACAGGACATAGTAATACAACAATACTTTTCACATTCTTTTAAATGCCCTTGTGATTGGCCCCGCAATGTCTAACTCTAGTATTAAAAGTGCACAGAGGTCACAGTCCTTTCTATTTGTACTAATCTTGTATGGATATTGTATTTTGTTTACATTTTAGATGTTTTGGGATTAATTACCAAAGTCATGTAGGTTTAAGTGATAGAGTATGACAAGAGCTCTGCTTTATGTACTCCAAAATACCTCTGTGAATGAGCCCCTAAAAGGGGATGGGCATTCTTTCCCATGATGACCATCTTTATCACTGTTATCTCCAGTGTCCCTGGCACAGAATGAGAACAGTGGGAACATTTATGAAAATCGAATGCTAACACACTCTTCAAGGTACTTGGACACATAAGTGTGCAAATGACACCATTTACAAATGCACATTCACTACAATGATTCACAGATCGTGAATTTGCACTTCTCAGTGGATTTACGTGCATGGAAGATTTGCAAACATAGAGGAATTTTCAGTGAGAAAATATCTGGTCACAGGGACATCTTACAGGCGTTTTAAGGTGGGGACACCTGCTACAGTATGTGAAAACTCAGATAGACACCAGTCGCTGGAAATTCGCAAACATTTGTGAAGGCATCGCCACCTTCACAACGATCAGGGATCTACTTCTTTCAAGCACAGGCATAACGTTGTTCTCAGGGTGAGAATGAATAAGAAACTTTTTCAAAACTGGTAATGGAGGAGGGGATTAGATTTCAAAAAATAAAAATCCCCTTCAAAATCTGAAAAGCAAAAAAGTAAGAATATTGAAAGGCACTTTGGCATGCCATTTATGCTTGAGGAAATATGGATTGATGGAGAAGGTGAACGGCATGAGGACCCATGGGATGCTCGCACAGCTGGGGGGGTTCGCAAATTTAGAATGTTTTTGGTGAATTGGGCCCAGTGGGGGGACTTGATTTCATACCAGCAGTGCCGGTAAGACGTCTTCAATCTGCAGTTTACACTGCAGACTGTGGGAACACACAGCAATGGCAAATGATATTGCCAGTGGGATAAAGAGGGTTAACCATGCAGGAGGAGTGAGAGGAATTTCTTTAAAGAGGCCAGAACATGATCTCCCTGCAATATATAAACATGCAAACACTATATCAGTGTAGCGAGTCTAGACATTTGTATGTTCAGAGAGAGAGTAAGGCAGACGCCTTGACAACTCTATCAAGCCACAAACATTCAGATGGGGAAAACTATGGCGGCCATTTCAGAAGGTGTATCCAATAAACAATAATATGTCTCGAATTTTCCTCATAGCAACAACAGATTGTTCCTGTTCCATATAAACAAATTGACTCCATAGCATAAAAAGATTTTGAGCTAGAACCTGGCCAGATGGCAGACAGATTCTTCAGTACATGTTTCTGAGCCACTCTGAGGAAGGCAGAATTAGTTGAGTCTTCCATTTTTGCAGTAACAACGCCCGTGCCACTGACCTGGAGATGAAAACCAGTTTTTGGCATCTCATTGGTGGAACAATAGCCCAACAGAGCTGCACTAGGATTGCGTGAAGTATGAATCATTAATTGAATTTCTAAATAGTGGAATAAAGAAGACCAAAATTAATTTAGCATAGTACAAAGCCATATAGTATGGGACTAATTAGCTACATCCTTGGATTTACATCTAAAACAGTAGTCAGGACACTGTGAATTAATGATATTTTAAAACTGTAGTTTGCAATATATAAGCTATTTAGAACAGAATTGCACTTCTCTAAAGTTGGCACCCCTTTAACCCGAAAAATGTAATTCAATTTTATGTCAAACCTCAAGAGTTAGGATGGTATTTTCCTGTTTTAACCATATGCTAGAAATGTCCTAGATCTAGTCCCTTAGCTTTCTCAATACCGGGTGTCCAATTAAAATATTAACCAACTCCTTATTTCTGAGAATCAAGCTTGGATCAATATTTAGCAACACAGAATATATGAACACTGTACCCTATTTTTACCAGTGGAATCCTATTTTTTCATATCTAACAAAGTGTTTAATCTATTACCGAGCAGCAAATCAGATAATTTTTTTTAAATCATTAGCCTTCCATTTAGGAATAAAAAGTTGATTTATCATAACATGATTTCAAAGTTCTATATCTTTATGTAAATGCATGTAAATATTTAAATAACTCTCAGCATAAAAATGCCCACTCTGAGAGTTTTTTGCTGTTTCTAGTGTCCATTTATTCTTATTCATACAATATACTAAATAAATTGCATTCACTCTTCTGACCTGCGCCAATAGAAGCGAAATTGAAATTTCTCTTGCTCGGAGCTTTTCACACCAAAACAAATGGCTTCAAGAGGACCTGGTCCAGAGGCTATTCTGGTTCAAGAAGACTTCGGTGGGTACAGCTTGCAACATTGCCCCACTGTCTAATTTTGCCTTTCATTTCAGAGACTAAGGCAGAAGGTAAACTCTCTGATCTGTGCTACATCGTGATCAGCCTGAAATCATGTCTAGGTCCCAGTCATCCGCAAACAATGACTACTTTTTTGCATTTTCCATTTATTTGCCACTTTGTGCCTTAAATCTAGGGATAGATGAAATTTAAACTATGCATCATAATTTGTGTAATTTGGGGAATTATGTGAGAATTCGAGAAATCATGCCAGTATTCCACTTTGTGTACTTACATGCCATTAATGGTAAAAATATCCGGCAAAAGCACAGGAGCAACAGAACATGAGTGGCTGTTAATTTTTGCACTTTTTATATAAGAAATGTGTTCATATGTCAAAAACGACGTAAGGATGCATTTTGTGATAAAACATAGAAATAAATGATATATTTATATTTCATTAATTTTGCTAAATTTTGTCAATATTTCGTGTGATTATGCAAAAGCAAATACAAGAATTTCACACGCACCTACTGAAAGTTTAAAAAAACATTTCTATGGATCCCCTATTGGTTGTTTGTCATTTGCCAT
This sequence comes from Triturus cristatus, assembly GCF_964204655.1. NCBI lineage: Eukaryota > Metazoa > Chordata > Amphibia > Caudata > Salamandridae > Triturus > Triturus cristatus. The sequence continues at coordinate 727,131,630 of NC_140586.1, forward strand.
CATTTTACCCATTTCATTTTTCTCTGAATCTCTAAATTGGTTGTGAGTGGCAATTTTATTGTATTTTACGTTTTTTACTGTTTTGTACCATGACATTCTATACACAATTCCTTCAGTTAAGCCTTCTACTACCAGCCATACCTATTAGGAGGTCGAGTTCAGGGGACAGGTTAGTGGCCTTATTTCTTCTGGTGGCTCTCATTACACACCAATTAAAAAAGCTGGGCCAAATTCACAAAAGTAATCTGAGACAAAATCCTAACTTTACGACTTTCGGTATTCACAAAACGCATTTAGGAGTAGTAAAGTTAGGAATCCTAACTTTACTACTCCTAAATGACCTTTGTGAATGTCGAAAGTTACTTTTGTGAATCGTGTCCATACTTTTTTACATTGGTGTTCAGCGGTGGGTTCCAGAACTTGAGCTTAGCAGTGCTATGCAGTTTTAAAAGTCTAAATTAAAAATCCCTATATTAAATTAATAACAAAAAATTACCTTTGTTTTTTAATTGCTTCTTTTTTTGGATCATTATTGGTATATATTTTTTTCAAAATAATTTCAGATTCACATTTTTGAACCTTAACCTTTTGGCAACATGGAGGAGAATCAGTCTACCATGATGATCATTAACATGGCAGACCCAAGGAAGATATAGAAAGCTGAACTTGAGCAGGGAATCCAAAAAGGAGGATTTCCGCAAAGCCCTGAGGGCATTGCAAGAGGTCAACCAAATACACTACCTCAGAATAGGATGAGGTGATTGAGGAAAGGAGGTAAGGGATAACCATTTTAGGAACCTATATGTAGGGGTGGGGCCTGAGGAGGATCATTGTACCCATCTGAGGCCCACAGTTACTCCCACTGAACAATTCTCATTCGACAAGATCGAGAAGAAAGAGGAAGAGATTGCCATCAATAAAATCGTTTCTGGAAAGGCCCCGGGACCAGATGGCATCCCGGGTGACCTTTATAAAGGGAATGTTGACGGATGGGCAACGTATTTTGCAATTTTTATTAATAATCTCCTGGATGGCTCCCCGGTGCCTGATTCTTGGAGGGGAGCAGAAGTAATTCCCATCTTCAAAAAGGGTTCAAGGGGTGACCCAGCGAACTATCGCCCAATCAGTCTAATAGACGCTGGTCAGAAATTGGTAGGCAGGGTCCTCCTGGAGAGGATCCACTCCTGGGTGGACGAAAAAGGCATCATGACAAAGTTCCAGGCAGGCTTTAGGGCCTGCACTAGCACAATCGACCAAGCATTTAGGCTGGTGCTACTCTACTGGAAGGTGGTCATTATTGGCAAGGGCGCCTTATATCTGGCGTTCATTGATCTCAAGACCGCCTTTGACCTGGTTCCTCGTGATCGCCTGTGGCTGATCTTGGAGGAATTGGGGATCCCCCCTTACATCCTGAACCTTCTCATCCGGATGCATACTAACAACTTTGCCCGCATCAGATGGGGAACTCAGGAACAAAAAAACGATAAAATCCCGGTTAATAGAGGGGTTCGCCAAGGTTGTGTGTTGGCACCCACGCTCTTCACACTTTTTGTGAATGGTGTAGTCTCTCACTTGCTCGAAATTGAAGCTGACGTCCCCACACTGGCGGGTGACAAAGTCCCTGCCCTCCTTTTTGCGGACGACACTCTTCTAATTTCAAAAACACCAGCAGGACTACAGAAGCTTCTAGATCGCTTCTTTTTGTTCTGTGAGCTGAGAGGCCTTGTCATCAACACCTCCAAAACTAAACTCCTTTACTTCAACCCTACTAGATCCTTCCGGTCCACCCTGACCCTAGATGGAAAACCACTTGAGCGTGTCAAGGAGTTTGACTACTTGGGGATCAGAGTCACTGATAGGCTCAAGTGGCAGCCCCATATTGACAAAATGACACTCAACCATAGACGGGTAATAGGAAGCCTGGGAAAGGAATTCCGTGCCTCTATTACTAAACCTATCGCCCCAGCTTTGGAAATCTATGCTGCAAAGGCGGTAGGCAGCGCCCTTTATGGCGCAGAATTATGGGGCTTCTGCTGCGTAGATACCCTAGTGACCAACGAAAACAAGTTTTTTAGAGACCTTCTATCACTCCCGAGGGGCACCCCGACTAGTCCTCTATTGAGTGACCTTGGCAGGCGCTCTAGTAGAGACCTAGTAACCCTTCGTCCTTTGTTACACTGGGCGCGGCTGTGGCGCACCCCCGAGCTCTCTAATTATGCTGATGGACTCAGGGAGGTCATGAACTTACAAGGAGCTCACAAGATTGAGTGGTTGACAAACATTAAAATGCTCTTGGTCGCAACAGGTCTCGCATTTGACCGGGTTCTGGGGACACCGATGCCGAAGGATGCAATCAAAAGAGCATATTGGGCATGGGTTGATGCCCGGAACCATAGTGACCCCAACCATGGTAGGCTTACAGAGGCATTTCGTCAACACAAGCTTGTCCCTTTTTTAGAACCATATCTGGACTTTATTTCCAAGCCCAAAGACAGAACGCTTTTTATCCAGTTCAGGTTCGGGACTCTTCCCCTCCGCGAAAGCACCAGTAAGTGGAATCCCCCGCATAAGACCCTCCTGGATTGCCCCACCTGCCCAGGCGTTGCTGAAAACATTTCCCATTTTCTTTTTGTTTGCCCAGCTTATGCGTCCCCAAGAATGAAATGGCTTAGGCCCGTTTGCCTGCAGCTTGGGACAAGGGACTCTTTTACCGCCCTGAGAATCCTTAAATCGACAACAAATACTACTATAATTTGCGGGGCGGCCACATTTTTAGGATGGGCATGGCTGATCAGGCAGAGGCTGATTAGCTCCAATTAATCTTTCTTTTACATCAAAGCTGCTAAGTTTAATTCATTTTTTAATTATTTATTGCATATTATGCATTCAGATCATTTTTACGACATGTTGTTAAATGTATCGTTTTTATGTGATTGTGTCTTTATAGTATTGTGCTTTTATGACATTACATGTCGAAATAAAGCTTGATTGATTGATTGATTGATTGATAACCTGTCTTTAAATTGACTCCTTAGGCCACCTTCTGTGGCTGAGAATGATGTGGGCTAAGTCCTTCTAAAGTGGCAATCGGTCAGATGAAGTACAGTGAAAAGCAGTGAGAGAAGGAGCTTCATGCCAGTCTGACAGCTATGGCCTTGAAGGAGAAGAAATGGGCACTAGATGAAAAGAAACTAGCCTGAGAGGAAAACAGGGCAGATTGGTGGTGGTGGCAAAAGTGAGGTGTTTACAAGTGGGGTCACACACCCCTCACTTGTCAAAATGTTTTGTGCTTAACTTTGTGGAGAGGTATGAAATTGATAAATGGTTAACTTTCTATAAGAGGAAATTGACCAACTCTGAAGGTAGAAATCTTGATCAGGCAAAGGCATGAAAAATGTCCACCCCACATGAGGACTTTGCTGGCCAAAAACGTTAATTTCTCATTCTCTGACCCTTTTCCAGCATCTTTGAAAAGTTTTTGTTAAACTTACCACAGCCAGTAGGTATGTGGATACGTATTAAAGGCCAGACGGATTGGTTTTGCCAAAGCATGTGATTAATATGGCGTAGAAAACTTTAATCTTGCTTCTACTGCTGCCAGGTTGCTATTAGCGCGGCCTTATATGGCTTATTTCCACTCTTCAGGGCCTATCTTACGTAGATGGTTTGGCATTTGATATACTATAAAATAATTATCACCTATAGCCGTGTGAGATTTTGTTACTCAAACATAATCTTGTGTAGGCCTCGATTATTTACGCTGATCAAATCATTTTCTCTGGCAGGAAACTCCGTTGGAGCAGAAAATGTCTTGTTGGAACTGTGCAACTGAACCTGGTTCTGCTGACTCCTAAACCTTTCATACCTGAGAGAGCAAACTGCTGGCCAAGATTAATTCTGTGAAAACACATAATTCTCACGAGAATTATCCATGTTTCACCTCAAAAAAACGGCAATTTTGGCCCATTGCTAGTCTTGTGTGATTTCCACAAAGAGTGCTGTAAGTTTTCAGTGGGGGCGTACATCATTACATAATTAGAAGCTTTTGCTTACGCAGGTTCATGTTTTTTTCTGTAAAAGCTTGCAGCAAGAGAAAACTTCTGCTAACAGTAACGTTGCCGTAGAAAAACTTTGCAAACATCACTTAGAGTCAGCATTCTCCACCAAAAGCAGATTTTCTCAGCAAATTCCATTGCAGACAATTTTTTGAGCGGTACATTACAGTTTTCGAAGTAAAGTAAGAAATAATTGATTTCTGGGCTACAGTATAAACTAATTGTGAAGGATGATCATGTAGCACTAGCATAAAACCCATTTTAAGAATAAAGAACAAAGTAATATCTTTGAGAGAGCCTGCTCCTGTAATATGTCAAATTATCATTGCTTTTGTTTAGGGGTAGATTGTGGTGTTACTGAAAAGAGCTTCCTAGATATGTGTACAGGTCTAAAGAATCCTTCTCTATGCTTACCTGTAACAGCAGAATTCTATAATAATTAATGGGAGACGAAAAGCTAAATTTTCAAATGACTGTTTAGTCATCCCACAGGCTAGAACAAAGTTACGGTTATATGTTGCCGTTTATCAATTCACATCAAAAAGCAGCTCGGGTGGAACGGCGCGTGCGTTGCTAACAAACCTTTTACAGCTCGTGGCGCCCAGGGACGAGCTGGCGTGATTTTCGCGGCAGCCTGACACGTGTAAAGCGCGTGCTGACAGATGTAAGATAACAGGCAGTGTTGTTGCACAAAAGCGCGGTCTAGTGGAGGAATGATAAATACCAGCTCAAATGCTGATTATATTTTAAAATTACATTGTCCCCCGGCCCAGGACCCTCATAAGACGTTACAAACAACATCCCACCCTGAGTTCACCATTCCAATCCATGTCTGGAGACCAATTCGGAACAGCTGAATGATGGCGCCAATATGATAAGTGTTGGCTATTAAAATGTAAGTCAATTACCGTATTTTTTGTAAAGCATTTACACAAAATAACGCTGCCGAGGAGACAGTTTCCTGACATGTTCTGCGCACGCTGTCAGTAAAGGCAGCTGACGGTGACAGTAATGGCTGGGAATGGAAGTCCCAGGCCACCGTCCTCGGAGCCGCCATTTCAGATGCATCTTAACCTGTCACCCGGAGATAAAGTATAGGACAGAGAGTGCTTGAAATTGGGAATCAGCTGCCAACTCAGCAGTTAGTCGACCGTCAGAGAACAATTCTTCTTGCAGATAGCACAGCAAGCGTGCTGGTGGCTTTCATGAGCCATGGGTCGCTATGTACAGGTCAAAACTGCTCCGGGCTCGAGTACCCAAAGATGTTTTTTTCTTCTTTCTATCTACTTTTAACAAAAGTGACACATTTCAAAAGATATATACTATTAACGCGAATACATCACCCATGAGGGTCCCCATGTTTTGTTGTCGATCTCCTACTGGACTTTTAACCCATTTGTGACACTCCAACGGTGGCCTTTGTTGCTATCTTATTCAATCAGTCCTGGTATTAAAGATGTGCACACGGCACCCATATTAAGCTCTACTTTGCCGAGCCGGCTCCGGAGTGACGTATACCCCTCATTACATTAGGCTTGAGACAAATTTAGCTGTATGTATGTGGTCATTCGATAGCGTGAACCTAATCAGACAACAAGGTTCTCCTGTATAGCTACATATGGCCAAAGAAAAGCATAAACTCAACGAGTGGTGGAAGAGACAGGTGTTTTGTGGACTGTTATTAGATTGTGAAGGGTGTTCTTTAAAGAGGTGCGTCTTCAGCTCTTTCCTAAATTGAAGCAGCATTGGGGTGATCCAGATGGACATGTGAATGTTGTTCCAGATCCTGGGTGCATAAATGAAAAAGATGACAAAGGCCTGCAGCCTTTCTGCACTTCTTATTCTGCAGTCGGATGGTGTCCTGCTGCCGCTCTGCTGAGAACCACCAGAGATGGTGAGCTTGTCTGCAACATAAGTCGGAGTGCAGGTCATGATGGCTTTGTAAATGATCCAACTGGTTTTGAAGGTGGTGCGGGAAGTGGGAGTTGTCTAGCAGAGTTCAAGCCATAGCGTAACACACAACATACAGACATTGCTTTGCTCAGTTATTCCTGAACCAGCCCACAACATTTCACAGATGTTTGCTTTGTTGCTGCATAGGTGACGTGCAGAAAGAACTAGAGAGGATTGTCATTGTACATGCAGGAGAATTATAAAAATGTTGGTTCTCTGTATTTTATCGGTCCAAGATGGGGTGGTCGGACACTGCATTTACTTATTGCTGGATTTTCCCATTGCCTCAGGCGCTACAGCTGAACATATTTTATTTATTACTCTCTCGACAGTGCATTACCATCCATTCATACTTAAAAGAGATTAAACTGGTCAACAACAAAGTAACAATAAAATCTGAACAGACCATTGAAGTTACTCACAATTGCTAACCTTCTGCATGTGAACTCTGGTCTAGTGTCATAGGTCACAATGCCTCTGCATGGTCGGAATAAGAGCTCCCATCTCATTGGCAGGTTATCATCACGTTCAAGAGCTGCTTTGCAGGGCCATCTCCACATACAGACACCAGTTACAAATGCTTTTAATAAAAGTAGATCATATCTAATTTTTGGAAAACATAACAGTTTTCAATCCCAGAATTCATATTCATGTTCAAATAATGG